>NC_064922.1:688543325-689168325 GCF_023897955.1 Schistocerca gregaria
GGATTAGGAAAGGAAGTCGGCCGTGCCCTTTCGAAGGTACCATCCCGGCATTTGCCTGTAGCGATGTAGGTAAATCACAGAAAACCTAAATCAGGATGGCCGGACACGGGATTGGACCGTCGTCCTCCCGAATGCGAGTCCAGTGTGCTAGCCACTGCGCCACCTCGCTCCGTCAACTGATATTTCGGCCGCGCATCGTCCGGCCATCCTCATAGTGAGTCGCAAGACTGGCGAAGCGGTGCCCAGTGCGGCCTCATATGGTCCACGGCGGCGATACTGTTAGGGTGATCTTCCGGCGTGCTACGAAGATTGCACCCTTACTCGGCCCTGTGAAGGATGATTTATTGCTGCTTAAGGGGGTTGTGTATCGGATTTCTTACGGAAATTGTGATTGTCAGACAACACGCACCGTTCATGAGAGCTCTGTGGAACACTGAAAATACAGAAGATACAGATGCTCGCAATAATCACACAAGTCAGTTGTGGTAGAACATTGTTCCAATTAAGGTCATTCGATTAACTTATAGTGACGTGAAGACTGTAACATCCACGGCTTCATTTGGGATTCTGTTTTCAACAGAGCCATAGGAAATCGGTTAACTGATAACTTAATAAATATAAATAATGGTTTCAGTTTGGATAAGGCGTGGTTTCCGGATCCTGATGCAATCAAACTGCAGAGAAGTCGTCAAGGTGTTATCGAAGCCGAATATACATCGATAATGTCCGAACGCTTTCACCACAAGTGGCGCGAGTGTAGTTGTACATCTTTGCGGCCGGCGAGCATCTGTGACCCGAGGCGCAGTACCGCCGCGGTGGAACATATAAGGCCACACTGGCACCAGCGTTGCCACTCTCGCTGTGAGGATGGCCGGAGAATACGCGGCCGAAATATCAGTTGAAGAAGTAGTGTCTGGCGTGTGCATGCTCGAATTTTAATGGATGATTCCATTAAGTTTGCTGATGGGCGCTTTGCGAAGAAAGCGGCAGTCACGTGACCACCGTCGCACTCGTACTCACCATGTGCTGCTGCGCCGGGTAGTACAGCTGGGGTGCGGGTGGCGGTGCGGGGGCGGTGGCGGAGTCGTGGCGCCTCATGGCGGCGGCTGCCCGCCCTCGCTCATGCCGCGCTATCTCCTGCAACACGACCACACCATTTACTGCACTCACACCGCCCACTCAATCCGACCAACAAAGACAACAACAACAACAAAATGTTCAAATGTGTGTGAATTCCTATGGGATCAAAATGTTGAGGTCATCGGTCCCCAGACTTACACACTACTGAAGCCAACTTATGCTCAGAAAAAGACACACACAACCCTGCCCGAGGGAGGACTCGAACCTCCGGCGGGAGGGGCCGAGCAATCAGTGACATGGCGCCTCTAACCGGGCGGCCACTCCGCGCTGCACAAAAGCAACACAAACAAGCAGAGTCCGTCAGTACAATACCCTGATTCGGTGCGGGAATTCCGCAGTCCTTTTCGTGGCCTTCTGCTAACATCATCTTATTTCAAACGAATCCGTCGATCCTGACGTCCTCGTTCCACAGACGGATAACAATAGCCAAAATAAGTTTGTCCCATTACACGTAAGCTTCCGTCCCCTTCTTGCTGTGTTTCAATTGTAATTAGCAGTTGCAAATTTAATTATAGGTGATCGCAGATTATTTAACTGGCAACGAACAACTTATAAATGGGTGATGTAGCGATAGTCAAGAGCTGTGATCAAGTGCCTGTGCCAATTCCTCTTTCGATTTCAATGCAAACTTCGTATTGCAGAATGTAGTACTTCCAGTATCAAAGAAATAAGGTGCAGGCGGGTGTGAAAATTAGCGAAACAACAGTTTCATAAATGATGGTTGCAAAATACAAAATTCAAATTCTTTACAGAAGAATGGAAAAACTGGTAGAAGCCGATCTTGGGCAAGAGCAGTTTCGATCCCGGAGAAATGTAGAAAAACGTTACGCAGTACAGACCCTACGATTTCTCTCAGAATATGAGTTAAGGAGAGACAAACATAAGTTTATAGCATTTTTAGACTTCGAAATTCTGAAGGTAAGCAGGGCTAAAATACAGAGAGTGAAAGTCTACTTACGTCTTATACAGAAACCAGACGGCAGGTAGAGTTGAGGGGCATGAAAGGGAAACAGCAGTTGATAAGAGAATGACACAGAGTTTCAGCCTAACCCCGACGTAATTCAGTCTGTACACAGAACAAGCAGTAAAGGAAACCAAAGAAAAATCTGGAGAAGGAATTAAAGCTCAGGGAGAATAAATAAAAGCTTTGAGGTTTGCCGATGACATTGTGATTCTGTCAGAGAAAGGACTTCGTAGTGCAGCTGAACGGAATGGACAGTGTCTTGAAAGAAGGATGTAAGATGAATATAAAAAAAGGAAACCAAGGGTAATGGAATCCAGTCCAATTAAACCAGGTGATGCTGAGAGAATTAGATTAGGAAATTGGAAATTTGGGGTAGGGATCAAACGGCTGAGGTCCTCGGTCCCTAGGGTTATACACTACTTTATCTAACTTGAACTAACGTACGATGAGGGCAACACACACACCCATGCCCGAGGAATCACTCAAATCTTCGACAGGGGGAGCCGAGCGAACCATGACAAGGTGCCATAGACCGCGCGGCTTTAGATTAGGACACGAGATACTTAAAGTGGTAGATGATTATTACTACTTGGACAGCAAAGTAACTGACGATGGCCGAAGTAGAGAGTACATAAAACGTAGAATGGCAATGGCAAGAAAAGCGATTCTGAAGAAGAGAAGTTTAGTAACATCGAATACAGATTTAAGTGTTAGTCTTTTTTTAAAAGTATCTCTATGGAGAGTAGTCATCTATGGAAATGAAACATGGACGATAAACGGCTTAGGGAAGGAGAGAATAGAAGATTTTGAAATGTGGAGTTACAGAAGAATGCTGAAGATTAGACTGGTATTTAATGTAACTAATGAGGAGGTATTGAATAGAATTGGAGAGTAAAAGCATAGTGACACGACGGATCCAGTTTGCACTGTTGATATTTATGAGGAGGCCTCTTTTTTTTTACTGCAAGCATGATCGGAACTAGCTACGATTTTAGGAAGCAAATATTTGGGGCTTGTAGAAGTTTACCACGTTTTAGTACACGGTACTCTATTTTTAGATTTCGAATCGCTTGAAAGTAATTAAAGCGAGGCGATTTTTAACAGAACAAGAGGGGAAAATATGTAATATTGAAAGTTTATATAAATTTTCGAGGCTACATTGTAAAAGATATTACGTAAAAATAGAATGTGAATTACGCATGTCACAAATTATTAACTATTGGATAAGAACTGATCATCAAGATAGCATAAAATGTATAAAAAATCTATATTAGACGGTGCGGTAGACCTTCTTCATATTGGAATTTCAGGTATGAGTTGTGCTATCGAATGGACACTCTTAGTTATGCGACCAATATTTCAAATTCTATATAGCGATAATATGAATCTGACACAAACAGTAATTTTATTCTTTTGTGACTAATGCTGTCTAGACTGTCGTAGCGCCAGTGTAATTTGAGCGCGAGTGAGTTTTGTAGTGGTCAAGTACGAGCCAAGTGTGTTAGTGAGTCGGATCGGGGGAGTGGAAGTAGACAAAATCTTGAGCGAAACAGAGTTATATTAGGTATAAGTGAATACTAAAGGTGAAATAATGTTGACGATAGGTAAGAAGAGGAACTGTCGTGAGAGGAAGAATATAAATCGGAGAACTGAGAAGAAAAGATGGGACTGATAAGGTACTAAGCAAGTTCCGCTTTGGTTCAATAGCGCAAGTGTTTAACGTAAACAACTGTGTGTACCGATGAGAAACATTAACTTTCTTATGTACGTTTCATCTAAACTTCAGTAGTTTTCCTGGAAAAATTTCCAGGATGGCACTAACTAGACCGAAAATTGTATTGTAAAAGCAGTGACAGTAACTGTAATTACAAACGTTGTTCATCAAAGTTGTTGAAAGTAAATCATGTTCACCCTTATAATCTATTAAAGTGCAATGGGCCATAATAAAATGGTTTTGTTGTTGCTGTGGCCTTCAATCCGAAGAAAGACCGGTTTTATGCAGTTCTCCGCTCTACCCTGTCCAGCGCAAGCGCCATCTTCGAATAACTATTGCAACCTGCGGTCTTCTGAATCTGTTCACTGTATTCTTCTTTTGGTTTCCATCTATCCTTTTACCCCTACCCCCACTTCCCTCCAATAGTAAATTGGTGATACATTGATGTCTCAGAATGTGTGTTATCAACCGATCCCTTATTTTACTCGTGTCATTAAAAGAATTGCGTATTTCTAAGAATAACTTGGAGCAACTACTGAATCAATTCCAGATGGCTGAGACTCTATTCATAACTTACTTCAGAAATGAGGGACAACTGGAGTTGACTGAGAAGTGATCTGGCATCCATCCTCTTGGTAAAACTGCTTTCTATCGTTATAGTAGCGTATGACACCAATAGTTCCTTCTCTATGGTTCTGACCTCTTCTGCTGACAAAGCCTGAGGCACCAAACATCGACCGGAAACCGGAGCAAATTAAAGAACTCGCTGTTGACGTCGTAACAAACAAAACGCTCGGTGAGTAGAATAACTAGAACCGATTTTTGAGACAAAGGAAAGTCCTGTACTAATACAAATCCAAGGCTTAAAGGAGACTTAATATCATTTAACTGTTATTACAGTATTAACATGAGAGCCAAATTAAAAAAGAAACTATGGAACAATTAAAAAAAAAGTGTGATCCGGTTCGCATGTTCTGATAAGAATTCAGCACTATTGTTTCTCCTATGATGGAATAAAAAAATAAGTGCACAGAATTCAACATAGTTTGTGAAGTTGGTTGACTGTCTTTATTTCAGTTTTCCGGGCTTTTGTTTTCCATACATATTTCAGAGTGAAAACTGTCGTCAGGGTTTCCAATATTTACTCGAGGTTTTTCAATATGACCTCGCGAAGCAGACTAAGGAAGTTTTGTTGTAACACAATTCAGAAAACGTATTAACGCTAACAAAGAAGGAAGCCACAATGCTATAAGGTGCATACGTAAAGCACATGGGTATTGAGACAACCTGCTTCACTTGTGGTCTATGCTGAAATTTCTCGGAGATTATTGGTTTAAATTTCACAAATTTATCTTTAACAAACAGAAGTATGAGAACACTGAAGATAAACACCCCATGTGACCAAAGGTAATCGCTTACAGTAGTTCCATTTTAAAGATGTATCAATGTCTCAGAGATTATTGAGGCCTGCTACATTCATCATGCAAATATACGTATTACAATACGTTTTCATCCCAGTTATAGATGACAGTGTATTGGAAACGATTTTGTGGTGATTTTGCGATCCAATTAAAGTTTAAGACTCTTTTTCCGTAAGGAACTGCATGGTAGGGTTTAGAAAGCGAGATTCACAGGTGCAACGAATGCACCGAACAATGGGGCAGCTCCGGATGTGGCACAAGAGTTTCTTCATTGTGGACGGAAAGGAGAGGAAGCGGCGGCTGGAGGCCAGAAATGGCGAGAAACTATTCCGGCATTGGGAAACTGGGGAAGCCAGTAGCACCAACGCTGCCTCCGTGTCACTGCTCCGTCGGCTGTGTCATTTCTTATGATCCTCGGCTACGCCGTGAGTTTAAAGCGATATGATGCTTTTAGATAAGAGTGTTCTCGCGGTCCATCTAAGTTATGACATTAAATGTCTGCAAGGTGTTTTGTAATTCATCTCACGTATTGTTATGGATTACGGGTGCCGTGGGAATTTCTTCTCGTTCAGGAGGGACATCTAGCTCTAAACGTAAGTTGTACTGAACTTGATAAGGATAAGGAAGAGAAGGAGAAAGCAGAATTCTACAGTTTGACTGATAGTGTCCAAATTACCGATGGAAGCGCACGATGTCGAAGGGAGTGTGTCTGGAGCGTTATGCCCGAAGAGGAAGAAGCGACGTAACCAAAATAAGTATTTTATTGACAGTTTGCATAAACGTGCTATACTAGTCAGAGCAGAACGTGATGTAAGTAACACGGAGTCTTTTCAGATTATATTCCACGGAACTATATATCAATGTTAGTAATCAAACAATCACAAAAGTTGTTGCCTCTAGGAAACGTGCATGTTTATACGGAAAGGAAGAAGGTTACGATTTAACGTGCCGTCGACAATGAAGTCATTGGAAACGGAACAAGCTTGGATTGGAGAAGGAATTCAGCCTTGCCCTTTCAACGGAATCATGCCGCCGTTCACCTTAAGAGATTTAAGAAAACCAAGGAAACCGTAAATCTGGATGGTCGGACGGCTTATTGAACAGCGGAGTGTTGTGTCTTCTCACAGCACGACCCCGCTTTATACGAAAGTACCGTGTGGACTGCAAAACGTATCTGCGAAGAGCGCGGACTATATTTACATTCCATTTGTATGACAAAACGGAGCATCGGAGTTCAAACCGTCTGTGCTTTACCACACAAGACTCGGACTGAAGCAAGTTACAGTGTGAAGAAATGCTGAGAAAATACAATAACCAAAAGTGTCGATCAACAGGCGTTTAAGGGGGGGGGGGGGGGGGGCGACGTTCATAAAATTGACCGAAAATATAAATTTTAAATTTATTTTTTATTTCTTAGTAGGACTCATGGGCAATATGTTCCCAAAGTTTTTAATGAAAGTGCCTAAAAATAATTAAATATGTGACCGCACCTTCCTGCCACGCACGCTTCTAGAAGCAGCACTTCAATACTAGTTCGGTGAACAACGATTCCGTGGATTACTTTCAAGCAAACTTGCAAGGGATACTCTAGGAGGCTCTGATATATACACTTTCGTTTTACAGATCATCTGTGACGGTTCCATATCTTAGAAACATTACAAATTAACTACATCGAAACGGTGCTTTGAAACCACATTTTCAATCGCTACAGTTGTCAGAATTGCAACTTATGATGCAATTCTTGTATTTAATGTTCGAAAGTAGGAAGAATGAAGGTAATAGAGAGAACGGGCCTTAAGATAGTAAATGTCACGCAAGACGTCTTGAGAAAAATAGATTTACAGCAACTCTCTGCAGCTGAAAACTCAGTTGAAGACCTGGTAAAGGAAAGCAGGCATGAAAAAAAGAAGGGAAGTGGGACCCTGAATACAAATCTGGTACCTTCTGAAGTGATGACGTAAGAAGTAACGTTAGATTGAACCTTAAAAACCTAATTGTCAGGAAATGTGATTTAAAGTCTACGTACCATATTCCAATAATTTATGACGGCTAGAATTATGAAATTTTCTACACTTTTTTCTATACGCCCACTATATATGTAATCTCAAGAGTAATTGTCGCAATTATGAGTGTAAGCTGAGATATGGGGCAAAGTGCTTGGAATTTTGCATGGATTTTATATTATATTTACATGTCATTAAAAAGTTATTAAAATTCTCCTGTTCGCCACGTTAAAAAACTCTCATGAGGGATGCTCTTATATGCAAAGAGATTAAATAGAGAAAATTTTTTAGTTGATCTCTAGAATAGTTTCTGCGTAAGAGGTACATATATTACATGCTGAAAAAAATTCAAATTCCACAAAAATGGTGACTATATAATCCAAGGAATTTAACAATAAATGTGTTAATTTCGTGTAAAGCATGGTACAAAATTTCATTGCCGTATCTTAAGAATTGTGGATTTGGTGTATCTTTTAAGTAGTGTGTATTTTTCATTAACGTCTCACCGTAAGTACGCGAAATCGCCCCCGTTGTAAGAAGGCGCTCTTGCTGTCTCTGTATCCCTCTTTCTCGGGGGTGCTGCAATTTCGATTCTTCAGTTTCCTTGTCGTAAGATACACAAAAAATAATGCTGAATAACACCAGTGCAACGATGGTGATCCTTCGTAATGACATCTCAGAAATGAGACGAAGGACAAGATCGGCCAGAAACTCAAGTACGATGAGGGGGAGGTGACAGGAATGGTAAGTTATCTTTTACAGAGATGTGATAAGGTCCTGTAAGAGCTTCTCTGACAGGTCTGTCAGATTTAATTACTTGGATTTAAAACCTCATACTACCATTTCCTCCACGTACGGACAACAGTAAATAGTGCTCATAATATGTAGACAGTAAAATAAATGTAACGCTATCATTAACACAATGTTCGTTTGAAAACCACAGTGCTTTGTTAGAGGTGGTCCTATTGGAGACGGTGTGCCGTTGCCTTCTTCCGACCTTTGAACGCACTTACGCAGCCGGCCGTAGGGGATCTACAGCTAAAACGCGGACTGCGTGTCACAGTGCGCGTTAACAACTCGGCCAGGAGAAAAGTCGTAAGTGACAGATGAATATCCTAAAACTTATTGGGGGATCGAACCCGAGGCCTTTGAAGTCGCCTAATCTGGCATTTTATGAGGGAGCCACAGAGCTGTTATGCAGAAAAGCATGGACGTGTAACTCAGAGTTCTTGAAATAGTAATGGGTCCACCTGTGTTTTCTACTTTTCAGCTCTAAATGGCTTTTATTTTACTTTGCAAATCAATAAAAAAATTTACGAAACTCAGTGAGCGCTATTTGTTTTTTAAAGACTCAACTCCGTGAAAACTAATGCATTATTTGCCCAGTCCCTTCCGTAGTCGTAAATTGCAACAATACTTGCACAACACGGCTCGTGTTTACCACTGTCACGCACAGCACTCAAACTTGGACATAGGAGTCACACTTTGCAATGAAAGAGATTAAGTTGGCGATTTGAGAGCGTTTTTCTGATTAAGAAAGCGAATATAAGTCTCAGTGTATCACCATAAAACAAAGGCAGAGGAAATTAACTCACATTATTGAAAAAAATGCTACAGAAGAATGCTGAAGATTAGATGGGTAGATCACATAACTAATGAGGAAGTATTGAATAGGATTGGGGAGAAGATAAATTTGTGTCACAACTTGGTTAGAAGAAGGGATCGGTTGGTAGGACATGTTCTGAGGCATCAAGGCATCAGCAGTTTAGTATTGGAGGGCAGCGTGGAGGGTGAAAATCGTAGAGGGAGACCAAGAGATGAATACACTAAGCAGATTCAGAAGGATGTAGGTTGCAGTAGGTACTGGGAGATGCTGAAGCTTGCACAGGATAGAGTAGCATGGATACCTCCATCAAACCAGTCTCAGGACTGAAGACCACAACAACAACGACGTTGAAAAAAGTATCAAACAAATGTAATGTTATTTAATATTATTTAGTCGTAATAATTAATCTTTTAATATTATCACCAAATTATTTTTCACCAAGAGTTATGTAGTAATTTAAGTATTTTTTCTGTCACTGGTTACAGCAAATGATTGAAAATGCGGTTAAACTCCTGAGTTGCATAACGTTTAGAATTTAACTGTCTGCGGACGCAAATGTTATTTTCAGAGGGGAAAAAGCAGCCTCCTCGTTGGAGGTGGAAATTTAAATTAAATTTCGCACCGCAGTACTGTTATAGCTTACTCTTCTGCCCAGTACACATTACAGCAGAAGAGCGAGCCGCGGCCAAAATGAACGCTTTTGCAACGTTTCTGTGCTCCGTGTTCGGTGGAAAAACAAACGAAGCGAAGAGCGTATGAGTAGGAAATATGAAATGAAATATATTGCTATACTGGACTGACCTTAGGACAACTGTCGTGAATGACTTCCCAAACAGAGCCTTTGTTTTTTCCTTGCGACGTTTTTGTAGTGACACATTACTTCTGTTTGATATTGACACTAGTGCCAGTGTTGATAGAACTGCGTTTGTTGTAAACAAGAGTAAATGTATTTAGCAAACCACAGTTGCTGAAGCTCTGACCACTCGACGGCAAACATAAACTAAATACTATGATCTTTGAAAAGTATGTCTGTGTAATGAATCTCAGAGAGAGTTGCGTATTTGTAGCGATCGCTTAAAAAGTGGAATATTACAATTTTTCCAGAAAAATAATAAAATTGCATTACGAGAAATGACAATGTGCGTCGTTTTTAAAACGTTTGATTGAAATATGGAAGAGTTTCATTTGGCCTTAAGTGTTTTTTTTTTTTAGGACGGCTGGGAAAAGGCATCCACCGCTGACCAGGAAGTCGAACAGTCTGAACGAGCGACGAGCTTGTGGCAGAACTTCAGGATACCAGATTAACCAAACAAGCTCGTTCGATAGTGTATTACCTCAACAGACTCTGACTGCCACATTTTATCCCAAGTTTTGGTGATGAGAGCTTTTCGGTCCATGACCGCCATGTCTGTTTATCCAATTCACAAAGTCGCATTTTCACGAATCTTCAGACTTGTTCTGTTACAGTTCCACTGAGTTGCTCTGACGTCGCTTTGACAGAAGCTGAACTGTGGAATCATCATTATAAGAGCTGTCGAAAAATACTGTGACAAAAGAGAAAAGTGCACCGAAAGATAAAAAAAGAAAGGTCGAGGCTACAGTTTTCTAGAAACGTAGCAAACCACATTCAAATTTGGCAGACTCGTTGGTAAAGAATAATTCGGTTCACCTCTGGAGAGACTAAAACATCCGAAGAGAGCTAAAAGTGTACATATTGCACCGAGCGAGATGGCGCTCTCGAGAAGGCGGTGGTTCCAATTCTAATCTGACCGTCTAGATTTAAGTTTTGGATTGTTTTCCTAAACTGCTTTAGGCAAATGCCGGAATGTTTCCTATGAAATCGACAAGGCCGCTTTCCTTAATCGCTCTTACCCGAAGCCGATCTTAACTTCTCTAATTTTCTCAGCGTCGACTAGACGCTAACTCTTTATCTCCCTTTGCTTTTCACATATTCTATAGAAGTAAGTACAGTTTCATCGTAATAACGAACCTACATATAGACTACGTATCGGATCTTCGTGTGTTTTGTTCCCATATCTATGCAAACGACCCGGGTATTGAAGAGGTTGAAGCTGAGATATGCTCATTTTACACTGTCTAACAAATATTATGTTTCTGATGGAGTTAAAGAAGCAAAATGTCATTATATTAAACTGACGTGCAGAATTCTCTTAAATTTTATATGAAACACATTAGTCCTTTAACTTTTGAACCCCCCCCCCCCCCCTCCCTCGTACACTATAATTCAGAAATAACTTCCAATTTCTTGGTTGAAAACATTCAGAGGGATGTACGCGTCAGTGTTGCGGATTTGCTTAGCTGTACCGGTTACGTGATGAGGCTCTGTAAGTGCCCTTATCTCCCTCATCTCATTCTCATGGTCACTTTGCGAGACTGCGTACTCTTACTGAATTCCATGTGGTGTAAATTTAATTAAAAGTGTTTCGCGAGAACTATGACGCCTCTCTTCCAAATATTTTCATTTAAGCTCTCAGAGCATCTCTGTTACTCTTTCGTATCAGCTATACCGACCTCTTTACGATTGCATCTCTGAAATTATTTGATGTCTGTTGTCATGTGAACTTGCAGTCATCGATCTACAGTTCTATTGTATGGTGGTTCAGGCTTGTTTATGCACCTCTGCGCCTCAACCCAGAAACAGAATTTGCCATCAATCAACTTTTAATGTGTCGATAATAATAATAATAATAAATTATTGTTATACCAACGTTTCCCCCGCGGCTTCACCTGCATATGCGGTCGACTTTCCATCAGATCACCAAAGTTAAGTGCTGTCGGTCATAGCTACAAATTGGGTGAGTGACCGTCTAGGTCTGCTAAGAGCTGTAGGCAAGTGGGATGCACTCAGCCCTTGTGAGGCCAACTGAGGAGCCACTAGACTGGGAAGTAGCGGCTCAAGTCGCGAAAACTGACGACCGGTGGGAAAGCAGTGTGCTGACCACATGCCCCTCCAGAACAACATCCACTGACCCTTTCGGTTGAAAATGATACGGTGATCGGTCGGTACCACTGTCTTCTGAGGCTTGTTCTGATGGAATTTAGCTTTACATATGTTGAACACACCTCATATCCCACTGTGCCCACCTCTTTCTTCCTGTCTGTACACCTCATCTTCCCAACTCCACACTCTTCATCTCCACCTCCTCCTCTGTCTGACAACATCTTCCTCCCTCTGACCACATCCTCCTCCCTCTGACCACATCCTCCTCTCTCTTTCCATCTCTGCCTCTCCCTCTTTCTCTTCTGCATGTCCAGTGCCCTTCTATACTTACCACCTACCTCATGTATCTCTCCCTTCTTTCCTCTGTCTATATTCTCCTCTCTCTAGCCCTTCCTCTATCCATCTCAACCTCTCCCAAGCCATGCTAATTGGCACTTTTAAAGCCTGTAGTACAGTCCAATAGAGTAGGGCAGTACTACACCCATGACACATCTGTCATACTGGGTAGGCTACATTAAATTCTTCATTTGTGTAGCCCTAGTGTTCATAGTTGCTTTATAATTCGTAAGGGTATTTTAGATTCGTTGTTGGAAGAACAAAAATGCTTGAATTTTTTTTTCACTAGACGAACTTCGCTTTATTGAGGCAAAGCAGCATCAGTGGTCTGTAATTCAGTTTATTTAGATTTTGATTTGCTTTTTAGATCGAAAAACAGCTCATAAATACAAACCAACCTATTCTTAACGAACTGTTTTTCGATCTAAAATGCAAATCAAAATGTCAATAAACTTAATTACAGACCACTGATGATGCTTTACCTCCATAAAGCGAAAAGCATCTGGTGAAAAAAAAATTCTCACGTTTTTGTAGTTGCAATGAAAGATCAAAAATACCCTCATGAACGGCAAGCTACACTTCAGGGGTTTGAATAGAGGTTACCATGCAAAGCATGTTGATAAAGCAGGACTGGAAAACCCTTTATTGCCCCAGACATGAAGGCTGCTCTGCAAAGCAGGTTGATTTGGCAGAATGATACTGGTCTCACACAACATGCCTGTTGTGCAGGGCAGCCTATATGATAGATGGTGCAGAAAATATTTTCTTGCCCATGTGTCCAATCACACTAGAACTAGGAGTTTATAAATTCCACACTGGTGATATTTGTGACGCCTGTTGTTTTTGTGCCAAATTTGATTGAAATCGATACAGCAATTTGGGAGGAGATCCAGAAGCATTGATCGAATAATTTTAGAAGTACGTGTGTCATGTAATTGATTTGCGAACTATGATATCAACAATCTCTCAAACCTTTGACAGATTAATAATTTAGACAACATAAAATCATAATTTGGACTTACCGTTGTTAGTATTTCACTTAACACTACGACTGTGAACACAAATCTGCAGTTTACAGCTATGAGGGGAATACTGTGTCTTTGAATCGTTTGCCTCCTACATTAAGCAAAGTCAGTATTTCTATGATTTTTTTCGCCTGGGGGAGGGTGTTTTCCTCCCTGTCGTCCTTTGCTAAAGTTCCTGTTGTTTCCATATTCTACCTGCGCACACACGAACTTTGTCGAGTTTGATGTTGATGGCTGGCATGGCCAGTATGTGAATGTGTATGTCTCCTGCCTGCATACGCTAACGCCATATACCCTCTCTCGTTGGCAGTCCACCCCGCAAGCTACTCGAAAATATCCTGTGTTAAACGTAGCTTGTAATTTCTAAAAATTTTTGACATTTCAGCTAATCGAAGTTTCCACTCTAATTTTTTCTCCAAAAGCTAGCTAAGAAACTTGGAAATATTATGTTCCAAAAACCGTAAACTGTTTTATAAATTTTTTTAGGGAGTTGGGTCACGATTCTCACACCCTCTTTCATGGATAGGCGCTTGTTAGCTTGGCAAGGACTCCAAATTCCGCAATAATAATCTAGAATTGGTCGCACTATCGTCTTAAAAAAAATCTGCATCTATATTCCACAAGCTACCTTACTTCCCGCATTTTATGTTCCAGTATTGTACGGTTCACTATAAGAACAGTTGATGATAAGCCACCGTGGGGGCTGAAATCTGTACAGTATTATCCTTACGGTCTTTTCGCGAGATATACGTAACAGAAACCAATGTATTCGTTGACTATTCTAGGAAAGTCAGCTGTGGGAAATTTAACAGTAATCCAAATCGTAATGCAGAACGGCTCTCTTGCAGCGTCTGTCACTGTAGTTCGTCGATCATCTCAGTGATGCTTTCGTGCTTACTAAATGAACCTGTAACGAAACATACAGCTTCTCTTTTGGTCTTATCTATTTCCTCTATCAGTTCTCTCTGTACATATCCCGTACTGAGGAGGGATATTCATCTTCTGGTCGAACGAATGTTTTGTAAGCTGCATTCCCTGCTGATGGACTACACTGCCAGGGGATTCTTCCAAAGAATCTCGGTCTGCGATCTGCGTTACTCGCGATTAACTTTATGTTCGTTCCACTTCAGATCACTCCCTACGCATATTCCTAGATATTTCACGGAATTAACTGCTTCCAGTGATTGTTCTGCAATTTGATAATCATACAATGAAGAGTTCAAATGGTTCAAATGGCTCTGAGCACTATGGGACTTAACTTCTGATGTCATCAGTCCCCTAGAACTTAGAACTAATCAAACCTAAGGACATCACACACATCCATGACCGAGGCAGGATTCGAACCTGCGACCGTAGCGGTCGCGCGGTTCCAGACTGAAGCGCCTAGAACCGCTCGGCTACTCCGGTAACCACAATGAAGAGTCTTTCTAAGTATGCGTAATACGTTACTTTTGTTTATGTTGAGGGTTAACTGCCACTCCGCGTACCAAACGTCGGTCTTTTACAGTTCTTCCTGAATTTTGCTACAATTTTCTAGCCTTGCGACTGCTCTGCATACAAGAACATCATAAGCGTCAAGCGTCAAGCCTCATGAAACTGCCGGCCGCGGTGGTCTCGCGGTTCTAGGCGCGCAGTCCGGAACCGTGCGACTGCTACGGTCACAGTTTCGAATCCTGCCCCGGGCATGGATGTGTGTGATGTCCTTAGGTTAGTTAGGTTTAAGTAGATCTAAGTTCTAGGGGACTAATGACCACAGCAGTTGAGTCCCATAGTGCTCAGAGCCATTTTGAACCTCATGAAACTTCCGATATTATGTACTATGTTATATCATATATACTGTGAAAAGTTGTGGTCTGGGACATGCCTGAAGTTACTTTTCCTCTGAAGGCCTACCTCCGTTCAGAGCGACATGCTGTATTCTGCTTGCTAGAAACTCTTCAGTCAACTCATTCAGTTGGTCTCATACTCCGTACCCTCGTATTTCGTTCATTAGCCGGTAGTGCGAAACTGTATCGAATGCCTTTCAGAAGCCAAGGAACATGGTATCTACCCGGGTGCCTGTATCTACTGCTTTGTGTGCCTCGTATACGAACAGAGCGATCTGGGTTTCACATGATGGTCGTTTACAGAAACCACATTGTATGCTATTTCCCTTGCAGATGTGCTGCATCTTCCCAGAGCCCTTCCAACAAATCTAAGTCTTGCACTCGCCTACTCGCGTCATGCGTCCTTTTCATTTCATATTACTTTTTAGTAGGCTATTACCTCTAAATACTTGTACGCTATGACGTGCCGAACATGTTCTCAACTAATGTAATGCGATAATACCTGATTCTTCCTCTTTTTTACAGACATAACAAGCTGCGTTCTTCGTTGAAAAGAACCGAACGGATTTCAGGACAATAGTGCACAAGATTTCTCTCTCTCTCTCTCTCTCTCTCTCTCTCTCTCTCTCTCTCGCTCTATGTGCGTGAACGTGTGTGTGTGTGTGTGTGTGTGTGTGTGTGTTAGAGGAGATACAGAGTAGACACTCCGCGTTCGAAGAACAACGTAGTTAGCGGAGTGGCTAGGGAGCAGGTGAGGAACGCAGCGCCGGCAAATTCCCGCTGATTAGCCGGCGGTATGCAGCAGACGTCGGGTCGGCCCGTTAACAAGAGACGGTGGCTGGCGGAATACCTCATTAGACTCTGGCCATAGACGGGGTCTCGCCGGTTCCCCGCCGTCTCCATTGCACGTCGCATTCCTCCGGGGCAGGCACTGAACGTGACCGGTCACCTGCCAGCCGCGTGGCTTATTCAGTACCGGCGTCAAGCTTGTCATGTACCCTCGCCACACTCAACCATTGTAAGTCGAAACAAAGAAAAATGTTGCTACTCAATCACATTCCGCAGCGCTCACAAAGTGCCTCAGCAGCCGGTAAGAGAAAATGAGGGTAATACCTGCAGGTAATAACTACGGTAAAATTTACGGCGATAGAAGCAATGTGCTGGAGATCCCTGATTTCGTCGGACTGCAGTAAATTCAGATGCAATACGACCTACAGTTCAAGTTAAAGAGAAGAACTGTGATACTTCACGAGTGTATGGAAATATCAGTGCCGCAACAGCGAGCTCTCACCAGGTTTATCTCGACAAAAAATAACTTACATCGCCAAGCCATTGAACACCTTGTCCTCTCAGTTCGCGACCTTTACTGCCATTTTTGTTTTGCCTAACTGTTCTCAGATACGTGAGCTTTAGTGCTTCCGACTATTCTGCAGCATTCGCAGGTACCGTGGGACTTCCAACAACCAGGTTTGCACCGTGGATTTTCCGACCGACCAGAACCTCCCCACTGCTGATTTACGCCACCCGTTCACAAGTAACTGATGTGTTGTCACCTCCAACCCTCGCCGACAGCCTCCGCTTCCGCCTAGTTTTGTACGCTGCACTGTGATTAATGGTAATAATTACAGCGACGAAAGGAAAGCCATGTCTTCTCGAGAATGGCCATCGCTATCGGGTGTACAAAAACTGTAGCGAATGTACGAACTGCCTGTGCGTGAAATTCCGGACGTAGTAAGGGCGGAGGCCGAATAAAAATTTCAAATGACAGAATTACGGCTGAACGGCAACCATCCGACGAAGCAGGTGAGCAGATTAAGAATCGAACGCATAACTGCAGGAAAAGAGACTGCGAAGAAAATACAGTGGCTGTTTTTCCAAAATTTTAAAGAGAAATCTCAACATTTGAAAGATGAACGTTTAGATTACGTCGGAAACAGGTCAGATTATGCGAACTCAAAGACTGCGTTGTGTAAAGCAAGAAAAGAAGCTACTGGGAAGACTCAGAAGTCTGGCATTAGCTCCGAGATTCAACTGAGCGAAGACAATTTGATATAAACAAAAAGTAATAGTTGTTTGAAAATTGTCAATGGGTTCGTTGCTGACAAAAGAATCCTGGTTGTGAAGAAGCGGAGAAAACAGTGTGTGAAAATGGAACTGTTGTTATGGATGGGACATTCGACAACTGCTCGAAACAGTTGAAAAAACTGTACTCCATACACGCTGACATCGGAAGTACAGCTCAGCTCGCACACGAAAGACCTTTTTTGGGTTGGAAAGAAAATGCCTTGAGTTCACGAAAAAGTGCAGAGTTAGACTTTGAAATGGTACAGTTTTCCCCGAAACATACCTTTCCGGTTGCAAGTTTCACTTCAGTAAGCGTCTGTTGTTGAGAAAACCACAAGAACTGGAATTAACAGAGGGATATAGGGACGAGAAGAAGTCTATTGTCTTGCCCCATGTTTGTTTCAGTGGCACGTCTTCCACCAAGCGGTTTTGAGAAGCGCGGATAGCAATAGCAGACATCATCCTCAGACTACATCATCAATCGATGGATGAAAAATCCCAGTGTACAACTGAAACGTTGAATGTTTTTTTAACAGCGGCAGAGGACCACGAATGCCGGCGAAGGTTGTCACAGAAAGCAACTGCTCAATAAATCAGAAGCATCCGAACCTGTACCATTTGATAAGTAAGAAGAAGGAGGAAGCAGTAAATTCTATATTTGAAATTGAAAAAGATTCAATTGGTCTTTTCACCAAAGGAGAAAAGCCACATAGATCCTGACGAAAGTTAATGGACATTATAAGAATACTTAACCACTCAGAGATTTAAGAAGATGTCTACCACCTCTGGCTTTCTTACAAAAGATTGAGCGAAAAATTAAAATTCGTACAGTAAGATATGAAGTTTAACAATTTGTTGCGGTAACGTTGAAGAAAGAAACAGCAAATGAAAATAAAAAAATAAAAATATCATTTAAACATGTGTATGTTCTGTGAGTATGGTCAGTCCTAAGCCTCGATACTATAAGAAGATATGTTACTACAATACGGTAAATAGCGCTTCCCACACTGTTGTGGCTTCCTTTTGCCTTTGGGAAACCCATATCTAAAATATTACCGAATGTTAGGGACAGCTCGGCCAAAAACACGATTAATCAACAGCATTTCATGGTAGCGAGAGCCAACACTATAGCATCGGAAGTACCACGGCGTGCGTCTGGTATTCGGATCACGTGATGTCTCTCTCACTATGATTGAGAAGCCATATTAGGTTCATCGGAATTGGGTGTAATTTACCTGTCATGACAGTATGTCGTTCCAAGGCAAACGGTCAATGATGAGATGTATCACAGACACGTCACTCCTGGTGCGATTTTTTATAATTAAGTGTCACTTAATGTCACTTCGGCTGCGAAAGTTCTAAGGAGATTTGAACATGAACAGTATAATAAAGCCAAAGATTATTAGCTAACGCTGTAGATCCGTGGCTCGAGACATGCAGTAGTAGAACAGATGGATGTAGGTTCTCGTTCTGGATTGTACAATTTTTTTTTCTTCTCGTTTGTAAGACATTCCGAGACTTTCTTATCCATGAAACAGAAGTACGTTCTGCAATATTTGATCTTATTTAAATACAAGACCGTACTCTCTCAATAACGAGATTCTTCCATTTCGTAATGTCAGTCAGATTAAAAAACGAAAGATGAAATTCTGCGAGTGAAACAACCAGCAATGACATTTATATGCCTCCTTGTCACAAACATTGACGTTTTTCCCGAGTATGTCGCGAAATTCGAGAGTATGGTTAGCTGGAGTTTTACGGCTACAGCTTAAATGACATGATTATGTAATCTGGAGGTGCAGGGGAAGAGAGAGAGATGGAGTCAGCGACGACGAGTGAAAGTGTGTGCCGAACGGGATTCGCACCCACGATCTTCCGCTTACTAGGCAGTAGCATTAACGACTGCGCCATTGAAACACAGTGTCTATTGCAAATGCGGAGGTTCGAGTCCTCCCTCAGGCATGGGTGTGTGTGTGTGTTTGTCCTTAGGATAATTTACGTTAAGTAGTGTGTAAGCTTAGGGACTGATGACCTTAGAAGTTAAGTCCCGTGAGATTTCACACACACACATTTTATTGCAGATGCGCGGACCATCTTGGTACGCCCCTCGGCCGACACACATTCCCACCTAGTGCTATCTACACGCAGTTCCCTCCATGTCCTCCTTGCTCGCTGCTTTGAGATTCCCGTAACGAATGCGATTGAGCATTCGTACTGAACGTGGTGGTTCATTGCCCATCGAGGCGAATCAGTTATATGAAAGCATGGTGTCTGTTCTTTCAGACATGTCCGAAGGAACAGACACCACGCATTGATACAGTATGATTAAATGACACTTCCATTCCTGCCTGTCACAAAAATTGGCTGTTTATTTCCGAATATGTCACGATTTGTTGACGTTGTGGGTAGGTAGGAACGTAAGCATAGCTTAAACTGCTGAGAATGAAACGAGTAGAAATCATATTTCTAGCTTTTCTTGTCACAAATATTTTGCTGCGATCGAATCCTTAAGAACGCTTTCCTAGATTTGGTGGTCAAGACAAAGATCGCACCACACTGCGAGCGAGGTACGTCACGTGACGGTTTCCAGATTTCAACCGAACGGAGGGACGTCACGTGACCTCTTTCCGATTTCAGCTATTGTTATTCTCGTTTCGGGTCAACCTGTCCCTGGCGGTACGTAAAATATTTGTGGTAGAAAACACGACGTTGACGTTTCAGGTCGAAAAGCACACAGCCGGAAGGCTCACGACACCCTATTCTCCTAATCACTCAGAGGAGGCAGAAAGGAAGATTAAGTGCTCACGTCCTGTAGCATCGAGTTCATTAGAGACCAATTAGGGAAGGTTGAGAAATGAAATCGGATGTGCCCTTTCAAACGAACCATCCCAATATTTGCCTCAAGCGATTTAGAGAAATCAGTGAAAACCTAAATCTGGATGGCCGGGTTTCGAACCTCCGTATGCATGTCCAGTGTGCTGACCACTGCGCCAGTTCGCTCGGTCACTTCACACTCAATCCGCTGTATTACAGTGAAGTTAGAATTACTTTCCTCAAAGCAATGCGTGTAAAGTAATTAACACCCGTAAAACAACTTTCCTCACGGAAGGCAAGGTTACATATTACAAGGAAGTTTTAAACTGCCAGAAAATTTGAAATGAGTCCATACTCCACACACAACAAAGCGAAAAATTCATTCTGATTCGAGAACCATGAATATACAGGGTGATTCACGAAGTTATGCAAATATTTTAATGTGTTACTCTACAAGTAAAACTAAAGAGAAAAGTTAATATAAATATAGGACGGAAATGTTTAGTTACGAGTTACGGATAGTAAAAGATTGCAACTTCGCTAATATGAAGCCATGACAAAACTGTACTAGCCGGCCGCTGTGGACGAGTGGTTGCAGACGCTTCCGTCCGGATTCGCGCTGCTGCTACGGTCGCCAGTTCTAATCCTGCCTCGGGCATGGATGTGTGTGATGTCCTTAGGTTAGTTAGGTTTACGTAGTTCTAAGTCTAGGGGACAGATGACCTCAGATGTTAAGTCCCATAGTGCTCAGAGCCATTTGAACTATTTTGAACTGTACGAGGATAAAATAAAGCACGATTTCCATTTATTTTGTTTCCCTGATCTGGTGAATCTAATAAAACATGTCCCAGCCTTGTATCTGCAGTAGTTTTCCAGAACATCCAGAGAAGCAAAGAAATAATTTCGTAAAATTTTTAATTTATAAACTACTTGGCACAGTTTTTTTAAAGTCCTGACAATTCCACAAAGTTTTCAACAGAAGTTGTAGAGAATTTAATTTTGGAGAAATGATGGTAATAACGTTAACTGAAACTGTATGAATGTGTTTGATAATCTGCTCGCCGGTCGCGGTTGTCTCGCGGTTCAAGGCGCGCAGTCCGGAACCGTGCGACTGCTACGGTCGCAGGTTCGAATCCTGCCTCGGGCATGGATGTGTGTGATGTCCTTAGGTTAGTTATGTTTAAGTAGTTCTAAAGTCTAGGGGACTGATGACCACAGCAGTTGAGTCCCATAGTGCTCAGAGCCATTTGAACCATTTGATAATCTGCTTTTATTAATGCCATAGCACATGTGAATTCCTGTTAAACCGGAAAAGACAAAGCTCAGTGTTAAGGAAAGTTGTACAGTGTACATATAATTTCACAATACGTTCACAGTAAATGTTCAAAAATGTCTCCACCGAGTTCAATGCATTTAGCTGCACGTGTATGAACAGATTTTGTTGCTCGTTTCAGTTTCACGGGGTTGTTCTTAATTACTTCTTTGCTTCTCTGGATGTTCTGGAAAACTACTGCAGAGACACGACTGGGTCATGTTTCATTAGATTCACCAGCCCAATGCAACAAAATGAATGGAAATTGTGTTTCGCTTTGACCTTGTACAGTTTTGCGATGGCTTCATACTAGCGAAGTTGCTAAATTTCAGGAAAAATCTTTTATTAGCCGCTACTCTGTAACTAAACATTTGAGGACCTATGTTTATATGAACTTTTTTCTTTAGCCTTACTTGTAGAATAACATATTAAAATATTTGCATATCTTTGTGAGTCACCCTGTATAGTGATTATATATCCATCACCAGAGGGACAGTTCTGACGTTGCGGTTGATAATGGAAGCAGTACTGAAGAAATATCAGGGTACGTACATTGGATTTGTCGATATGGACAACGGGTATGACAATGTAAAGTGGCGTTCGAAGTTCTGAGAAAAATATGGGAAAGTATAGGGAAAGACGGGTAATACACAATATATTCAAGAACCAACAGGGAACAATAAGGCTGGAAGAAAAAGAACAAAGTGCTCGTATTAAAAAGGGTGTAAGGCATTAATGTAGTCTATCGCCGCAACTGTTCAATCTAGACATTGAAGAAAAAATGACGGAAACAAAACAAAAGTTCAATTAAAATTCAAGTAAAAAAATATCAGTGATAAGATTCACTGATGGCGTAACTATCATCAGTGAAAGTGAAAAAGGATTATAGGATCTGCTGAATGGAATGAATAGTCTACTGAAAACAGAATATAGATGGAGAGTAAATCAAAGAAAGACGAAAATGATGAGAAGTAACAGAAATGAGAACAAGGAGAAACTTAACATAAGGATTGATGATCACGAAGAAGATGAAGTTTGAGAATTCTTCAACCTAGGCAATAAAATAACCCATGACGGATGGAGCTAGGAGATCATAAAAGGAAGACTAGCGCTAGGGCATTCCTGACCAAGATAAGTCTACGAGTATCAAACATAGGCCTTAATTTGAGGAAGAAACTTCTGAGAATGTACGTTTGGAGTGCAGCATTGTATGGTAGTGAAACATGGACTGTGGGAAAACCGGAACATACGAGAATCGAAGCATTTGATATGTGGTACTACACAAGATTGTTGAAAATTAGGTGGACTGATAAGGTAAGGAATGAGGAGGTTCTGCGCAGAATCGGTGGGGAAAGAGAAATGTGGGAAACACTGACAAGGAGAAGGCATAGGGTGACAGGACGTTTGTTAAGACATCAGGAAATAACTTCCATGGTATTAGAGGGAGTTCTGGACGGTAAAAACTATAGAGGAAGACAGAGATTGGGATACAGCCAGCAAATATTTAAGAACGTAGGTTGCAAGTGATAGTCTGAGATGAAGAGGTTGTCACAGAGGAGGAGGAATTCGTGCCCGCCGCTTCAAACCAGTCAGAAGGCTGTTGACTCAAAAAAATACTTTCAGTTTGTCGGTTTCTGAAGATCCTGTCAATATGCACAGAAAGCAAACAGCCACTTCAGTGCTATGCATCTTGGATGCCATTATATCTCTGAGCACAAAATTTACATTTCAGTTATCGTATTTTCCACATTCGTAAATTATTCTACCAGTTCCCAGTGGTGCTATAAAATTTGCACGGCTCGTGTAAGCTCCGTTAAAATATTAATATTGTTTCCAACTATTTTGCTTTAACTGGTACATTACAAGCGACGAATATTTTAAACTATTCATTAAAAGGCATGAACGGCTGAAAATACGATGTGCTCTGTCTGTTTCAACCATGTCAGTTTCATATGTCTAGTAGTTGTAAAAGAATAGTACGCACTTCTGTACTTTTTCTCATTACTGAATCTGCTTTTCAAACAAACATGTTCTCCGTTGCAGAGTCCGGCGTCATAGCTTGTCTGTAATTATGTTACTGTTACGATTTATTTCATCACAGTCTCCCATTATGATAAAATATCTAGGAGAAGAATATTGTAATACACCATGTAATGGACGCAAACCTGAAACAGCCCTATCAGTGTAGACAATAACGTACAAAATTTGTGTTTGCCGGCATAAAAATAGAACACGATTGTCATGAGGATTTTGGGATCTATGTTACCAGTAAAACCAACTTTTTGACCAGACATCAGTAACTATCATTTGATGATTTTTGACGCTTAATTGCCGACAAAATCTCCTTGTATGAATTTTCCTTTGTTTATTCTAACGTGTTTGTTGGACCAGCCACGGCCATTACCACTATCATCTGTCAAAATTGGTCCAACAAAATTCCAAATACATAAGCGAATATTAACATAAGGGGCTTTTGTCAGCACTTATGTGTCAAAATTGACCCGAACTTCGAAAAACTAATTATCGCCTAAGCACATGACCCGCGAGTTTATTATTGCGGTGAAAAACTACATTTGAAGTAATCCCAGCGGCGTATTAATTATAGTTCTTGCCACGGCTGACTGTTCATAATAGTATGGAACTGAATGAAGGGATGTTGCAGTTCCGTGTCCCAGCGGGATTCAAATCATTAGAGAAGACTTGCTAGACAGCTGATGCGTGATGAAAGAAGCCGGTCTTGATGTGGCTGGAACAATTCCAGCATTGGACTCTGATGTTTAAAATGAGTCAGAGTGCTAAAAATTTGTGATGACTATAATATGATCCCTAAATTCTACATGACTGTGACTCATAATAATAGGAAATGTCGTCTCAAGAAATGGAAAGACGAAGACTTCGTAAGGGAACTCCTCGATAATTTCGTCACTGTTAAAAGTCGTTGAGATTATTGTAGAAGATGTTTCTCGAACATTGAGCCTTCTCCCTCCAGGAATTTAATAAAAATCCAAGAGCTTTGCTGTAGAGAACCATTGTCACGCTCGGCCGATAGAGTGAAGTAATATAAATTTGTTTAATTTCGGCGTCGGAGTGCGAGGCGAGGCTCCTTGGACTTGTGAGTCGTGGAAACAATTTCGCCAAGTGGCGCTAAAGGGCCCTAGAAGCGAGCGGAAGAATGCAATAAAGGCGCCGGTCTGAAGCCGTGGTCCGGGCGACTGTCCCGCCGTATTGTAGCTGCGGTCGGCAGCAGGCACAAGCCGCTGTGTGGTGGGGTGGCAAATAAACCGGCCGCAGTGGCCGCGCAGGCCACGGCGGGATGAATATTTATAGGGCCGGCAGAGGGCGAGCGGCGCGTGAAAAGGTTGCGGGTAAATCCGGCCCGGGGCCCTTTGAGCAGCCGCCGGGTCGGGTCGGGTCGTGGCGGGTCGCGGTGGGCTGGGTTGGGTTTGGGGGAGCGGAGCCGGTCGGGGATTTGCGCACCTGCTAATGCTCTCGCGCCGCGGTTCATTAGCTGCGTTTTCGTTTCCCTGCCGCCGTGATGGAATTAATTGCATGAAAGCGATCCCTTCCCGGCGCCGAGAGCAGAAAATCGCCTCTGCTGAAAAACGCGTATTCGTCGTTTACGCAAACCTTTACTATTTCATGCGAAATACTACAGACCTCCTCGTGATGTAATTTATTGACGATAATTATTTATACAAAATATGCGATAGGCTTAGGAATACGCATTTTGTAATCTGATGGATCTGTAAAATCAATCGCCACAAAATACGGAATATTTGGCGTGTGTGTGCAGATATTTCAGTTGATGACTGCGGACAGTGAACTGATCAACAGTAAATCAGAATTTGCTTCATTTGCGGTCTAATAATTGTAGCTATTACGAGTAGTATGTTTTAGGTTGTTTAGTGCCTGAAAACACGCATTGCACAACCGGGCCATTAATGTTTATTTTCCCGTGGGCAGAAGGCCAGGTATTTGAGTGTGGATACTGGACGCTGAACAGATACTTCATACTGACACGCACAGTCCACTTCACAGAGCCGTTACGACCATTCTAAAAAAAAAAAAAAAAAGTTGTACGTGATATTTTTGGAAAGACAATTAGACACAGAGAAAAAAATATCTAACACACTGACGTAAGTACATATTAAGGTACCAGTTATCACAATATCTGTACCTATGGCCCTACACCCTGTATGATATTCTTTATATTTACCTTAACATTACAACGCGACAACCTAATACAAGGTTGATAAGAGACAACACTTTGGTATCAGGTACTCTATATGTATCAAAAACTATAATCATACTTACGATACAAAATCGATTTAGAAGAAGTTGAGTCTAAAGCGTTTCAAAACATTAATTAAAAAACTAACTGGATAATCAGAAATACAGGAAATTTTATTATTTTATAATTGTAATCCTAGACTATAGCAGGTCAATAGCACAAAAATTCTGAAATAAAAAAAAATATATTAAGATCTAATATAAATGTATTATGAAGTCTTTTTCCGTTAGTATTTGTCTAGAGTGTATCTTTATACGGTAGTGAAATGTAGACGATAAATAGTACAGACAAGAAGTGTGGTGCTACTCAAGAGTGCTGAATACTGGATACATCGGGTAGCTAATAAGAATTACTGAATCTAATTAGGGAGAAAGTCGTTTTTGGAAAAACCTGATTAAAAGAAGTGATCATTTGATAGGATACACGCTGAGGCGCAAAGGAATAGTTAATTTAGTAATTTTCTGTAATGTATTGAATTTCGGGAGGTGCCCATACAGCCATATAGACAGTGGGATGTCTTTATGACGATACGAACGTGAGGATAACACAACACGCAGTCCCCGAGTGGAGAAATCTCAACACTGCCGGGAAACGAACCCAGGCCCCTTTGCTTAGCAACCCGCCGCGCTGACCGCGCAGCTACAGAGGTGGACGTTTATGCAGTAATGGAGAGAAGAGTGGACTGTAAAAATCGTAGAGTAGATCAAGTATTGCCTACAGCAAGCAGGGTCAGGAGGGAAGGTTGTAAGAGTTACGTACAGATGAAGTACTTTGCAGAGGATAGCTAGCCTGGAGAGGTCCATTAAACCAGTTTTCGGACAGAAGGCCGTTGTAACAACAACATGAAATTAGCTGTTATGACTAGTTCTTGGATAACCGTACCTCATACAGAGCTGTTCTTTTAGGAATATCTAAATCTCAGAGTTGATACTGACTTCCTCTGTAAGAATTCTGTTTTGTGGATTCAAGTCTCCATGAATACCACTGCCGCGTGAAGAGCGAGTGAAGAGCAGTACCATCCTCGACGCTCGGATTCTGCAAAGCATTTGCTGTCAGGCCTCTACAGCCCTTCATTTTTTTCAGTTGGCTTAATGCGGCAATGAGAGATGGGTCTGTGTTAATCGTATGCGGTTGTGAAAGGAGCTGACAGTCCGTAAACTGCTAGCAGCTTTATTGGGCACTTTAGTTCCTTTTGGCGGCTGACTTTGCGAAGACCGCTGTCTTCTTTCATCTACATCTACATCCATACTCCGCAAGCCACCTGACGGTGTGTGGTGGAGGGTACCTTGAGTACCTCTATCGGTTCTCCCTTCTATTCCAGTCTCGTATTGTTCGCGGAAAGAAGGATTGTCGGTATGCCTTTGTGTGGGGTCTAATCTCTCTGATTTTATCCTCATGGTCTCTTCGTGAGATATACGTAGGAGGGAGCAATATACTGCTTGACTCCTCGGTGAAGTGGAAGTACAGCTTGCGGTCTGTAGTTTAGTATCCAGAGCCGACAACAGTAACTCTGGTCAGGACCCAGCGCTTTTTCTCCCGATAACTTTGTGACGACGTGAGAGCTGATGTTTTATTCTGCCCTGTGTAGTCGGAAACTGTAGGGTGCCTGAGTGTGTCAGACGTGCACTGAACTCAGGAAGCAGCCATTCGGTTAACAAAGCACATGTCGCATGCTTGCGAGGATCTGCAGCGCCGATGTGAAGCGTAGTACACCACGCAGCGAAGAAGGGGTCACCTGCTTTTGTCACAGAGCGGAACACACGTCCTTGCAAGACACAAAAAATGCGATTCAGAGTAAGTTATTATTATTACTCTTATTAATGGAGATAATGTGATTAATTGGAACAAAAAGCTGGCTGAAAGCAAAAATAAACACCAGTGAAATTTTACATTCCGATCGGTATGCCAAAGGCATACTGATCGCAAAGAAATCAGCAAGGTCAGATAAGACAATTACAGAATGAGACTGGATAAAGATATTTGCCAACGTGAGTAAAAAATTATAATGTGGTATTTTTATCGAGCAGCGATAAGAGGTCAATTTGAACCATTTACTGCACTACACTAGAACACTTTATCAACAGGAGTTGGACAGAAATATGGGAATCCCAAAAACACAACACATTATTATGCTTATATTTTGCAGGAAACCCGTTGTCATTCAGAAGAGCTTCCAACTGCCTCGGAATGGATAAATGCAGCCCCTGTATGTTGTTCAAGGAAATATTATACCATTCTTCCTGAAAATAGTGCCAAATTCAGTTAACGATGAAGGATGTGGATAGAGATCACGCATTCTTCTGTTCCAAGTAGACCACAAAGGCTCAATAACATTGAAGTGTGGTGGAAGCGGTGACCAGGGGAGAGGTAGAAATTCATTCTCGTGCTCACAATACCAGACATGGACGATGCGAGCTGTGTGAATAGAGGCCCTGTGGTCTTGGGATATAGCATCGCCATTGGGGAACAAACATTGTATCCGATCAGGCCAGAATTGTCATAAAGTGCTCGACAGTAATGTTATTTTGCAGAGTGACTACGGGACGAGAAGGCTGCCCACATGATCACCGAATCCCCTTCATGTTCACTCTTGGAGCCTAAACTCGAACAGAAGTTGAAAACAGTGAGAAACAACTCATCTGGTCAGGTGACATTCTGCCAGCGGTTCGCAATGCATGTTTTATAGCTTCTGCGCCACGCTTTCTTGTTACGAGCATTTGCATTTATAATGCGTGGTTTCGGAATTCGGTTTCGCCCTACAATTCTCTGCTTATGGAGCTTCCTGCGTGTTGTTTTGGTGCTGACAGGGTTCGCGAGTGCGAATTTGAGTTCTGTAGTGAATTAGTCAGCTATCACCGCCTTCCCTATTCGTTACAATCCTCTTCAATGAGCGTCTGTCCAGATCACTCAGAACACATTTTCGTCCGCGTTGTGATTTATCGCATGATGACTTTCCGCTTTCCCTGTATGCGGTGTCAATCTTCCACACGATGCCTCTTGAAACACCGAAAATTTCGGCTCTCCGTCATAAGAGCAACAGCAATTTTCCCGCGTTCGAATTCACTTAGGTCTGACGTAATGCACTAACAATTACACAGAGCCGGCCGCGGTGATCTAGTGATTCTAGGCGCGCCATCCGGAACCGCGCGACTGCTACGGTCGCAGGTTCGAATCCTGCCTCGGGCATGGATGTGTGTGATGTCCTTAGGTTGGTTAGGTTTAAGTAGTTCTAAGTTCTAGGGGACTGATGACCATAGATGTTAAGTCCCATAGTGCTCAGAGCCATTTTGAATTACACAGAACGCCTTCCTGACCAAGACTGACCTGTGCAACGTATTGAGAACATTGCAGACGTGTCGTTCGTGGTCAGATAGAAAAGAGCAACACGCAGACTTCGCTAGCATCTGCATTTATGTTCAGGCATGCATTTATCGGTTATTTACATGTTTTTGTCCAATCCCTGTATATCTACAACTACGGCCGCTATACCGTGCGTGGGAAAGTGTATCTTGTGTACCACAGCCATCCTCCGTGTTTCCTGTCACAGCCACAAATGAAACACGGGAAGAAAGGCTGTTCGTGTGCCTTCCTATATACGCGAATCCCTCTAATTGTATCCACATGGTTTTTTAGTGAATTATATGTGGTAGGCAACAGTATGTTAGTTGAAACTTCCTAGCAGATTAAAACTGTGCGCCAGACCAAGGCTCGAACTCGGTAGGGCACTTGCGCGTGAAAGGAAACGGTCATGAGTTCGAGTCTCCGTCCGGCATACAATTTTAATCTGTTAGGATCTTGCATAGCAGCTCACAGACCGCTGCAGAGTGAAAATCTTATTCTGATATATCTTGGTTGAGTTTTATAAAAACGAAAGCATTCGAAATTTAAAGTTTTAGAAACTTTGTATTAGAGATGCATATTCATAGTATATTTTATAGGTGTTGCAAATAAAAGTAAGCGACCGGTACGAAACGCTGTGGGCCGGACGAAACCTCATACATACTCATACAATGTGACTTGCAAGACTGACTCTTTAGGCTACCCGCGCAGCGCAATCTCTGCGCGGGTAGCGGCACAAGGTTTTGAAGGCGTTCACGATCGAGTTTAACACTGTAGCCATGTTCGTGTACTGCAGATCACTATAACAGATGATGTTCGGAAATTCTCGATACAAACTTCTAGGTCTTGTAGAGGAGTGAGTAGATAATATTCTTAATCTCTGTGCATTTGAAGACATGCTGGCAACACCACCACTTTTATAAGCAATTGATTAAGCGTGACCCAATACATCACTTATTTTACAGTTCCATAGCCAAAGAAATTGATCGTATACTCGTTGATGGGTTCTCTTCAAAGTGATGCAGAACGGTCTCTTCCAAAGCAGCTGTGCGGTGTCTCCTTGGAGCACCACAGTCATGCTTGGCGACAGTAGTGGTACCCTTTCTCGAAGCCCTTTCGTAATTGTAGCGAAAAGGGTATGCGAGGGAGTAGGACGTTGTGGACAACGATGCAGATAAAGGCAAAGAGCAGCTCTTCCAGTACCTCTTCCATTAAGGGGTCTTCGAAGTTCGGAAGGATCAAGTCGGTGTATTCTGCAAACGTGTACTCAGTCATGATGCCATTACACTCACAGACACGTGAATGAGGCTCGAACCACGTCAGAGAATTAGGAAAGACGTAAAATGACATCAACCAATTCGACATAACCACCCCAAGCCGTGTCTACACTTCTAGCAAACATATTTTTAAACGGCTGTTTCCGGACATGAGTTCCTGTTCACAATATTATGTATTAACGCCGCTCTACAAGTCCTAGAAGTGTGTAACGGGAATTTGCGAACATCTTGTACAGGTGTCCTGCAGATGTGTTTTCACTGTATCATAATTTTGGAGTTAAGAAAAGTATGGAACTACAGTTCAACACAATGCGTCTTTCGTGTAGTTTAATGGCACGAAGTAACACTTTATTTGTGAATTGTACTTTGAAGTCAGAGCTTCAGACGTTCGATATTTAGAAATAAATATCTACATGCTATTAAAAAAGGACAATACTCGTGAAACAGGAGGAAAGGATGTATTTGGAGATACGGGGCTGCAATTTTTTTTTTTAAAAAAAGTGAGACAAAACAGAAACAGGGAATAAATATATAATAAACCCCAAAGAGAGTCCGGTCTCTCTCTTTTTCTCTCTTTCTCTCATATATGCACTCACGAGAGATAGCCTCTGTTTGACAACCACGGAACGATTTCAATTAATGTAAAGTGAGAGCGCAAAAAAGAGCACCGTGTATGAAAATAAAACCGTGTAATTTAAAAAATGCAGTCAAACTCAGAGGTTAGCACATTTTTCTACGTTTTATGTTCCCCATTACCCTAGTTGATCTGATGGGAACCTCTGCGAAGTTGTCTGCCTATAATTGGCAAAATTAACTTTACATTGGCTGCATCAGGAACACATGTTCATAGTGTCGCCTATATTTTTAAAGTAACGAGATTTACAAATGATTGCAGTTTTTTTCCTGTCCACCTTTACAACGTTTGTGTACATCTTACTGAGAATAAATGTTTGACGTATTAATGTTGCAAGATTAGTATGTCCAGAGGTTGTAAAATGATATACAGGTATTACTTGTGCTTACGAAAATCCTCTAAGTATATAATCCAAACTTGTGCATTTAAAGCTTTGTATTTTGAGAATTATTCCATCTCAATAATCAGGACTATTCACGTTTAACTAACGGCCTATATATGATGCTGAACTGCGTAACGAATCAATCTTGTCGGTAATTGCTGTGACGGAAGTCTTTGTAGTCCCGCTTACCGATACAAGGGGTATACTTCCTGAAAAACTAAAGTGAGTTTGTGGGATGAAATAGCGCCTGAAGCACCGTAGCTTGGGAGACAGCTACAGTTATTGTGTGTAATTAAAATGAGACGCATATATCACCTTCACTGGCTCGGAAGCTACGTCTTTCCGCTTCGGTGTACCTTTGTAGATAACATAGAAAGCACCAAGACGACTGACTCATTAAGGATTAACTCTGTGAATGGGAATACAGAGTGTCATCTCCTAGCAAACTAAGTAACTAGATAATGAGGCAAAAAATGAATATTGTTATCAAAATAAAGTCTTTTTTTAAAACTGATAAACTGATGCATTGAACTGTAATTTCATATTTATATAGATATGTTGGATAAAATCCTCTGTTATTCTTGTGTAGAGGTGATTATTAGTGCTCATCTGAAGCAGAAAATAGTTTGTAATAAGATATTTACAGTATTTGCCTCGACAAGTTTAATTTCGTATAGGAACGAGGAATTCAGTTTACAAGGCAAAGGCAGTCAACAGCTGAAGATCGTTATTCCAGACTTCATTATTTGAAAGTGTTTCGAAGAACTGTTTTCTCTAAACAAGCCGTTCTCGTCGGAATGTTTTGTGCTTCATCTTCCATTCACTAGCTTCATTTTGGTGAGAGAAAAAGCGGTTGAGTTAATTGTATTTCCGGTGTAAGCAGTTTAAAATAGATTTTCACTTCTATAAAAAATATCTTTCATACAATTTAACTCGATGGAAAGTAAAAGAGTCAGAACTAAAGATTTAACCATATCTCGAGTATTTTAGACTGATTATTCATTGAAATTGTTGGCAAAAGCTCATGAAGAATATCAGATTTGTTCATAGCCATTCTTTGTGAGAAAAGCAGTGGCGGGCAAACATCACATTCTGTGTTTGGATAGCAATAATAACGGTACGTAGAAAGCAGAATTTTAGCAGACTATAATAAATTGTGGAACAAAAAATACACTTAACTTTTGACTTAATAAACTGCCGATTATCAGCACTGAAGGAAAAGCAAATATCATCAGAAACAACAAATCTGAGTGAGTTGGAAATTTATTCTTTTCTCTGCCGGATGAATAATGTACCCCTTAACGGAGGAAGATACAAGATCTGTTACATGGTGCGAATGTCAATGTGAATTTCAGAGAAATGTCTCAATACCCCTTATTAAGTGACATACGAGTATCCTTCGCACAGTGGGCGATACTCGAATGGAATATACCTTCTGAATGTGGTTAGTTTCCTCGAAAACTATAAACTGAACGTTCATTGAACGTAAGCAACAATTATCAGATCATATAAAACAGTTTTCACAACGTTATACCTTCGTGTATTTCTTGAGTTTTGGTCCGTTTTTTTTGCGAATTGTCTTTTGTTTGCTGCGAATGCGTGATAAAAATACTACAAGACAATTTGACGCTGTCGCTAACACGGCAGCATTTATTTGTTCCTGAAAAATGACTGCCTTGATGTAAAGCAGGGAGACAGAGAAAGGGAGCGTAGCGAATGTGGCATTGTGTGACACAACGAAGTAGATTCGTCTCTATATGCTAGCGCGAATGAAGCTTTGAGTGACTGGCGCGTAATACTCGTTGAAAGATAACAGTTTTGAGATGTAATCATGAAAAACTAAAACATGTGATAAAGCGTCGTTTTGTACAAATATGTGATAAGAATTGGCATTCCACTCAATTTTAATGAAATTTTGGAATGCTTCTAGTATAAGTCGGGCTTGGTGGTCTTGCATGGTCAAACACTGGAATTTATCAGTATGGCTTTACGCTGTCTTTCATATCTCAGTGATGTGGGGATAGGCCAGGAACGACGCCTGGTCCGGATTCCATGTTAAACTGTAGGTCCCTTTCCCCGCTAAGGTTATCGTGATACGTTAAGGGCGCAAAAGTCAGTGAAGTGGCGTCCGATTGAAAGAAAATGCAAACAGGTGGTTCACTATCCCTCTGAAGGGAATCCCAGCCAATCATGACATATGAATTTACTTCCACTAGTTTAATTTTGGAGTCTGTTGAAATGCTGTCGCCAATGAATTCAAGTAGAAGGGTACAACCGCTGATGTAAAACTTGCGCGACGACAGTCTTTTTTGCCCTTTTTTAAAAAAAGGAAAAACGCCACCCTCTCATAATACGACTCCTATATGGAAAGTCAGAGCCCGAAACATTACGATACAAAGGAACAATAACTTGTCACATTGCCAGGCGAAGGGACATAGATGATCATTGGTCCACTTTCGATTAAGAAGCCTGATGGAGTGTGTGAACGAATTTTCAGTGTTGCTACTAGCGGCGCGATGCCTGAAACAATTTAAGTGAAGCCAGATAACGAAAGTGGTCAGTTTTATAATATTCTCTCATAAATGGGACACAAAATAGTTTCGGTACGTTGCACCTGCTATAAGGAAAGTTGGATGTTACTGATTAAATTAGCAGCATAACACGTAGCGATGACTTATCTAAACTGAAACCATATTGTCACAGAGAAAGTGTGACAAGGTTTCCGTTGCAGTTCCACATTTTTTCCGTGTAAACTGCTGCTTTATTATAACTGACTGTTCTCACCATTTTGTCGACTTATGTTTATAGGAAATTGCTACATGATAGTTTGCAAGAATGCGTCATTATTATCGATTATACTGCTGCGGTTAATCAAAACTGCAGTGCCTTGCTTCAGTTATGATTCGTCCATTTAAGGGTACGTTCATTTATTTTTAATTTTAGCAAGGTATTGGGAAAATGACACCCGGACAGTGGGCAGCTGCAGCATTACTTTCCCTGAGCGAGAGAGCAGTCCTCGAAGGAATAACACTGGAATTGATCCACATGTACAGGCACTCGACACACAGCTGAGGAAGATGGCGAGTAAAATGACAACAGGATTACGAACTCCAAAAATCCGGAGACCATCACTTGTATGGCCCACCTGTCAGACAGTTTTTGAGCGATTTTTCATATCAGTTCATACATATTTTATGCATTGAGCATTTTCCGCACAGATATATAACATGCAAACAGTTTAAAAATGGAATAATTCAGAAATCAGACTGCATGAGTCCCAAACTGAGGCCATACTTATCTTTTCTTTAGATCTCAGATTGAGGTAAAGCCATTAAATAATTTATCTTGGCAAATATAAGAGGTCTCAACAAAACGTTTTACAGTTTAATTAAAAACAGTTTTAAGTGAAATAAAATAATTTTTGGCAGTGGTAACCGGTTTCGGTCGAAATGCGGTCATCTTCAGACCATATTCACAATTACAGCATACGGTGGCGGTTCGTGGATCCACGCTACCTGCTTCATTCACCGCCACTGTTTGCCACTGTGCTGTAATATGGTCTGAAGATGGTCATATTTGACCGAAACCGGTCTCATTTTATCCTCATGGTCTCTTCGCGAGATGTACGTAGGAGGGAGCAATACACTGCTTGACTCCTCGGTGAAGGTATGTTCTCGAAACTTCAACAAAAGCCCGTACTGAGCTACTGCCCGTCTGTCCTGCAAAGTCATCCACTGGAGTTTATCATCTCCGTAACGCTTTCGCGATTACTAAATGAGCCTGTAACGAAGCGCGCTGCTCTCCTTTGGATCTCTATCTCTTCTATTAACCCTATCTGGTACGGATCCCACACCGGTGAGCAGTCTTCAAGCAGTGGGGGAACAAGTGTACTGTAACCTAATTCGTTTCCAACTGCATTTCCTTAGGATTCTTCCAATGAATCTCAGTCTGGCATCTGCTTTACCAACGATTTATGTTATATGGTCATTCCATTTCAAATCACTTCTAATGCCTACTCCCAGATAAGTTATGGAATTAACTGCTTCCAGTTGCTGACCTGCTATATTGTAGCTAAATGATGAAGGATCTTTCTTTCTATGTATTCGCAGCACATTACACTTGTCTACATTGAGATTCAATTGCCATTACTTGCACCATGCGTCAATTTGTTACCGATCCTCCTGCATTTCAGTACAATTTTTCATTGTTACGACCTCTCGATATACTACGGCATCATCCGCAAAAAGGCTCATTGACCTTCCGATGTTATCCACATTTCAGTTATATAAATTGTGAATAGCAACGGTCCTACGACACTCCCCTGCGGCACACCTGAAATCACTCTTACTTCGGAAGACTTCTCTCCATTGAGAATGACGTGTTGCGTTCTGTTATCAAGGAACTCTTCAGTCCAATCACACAATTGGTCTGATAGTCCATATGCTCTTACTTTGTTCATTAAACGACTGTAGGAAACTGTATCAAACGCCTTGCGGAAGTCAAGAAACACGGTATCTACCTGAGAACCGGTGTCTATGGCCCTTTGATATTTTGCTTCGTGTAATTTTTGTTTGTCTGCAAAGCTTTGGCTATATTTATGTTTGCTGTGAAGTTCCCTTTGCTTCCGTAACAGTTTTCTAACTCTGTTGTTGTACCACGGTGGCTCTTCTCCACCTCTTACCATCTTGCTTGGCACATACTCATCTAATGCACATTGTACGATGGTTTTGAACTTTGTCGACTGATCCTCAACACTATTTGCACTTGAGTTAAACTGTTGGGTTGAGCCGCCAAGTACTCTGAAATCTGCTTTTTGTTACTTTTGCTAAACAGTCAACTTGGGATCCGTCCACGTTGTGACGGCAATCCAAGTGGCAAGAGTAATGAGTCTGAGACAGTGCCATGGGTTTCCGCGCGTTGACTACTATGCGATAATTAAGCCTTTTATGTAGATAAGCCGAAATGTCTACTGCTGTGGCACAAATTAATGATTGTTTCGTTCAAACTTATAGGTAGTAGGAACTGCTTCCTACACTATTTGTTCAAAGCTATCCGGGCACTCGTATGTAGTGCGAAATTGACCACTATGTGTCACGAGAGGCAGGCCCGCCAATACGGAAACTGGCTGGGAGTATTGTGCTGCCAGTAGAGAAGCAGTATCAGCTTAGTGGGTCGGTCACGTGTGCTCTGTGACTTCGAACGTGGACTAGTCATTGGATATCACGTGAGCAGGAAATCTATGAGGGGCATCTCAACCAATCTACAGCTGCCCACGTAGACTGCTGGTGATGCGACTGTGACTCAACCAATCTACAGCTGCCCATGTAGACTGCTGGTGATGTGATTGTGACTCAACCAATCTACAGGCTGCCCACGTAGACTGCTGGTGATGTGACTGTGACTCAATCAATCTACATCTGCCCACGTAGAGTGCTGGTGATGTGACTGTGAAGTGGAAACGTGTAGCAACAACTACAGCTAATCCAAGAAATGGCTGGCTTCATGTACTGACGGACAGCAATCGTCGAGTAATGAGGAAGGTGGTTGCAAAAAATCACACGAAAGCAGTGGAAGGAATCACTCGTGAGTCCCAACGTGCTACCAGCAAGAAGTCCAGCTAGCACGGTGACTAGGCAATTAAAAAGAGTGGGGCTTCACACGTTTCTGCAGTCAGTGCTAAGCGACGTTTGGGTTGGTTTAAAGAGCGACGCAACTCGACCGTGGATGACTGGAAACGAGTGGTTTGGACTGACGAGTCACGATGGAAGGGTTTGGGATTGGCGAATGCCTTGTGAACATTAGCCACCATAATCTATAGTGCCAACAGTGAAGTAAGAAGGAGGTGATGTTAAGGCATAGGGGTACTGTTCGTAGTTCGGGTGTGTTCACATCATTGCACTTAAGACAACTCAAAATGCGGAAGGATACGAACATATTTCACAGTATTGTGTACAGTGCACAGTAAAGGAAACAATTATTGCGTCAGGATGACAATGCACCGTGTCATAACGCATCATCTCGAAGGCAGTGGTTTGTGAATAATAACATTCCTGAAATGAACCGGCCTGCCCCGAGTCTGGACCTGAATCAGTGGACCAACTCGCAGGTAAGTTAGAGCGTCGAGTCCTTTCTAGACACCAACGTCAGACATCACTACCTTCTCTGGTTTCGGCTTCTGAAGAAGCATGGGCTGCCTTTCCTCTATAGACATTCAGATAACTCACTTAAAGTGCCTCCACCAGTCAAGCTGTCATAAACGCAAAGTGGGCACATTCCATATCGATGTCTACTAAAATGTGTCTGTATACTTTTGATCAATGTACCTGCACAAGGAGTTACTAGTATCTGCTACATAATCACGCCAGTCATTATCAGAAAATGCACCACCGCAAAGTACTGTTATGGGATACCCTTAACTAAATAAGCTGACAGAGATAATTATATATTCCTCGCGGGGGGGGGGGGGGGGCTAAGTTAGTTCAATCGGTAAATAAGCAAAGACGCCATATTCTAAAAACTGTATATGTCCCACATTTCAACCATACTTGGTAATCACTTACTGTCTGGGAGGAGCTACCTATCCCTCAAGGTGTGGGGTTGGAGATGAAACAACGCACACAGATAGCGAGAGATGGACAGGCAGAGAGTGGGAAGGACGAAAGATACACAGACAGGGCGAAGGAGGAGATGGACAGAGAGACAGGGGGGAGAAAATCGACAGAGAGAGGGAAGAGGAGGGGATGAACACACAAAAGAAAAGGGTGATGGTGGTGGTGGATAGACAGTGGGGGAGGGGGGAAGGGGGAAGGGGTGGACGGAGAGAAAAGGGGGGAAGAGGAGATCGGCAGAGAATATGGAGGAGCAGATGAGTTAATAGAAAATCTGGAATGAATGCATACTTTGGCAACGCCGGGTACTCACGTAGTATATAAAGAGTCTAGCGTGTTGGGTGCTCTCCCTCTATGGCAGGATGCAGGAATTTCTTAACTAGTGGATTTGCTGAAAGCTAGAGGGACCCTGACAGAGCTCGCAGTCCTTGACCAGGAAGTCGGTGATGTCTGCTGCTGGCTTATTTGCATACCAGTGTCGACACTGGGGTTCAAGGATAGCACGAGACGGATCCGCTATTTCTAAAGTACAGCTACTTGCTGCCAGTAGTTACCGCACGTGTATAAAGTAAGACTCACATTTTCAGGGAGTTTCCGATGAAGTGGCTTCTGACATCTTCGAGGTTTCTTGCAGCAGGACTTGCCTTCTTTCTCTTACATGACTGGCCAGACGCTTGTGAGAAGTCTCAGTAAATGCGCAGGACTTCCGGGATGTTGTTACAAGAAACCGATGGCTTCGAATCGTCACTCTCCATTCCATGTCCCAGGAGTACATATCTCTCTTACTGGCTCACTCCATCTCTTCATAGACATTGTAACTAGGCGAGATCTTGTATGTCATTTGACAAATAGATTTTAACTGTATTGTTGTTTTGTGATTGTGGACATTATCGGCAAAAACTGATAGGGGGTAGTTGGAGACGGTGTATTAAACTTTTAGCGGCAAACATATTCTGGTTCTGCGGTAGTATCTCGGAATTTTTTTGAAAGATAACTACAAAATTTTTTAAGATAATACCCGCTTATAGTTCCGTCTCAGTTACACATTTTTAATTAGATTACATGTTTTGATCGCTAAGGTCATCTTCAGATCTAAGAAGTTGCGTCAGCAACCCGTCTTGTCTACCCAGAACCACATATCGCACTACTGTACTTTTTTTTATTTTTTATTTTTTGATCGCCCCCTCATAATATCAGTTACATCGTCAATAGCATAGTATAAAAGATTTTGTATTATTTGACGCGACTGGTATTCCAGAGTCTTGTATACTGTTGTACATTTTTATAATACCCGATGAGGGTCCGTGGACAGAAACCGGTTGTAACCTATAATGAAGAACTTCTTATCAGTAGTTCTTGGCGGGAAAAAGTGACGTTTTTCAAATCTTGACGAGTTCTGGGATACCATCTGCTAAAAAAAATTTCTGGTCGATGAAATGGGAGAGGTAGACCTTAATTTTTTGTGTAGGGTTATCTAAGACACAATAGTCTCAACAATATCCTACAATAAGGGAGGAAATAAAAACCGTTATCGCGGATTTTACTGGTCGCTTGCACCTACAGACATACTTCGAAATAGAAATAGACGAAAGGTGGAGGGGAGGGGGTCGAAAATACGCTCACACCCATACCTGACATTCGAGGTAACTCCGGAATCAAGGTAGACTGGTGGATGGTTCACACATTTTTTCCCACCTGCTGCTCACTATGTGACGCAAAGCCTAACTTTTCTTGGTGGGTCCTCTTTGGGCTCTTAGCTGCTGCGTCTGTCCGCAGAGCTTGGAGGAACAAAAGCAAGCCACCACCAATCCCTGAGCCCAAACGCACCGTTGCCCTTGTCCACCATGTAGTAGAGGCGGGGCCTTTCGTTTATTTTTTATCTTTCTTGTAGCAGATTTTTAGCGATTTAAAATAAAGTTACAGTTTCGTGAAACAGAAATATAAATAAATTGTTTGATAATTTAGACGGCAATGAAAACAGAAGACAGGGTACATAACAGATGTTAGAACGGCCAGCTTAATATCTCTGGCTCAATACTGCAGTGTCCGTCCCGGTAGCTGAATCATCAGCGTGACGGATTGTAAATCTCTGGGCCCGGGTTCGATTACCGGCTGGGTCGGGGAATTTTCTCCGCCCAGGGACCGGGTGTTGTGCTGTCCTCATCATCATCCTATCATCCTCATCGACTGCAGGTCGCCGAAGTGGCGTCAAATTGAAAGACCGGCACCCGGCGAACGGTCTACCTGACGGGGGGCCCTATCCTTACGAACAAATAAAAATGCTGCAGTATCCGTTATGGCGCCAATGACACCCGGGCACCACACCTTGATGGTGTATTAGTAGTAGAGTAGTTTGATTAAGCTAGATCTAACTTGTCGGATATAATGTACGTAGAACTTAGATTATGTACATGTTTATAGGTCCTTAGGTGACAATATATCGGCACTGTTAAAAATACTACGTTGTACTTACCTTTTGGTAACAATGACCGATATATATTTACTCTAATTAATCTATATGCATTACATCTGTTGTCAGAGTGTCTGCAGTTTAGATTTAGTCGATATGTAAGTGTCTTCTTCTTCCTCTTCTTCTATTTCCACTCCATGGATTCTCTCGTTTTGCTACATACTGACTTGCCCTCTGTATGGCCTAGTACGTAGGTATTCTTGATAAGTTTATTTTTTTTTAGAAATTTCTGCTAATTTATTTCGATTCTTCCATTTCTCAACGTCTGTAAAGATTTCCTATATTTCTGGTGTGGCAATTGAAGATCACAAAACGAAAGCCGAAGTTTTAAATTTCACGGAAAAAAAATTGTGGTAAGTACGTAAGGGACCAAACTGCTACGGTCGTCGGTCCCTAGGCTTACACACTGCTTAAGCTAACTTAAACTAACCTACGCTAAGGACAACACACACACCCATGCCCCAGGGAGTACTCGAACTTTCGACGGGGGGAGCCGCACGAACCGTGGCAAGGAGCCCTAAACCGCAGCATTGGCAAATTCTATTTATAGCGAATCTCTTGCCCACAGCAATGTCCCAAACGTTTGGAAAAAAGCGCATGTGACTCCCGTATATAAGAATGGCAAAAAAAAAAAACAGATCCACAAAATTACAGACCAATATCCCTAACATCGAACTGCTGCAGAATCCTTGAATACATTATCAGTTCAAATGTAATAAATTTTCTTGAGACTCAGAATCTTATTTCCACGAATCAGCATGGTTTTAAAAAGCATCACATGCTCTTTTCTCACATGAAACATTGCGAACTGTTGATGAAGGGCAACAGGCGGATTCTGTATTTCTAGATTTCCGAAAAGCGTTTGACACGGCGCCCCATTGCAAGCTGTTAAAGAAGTTACGAGCATATGGAATAGGTTCACAATTATATAAGTGGCTCGAAGGTTTCTTAAATTGTAGATCCCAATATGTTGTCCTCGATGAGTGTCCACCAGAGACAAGAGTATCTTCAGGTGTGCCCCAGAGAAGTGTGATAGCACCGCTATGCTTTTCTATAAACATAAATGATTGTGCACACTGGGTGGCCAGCAATCTGCGATTGTTTGCTGATGATGCTGAGGTGTACGGCAAGTTGAGTGACGGTTGGGGCGTACAAGATGACTTAGACTAAATTTCTAGTTGGTGTGATGAATGGCAGCAGCGCCTCTAAATCTATAAAAATGCAAGTTAATGTGGCGGAGCAGGAAAAACAAACCCGTGATGTCCCGACACAGCATTATTTGTGTCCTGCTTGACACTGCCACGCCGGTTAAATATCTGGGCGAAACGTTACAAAGCGATATGAAATGGAACGAGCATGTGAGAACTGTGGTAGGGAAGGCGACCTCCGTTTATTGGGATAATTATATGGAAGTGTGGTTTTTCTGTAAAGGAGACCGCATATACGGTGCTGGGGTGACCTATTCTTCAGTACTGCTCGAGTATCTGGGATCCGTACCAGGTCGGATTAAAGGAAGACATCGAAGTAATTCAGAGGCGGGCGCTAGATTTGTTACTGGTAGGTACGAACAACCTGAAAATGTTAGGGACAAGATTTTAGAACTGAAATGAGAATCGCTGGAGGGAATGCGGCATTCTTTTCGAGGAACACTAATGGGAAAATTTATAGAACCGACATTTGAAGCTGACTGTTTAACAATTCTCCTGCCTCCAACATATATTGCGCATAAAGAACACGAAGATGAGAGAAATTAAAACTCATACGGAGGCATATAGACAGGTATTTTCCCTCGCTCGGTTCTCGAATGGAACAGGAAAGGCAATGAGTAGTAGTGGTGCAGGGTACCCTCCACCACTCACCGTTCGGTGGATTGAGAAGTATCTTTGTAGATGTCGTCCGCAGCTCGTGGTTTAGTGGCTAGTGTTGCTGGCTCTTGTTCACGTGATTCCGGGTTCGACTCTCAGACGGGTCGGGGATTTTCTCCGCCCGAGAAATGGGTCTTTGTGTTGTCCTCATCATCATTCGGGAAGTGTCGAGACTGGAAATGGAAAGATCTGGAACTTGTACGGGCGCTGATGACCCCAATGCTGAGCGTCCCACAAACCAACATCATCATCATCTAAACAGATGTAGATATTTCGCGTTCAGTGGCTATGTTGTAAATCTGTATTGGGTCTGATCTTGTAATTCCCGCAGAACAGGGCTGTGTGTTCTGGTGTTCCTAATTCCTCCTACGTCCAGTTTTATGTCTTATTTATTGTAGATCCATGCGGTTTAACTGCATGGGACAAGCCCGTGCCCAATTAAGAAGTGCAGCGAGTTGCGGCTAGGATCGACGTGCTTGATTCGAGATCCACATCTACATCTACATTTATACTCCGCAAGCCACCCACTTTACGTGCCACGGTCATTACCTCCCTTTCCTGTTCCAATCGCGTATGGTTCGCGAGAAGAACGACTGCCGGAAAGACTCTGTGCGAGCTCGAATCTCTCTAATTTTACATTCGTGATCTCCTCTGAAGGTATAAGTAGGGGGAAGCAAAATATTTGATACCTCATCCAGGAACACACCCTCTCGAAACCTGGACAACAAGGTACACCGCTATGCAGAGCGCCTCTCTTCAAAAGTCTGCCACTTGAGTTTGCTAAACATCTCCGTAACGCTATCACGCTTACCAAATAACGCTGTAACGAAACGCGCTGCTCTTCTTTGGATCTTCTCTGTCTCCTCTATCAACCCGACCTGGTACGGATCCCACACTGATGAGCAATACTCAAGTATAGGTCGAACGAGTGTTTTGTAAGCCACCTCCTTTGTTGATGGACTACATTTTCTAAGGACTCTCCCAATTAATCTCAACCTGGTATCCGCCTTACCAACAATTAATTTTATATGATAATTCCACTTCAAATCGTTCCACAAGCATACTCCCAGATATTTTACGGAAGTAACTGCTACCAGCGTTTGTTCCGCTATCATATAATCATACAGTAAAGTATCCTTCTTTCTATGTATTCGCAATACATTACATTTGTCTATGTTAAGGGTCAGTTGCCACTCCCTGCACCAAGTGCCTATCCGCTGCAGATCTTCTGGCATTTCTGTTTCTAGATGCCGGGGAGAAACGCATATACTCTTCGTCCCTCACCAATGACTTCCGATTCACCTTTCCAGGAGTCCGTTCGGCAGAATTTTTAAGTTGATGCGTTCGCACAGCTCGGTCTAATTTTTGGAGGACCTCTTGCAGTAGAGCTGTGGGTGAATGGCAGCCGACGAGCCGCGAGGCGGAAGTCGGATTCCCGTAGCGAGGCGCCGGAACGCAGTTTTCTCCCACGGAGGGCGCGGGCCGTTTGCCAACCGCACCCCGCCGAGCCGGCAGCCCATTGTGTGGTCCGCGGGCACTCGTTCTCATGGCCGGTCGGATTGTCCTGCGGCCCGGCGGACTTACGGCAGCTCGTATTGTCTTTGGCTTCCGCTGCCGGCGCGCCGCGGGGACGGAACTGTCGCGGCGGGCGGCGTTAGGTCCCGCACGCTGACGTAGCACTTGCCGGAGAAGCTGTGAATGGGGTTGTCCACGGGAGGAAACGCAGAATTCAGCCAGCTCTGACAGGAATGTCGTGCATTGTCCGCCGTGTTCCAAAACGTGCAGGGCAAACCGCTGTCTTCTCGTTCGCGCATATTTTTCTATAATTGGAATCTACACCTACATATACATCTACAGGGAGACTCGGCAAATCACATTCAAGTGCCTGGCAGAGGGTTCATCGAACCACGTTCACAATTCTCCATTATTCCAATCTCGTATAGCGCGCGGAAAGAATGAACACCTGTATTTTTCCGTACGAGCTCTGATTTCCCTTATTTTATCTTGGTGATCATTCCTCCCTATGTAAGTCGGTGTCAACAAAATATTTTCGCATTCCGAGGAGAAAGTTGGTGATTGGAATTTAGTGAGAAGATTCCGTTGCAACGAAAAACGCCTTTCTTTTCTTGATGTCCAGTCCAAATCCTGCATCATTTCCGTGACACTCTCTCCCATATTTCGCGATAATACAAAACGTGCTGCCTTTCTTTGAACTTTTTCGATGTACTGCGTCAGTCCTACCTGGTAAGGATCCCACATCGCGCAGCAGTATTCTAAAAGCGGACGGACAAGCGTAGTGTAGCCAGTCTCCTTAGTATGTCTGTTACATTTTCTAAGTGTCCTGCCAATAAAACGCAGCCTTTGGTTAGCCTTTCCGACAACATTTTCTATGTGCTCCTTCCAATTTAAGTTGTTCGTAATTGTAATATCTAGGTATTTAGTTGAATTTACGGCTTTTAGATTAGACTGATTTATCGTGTAACCGAAGTTTAATGAGTCCTTTTAACACTCATGTGGATGACCTCACACTTTTCGTTATTTAGGGCCAACTGCCTCTTTTCGCACCATTCCGATATTTGTTCTAAATCGTTTTGCAGCTTGTTTTGGTCTTCTGATGACTTTATTTGTCGATAAACGACAGCGTAATCTGCAAACAACCGAAGACGGCTGCTCAGATTGTCTTCCAAATCGTTTATATAAATAAGGGACAGCAAAGGGCCTATAACACTACCTTGGGGAATGCCCTTCTGGTTTTCTCGATGACTTTCCGTCAGTTACTACGATCTGTGACCTCTCTGACAGGAAATCACAGATTTAGCCACATAACTGAGACGATATTCCATAAACAAGCAATTTCACTACGAGCCGCTTGTGTGGTACAGTGTCAAAAGCCTTCCGGCTGTGTGAAAGAAGGTAAATTTCTGGATAAACATGCTTTTATTAAGAAGGTTTACGAATAATAAGAGTTTTCTTCTGAATCTAAATATGTTTCTGGAAGTCGTCTTACAGTGCGTGATGGAGTGAGCTTCGTTTACCATCGTAACTTCCTTTCCCAACCGTGAACGATACGCAGAAAGAAAGAGCGTCAGTAGTCTTCTGTACGAGCTCAGATCTCTCCAATTTACCCTCACGGTCTTTTCGCGAGATGCACAGAGTGATTTCGTGATGAATGTACAAAATTTCAAGGTTCATGGAGAAGGGTAAATCCATCATTTTGAAGTATGTCACCTTAGTGAGGAAACGTCAGAGCTGAAAGTTATAATGGATAATCGTTTGGTACCTCTGGCAGTGGAATACATGTGCCGGTACTGTTGTTGCTGAGACTGTATGGTAGGAAACTTTTAGAGATGGTAGTACGGACCAAAACAAGGAAACGATGTCCAGCAAACACGGGCTCTAAAGCGAGTACTTATTCACCTTCGCTAGTGTGAAACATATCTCTTCTACTGAAAAAAATACTCAAAGCTGTTAAGGTACGCATTTTAGAGCCGATTTTTGCTAGACTTTTTTCCTTGTTTTTGTCCGTACTATCTCCTCTGAAATTTGCCTACCCTAAAATCTAAGCAACAACAGTACCGGAACGTCCATTACACTCTCAGAGGTAACAGAACGATTTTAGCTTTCAAGTTTCGACTCGGTCAATTCTGGACGATTGATTGATCCATTTACCCTTCTCTATCATCGCCGAAAATTTGTATCATCATCACGGAATCACCCTGTATACAGGGTTGTCCATTGATAGTGACCGGGCCTAATATCTCACGAAATAAGCATCAAACGAAAAAACTACAAAGAACGAAACTTGTCTAGCTAGAAGGGGGAAACCAGATGGCGCTATGGTTGGCCCGCTAGATGGCGCTGCCATAGGTCAAACGGATGTTGACTGCGTTTTTTTTTTTAAAATAGGAACCCCCATTTTTTATTGAATATTCGTGTAGTACGTAAAGAAATATGAATGTTTTACTTGGACCAGTTTTTTCGCTTTGTGGTAGATGGCGCTGCGGAAGGTATTTGCTTCGTTATACATTGCCCGTGTTAAAATGGACTGTTTATCAATTGCGGAAAAGGTCGATATCGTGTTGATTTATGGCTATTGTGATCAAAATGCCCAACGGGCGTGTGCTATGTATGCTGCTCGGTATCCTGGACGACATCATCCAAGTGTCCGGACCGTTCGCCGAGTGGTTACGTCATTTAAAGAAACAGGAAGTGTTCAGCCACATGTGAAACGTCAACCACGACCTGCAACAAATGATGATGCTCAAGTAGGTGTTTTAGCTGCTGTCGCGGCTAATCCGCATATCAGTAGCAGACAAACTGCGAGAGAATCGGGAATCTGAAAAACGTCGGTGTTGAGAATGCTGCAACAACATCGATTCACCCTTACCATTTTTCTATGCACCAGGAATTGCATGGCGACGACTTTGAATGTCGTTTACAATTCTGCCACTGGGCACAAGAGAAATTACGGGACGATGACAGATTTTTTGCACGCGTTCTATTTAGCGACGAAGCGTCATTCACCAACAGCGTTAACGTAAACCGGCATAATATGCACTACTGGGCAACGGAAAATCCACGATTGCTGCGACAGTTAAACGTCAGTGACCTTGGCGGGCTAATGTATGGTGCGGCATTATGGGAGGAAGGATAATTGGCCCCCATTTTATCGATGGCAGTCTAAATGGTGCAATGTATGCTGATTTCCTACGTAATGTTCTACCGATGTTACTACAAGGTGTTTCACTGCATGACAGAATGACGATGTACTTCCAACATGATGGATGTCCGGCACACAGCTTGCGTGCGGTTGAAGTGGTATTGAATTGCATATTTCATGAATGGTGGATTGGTCGTCGAAGCACCATACTATGGCCGCACGGTCACCGGATCTGACATCCCCGGATTTCTTTCTGTGGGGAAAGTTGAAGGATATTTACTATCGTGATCCACCGACAACGCCTGACAACATGCGTCAGCGCATTGTCAATGCATGTGTGAACATTACGGAAGGCGAACTATTCGCTGTTGAGAGAAATGTCGTTACACGTATTGCCAAACGTATTGAGGTTGACGGACATCATTTTGAGCATTTATTGCATTAATGGGTATTTACAGGTAATCCCGCTATAACAGCATGCGTCCTCAGAAATAATAAGTTCACAAAGGTACATGTATCACATTGGAACAACCGAAATGAAATGTTGAAACGTAACTACTTTCAGTATTTTAATTTAAAAAACCTACGTGTTACCAACTGTTTGTCTAAAATTGTGAACCATAGGTTTGTGACCATTATAGCGGCATCTATCACAAAGCGAAATAAGTGGTCAACGAAAACATTCATTTTTCTTTACCTACTACACGAATATTCAATAAAAAATGGGGGTTCCTATTTAAAAGATCATAGTTGATATCCGTTTGACCTATGTCAGCGCCATCTAGCGGGCCAACCATAGCGCCATCTGGTTTCCCCTTCAAGCTAGACAAGTTTCGTCCTTTGCAGTTTTTTCGTTTGACGCTTATTTCGTGAGATATTTGGCCCGGTCACGATCAATGGACCACCCTGCATATAGTGCGCAACACAATTAAAGAACCACTTTTTCGAAACATGTAATTGTCTCCTGGTGCGACGCAGATTTGAAATTTGGCTCTAAGGTGCCTACAGCCTACCGGTGTAAGGTTGGTTAAAGATGTGACATTGGCACCAAATTTCACCATAATTCTGCCCAAAGCCATCATGGACGTGTGACACGATTCAAAGGTCGTCACATCCCCTCTTACCCATATTTCACCCCATTTTAAAGCGTTCAACCAAGATGTGCGGATGACGCCGAGCCTGTTGTTGAACTGGGGAGGGGGTCTTCGAGGTCTTGATGCGAAACTGTCACGGAGACACTAATCAAACTCCAGTGGCAAATGCTACAGAGAAGGCTATGTGCGTCATACTGTGGTTTACTGTCGGGATTCGGAGAGAGCACTTTCCTAGAAGAGTCAAATGTACATACAGGTGAACGCGAGCTGCGGCGACCAAATTTCGGAGGTAGTTACGGGACATTTTCTGAGTATTTTGGTTTAAATAACCTGCGGTCTGCAATATCTTAGATAACTGTAGTTCCATTTAATTTAATTGCTTATGTTCATTTATCTTTATATATCTGCATTGCACGGAAAATATCTGTGCGACTTTGCAAATGTCGACGATATGCCCTGTGTATGTTGTTTGGAAACAAGCTGTAAGCTGCCTCCTTCTTGAGTGAACAACGCTCCCTAGAGAAATCTTAAAAAAGAATTAGTGTGGAACCCACCTCAGACCAATATATATTTTCCTGAACTTGAAAGGAACGGGTTACAAGAGGTTAAATTTACATGGCACGTCTGTGACGTCGAGTGCAAGATGATTGCAGACCACTGATGGACTTCAATACGTGATTGTTGGAATATGGCTAAAAGTTTTTACCGGCAAACTGGTACGCACCCTCCAACAGAACCGACTTTAGTTCCCATTGCATGTGATGTATCTTCTTTTCCTGTTTGGAAGAGTGTAATAGACACGGCTTTAGATATTCTATTGTAGTTCAGTTTCGTATGGAACACAGTTTGGCTGTCAAAATATCTGTTCAGGCAGTAACTTATCTAAGTTTGTAAAAACTGTTCTAATATATAAGCATCGCATTTATGTCAAAATAAGAATTACACGAATTTTCCACCACTAAAGCTCAAGCCCTTAGACTTGTAGTCAGACTGTTAACAGTTTCACTATGCAAGAATGGAATTAAAAAGCTTCAACTTTAAAATAATATATAGTTTTGCTGTTGGCTGTGATACCCCGAGCGGAAGACTGATATGCCGAACGGGAAACTGTATCGTTTTTCTCAAAATTTGGCACATGCCCTTCGTAAATATGACAAATTTACTGAGGCTCCACTGTGTGGAGTTTTGGTACTGCTTGATGACAGAGAAGGGAGAAGAGCTCCTGAATCACTTCTCCTCTCGTCGGCTCAAGACCACTGTGAAACGTTTTACCGGGAACGTTATTCGAACAGACTAGTGTGAGCGCAACCGTGCAATCCAGCGTCAGCGACGTCGGCTACCGAGGTTGGTAGTTTATAGCTTTAATTGCTGCAGTCGCGAAATTTTTTACACAGGAGCAGTTAAATATCTACAGAAAGAAAACATAATGCTCCAGTAGTACTTAAATGCTTCTTAGGTTGCGCCTGTTCTTAGAAAAACAAGGAAAAACTGTTATTGCTGCAATGGTTACTACGCAATTTGGGGAAAACAGTACGGCAGTGTGAGATAGTGTATTAGCTGCTAATCTTGATCATGTATTCCTCGTTGACGATGTGTAGTTGGCAGAGAAACTTCTAAAGCAACTTTAAAAGAAGCTACTTGTTGGCACATTGGTTTCGTGGACAGACAAAAAGATGCTGCAGTACTCTGCTTTTGTATAAAGTTAGTGGTGAAGTAACGGCATATCTTTAAGAAACATCATAAGAATCTCTGTGATAATGAGTCTTTGTAAGACTACTGTAATAGTAGCATTATGTAAATAATAGCGTTTTGTAGGTCAAAGGCGACTATTTAGGGAGTGCCAGTGGTTGAAATCATATTTAGCTTGAAGTGTATCATATGTTTCTAATAACTTATGATATACAGCAAGTTTTTGAAAGTGACTTTGAGGGAAAATTTTCACAATTACTCAATAAACATACAATTGTGAAGTGATAAGAATTATCTGTTGCCACGTAATCATCATAAATATACGACACTGAACTAATCGTGAAGAGCATATAGCCTGTAAAGAATACAGGTTGTTACCAAGAAACGTATACAAGTTTGCAGTGTGTGGATGTACGAGTTAAAGTCAATAGGAAAATATATATGTTTTGCGAAAGATGATGTGCACTCCTCAGTTTCAGCCCGCGCCAGCAGACTCTTACTATTGACGAAAGGAGAATGATACGAGCAGGTGTAGAGACTCACTCGCAGTATAACGTACATTACCAGAATGATGTAGGTAGCAAATGACACAGGCAACTAAATTTATAATATTTAGTGGAATAAAGTAAATAAGAAAAAAATATGGCTATATGTGAGTAGGACTCACAGTCTGAGGGTACCGGACAAACTTTATTGTGCATGTAAACAGTTCATCAATTCCAGGAATCGAGAATCTCTACACTTTTGTCTGTTTTCGATGCCGATATTGGCAAGATATCTGTCCTGGGAATTCCAAAACTTTAGAGAATGTTTCATTTTCGAGGTTTACGTTTAAATTTTTTGTGTAATTTCGCTTTTGCTATCGTAATTAATGAGAAAAATAGGTCTTAACAGACGGACATGTTGATAGTCGGTCAACAAATGTGGAAACAAAAAAAATTGTGTAGTGTTATTACAGATTAATAGTTTTCGGTTTTTTCCCTTATTTGTACTGTGAAGCCCTGCTTCTCTCTAAATGCCATGATTCTTCAACGACGGGAATAACTATATGGTTCTGATTAGTGAGTTTGTGAGTATCAAAAAATGGTTCAAATGGCTCTGAGCACTAGGGAACTTAACATCTTAGGTCATCAGTCCCTTAGAACTTAGAACTACTTAAAGCTAAATAACCTAAGGACGTGACACACATCCATTCCCGAAGCAGGATTCGAACCTGCGACCGTAGTAGTTGCACGGTTCCGGAGGGAAGCACCTAGAACCGCTCGGCCACAGCGGCCGTCCGAGTATCAAAATATGTGACATAAATGGCCATATGTTTTGATTATATTGGCTTAGAAGCTTACATTTGTTACACCGCCAAGGGACTGTAGGCAGTATGTGACACAAATGTGAGTTTTGGAAATCTAGGGTTCTGTATCTCATCCGTAAAAACGGAACACTTAAAGAAGCGCTTTGTTGTCCTAAGTATGTCGGTCTGTTATGAATGAATTCTTTTCCTCCTCAACGCGTTAAGTTCCTGAGGAAAAGAATTCATAACAGACCGACAGACATCGGACAAAAAAGCGCTCCTATATGTGTTCCGTTTTTACCAATGAGATAGAGAACCCTAGATTTCCAACAGTGATTTTGTGATGGATAAAGTAAAAAAATTGTAGCTACTACTTTGAACAGTCAGTGAGTTGGACTTCGTTCGCAGCAGCCTATACGCTTCGGAATGAAAGACACCACAGCTTCTGCGAGGTGCTGTACAACGAGGCGGCGCATGTCTAGCTGCAGTTAAAATCCCGTTACTGCATGCAAAGCGATGCAGGTGTGGGCAGCGCCATCAATCCAGCGTGTCGATAGCTTCCCGGCACCGACGGCAGACTTCCAAACCGGATTTCAGATAGCGTATCCGGCAACGTGGGCGAGGTCTTCCCGTGAAATAGTTAAATAGAGTTTTGTCCAGCATCAGGTAAACCGCAGAAAGTAAAAGCCTAGGGCGGTTCATCTTGTTGTCGCAAGTCCACATAGATTACAGGATACTATGCGACATGGCGCAAGTCCATAGGTGTAGTCTTGTACCGGCATCTATACAAATACTCCGCAAACCACCTTACGGTTGAAGAAACCGCTAGTAACATAGCATTTCCCATTCCTCTGTTCCATTGCGAATGGTGTCCCGGGAAGAACGACTCTTTAAGAAATACCGTTTCAGCTTTGATTAATTTGATTTTGTTGGTCGTGGTCATTTCATGAGACACACGTGGTGGGAAGTAATTTGTTGCTAGACTTCACTTAGAATGTATACTCTCGGAATTAGAATAGTAACCCTGTCCGTGATACATTGACCTCTCTTTTAGAGTCTGCTACAGAAGCTGTCGAACATCTCCATAACGCTCTAGCGCCGACGAAACACCTCTTGATGAAACGTGCTGGTTCTGTTAATCGTACTTGTGTAACTAGGCTGTTCAGATTTTTATGTTGGTAACGCCACGTAGCGCTCTGTATGAAAATCACTGACTGTGCTGTGGCTGGTTTGCAGTGTTGGAATATTTGCTATTGTAGTGTTGGGCAGTTGGATGTGAACAGCGCGTAGCGTTGCGCAGTTGGAGGTGAGCCGCCAGCAGTGGTGAATGTGGAGAGAGAGATAGCAGAATTTTGAGAGCGGACGATCTGGACGTGAGTCCATCAGAAATAGTAAATTTATAATACAAGATATCATGAACTGATATATATATATATATATATATATATATATATATATATATATATATATATTATTTAGCTGGCAATATTGGCGCTCGCTGTATTGCAGTAGCTCGAGTAACGAAGATTTTTGTGAGGTAAGTGATTCATGAAACGTATAGGTTATTGTAAGTCAGGGCCAGTCTTTTGTAGGGATTATTGAGGTTGGTTGCCCTAAAAATATTGTGTGTCAGTTTAGCGTTGATCGGAATAAATGAAGAGAGAAATGTCTGAGTACGTTCAGTTCTGCTCAGCTCTTTGAAAATCGAATAACGTAAGAGGTTTATGAGCACAGTAATTCATTAATTTTTCTAAGTGGATGTTTCACTTGGTAAGCATCCGAGAATCACGAACAGTTGTGAATAATCGCCCCAACAAGTGTTTCGTGAGGCACTTCTTTCATGCTTGCATATGGCTTAGATGATCAGCAGCTATAAGAAATATTATTGTAAATTATTCACTGAACGCGAATTTCGTGACGCTAGCTGCAATGGGCATATATGTATCACCCAAAGTGGCGTATTATGAAAATTTGTGCCGGACCTGGACTCATACCTTGTTTCCCGCTTATCGAAAGCGGTCGCTTTAACAATTTCAGCTTTCCACGCACTCTTCCCGGCCCGATCCAAACCTCCACATCTCACTGTCCACATCCTTATATCGTATTTTAGAATAATATTTCATATTCCTGCTGATGGTCGAATCATGTCTACCATATGCCAAGACGGGGCATACGACGATACTCTCCATTCTTTGTGGCAGTGTAATTCTCCCTGAGAGGGATCCATCTAATGTTGCGAAGTTAAAGGCAGACACACAAAGACTACGATATAAGGAATTGTACCTAGCCGATACGCTCGCGATAAGCGTTACATCCGGGTTCGAGTCTTGGTCTGGCACCAATTCTCATATGTCACATTTGGGTAATATATCTATACAGATTGCAGCTGATCTTAAGAAATTTTTCATTCAGCGAATAATTTAGAATTTCTTTCATGGATGACTTACATTTCCTTTTCTTGAAGGTATCCCAGTCTGATGTCTGCTATTCATATAATTCCAGTTTAGGTCCCTTCAGGCTATTAGACATTTTACGGCTGTTACTGTTCCACAGAGCCTTAACTACAACCACAATTAGGTATCATTTGATAGGTTGTACAATATATATACGAATATTTAAAGGAGACTGACATTGTAAATAACTGTTAACGCCTATTACATGAAATGCGACGGAGTATCGTTGTTATAAAGACGGCGTAATGAATGATTGCCTATACTAGTAGAGGTTGGAACGCCAGTGGAGATAAAAGCGCAGGCAGAACTCAAGCTCTGGGTGGAAGGTCCGCACAGGTAGCTAGACGGACGTCGTGGCACCTGAGCTTTGGAGCACAATAGGATGAGTGCCGGTCGCTATTATAACAGGGCCAGAAGGATAACCGGGAACTCTGCAGCACCTTGGAAACCCAAGGATTTTTACTCAGAAGTGTACCATTGTACGAGTATAGCTTTTTCTTCGCAAGCTTTCCGCGCTGGACGACAAAAGACTAAAACATAGTTGGTCGGCGTTCGGAAGACTCTGTAGAGAGGGAGAATATTCCGTGGTTTCTGGAATATGAATCGTTTTTGGAATTACGAGGTTGGGGAGCCGAGCCTTGCTGGGAAGCCAGTGGTGGAGAGACGAGGTCTTCCGTTGTGAGCGCCCGTGTGTGAGCGCTGTCTTTGCTGTCAGGAGAGTTTATAGTTAGAACAGTTAGGCATTGTACTGTTGCGAACCTATACGATTCTGGACTTCACCTCCTGGTTGAGATTCGTCGTTGAGCACGCAGCGTTCAGTAATTGAGAGCACTTCTTCTGCCTATACTTACGTTGAGACGTTATCTGAACTCAGTCCTTGTGGCTGGGAGTTCGCGTTTCTCGTCAGTGAACATAGAGAGGAGAAGACACTATTAGAGTATGTTAGTCAGAGGACCGCCTTCTGCCGTCCTTGTGTTTGAAAGAGTTTATTTGTGGGTGGAGTTCCTTCATCGTCGCAGACGAGTACGAGAACGATCACTTAGACGCACCGGACGCAGTACATACGGTGATATTGCAGATTGTAGGGCTATAAAGCTAAACAACTGTGATCACGTAAGTTGATTTCCACTGAGGCTCCACTCCACCGTAGATCATCTTTGAAAGTTGTGTCTTCTAGTGTTTGGTACGTAGATGATGTCAGCCATTTCAGGTTAGTGATATTAGACCGCGCAGTCATAATAAGGGGAAGAGTCGGGCAATTGATTAATAATTTTAGTAAGGAAATGTAGACAATTGTACTAAAAGGTTAGATTTTAATCTATACTAAATATATACTGAACAAGAACGTTTATCATTTTGTAGTGTTAGTTGCCTTCATCATTCATTTGCGTTTAGATTGTAATTTATACGTGAAAAGAGCATTAAGAGAGCCTAAGATCTGCTTTAGGGAGTAGTCAGACAGGGCCACATCATCATTTTAGCGTTTATTGTTTTCCGTTGCGTTCATTCATTTTTACACCAGCCTGCACAAGCATCTTGGAACTGCAATATCAATGCTCTGTGCAAATTAGTAAACTGATATTAAAAGAAATGAACAAAAGAAATATCAGGATCAAAGGGAAGCTTGACCAATGGTTTGTTATTTTGAACAGTTCTCGCTTGAACGCGCTCGTGCCTGTATCTCGTTGTGGTATACGTACCTTGAAGGCTCAAGCAGCAGATCTGTACATACACGATAATGGAAGTAGCCGGCCGTGACATTTCTGGAGCGACCGTCCTGGAATTTGTCTGGAATGATTCACTGTGTGTGCCGTGGCAACTGAAGTCACGCCATTCGTACTCAGTAATTTAGGTTCTCCGCCATAGCTCTGCTTCTGCCCTTTAAGGGACCAACTCCACATTCTTTCCACGAAAGTTGCGAGCTGTGATCGTACAATGCCTTTAGTGGCGTTAGCTCACAAATGACCAGCGTTCCTTCTGTATGTAAACAACGTTAGAATTTGATAGCTATGCTATAAGAGCAAGTAAAGTAACAGAGCTTCGTATCCAGAATAAAAGAGAGGTGGATAGTGATTGAGAGACAACTTGTGTATGGAAGATGGGATGGCACCGATATAACGGAACGTTTCTTGTGATAAGTTCACTACCATCTCTACAGCTGAGCGTCAGACCACAAATGAATAGGTCTTAGGATATTTTACTGCAACATACAGTTTATTTCACCTCTGCCAATGGTTTACATGTGAACAAATAACAAGTGGCTCGGTCGTCCATAGTCCACGTTAAACTGTGGTAGGTCTCCCTTCAGCTGCCTGGATAAGCTGGTTCACAGGTCGGAGGAAGGGACAACTTCCCACCTCCGATAGGAATATAGCTGGCAAAACAAGTTGGTGGTTGTATCTACTTCACAATTGTGGACAGTGTTTACTTTATTCATCCTACACTTTTCAAGTGCTGCAGACAGAACAGAGTGAGGTGTGTAGGTAGAAGTACTACCTGCTATAGAAGTTAACAATTGCTGTTCACGAAAAATCAGTGTGATAGTTACTTTAACTTATGCCTGCCGTCGCGTATGTTTTCAGTACCCCAGTGACGCCCTCATACATTTCGTGATACCTTCGCGATCCTTGGATGTCATTTAGCCACGAGACTTACGTCAGGTAAACGAGCGTGTCGACTTGTGGCGTATACAGTAATATTCGAAAAGCTAAATTTCTAGTCTGAAATTCAATGAACTGTGTCCTTTCCATATTTTTAAATTTTATCTTAGTTATGCGACAATTAACAAGGGTGTGCGGAACATATCGGTCACACATTTTATAATTAATTTATATTTGCGCTTCTGTGGCCCTCCTCTTATTTGTATGCCATCATGGGTGCAACAAGCCTATGCCGAATGTTATTTCACTGTATTATAGGTCAAAAAGTGGTATTTATGCAACAACAGCGAGATGGAAAAGACTGAAGTTACTTTGTTTTTAGGTAATAAATGCACTTGAATGTAGCCACTCTTACCTTTAGACTCTGTGAACAACTCAGATTCAGGAAGATCCGCAATTGATCAATGGTTGGCGTATCCTCTTCACTGGAGTCGAGAAGTTTTGCGGCTACAACTTTATTAGACGTTGGTGTAGGAGGAAGCCAGTGAATGCCAAATATGACGACAAAGATTCGACATTTAGTACTCCAAATCTTTCTGTTTCCCCGTAGCCAAAGTACAATTCGGGTAGCTGCATTGTTCTAAAGAATTGTGATTTTATTTCATTTGAAACACATGCTTATTCTCACGTATATTTTTCCTCAACGAGTACGCCGAGAAGTTTACTTTAGCACTTGTCAGTTGTCATTAAACGCTTTCAAAGATACTCAGTAACGGAAGATTCCTGTTGCAGCCTGTAAATGACCCCCCATAACCTTAGCAGTATATGAAGCCGATTTCAGCCGTTGTCCTGAGTGCTGTTCAATCTCATGAGTCCTCATCTAGTTCAAAGCTACAAATCAGTGCTAGAATCACTTTCATTCGTTTTAAAACAGTCCAGACATTACTGAAACATTTGTTTTGGTTTCATCCAATATTTAACTAACCCGGCAGCCACCTTGCGCAAAGCTTTCTCGTAGTTATTTCTTAATGTCAGATGTAATGTTCTGTTCCTTCTTACACACATAAAGCGCCTACTATTTAGTCACATTTAATTGCCTTTCAAAATATCATAGGCTGGTATTTTGTCAAGTTTTATTTATATTTGCAACTTGGAGGCATTCCCCATGAGGACCTCAGTCAAAAGAGATACAGGCAAGTTTGAATTCAGTTGCTCAGATCGCAATTGTTGGAAATAAAGGAGCAGATCACTCATAAATATTTAATATGTTTCCAATAATTTACTTCTGTTACAAACCGTACAAAAATGTCACGACGGCTCGGTATACAGCTTGCCCATTTGAAAACATGCACACGTATTTGACTTCTTTAAGAAGATTCATTAGAAGACTCCTAAGGAAATGCAATCCGAAAACAAAGGAAGTAGGTTACAGTACACTTGTTCGCCCACTGCTTGAATACTGCTCACCGGTGTGGGATCCGTACCAGAAGGTTGATAGAAGAGAGAGAGAAGATCCAGCGGAGAGCAGCGCGGTTCGTTACAGGATCATTTAGTAATCGCAAAAGCGTTACGTAGATGATAGATAAACTCCAGTGGAAGACTCTGCAAGAGAGACCCTCAGTAGCTCGGTACGGGTTTTTATTGAAATTTCGAGAACATACCTTCACCGAAGAATCAAGCAGTATAATACTCCCTCTTACGTATATCTCGGGAAGAGACCATGAGGATAAAATCAGAGAGATTAGAGCCCACACACAGGCATACCGTCAATCTTTCTTTCCACGAACAATAAGAGACTGGAATAGAAGGGAGAGAATCGATAGAGGTACTTAAGGTACCCTCTACCACACACCGTCAGGTGGCTTGCGGAGTATGGATGCAGATGTAGATGAAGTGCAAACTAAAATGCCCCGAAATACGTAGCGCCCACAAGGGAAACAAAATTTGATTGGTATCTTCGTCCTGTACTTACTAAAGCGAGAACCTTCAAGTTTATCATTGTACGTTATTTTCTTCGTTACCTCCCTTTTCTTCGTATTTCAGTAATTCTTAGTTCCTTAGAAAGTGTCCGCAAGGGCCTCCATCCTTCTCTAACGTGACTAAATTATGAAACGCAAGAGGTGTTCGGTGTTTACTGCTATAAACTGTATGAATAATACTCGGAAGTTTATGTGCGGAGCTCCCGGCTGGTTATAATTTAAGTGTAGGTACTCGTAGATGTCCAGTATGGGCTGCAGTTATCGCATGGCAGCAGAACTTCGTAAATATTCTAATGTGTCAATGCGAAACCGATTTACGCTGAAAAAAACATAGTTCCAACTTTGGACACCAGGCGCTAATTTAGCGCAGTGAATACAAGAAAAAAGTGTAGAAATGTTCCCATGCGTAATGAATTAGGAATGGGACGTGAGTAGCAAGTGTCAAACAAGTGAGAAAGGTATAATTTTGATATTGTTATTAGCACCCGTTCACACAATTTGTTCAGTATGAGCACTGGAGACGTCAACGAGGTGCTGTATAGCGGCCGATCTGTACCTGGTGGCCATAATTAGAACTAACTTTTTGCCATAGTAAATCGGCTCCCCATTAAAGCATTAGAGTATCTACGAAGTGTCGCCCACACTGGACCTATGTGAGTAGCTGCAATTTAATTATAACCACCCGTTGTCGTCTGAGCCAACTGCGCGCTGCCGTGTGATGGTATCTGGCAGTCGGCCCGTGGCTTGCACGCTGGAACCCAGCGACAGAGGGGTACGGTGCCGCAGGGCAAGAAGTGGAGCGGACTGCGGGCTGCCGGGCACTCCCTGACGAAAGGAAACTTGGAGCGCCGTACTTGGCGAGCGTCGGCCATTTACAGATTCCGGTTCCGTGACTCAGAGATGCGGCCGCTACCGGCGCCTACCCGCCGGCCTTGACTGAGCCGATCTACAGGGAACTACCGATCCTGCCAGCAGAAGGATCCGACCGTGCTGCTGGCTAACGAGGACGTACTCCAACCGGTCATATCGAAATCTGACTCCAGTCTCTTACTGACTGGCAGTCACATCTCTCAGAATTTTAGCTTCAGTTTATCCAAGTCTCACGGAAACAGTGGCTGAGAAGGGAATGAGACTGGGTCGTAGACTGAGCGAGGAGTAAAGGAAGCCAAAGAACTTATTGCAATGTTTGTACCCAGCAGATAAAATAGTCCAGACCATCCTGGATGCCCTCCTCCAACTACAGCGACTGGGGAAATCTCCTAGAACGTAAATCGGAGCCTCCCAAACGTGAGTGGAGTGCCTTATCACTCTAAAACATCGCCCGGTAACATTTCTGCATTCTGGCTCAAAAAGGATGAGAATCGATGGGTTCGAGATGTGGTAATATAGGAGAATGTGGAGTGTTCGGTAAGCCGATAATATAAGGAAAGAGGATACACAGATGGGAATCCATACATATTATAAAAATGTGTGTGTGTGTGTTTTCCATATCTCCTCATAAACCACTAGACCAATTTCAACCAGACTTCGAAAACATGTAATACCTACTGCCAGGCGACAATCGCTGTGCGGGTAAGAACCACCTACCTAACAAAGCGTTAGCTATGAAGCGTGAATTCCCAGAATTTATTGATCCAGCATATGAGAATGAGAACACTTAGCGAGTTCCAAAAAACTTTAGACATAGTTTCAAAAGTTTACGAAATTTTTTCTCGCTGAAAAATGATGAAAAGAAAAATGTTTATCGCTTACTATTTTTTCGTTGTTCGTGCAGTAAAAGTACCGTATGAAGCTTGACGTTTTGATTTATTACTTCTTTACTACTAACTGTATTCGTGACACGTTTTACAGACACTATGCACATATAACACTGAATTTAAGTGCATAATTATATCACTGTACTTCATACAGTTCAGGGGATACGATGTCATAACAGTGAGATGCGTGAAAAACTGCTGCATCGAGCATGACTTCTAAAGACATTATTTCGCTGCTGACTAACTTTATTCGCTACACATTTTTCAGGCAATATCCATGTATGCCACAGGATGTACCTACAAAATTGTATCATTGAACGACACAGAGTTTCCGCAGTAATGACATCATAAACATTAAGCACAAGCCAGGGCGCTGTGTGTATGGGGGCGGACGCACAACTACACTAGTATATCCAATAGTTGGTTGTGCTGGCTGGTCTGGGATGAAGAGGCTGCTGAAAGAGAAGTCGTGGTGGGTCACATCAAACTAATCAGGTGACTGCTACTGAGTAAGACTCTCCCCCCTTCCCCCCTCCCCCCCCCATCCATCAGCCACCGTCCCACCCCTCTCTTCATTAGGGGGAACTCGTATTGCGATAGTCGGACTGGGAAGCTGACATTACTGTAATGGCATTGTGGGAAAAATGGCGCTCCGCGAGGCGGCGCTTCAGACGGCATCGCAGGCTTTTAACAGTGCTTGTGACGGGCGACTGGCGTTTAACACGCCACTGGAAGTGTGCTGAACCCACTCGCTGCCTAAATACGTCCTCGGGTGGCAGCTGATGCGGGAACCGTGCAGTTAATTAGCAGCCCATTACAGAGGCAGCAGATTATTACCGCGACGCGCAGACGGTTTTGTCTCAGAGTCGCATAATTAATCCCATCGGCGGCCATCGCCGAGCTTTCCTGAGTAGGGCGGAGGTCGCGCGCTGTTTTCCACACCTCCACCACCCCTCTCCCCCCCCCCCCCCCCCCCCCCTCAGCCCTGCTATCCGCTATCTCTCTCTCTCTCTCTCTCTCTCTCTCTCTATCTATCTATCTATCTCTACCTCTGGCGACCCCAATATTCGTGTGGCTGACTGTCGTGTAAAAGCCTTCTATACCATTTCACATGAAACCGAATACCGCTCCGTGCACGGACAAAGCACCAGCTGGCCATTCCCACTAGGCCCTCAAATAGAGCGACATTATTTTAAAGTGAGATTTCAGTTGTTCTTCTCCCCGTTCGAGGGAACAGCTAGCGCCGGCTGTGCGCCATCGCTCCAGCTTATGGACACGTAGTTGTTTGTTGGCAGGGCCGTTTCTACCACTAGGAGAGACTTGCGTGACGTCTAGGGTGGCAAAATCTACGGGGGAGGGGGGGGGCGGGGGGGGGGGGGGGGGGGAAATGGCGGAAAAAATTAATTTCAAACCAAAAAGTTAAAAAAAAATTGAGCAAATGAAGAGAAAAGATGGCAAATAGGAAAAATTAAAACGAGGAATTAAAAGCATACGAAACAGTTACTTAATAAATCTTTGCTTACTTTGACAAAAGCAAACACACTGTCTCTACCAACGTCAAAACTAAAGCAACTGTTACTGAGTACGGAACGGAAACAACGGAAGGAGCCAGTGACATCAGACAACCAAAAAATCCATTATCACCGGAATTCGAATCTGGACCCATCTCGGACGAAAGATCAGAAGGCAATCACTTAGACCACTGGGGTTAATAAAAGTTGTAAAACTCTCAATGGGCAACGCAAACAAGGCATCCTTTATTTACCTAATCGCAAGAAAGTATGTGCTGAAAAAGATGAGATTTATTCCTCATTCTAAAAATGTTTCAATTAAAATACGAACGAAATAACACCACTATTATTCAGACGATCTACTCTGATGCTTCTCAGTGTCTCTCATCAGTATAGTATAATTTCTTAATTCAAGGAAAGATTCAGTGGTAGCTGAATGCAATTCTACACATTCACTTCTACATCTACATGACTACTCTGCAATTCACATTTAAGTGCTTGGCGGAGGGTTCATCGAACCACAATCATACTATCTCTCTACTATTCCACTCCCGAACAGCGCGCGGGAAAAACGAACACCTAAACCTTTCTGTTCGAGCTCTGATTTCTCTTATTTTATTTTGATGATCATTCCTACCTATGTAGGTTGGGCTCAACAAAATATTTTCGCATTCGGAAGAGAAAGTTGGTGACTGAAATTTCGTAAAAAGGTCTCGCCGCGACGAAAAACGTCTTTGCTGTAATGACTTCCATCCCAACTCGTGTATGATATCTGCCACACTGTCTCCCCTATTACGTGATAATACAAAACGAGCTGCCCTTTTTTGTACCCTTTCGATGTCCTCCGTCAATCCCACTTGGTAAGGATCCCACACCACGCAGCAATATTCCAACAGAGGACGAACGAGTGTAGTGTAAGCTGTCTCTTTAGTGGACTTGTTGCATCTTCTAAGTGTCCTGCCAATGAAACGCAACCTTTGGCTCGCCTTCACCACAATATTATCTATGTGGTCCTTCCAACTGAAGTTGTTCGTAATTTTAACACCCAGGTACTTGGTTGAATTGACAGCCTTAAGAATTGTACTATTTATCGAGTAATCCAATTCCAACGGATTTCTTTTGGAACTCATGTGGATCACCTCACACTTTTCGTTATTTAGCGTCAACTGCCACTTGCCACGCCATACAGCAATCTTTTCTAAATCGATTTGCAACTGATACTGGTCTTCGGATGACCGTACTAGACGGTAAATTACAGCATCATCTGCGAACAACCTAAGAGAACTGCTCAGATTGTCACCCAGGTCATTTATATAGACCAGGAACAGCAGAGGTCCCAGGACGCGCTCCTGGGGAACACCTGATATCACTTCAGTTTTACTCGATGATTTACCGTCTATTACTACGAACTGCGACCTTCCTGACAGGAAATCACGAATCCAGTGGCACAACTGAGACGATACCCCATAGGTCCGCAGCTTGATTAGAAGTCGCTTGGCCATTTCCTTGCAATTAAATAAGTAATTAGTGTCAAATTTGGATTAACTGGTATGTGCAGTTCAGTTCTCGTTTTAAATGTTCACCACATTGTTTCTATCGCAATGATTTTGGGAAATCTCAAAAATTGAGGGAAAAAATAAGAAACCGAGGACATTTTTGAAGCAATTGAGGACACAGAATGAAAATGAAGACCATCCCGAGACAATGAGGACTACTGGCCACTTTAGTTTAATAGTTAAAAGTATGGCATTGCATTGTTGTGCCGTTGGAAGTTGAAGGTGCTGGAGGGGGAGAGGGGGGGGGGGCGGCGAGAACGATGCTAATAAAAATGAGGGGGCGTCATTTTCAGTACTCGCACAGGACGGTAAAACACCTAGCAACAGCCCTGTTCGTTGATCGCCACAGAGCAACTTGGAGGCAACCGGCCGTGGCAACCGTAGTGTACAGTTGCCGAATACGGTCCGTTAGCACAGGCTTTATTTGTGTGGGATCGGGCGGATCAGACGGAGTTGCTATGCACTGCCTATACTAATTGCTGATTGTAGATGCTTCCCAACACATCACTAATGGATCTGTATGGCGGATAACAAGCAACGCATGAAAAGGCAAGCGATATGTTTCCATGAAAACAGTTATGGCTTGCGTTGGAACAAGTGGCTCACTTACCTGCATGATGCTACGGTTCGTGACTGTGTCTTGGAGTTTTGTATTTTCAGCGGAAACGAGGCGGCCGCACGCTTAGGAATCTTGTTTATGTTTTAAGAAGGGCAAAAATGGCTTCGTGTTTCAGTATTTGGTTTCGGTGCGATGAGAATTACATTACTTCTTCATGACTGTGTTTGGAAGTAAGTTTCATTGAAAGATTTAAATAGGATTTGAATTTGTTTAACCTTAGTATTCTAAGATCTGTCTTAAAGAAAGCTGCCGGCCAGGGTGTCCGAGCGGGTCTAGGCGCTAGAGTCTGGAACTGCGCTACCGCTACGGCCTCTGGTTCGAATCCTTCTTCGGTCATGGATGTCTGTGGTGTCCTTAGGTTAGTTAGGTTTAAGTGGTTCTAAGGGATTGATGACCTCAGAATTTAAGTCCCATAGTGCTCAGAGCCATTTTAACCATTTAAAGAAAGGTTCCTTAGGATTTTCCTGTTTAGAGAATTTTAATTTTCTTTTAAAAGTCACAGCACTCTTAGCCGCAGTGTTTTTAGTAGAGATAATATGGTTCGCTTACTGATTTCAAAGTTTTCTTAATCATAGTTATTTCTATTGCGGCAAGATTCGCCGAGAAAGTTTTTATTCTTTTAAAGTGACTTTCTGGTTTTGAATTGCGGCGTTACTACCCACTTGATCTGTTACTGCTACTTTCTGCAGACATTTTACATATGAGTTTGAGATTCCTTCTGAGCCTTGAATTTGTCAACGTATTTGTGAGAGCAGCTGTCAGGATGGTTCTAGGCGCCGTTTGATTGTGAAGGCTACGCCGTTCGTTGCACTTGCAGCGCCAGTTTCATTCGAATTTTTTATAAATTGTGCAAGCTATGATATGGTATACTTGTTTGGTTTAAGTTACATATTTATTTGTAATTTACTATTAAATAAATGCGTGCCATTTATTTGTGTTTATTCTGGATCTGTGAACACGAACTTTCCAAGTCTGAATCTATCATAATTGATAATTTTGTTCAATGGTATTTTAGCGACAGCTAAATTTCTGTTTTGAAGTTCAAGTTGTGGAGCTGAGCTTGAGTTTACGTAACTGGAATTCTCAGCTGTGCCTGCGGATTCGTTAGCCAATTCTTTTGTGGTGTTGTAGCACGGACTTATTTACAAATCCTTATTATGTCGACATGGTATTTGTATACGGGATTCTGTAATGAAACGTTGCTGCTTCTCATACAGAGTACGGTAGACCATTTCTAAGTGAAGACCACCATATCCAAAATTGTTTACTTGGGTTTTCGCTAAACTACGTATGACAGGTGCAATGTTCAGCAGTCGTATTGCAACTGAACGTGCAAATGAACAGTGTGTGTATGCACAGGAGGACATCGTTCAGTTGGTTTAATGCAATCCTTGAACAACCACACGCAAAATCTTTACACGTATCGCTGTTCTACGTACAAGAATATAGACGACATCATGTATGCACAACCTTTATCCTCGTCATTTACCGCCTTTGAGAAGGAGACGAAAGTAGGCGATTTTAATTTTTTTGTTGGTTAATTTCAGATCACCGTTTACACTACTGGCCATTAAAATTGCTACACCACGAAGATGACGTGCTACAGACGCGAAATTTAACCGACAGGAAGAAGATGCTGTGATATGCAAATGGTTAGCTTTTCAGAGCATTCACACAAGGTTGGCGCCGGTGGCGACACCTACAACGTACTGACACGAGGAATGTTTCCAACCGATTTCTCATACGCAAACTGCATTTGATCGGCGTTTCCGGGTGAAACTTTGTTGTGATGCCTCGTGTAAGGAGGAGAAATGTGTACCATCACGTTTAGGACTTTGATAAAGGTCGGATTGTAGCCTATCACGATTGCGGTTTATCGTATCGCGACAATGAGTGTTAGCAGAATAGGAATCAGTGGGTTCAAGAGGGTAATACGGAACGCCGTGCTGGATCCCAACGGCCTCGTATCAGTAGCAGTCGAGATGACAGGCTTCTTATCCGCATGGCTGTAACGGATCGTGCAGCCACGTCACGATCCCAGAGTCAACAGATGGGGACGTTTGCAAGACAACAACCATCTGCACGAACCGTTCGACGACGTTTGCAACAACATGGACTATCACCTCGGAGACCATAGCTGCGGTTACCTTTGACGCTGCATCAGAGACAGGAGCGCCTGCGATGGTGCACTCAACGACGAACCTGTGTGCACGAATGGCAAAACGTCATTTTTCCGGATAAATCCAGGTTCTATTTACAGCATCATGGTGGTCGCATCCGTGTTTGGCGACATCGTGGTGAGCGCACATTGGAAGCGTGTATTCGTCATCGTCATACTGGCGAATCACCCGGCTTGATGGTATGGGGTGCCATTGGTTACACGTCTCGGTCACCTCATGTTAGCACTGGCGGCACTTTGTACAGCGGACGTTACATTTCAGATGTGTTACGACCCGTGGCTCTACCCTTCATTCGATCCCTGATGCCCGCATCACGTGGTCGTGCGGTAGCGTTCTCGCTTCATACGCCCGGGTTCCCGGGTTCGAGTCCCGGCGGGGTCAGGGATTTTCTCTGCCTCGTGATGCCTGGGTGTTGTGTGATGTCCTTAGGTTAGTTAGGTTTAAGTAGTTCTAAGTTCTAGGGGACTGATGGCCATAGAAGTTAAGTCCCATAGTGCTCAGAGCCATTTGAACCATTTTTTCGATCCCTGCGAAACCCTACATTTCAGCAGGATAATGCAAGACCACTTGTTGCAGGTCCCGTACGGGCCTTTCTGGATACAGAAAAGTTCGACTGCTGCCAAGGCCAGCACATTCTCCTGATCTCTCACCAATTGAAAACGCCTGGTCAATGGTGGCCAAGCAACTGGCTCGTCACAATACACCAGTCACTACTCTTGATGAACTGTGGTATCATGTTGAAGCTGCATGGGTAGCTGTACGTGTACATGCCATCCAAGCTCTGTCTGGCTCAAGGCCCAGGCGCATCAAAAGGCCGTTATTACGGCCAGAGGTGGTTGTTCTGGGTATTGATTTCTCAGGATCTATGCACCCAAATTGCGTGAAAATGTAACCACATGTCAGTTCTAGTATAATATATTTATCCAATGAATACCCGTTTATCATCTGCATTTCTTCTTGGTGTTGCAATTTTTATGGCCAGTAGTGTAATTCTGGTTATGGTGTTTACTGATACAGTGTTTTTGCACTCGTGACGATATCAATATGACCTGTGACTCACATCGATGGTTCAACGAAAACCCCTCGTGCCCAGTTTGAAGACATCATCAAGAAAGCTTCTCTATAAATGATTGGTGTGGAATGATAGGTGCTCATTTGATTGTGACTCTTGTGATCTTACAGGGTCACGTTATCTAGACTTTCTTGGAAACGACCTTCCAGCATTATAGGAAAAGGTTCCTTTGGTTACAAGGTTGCCTGTGTTCTTCCAGCTTGACGGGAACGTGCATATTTCACTCGCGATATGACATAATTTATTGTTTAAAACCACGATTCCCCGGAGGGATCGGCAAAAATGGTCACGTATCTTGGGAACCTAGGTCCACAGACATTGCCTCTTTAAATTTTTGTCTGTGGGGACGGCTGAAAGGTGTCATTTACGAAGAAAAATTAAACACAAAAAACGAACTGATCTATAGGATTATGGCTAATACTGCCCTCGAAAAAGAACACCAAGAAGAGCTCAGAAAAGCATCATGTGGTGTCGTCAAGAGAATTCGAAAGTGCGCTGAAGTCGGAGGTGGAATTAATGAAAATCAATTTTGAATTTAATCATTTGTCTTTGTTAACAGGTGTATTTGCTTGGGTTACGTCATCTCTGCAATGAATAAAAACTGAACAAACGTTATATGGAATGATTTATTATTTTATTCATGGAAGTGATTTTCACCAACTGTAGTATATATTTCAAAATAAAATTCAGTCGTCAGTTGTAAATATATTATTTCGCTTTACCGGTTTCGACTGATCGATTTGTCATCTTCAGACACATACAGAATTAGGGATATTGTATATTTTCAGGTTTTGACTATACTTGTGTGTGGTATTAGGCGTATATTACAGAAATTTGCTTGGTATTGGTTCAACATATGTCAGTATTTTCTTAATAGAATCATAATGGCATAATATGTCCAAAAATGTGCATATTGTGTGTGATTGTTGTAGATGTGTCACCATTGTCTATAGATATAGATCTAGGCTTCTGAAGATGACAAATTAAATTGTTGAAATAAAAACATATTTGCAACTGACGACGGAATTTTATTCTCAATTATTTGTACGATTTTAATCGCATTACTCTATACTATTACCATCTAAAATGCTTAGCAATTCCCCTGAAAGATTTTCTATCTATACATATAGTCAGAGGAGAACCAAAGAGCAGACAGGAAGAATAGGAGTGTATCCGTGCTAAAGTGGGGTGTAACAGCAATGCGAGAAATCCGTTTCCATTGCGTATGTTTCCCTCTGTTGGCTGACACTTGTACCTCTTTGGGACGGACGGTGTGAGATCGGCTGTGGACGAGAGCGGGGCCGGACAACGCAACGGCGCGCTTAGCGCCATCGGCATTCCGCGAACGCACGTCGCCGACTGTCACGTTTCGCTTTGAGAGCCGGAGGGAGGCAGCCAGCCATCCAGCCACTACCAGCCGCGCGGGTAATTGCAGACCACTCGGCGCTGCAGTGACAGCCGCTCTCGCTAGTCGCCTCGTGCTCGCTGAGTGTCTGCAGTCCGCAGCCGAGCGGCTGCCACCTGCGACCTTCGCAACACTCTGCTACTTTTTCTAGACCGTAAAAAACCTAGTGGCTACAACAGCCTAGGCTTCGTCGGTGGGGTCATCTAATGCCATGCATAAAAATGAATATGTGCTTCTTCATCCTATTTACGTTCATAGAACATTAGTCCGGTTATGATGAAGCTTTAATGAATTGATTTCCCCACACCTGTGCAGGTTTCTATGTCAAAGAAGCTTAACACAGGAACATCTGGAGAAATTACACTCAGATTTTGTGTGTACATGACTAGATATTTGTATAATCATATAATTAAATAAATATGTGTGTGTGTGCGCGCGCGCGCGCGTTTGTGGTAGACGTATTACTTATCATCTGGGAAGAAGCACTGTTGGGGGGGGGGGGGGGGGGGGGGGGAGATGGGAAAAAGTACCCCATAAGGTTCAGGGTGGGGATGAAAGAGGGTTGGTGACCCCTGACATCTAGACTGCACTGCACGACAGACATTATGCGGACAGTATATTCCGAGGCATTATTTTTCAGCACAATTTCGTATTTATGGTATTAAACCATGTGGCATGATATTTGGCCAGGAAACAAGGTGTGGTTGACGCATTGAACAACACAGATGAAAACACAGATCGCGCTTCATACACTCAAAGTATTACAGATCAACTAATTACAGGGAAAATATACCAATAGGTCATTTTCAGATGTTTCTGCATGTCACCCTTCTCATCATCATCTCCACTCCTAGCGGTACCATGGGTATCTTACTCTCGCAGTAATTTTTCATGCAAACAATGAGTCATGTATATACCAAATTTGGTTGAACTTGCTCCCATCGTCCCTGAGTTATGCATTTACATCACCCCTTTTTCTCCAAAACCCTCATTCATAGCGGTATTAAGGTTGTTTTACTGTAACAGCAAATTTTTCCAGGTTGTAAGTGGTATATCTACAATTTTCATTCAGACATTACTATGCTGACTTGTCACATTCTTTGCGCCCTCCCTCCACTATTCCCCAAAGTCTTGGAGTGAAAGAAGTCATCGTGACTGTCACCAAGGGGTCTAGTGACCATGAAAAATATGGATTTGATACTAATACGTGTCAAATCTTTACACCCCCAACCCATTCCCAGGGTTGGTTAGGATATATTACCCCACAATATTTTTTAGAAGGAACTAGTCATTTACTCGTAGCTTTAGTCATGGACACAAAGAGCACATGTATTGTAAACATCTCCTCCTCTCTCTGTCCATCTCCTCCTATACTCTCTCTGTCATTCTCCTCCTCCCCTTTGTCTGTCCACATCCTCCTGGTCTCTCCCTATCCATCTCTTCCTCCTCCCTCCTTGTCCACCCTCTCATCCCCTCTTACTATTGTTGCAAATGGCTGCGGCTCCACGTACTTTAATTTATACTAAAAGTAACCGTTTTATTACCCCTGTGGTTTCTGGTTAGTATTTTAGCTGTCTTTCCAGCTTCTTACAAACTCTCAGGTTTGTGATTATCCTTTTACTGTGTTGGCTGTGAAGAGAGCTTCTGACAGTAATGTGTGCTGAACAAGACCAGGTCTATACAAATATCTTAATATCACAAAGTAAACCTGCAACACCTTATAAACACTTTATTTCCTTGTGGCTTGGTCTAAATTTACCCAAGGCATTAGATAAATGAAAAATATTATGTTTCTTAAGATTGGTCTAAAGTTACCTCAAATGACAGTGTAACTTTTACCCTAATATGGCACAGTTAGTATACCTTTTCACTTTCCCGAGCAGTCCACTACTGCACAGGTAACATGTTACAATGTCCGTTGTGATGTGTACTTTATTTTGTGTCCAATATCTTCAAAAAATGAGAAAACGTGGTATAAAGTTTGTTCGGTTGACTATACGTAGTAACTTTTTACACTCATGACCAATTTCGTTTAAATTCATGACCGTTAAATTACATGAGCCTCACAGCTGCAATCTGCGATAAAAAATAGCGATGTATAGGGAAGAGTGAGGGAGGATTAACGTCACTCGTCGTACTACCATTTGATAAATTAATACGGGAGAAGACCCTTTAGCTGTACTTAGATCACTACGCGTATGTTACAGATTCTCTGGGCTGGAACGGAACAGCCTGAAACGGATTTGCGCCAATAGCCATCCCGATACGCGTGGCGCAAAGCTGATTAGAGGGAAGAGTTTCGACACGAAAGTTTGAGTAGAAACTGCCAAGTCAGCCTATCTGATGACTGGCTCTCTCGCCGCGAGATGGGAGACAGTCTTGCGCGCTCATGAATAATTAATGTGAGCGTGGCTGCTGCGACGGGAGACGGCACAATGCCGGTCGCGGAAGAGATCCGCCTCGGCTGCAACTTCCTGCTGGCATCCACGAGCTACACTTGAGCTGCGCAGGAGCACTGGGTTTCAGGTGCCGAAGAAAACGCTCTGACTGTGTTTACGACCATCTTTTCACTACTGTTCTCTATGCACTTTCACTGCGATTGCGGGTTTCCTGGCCTACTTAGCAAGGACAATCGTCTATCGACTTAACGACCCTTTCAAGTTCGCCACTTTTGTCGACGCGGGAGATCCGCTTGTTGTTTAGCTGAACGGTTCAGTGCTTTGTCATTTCTCTAGCACTCTGCGGGAGACTAGTTGTCACAATCAGAACGCGCCTCATGTGGCACTAGTGAGGTAACTTCTTACTCTCGTTTTTCAAGCTGTCGCCGGCCGCGGTGGTCTCGCGGTTCTAGGCGCGCAGTCCAGAACCGTGCGACTGCTACGGTCGCAGGTTCGAATCCTGCCTCGGGCATGGATGTGTGTGATGTCCTTAGGTTAGTTAGGTTTAAGTAGTTCTAAGTTCTAGGGGACTAATAACCACAGCAGTTGAGTCCCATAGTGCTCAGAGCCATTTTTTTCAAGCAGTCGCCTTTTCATGTCATTTGCTGTTCTTCGTGTCATCGTATCTTAGCTTAATCTCTTTTGTGTCAAGATATCGTAACAGTTACGCATAATATCGACTGTGTTTCTTTCTCGCATTTCTGTGCTATCTTAGGCTAATTTACACTGAAGCGCCAAAGAAACTGGTACAGGCATGCGTACTCAAATAAAGAGAGATGTTAACAGATAGAGTACGGCGCTACGGTCGGCAACGCCTATATAAGACAGTAAGTGTCTGGCGCAGTTGTCAGACCTGTTACTGCTGCTACAGTGGCAGGTTATCAAGATTTAAGCGAGTTTGAACTTGGTGTTATACACTCCTGGAAATTGAAATAAGAACACCGTGAATTCATTGTCCCAGGAAGGGGAAACTTTATTGACACATTCCTGGGGTCAGATACATCACATGATCACACTGACAGAACCACAGGCACATAGACACAGGCAACAGAGCATGCACAATGTCGGCACTAGTACATTGTATATCCACCTTTCGCAGCAATGCAGGCTGCTATTCTCCCATGGAGACGATCGCAGAGATGCTGGATGTAGTCCTGTGGAACGGCTTGCCATGCCATTTCCACCTGGCACCCCAGTTGGACCAGCGTTCGTGCTGGACGTGCAGACCGCGTGAGACGACGCTTCATCCAGTCCCAAACATGCTCAATGGGGGAGAGATCCGGAGATCTTGCTGGCCAGGGTAGTTGACTTACACCTTCTAGAGCACGTTGGGTGGCACAGGATACATGCGGACGTGCATTGTCCTGTAGGAACAGCAAGTTCCCTTGCCGGTCTAGGAATGGTAGAACGATGGGTTCGATGTCGGTTTGGATGTACCGTGCACTATTCAGTGTCCCCTCGACGATCACCAGAGGTGTACGGCCAGTGTAGGAGATCGCTCCCCACACCATGATGCCGGGTGTTGGCCCTGTGTGCCGCGGTCGTATGCAGTCCTGATTGTGGCGCTCTCCTGCACGGCGCCAAACACGTATACGACCATCATTGGCACCAAGGCAGAAGCGACTCTCATCGCTGAAGACGACACGTCTCCATTCGTCCCTCCATTCACGCCTGCCGCGACACCACTGGAGGCGAGCTGCACGATGTTGGGGCGTGAGCGGAAGACGGCCTAACGGTGTGCGGGACCGTAGCCCAGCTTCATGGAGACGGTTGCGAATGGTCCTCGCCGATACCCCAGGAGCAACAGTATCCCTAATTTGCTGGGAAGTGGCGGTGCGGTCCCCTACGGCACTGCGTAGGATCCTACGGTCTTGGCGTGCATCCGTGCGTCGCTGCGGTCCGGTCCCAGGTCGACGGGCACGTGCACCTTCCGCCGACCACTGGCGATAACATCGATGTACTGTGGAGACCTCACGCACCACGTGTTGAGCAATTCGGCGGTACGTCCACCCGGCCTCCCGCATGCCCACTATACGCCCTCGCTCAAAGTCCGTCAACTGCACATACGGTTCACGTCCACGCTGTCGCGGCATGCTACCAGTGTTAAAGACTGCGATGGGGCTCCGTATGCCACGGCAAACTGGCTGACACTGACGGCGGCGGTGCACAAATGCTGCGCAGCTAGCGCCATTCGACGGCCAACAGCGCGGTTCCTGGTGTGTCCGCTGTGCCGTGCGTGTGATCATTGCTTGTACAGCCCTCTCGCAGTGTCCGGAGCAAGTATGGTGGGTCTGACACACCGGTGTCAATGTGTTCTTTTTTCCATTTCCAGGAGTGTAGTTGGCGCGGCACACGAGCGATGGGACACAGCATCTCCGAGGTAGCGTTGAAGTGAACGAGTGTACCGTGAATATCAGGAATCCGGTAAAACATCAAATCTCCGACATCGCCGTGACCCAAAGAAAGATCTTGCAAGAACAGGGCCAATGACGACTGAAGAGAATCGTTCAACGTGACAGATGTGCAACCCTTCCGCAAGTTGCTACAGTTTCCAATACTGGGCCGTCAAAAAATGTGAGCTTGAGAATCATTCAACGAAACATAATCGATGTGGGCTTTCGGAGCCGAAGGCCCACTCGTGTATCCTTGTTGACTGTACGACACAAGGCTTTAAGCCTCGCCTGGACCCGTCAGCACCGACATTGGACTGCTGACTGGAAACTTGTGGCCTGGACGGACGAGTCCCGTTTCAAATTATATCTAGCTGATGGACATTTACGGGTATGGAGACAACCTTATGAATCAATGGGCCCTGCATGTCAGCAAGGGCTGTGCAAGCTGGTGGAGACTCTGTAATCGTGTGGGGCGTAAGATGGGACCCCTGATACGTCTAGGTACGCCTCTGACAGGTAACACATACGTAAGCATCCTGTCTGATCACCTGCATCCATTCATGTCCATTGTGCATTCCCACGGTCTTGGGAAATTCTAGCAGGACAATGCGACAACCCACACTTCCATAATTGCTACAAAGTGGCTTCAGGAACACTCTTCCGAGTTCAAACACTTCCGCTGGCCACCCGACTCCCCAGATATGAAAATTATTGAGCAGACCTGGGAGCCTTGCAACGTGCTGTTCAGAGGAGATCTCCACCCCCTCGTACTGTTAAGGCTTTATGGACAGCCCTGCAGGATCCATGGTTTCAATTCCCTCCAGCACTACATCAGACATTAGTCGAGTCCATGGCACGTAGTGTGCGGCACATCTGCTTGCTCGCGGGGGTCCCACACGATATTAGGGAGGTGTACTAGTTTCTTTGGCTCTTCAGTGTAGTATCAGTGTTTCAGTGTTCTATCAGTCATTGCATTAAGAAATAGCTACTTTTATTTTCTCTATAGTTGTTTAGCAAGAACTGATTTGCGAATTTATGAGTATCTTAAAGTAAAATGTGTAAAATTTGTTCTTGCATAAGGTACGTAGGGCCGTACTGAATGTAAAACCTGGAGAGAAGTCACTCCGCAGAGGAAAACAGTAGGCGGGAATGTAACAGGTGGTCTGGTGTGAAGTACCGGAAGAAGCCTCCGTGGCACATATAGTTGGTGATCAGCATCCCAACAATTAACATTGTGTGCACTTAATGAGACAGTAATTGTAGCAAGATTGGATTAACTATGCCCCGATTGGGATGCATATTGGCTATTAGATCACGGACGGCCCTTACTGGCTGGTCCTGAATCATAAAATTCTGGGGCCAAGCAGACAATTTACAGATCAGTTCTTTACGACGTAAAGTCAAGCGCCAACAGGCTATTCGGGAACGATAGAGCAGAGGGGGTTGAGGGAAGAGATCACCCAATCGCTCACTGGCCGATCCCTCTCCAGGACGACAACGCGACAGCAGCGGCCTCTATATGAAGAGGAATGTTTCTACAGCAGCATCAAGACTAGCAACTAAGACAGAAGGGTCAAATCTTGCTTGTACATTCTATGTAGCTCGATCTTGGAAATTGTTATACTGAAGAATCTTGATTATTTTGCTGGTTGCCCCTTGCTTGAGTCACATCTATGTAATATTCAAAGTTAAATATTGTCATTTACTTTTTTTTGAAAAGAAATTCATTAATACCATTTCCTTGAATAGTTGTCTAGCGCGGAGTGGCCGTGCGGTTCTAGGCGCTACAGTCTGGAACATCGAGGCCGCTACGGTCGCAGGTTCGAATCCTGCCTCGGGCATGGATGTGTGTGATTTCCTTACGTTAATTAGGTTTAAGTAGTTCTAAGTTCTAGGGGACTAATGACCTCTGAAGTTGAGTCCCATAGTGATCAGAGCCATTGGAACCATTTTGTCTAGCGATCCGAGAAAACAGGTTTCCTAGACACCCCATCTTTGACGACTAGGCACCATTCAATAAGTTTTACATCAAGAGCCATGCTCACGCATGACGACTTCATAGTTGCGCTACAGAAGATTTCCACAGCCATCAGGGATGTTTAATACTGTATTTATTTGCGTGGACCAGGAAGTTTTTATGCGCAAAATAATAAGTGCTCAAATCCAACTTTATTTTGAGAGTACATTTATTCCTGAGTCATTTTCCTGGACAGGTTCGTTTTCTCACTGATGCAATAGTTCCGAGTGGCCGAATCCTAATAAACTGCAGAACCACTAGTGTAAAACTGCAGGTAAAACTGCGGTAAGTCTGCAGCTCGTGGTCGTGCGGTAGCGTTCTCGCTTCACACGCCCGGGTTCCCGGGTTCGATTCCCGGCAGGGTCAGGGATTTTCTCTGTCTCGTGATGACTGGGTGTTGTGTGATGTCCTTAGGTTCTAGTGGACTGATGACCATAGCTGTTAAGTCCCATAATGCTCAGAGCCATCTGAATTTAACTGCGGTAAAATTGAACAAAAAGTTCTCGAATTTCCATCCGCGTCAAGTAATTAAAATTACACGAGCTTTCGGTCATGCATTCCTTGGCCACTGTCAAGTAGCATGGCTGCCAGAGGGTTGCTGGTACACTCCTTATACACGCTAGCTGCCGGCTGTGACGTCACTGGTGCTCGCGGCATCTCCACATACAGGTATACGTTGAATCTGCGTTCGAGGCGCGCACTTCAACTTCGCAATCGCTGGATCCCACGCAGTGCTGAGCTGCAGTTCTCCGTCTGTATTTGACGAAGCATCCGTCGTAGCTCGCAATAACGGCTTCTGGGATAGTGTAATTAAAGAAGCCATTGAAATAAAAATCACCGATAACACGCTAAATAGAGAGGGTGGCCTGCACGTCAGCGGGCGTGGGATACAGCGACCGTTCGAGTCAACGTATGAGGCGATACTGCAGGCACCAATGACGTCACAGCCGGTAGCTAGTGTGTATAAGGGGGCGTACCAGCAAACCACTGCTAGTCACACCACTTGACTATGGCCAATAAGTGCTTGGCCAAGAGATTTTTATTCAGGACCATTACTGTTTTAAACGTGCTTATTAACTTTTGTGGGGCAATAATTTTCTAAAGTGTCTGGATAGTCTTTTGTATGAAATGCTCGACGTGGTCAGTAAAAACGAATAGTTAAAGTGTTTAGAAAGACTGAGTGCAAAGAAAAAGGACTAATTGCAGTACTTAATTTTCATTCTTATGAAAAGCTTTGCAAAGTACCGAAACTAACAGAACAGAATTCTGTTTACAATAAGGATGTGCAGACTATTACAGTTGAAAGGCTACTCAATTATAATTTGCCGCGTTGTTAGCCGCGTGGCCTAGGGTGCCTTGTCACGGTTCGCGCAGCTCCCCGCGTCGGAGAATCGAGTCCTCCTTCGGGTATGTGTGTGTGTGTGTGTGTGTGTGTGTGTGTGTGTGTGTGTGTGTGTGTGTGTTTGTGTTGTCCCTAGCGTAAGTTCGTTTAAGTTAGATTAAGTAGTGTGTAAGCTCAGGGATCGATGACCTCATCAGTTTGGTCCCATAAGACCTTACCACAAATATCTTAATTTTCCAAAATTATAATTTACTTTGCAGGTTTATTACGGTGCTTTTATTATTACATTTGTGTTTATGCGTGGGTCCTTATTGTGTTTTGTTTGAAGTGGGTGTTCTAAACCCAGTCAGTATATATAACAGTTTCTGGGTCCCCCCCCCCCCCCCCCCCCCCCAATCTCCAGCCGGCCGGTGTGGCCTTGCGGTTCTAGGCGCTTCAGTCTGGAACCGCGTGACCACTACGGTCGCAGGTTCGAATCCTGCCTTGGGCATGGATGTGTGTGATGTCCTTAGGTTAGTTAGGTTTAAGTAGTTCTGAGTTCTGGGGGACTAATGACCACAGATGTTAAGTCCCATAGTGCTCAGAGCCAACCCAATCTCCGCCACCAAATGTTGAGCCTGTCGTTCAGTAATTTTCACAGTGAAAATGTTTATGAAGTGCAATAGTAATTCTAGGGACATTTGTGTTCTTGCAAATGTAGATGGCAACACTTTGTTGAAACCGTAACAGATTCGGGGTCCCCATGTTTCACCTATGCTCTACATAATGCTAACACGCATATGCTCCATTTGAAACAAATATCAATCATATCAGCATGACTGTTTGACAATTATTCCTATTTTAATGACTTTCAATAGTAAAATGTTAAAGCGACCTCATGTCTAAATTAACGTGTTTCCAACTCATTAAGTGGTATTGTGCAATGAACATTATCCTTCTTGATTTTCTACAGACAGTGCACGTTAGTGGGAGACATTTTCTTGTCAAAAAATTTGAAACTTTTATGTGTGCTACTTACCACTACTTGCTAATCCAATTGATGAAACAGATTTCAGTCCCAATTAAGGCACATACAGCAGTTAGTTTTTCTTGATTAACAGTTTATTTCCTTGGAATCGCTTTGCCTAATTAGGCTGGCGATCGTTTTTAATTTACATGATTACAGTTTTACTTTACAACTTTAATAACTTTGGTTCAATCAACGCTAGTATAGTTGCTGCTCCCTGTCAATAAGTAATCTATCTGTTTACGAAACGATGTTCGATTCCTTTGCTCCTTTCGAGGGAGTAACATTATCGGGGACTTAGTTTCGTGGTAGTAACCAGTAGTCTTATAATACCTACAGCACCCAACATACTTGACAGTTTGTTTAAGATACCATCAACCTGAACGTTGCTTTGAAAAGCACATTGCTTTACTAGGCACAGCTCTGTTATGTGTGGTTAGTCATAGCCTTCCTCTGACCTTCCAACTGACTCACCTAACCATTTACAGCGGAACCTACAATTTAAGGTGGACTCCAAACCACGGTGCAAGCTGGCTTTCTTCGAATTAAAGAAAAAAAGACTTTGCCATAGATGAGACAATTCATATATGTGAAAGACAAAAATCTAAGGACCGGACAGAGATTCACCCAACCTCGAGATCAACATTCTGGTGTTTTCCGTCCACTGGTTTCTTCAGCACTAAGTCGAATATTCTTGGATGCTGTAGCAGATGTGCCACTAACCTGTTATCGCCAGAGGTAAGGATTTCCCTGGGGGTCACTCCTCGACCTCCTCCAGCGCTTCAGTTCGCACTTCACCGTGGCACTTAAATCCTTCACGTCTTTAAAAAAAGTCTGTTGAACAGAGAAAAGATTTACCCCTTTGGTTAGTATATTTGTAGAATCACGAAGGATCAACAACAAATATCGTAGCTGAATATAAAAAAATGTAATTGGGGAATTAATTTAGACGTCACAACCACAACTTTACGCTCTTCTGTGGTTCCTAGTTTTGTGCAAGTCTGTCGACCTGACCCCACGTTCACTGTACATTTTCTCACTGTTACGAGTAACAGTCATTTAGAACTGCGTAAATGGTAATCCATTCGCTATTTAACTGTCATTTTAATTCCTTCTGGATTAACTATCGCAATTTCGGCTTGTAGCCATTAAGATAAACATTTCAGCATTAGTGTATTATTACAACATCACAGCTGTTATTTATTCTCCATTAACTTTAATCGCCTTTCCACGTAACTCATGCGGTTCCTTTACTGTTTGCTGACTGTACAAATTAAATAACACCGGGGAGAGGCGACGACACTGTCTTACTCCTTTCTCAACTACTGCTTCCCCTTCACGTCCTTCGACTACTACAATCACACTGTAAAACTGAAATCCGCCCGAACAGGAAATGGAGGTCCAACGGTACCGATTGGCCGCCGTGTCACCCTCAGCTCACAGGCGTCACTGGATGCAGATACGGAGGAGCATGTGGTCAGCACACCGCTCTCCCGGCCGTATGTCAGTTTACGAGACTGGAGCCGCTACTTCTCAATGACGTAGCTCCTCAGTTTGCCTCACAAGGGCTGAGTGCACCCAGCATGCCAACAGTGCTCGGCAGACTGGATGGTCAGCCATCCAAGTTCTAGATCAGCCCGGCGGTGCTTAACTTCGATGATATGAAGGTAACCGGTGTTACCATTGCGGCAAGGCCGTTGGCAAAATCACACTCTGGACCTGTAAAAATCGTGCATAATTATAATGTAGGGGAGGAGGAGATTAGTGTTGAACATCCCGTCGACAATGAGGTCATTAGAGACCCAGCACAAGCTCCGATTAGGAAAGCATGGAGCAGGAAATCGGCCGTCGCCTTCCCAAGGAACCATCCGAGCATTTGCCTTAAGCACCTAAAGTAAATCACGAAAAATCTCGAATCCTGCCCCGGGCATGGATGTGTGTGCTGTCCTTAGGTTAGTTAGGTTTAAGTAGTTCTAAGTTCTAGGGGACTGATGACCACAGATGTTAAGTCCCATAGTGCTTAGAGCCATTTGAACCAACGGCAAACCTCCATCAGGGTGGCCGGACGCTGGTTTAAACTGTCGTCCATTCGAATGGGAGTCCAGTGTGGTAATCACTGAGCCAGCTCGCATGGTGTAATAATAATAAGTATAATGGGAAGATTTTCAAGTCTGCAACAGACTCATTTTCTGCAAGTGTCAATCGAGAATCACTTTCTGCACTGTTAAATAGGATTTGTCGTTTGCAGTGGACGTGGAAAATTAGACTGCCGTCAAAGGTGACCAAAAAACAAGCGTTACATGTAAACGCGCCGAAGCCTGGCTGGGACGTTCTGTTCTCCGTTTAACTTTCCGGTGTAAATAACTTTCTCGCGCCAGGCTTAACGCTGCAGCGCGACGGCGGCGATGGCCGCGGCTGTTCGTGGCAGGCCCGAACCCCTAATGGACAGCGCTCGGCTGGCTGAAGTTGTTCTGCGGGCACGGTCAACTTCGGATGAGCGGCCTGCGGGGGGCGCTACATCAGAAGGCGCCGTTCCCGGTTCCCCGACAGGGTTCAGCAGATACGGGACGTACGCTCGGCCACGACTTTCATCACATCACGAACCTGTTCGGCCGACATTTCCTTCTGACCTTTTGTGCCTCTTTTTATCGTTTGACGCCACTGTCTCATTCTGATATACTAGTAGCGGTTATAGGCTGCTGTACTAATGAGGGTTAATTTTAAGAAAAGTACAGTAACAATAACTTGTTCAGTTTCTCTGTTTCGTGGCCGAGCGGTTCTAGGCGATATAGTCTGGAACCGCGCGACCGCTACGGTCGCAGGTTCAAATCCTGCCTCAGGCATGGATGTGTGTGATGTCCTTAGGCTAGTCAGGTTTAAGTAGTTCTAAGTTTTAGGGAACTGATGACCTGAGCAGTTAAGTCCCATAGTGCTCAGAGCCATTTGAACCTTTTTTTCCCCCTCTGTTCCCTTGCAATTATCGTGGTTTGTCATTCACTTGCCTGTCTGCTGCTGTCCCGATCGAGGCTGGCACCGAACTAATTTCTTCTAGCAGGGGTTCAGTTGATCGTTAATCAACATAATCATCAGGACAACAGAGGGAAACTACAGACAAGAGAAAATGCGTCTGTTCGGATAAAATCCACTATATTGTTCCTCTATCAACATATAAAAAATTGGGGAGGTAGTCTGATACACTAGTATAGCTGTACATTTATGAAAGACGTGTCCTATTACTCCATGCTGCGGCACATATACACTGAAGCGACAAAAAAATCGTTTTTACCGTCTGACGATTATTTATGGATTTGTAGTTTCAGCTTGACGATGTCCACTATGGACAAACGGAAGTTACTTTTATTCTGAAGAAGGTTGGGTTATCTCGACTGAAACCTAGGTAAATCTAGGTAAACTTTGCAACTAAGGCTGTTGGTTTTTAAAATTAAAATTAATATTACACAGTTGCTGACAGGGCCGCGAAATGTTGAAAATATTTAAATTAATTATGACGACTTTTACAATAACAATTTAATCAATTCTAAATCCTTAACAAACGAAAGATAATTTTCTGAATAACCGGAATCTGACGTCAAAGATATTGATTTACTTTCCTTAGTGCACTCTCCCTTTGTCACTGAGCTCGACCGTGCAGCAGTAGAGGCTGGTGGCAGGCCTTGTGGCCAGTCCCCGAAAAGTGTGCACTGTACGTACTTGGAAGGAGGCGATTAAAAAACCACTGGACTTCTGTTGGCAAAACAAGCGTTGAAATCCCGACGAGTTGTTCTGGTGCTGGTTTCTCTAACTCACACCTGGTTATTTCTTGTACGACTATTAAGAAAAATCACCACTGCAGTTTTTTAAAGCGTATTTATTAAGCGACGAGGCTGGCCGGTGTGGCCGAACGGTTCTAGGGGCTTCAGTCTGGAACCGCGGCCTCGCTACGGTCGCAGGTTCGAATCCTGCCTCGGACATGGATGTGTGTGATGTCCTTTGGTTTGTTAGGTTTAAGTAGTTCTATGTTCTAGGAGATTGATGACCTCAGATATTAAGTCCCATAGTGCTCAGAGCCATTTTTTTTAGGCGACGAGCGGCTTCATTCTATAAGAATATCCTGAGGTTCTACACTCCTGCCACTGTGTCTCCTGAGTTGTTTCGTATGGAATGAAACTGTCTGTAGCTTAACAAATGCATAGCTATGGTGCCTTGCTTAACATTCATATTGATCAGATTGGAAGCACACCCTGAGGCAGAGTGATTACTTTGTGTAGTACTTAGGAAAGCACCAGGACAAATTTTTATCCGTATAACCATCCTGTCATGCTTACGCCCCGTCTCCAGTGAACTTACTGTCGACATGAAACACTAATTTTTTCCTCTGAAGGCAATTATCAGTTCAACAGTTTCATACTGACAAGTGAGTCGTAACCACTACATTGTAAATCGCTCGATTACAGTAGGTATTCAAAATCGCCACCTCTGTGACCTCAACATAACGTACACATCTTTCCATAGACACCGTTGTCGAATGAAAGCGTCGGTTTGGTTCCAGATGCAAAACCCACATGTGTAGAGTGTAGTAACGTGAATCAGAAAATTACTTATGAGACAGACACACCCTTAAGACCCAAGGTAAACTAGTGTACATGAAAAGATTAATTAACACAATGAAATGTTGAGGTCCCAGTTGTGGATCCTAAAAGGGGGGTAACTGCCTAATATCAAAACTGAAAGTATTTAAGGTGCTAACAAAAACCAGATTTGAATGAGAACATTAATTTATTCAAACAAACCACAAATACAGAAATGCCCGTACTACCTGACAGTAAAAATTTTCAAACACAAAAATGTACAATGAGCTTCAAATAAAGTGAATCTCACGGTTGGCAAAGTTACTTCAAAAGGTTACAATGGATACCCGTAACTGCGATTGATGTTATGAAATAAGTCATGGTCTTCGTACTGACCGATTACAGCGACTACTTACCTGAATCTTAAATCGGGAAAAACGCGTGCATGTACCAGTGCACTGATGGACGTCGAATAGTAGCCTTCAGTACTCGCCTTAAATTCTGATCAGGGATTGTCATAACGTGCCAGTACTGCTATTACTGCTCACCATGAATCCCAGCACAAGACGAACAATGTGTTGCCTCACTCTGTCGCTCTCTGAAGTGTGAAGGTAGGATCGCACATCTGCAGACTACAACACAGGACCCGCAACCAGCCGCTCGTGTAGTGACCGCAGGATGACGAGATGTGCTCTGCACCACAACCCATGTCAACGTTCCGTCTTCTCTATTTGATTACAGCAGCAGGCTCTTTCCTTCCTGCCAAGAGAACATGACAACCATTCATTTTACTACTACTCTCTGTCCACCAGTAGCACAACTGCTTCTTCAGCAAAATATCGCACTAACAAGGCATGTCACGTTGAAAATCTCCAATGACTTCTCTATCCATCTGCCGTCTCTAAAAACTTCCCTCTACGTGATTGGGTCTCATGGCGTCACCGAGGCCCACGTGAAAGACAGGGCGCGGCGCGTACGCCACGAAGGTAGTCCTGAACTCACTCGCTCGCTAAGCTCAGCAGACAAAACGCGTTTCTAAACCTGTTAACTCGCAGCTGGGCGTGTAAGTACTAACGAGAATTGCATCTTCCACTGGAATCTGCTATTATGAAGTCTTACTGATTATCAGTACTAAAGCAAAATTTGATTTAAGATCATTACTCAATATAAATAGTATAACGGCTTGTTTATAGCATTTAGTCTCTTCTGCTTAACAGTACATTACATGCTGGAAGTGGTGCTTTATGCAACTGATAATCATTTTAGCATGATTTTATTTCTGTTAACAACGCAATTTGTCACGTTTGAATTTGCCCGTCAACGTTGAACAAGAATAACAAGTACCTTTCACGTGCACCCATTCGACTGCCTGAAAGGAGCACGCATACGAGAGAAGTCTTCCGGCGACGTGTTTCAGTTCCTCGTTAGGACCGCGTTACATCACGCATCCCGCTGCGCTCTCTTGTTTCGGACTAGGGCAGGCGTTACCTTCCGCGAGTAATTTGAAAATTGCGTCCGAGTCCATTACGACAGAGAGAACGCGCTTTGATCTGCGATGCTCCGGGCGCGGACAGAAAGAGCGAAAGAGCGGAATAAAGGGTCCGTAATACTGCGCAGATTCGGACACCGTGACGTCATTCCGAACCCGAGGGAACGTGTGCGTCACTAGGAGAGGTTAGAGGGGTCGAAATGCAAAGAATTGCGCCAAACAACGAATGCAGAACAAAGTGCCTCGGCATCCCCTCATTCGCGCGAGCGGCATTGTTCCTCGGCTCGAATTCACCACGTGCGAACAGTACTGTGACTTGTCTCCGGCGCTCTTGCCGCAGCTGGCATTAGCTTCAGTTTCGGCACCATCCCAGGCTACACAAACGGCACTCATGAAACTATTCGGCAGATTATGTGGGGCCAGTCTGTTACATTTGAGAACTGCTCATCAAGAGCAGTTGCACCGTTATGTAGTTGTGTGGATAGCCCCTTAGCAGTTTCGCATCGTTTTGTTTTACTTTATGTCTCGTTTTTGAGAGGGACGTCTTGTAGAAATTTTAACTTGCTACACTAAAGAGCCGACTTGGCAGATGTGTATAATAGCCCGAGGTTCTTAACGGGAGAAGTGTACATAGCTACGAATTCGTGATGGACTGCGATCACAAAGGCACCGATATCGATGGATTCCGACGACGACCGACGTCAGCCGAAGACGGCTGATCTTTTCAAATCAGTACGCCACTACTTTCGCGGTCATACTGAAGCGGATCTAGTCGCCTAAACCAACGTACTTCAGACGAAATTCAGTGAAACTGACCGACCTTCTCACACACAAAGGTGGAAAGTGAGGCACTGAGAGGTTTAGTTGAAGAAAGTGTGACACACTGAGGATGAAAAAAAAGAAAATAATCATAAGCTGGATGCACGATAGAATCGATGGACTGAAAGAAATATTACATATCATACATCAATATTACATATCATGTATCATACATATCATGTATGATATTACATATCATACATCTTTTCGGTGTATCCAAGAAAATGAAATTTTGATCGAAAACTTTTGCCATATCGCTACGCTAATAAGAGCCAGCTGTACATTCCCTGGTTAGTAGCCGCTTAACTTCTATTTTCACAGTAGCGCGGAAAACACGTTGTACGAACACATAATAACGCGTTATGACAATGGCAGGAATTGTTACAGAATTAATGATGACAATATTGATTGTCAGAACAAGGAAAGGGGAGGGAAGAAATGGGGCCATCACAGAAATTATATGGAAGAATATGATGATTCAAAATTTATACAAAAAATTCGTACTCTAGTTTTCGATCTCATGCTTGAGCTAAAAAAAAAAAAAACAAAACGTTTTCCTTGTAGTTGGCCTAATAGGCATTTGCTATTGGTATTTCGTGAATTATATTCTGTTGGTTTATTTATGTAAATAAAGTAGATAAAATGGCCATTTGAGCTAAAACAGAATGGCCTATTTGGCCTGTGTTACACCTGCTGCAATATTAGAAAGGCCTGTTTTGTTTCATCTAGCAGACAGTGGCAAAATAGACGTAATCAAATCGACAAACCACACAAGTCTTTGGTACTATTCGTATTAACAGCTTTTTCAGTATCAGGCAGTGAAATTTTGTTTTTTCATATACCAAATTGTTTAACGAACTTTGATGAGGTGATAGATTCTTTTGCAGAAAGGAAAGCGCGCGGTGTAAAACTGCAGCAAGGTTAGAGAGAAGAAAATGCTGGGACCTAAGGACTGAAGAGATTACTGTATTGCTTGTCTCTTGTCTTTATTGGTTATATGTTTCCTATATTTACTTTTATGTCACACGAAAGAGAAAGTTATTAGCTAATAGACAATGCAGAGTGCAAATTTTCTAAAGAGTTCTGATCCTCCTTGCCACAAATAATCCCACTGAGTACTTTTTTCTTTTTTTCCGAAGGAGGGTAGGAGGTTAAACTGGCCGGCTAGGAGCAGGAGAGGCGCCGCAGGACATTTTAATTTCCACTGCCCTGAATACAGGTTTGAGGGTTTCCATTGCTGCATAACAAAATATATACATTTGAATTCCACATAGTGAACTACAGTGACATGCGATAGAAGAATGCTTTGTGAGGAGGAGTGGCACTGAGCTTTGGAACACTGAAGACCAAGTAACATGTCTTACATTTCCTCGAATATATATATATCAAACTTCTCTCTGAAAGATGTGTGCTACAGAATGAACATATCGTTGAAAAATCTTTTTTTTTTTTTTTTTTAATGTTTGTCGTCCTATCTCAAACGCTCGATGGAGGTAGGGGGGGAGTCACTATCAAGTTTTTTCCCCAGTTCGGAAATATCGTAGATCCGGGGCTCTTTAGCAGTAATGTAATACTCCCTTACCACTACTTCCTTGTACTAAGTCCATGAGTTTTTGCTGTGCGTTACACTACTTTATATTGGCTGGAACCGATCGGCGGGTGTCCATGAATACTTACGTATTCTTTCTCCTGCTCGTAAAACTCACGAGTTCTTCATAAGGACTCCAATGCATGGCTGTTTAGTGGCACACCTCGACGCAACAGATTGTCACTGGGCGAACGAACCCTTTTCTGTGACATTTTTCATATATCAGGATTTTCTGAAGCACAGACCAACACAAGCAGACGATAGAAACCAACCGCAATGCACGTTGTTTATGTACACACAAAACAAAGCCGGCAACGTGGAGCTTTGAGGTCACGACCCGAAGCAAATTACTGCGCTAGGTTGGTTCGTGCCGCACCTGTAGCCTCGCGATTCTCAGTCTTCACTTGTCAAACTGTTCTGCTGCCAGTCTGGAAGGCACAAGTCAAGTGCAAAGTTTCACCGACCTCAGTATAATTGGAAATGTTTTCTTTCTTCGCGCACGTTGGCGCCATTTGTTCTGTCTTAATGGACCGGTGTGTGTGTGAAAAGAGAGAGAGAGAGAGAGAGAGAGAGAGAGAGAGAGAGAGAGAGAGAGAGAGAGTGAGAGATGGAGTAGTGCACATTTACGTACAGATTCCGCAAGCCACCAGCCATCATGCTTTTGTACGTACCGTTCCCTTTCAGTTCCATTCGCTCTCAAAGAGAACGAGGGAAAGGAAAGACCTACTCTATATGCTTCCTCATTTCACTTGCTTTGTCTTCGCGGTTCTTACACGAGATGTATGCTGGCGACAATAGGATCGTTCTGCAGTCTGTCGCAAATGCTGGTTCTCTAAACTTTCTCAACAGTCTCGATTCTTTTCTCCAGGGAGTACCATTTGACATACGTATCACATCTGCAAACTTGTGAATTGATCGAGTCTATCGGTAACAAACCTAGCAGCATGTCAGGTCGACGGGCGTTTACATCATCCAGACAATGACTGCTCCAAAATTCACCGCGCCACGGAGACAAATCAGGAGAGGCGTCCCTTGATCCTTGATGTTTACTCCAGTGATGATGTCATCTTCCAAAGGTTAACTGTCCTTGTGACAAGGCCACAATCGCGGTACAGTAGTTTGAAGAGGATGAAAGTGAACTCACGTTGGCGTCTTGTAAACCAGATTCGCATGTCGTGAACACGATGAAACATATCTGGGGCGCCACAGGGCGCCCACAAACCACGGCACGGTAATTGCGTGACCTATGGCTCGTCCTACACATAAACACTTAATACTCGATTGACACAATTTCCGAGTTGGAAAATCGTTTGACAAACGTGCAACAGAGAACACCGTGGGGAAAGAAGAGAACAGTCGCGATAAGAAAAGAGGGCTAAAACAACACCTTTGAAAACTTCAGCTCTGCTTTGCATTACAAAAGCGGCAAATTGAAAGTCTTACAGTCTCATTAGAAGTAAAAGCATGCATTAAAATTTTAATGTCGCATTGACTTTCTCTGCTGTGAAGAAAGGTAAAAGTCTCAAAGAGATTAATTCTTTTGCACGATTTTCTGGAGTCAAAGTAAAACCTTTGAAGTTACGAAGTGCTGAATCTATTTCAGAAGCGCCGTAAACAGCAGTGATATGACAATGAGAAGCTTAAATGGTTTCAACGTATAGGAAAATAATACAAAGCCAGCTGCAGATACAATAAACTGTGACCATCTTCTTGAAAAATCAAGGACTAATATTAAAACTGTTGAAGTGACTGCGTAGCTCAGTAATCTAAAAGCCTTCGCATTGTGGATGAAACGTACACTTTTAAAATTTGTTCTATTTACAAAGTATTTGCCATTTCTTGATTGAAACTTACATTTTGACATTGTCGAATATACCCGTATTCTAAAATCCATTAAAAAAATTATAGTTTCATTTACACACTGATCAAACCCATCTCTGACTGACATGGATAGCTTCACATTGCAGTTCCAGTTTTCTTCTATGCTGCGGGAAACAATAATATAATTCCTCCGTAGGTATCATTCTCCACTACATAAAATCATTATCAAGAATTGAACAGTCTGTGGTTTCTGTGTACTGAAGTTTTTTTGTTCTGGCCATCTTATTTCTTGCTCTGACTTTCGTTCAGAGAGGGACTTTGTTATTCTGCTTTGTCTTACTCTTTGCATTCCCTTTTCCATTTGTTCCTGTGTTTCACCATTTCTTCGTTTAGATTAAATGTGTGTAATTCTTTCTTGATGTTCTAATTTATCTAGTAAAGCTCGTCTTTACCTTCCTATTTTAATGAGTGTCCGACACATATATCCGCACAAAAAATTTGATACGGCCATTACTTTTTATACTTCTAAGTAAGCAATTTCTCTCTTCCAATACTTTTAAAATACAAGTAAGTCAATGTGTGTTCCTACCATCTTCCATCAAATTTTTAAATTTTCTTTAGGTTAAAAGGGGGAAACGTGTTAGATTAGAGTGTAATCTACCGTCGACATCGATGCCATGACTGGATCAGATCATCTGGACATGAGGGTAATGAAGTAGACCCGAGCTGTTTAGAACAACTGTTTCTTCCTTTCGCCTAAGGCGGCTTAGGAGAACATAGAAGTTCAAAAACTGAGTGGCCGAATGCTACTCCTACAACTTATAACGTAAAGTTAAAGAAATGCAGCATCGACTGCGTCACTAAAATTTTGGGTTGAACCGTGAAGTGTGGTCAGATAGTGCACTTCGTACCACTCCTCCCACTAAGAAAAACTCCGTGGCAGTAGCGGGAATGGAACACGGGTCCTCCGCATGGCAGATACACCGACCACTCAGCTACGGAGAGGGACAAAGATGGTTCATAGTTCCCAACAATTTAATTTAGTGGTTATGCAGTGACACAAACGACACAGTGCTGCAGAAATGAAATGGAAAATAACGGAAAAGTTTGCACTGTATAAAGAGAAACGAAGTTAGTCAATGTTTAAAGCAGGTGAAATGAAAATGGAATGGTATAAAACGAAGTAAAAAGGTATTTTGTTTCCCAAAATTAACATTAAAATGTAGAAATAAATCAGTAGACGTGAGCGGCTTTCATTCCTCTCCGGAATAAAGAGCTTTCACCCGTCTGATTGGGAAATTTAAATTTTATGAGACGTGAAATTTCTGTCACGTTCATCAGGAAAGTTATTAGTAGTGCCTTTCTCATGTTTACAGTAGCTTCGAAAAATCTTCTCCATTGCCAGTTTGCTTTTCACTGCCATCTGGTAGTACTAGGCTTTCGTTTGTGCTGTTACCAATTAACTGACTATTCTTTGCGAGTGCCTACGCTGTATTGAGTGCGTACATTAACGACTCTTTACCCAAAGCCTTAGATTGTGCTTAGAGACGAAGAAGACTTCTCTCGCTGTAGCTCAGATCTTCGCTTTGTGCCCTAGCATATATTCCCTTATCGTTTGGGACGTTTAGGAGATGGAGGCCTGATTCTTCGATATTGTCTGAGGTATTACTAACCAGCAAGCTAAATGACAAATTGGACATGTGGGTAATTGGTTACTTCTGATTAAAAAAATAAACAGAAAGATTACTGGTAGCGTAAGATATATCGTCGACAAGAGCTCATCCGACGTGAGTCAGGGGATGTGGTGCTACATTTATTTTCTTAGAGAATTAAGTTATAAACTGAAATAAGGAAAACTTTGGCCTCCAGATTTACTGTGTCCTTAGGCGAGAGAAAGACAGAAATTAGATATCAGCTTTTCCTCTGTACAGGAGTAACCTTGGGCTGGTTAATATTAATGCAGCTCCTTTCAAACTTCAATTATTGATGATCACCAAGAGGATTGTGAACGTTAGAGATGGCCCTTGGTTTGAAGAAACAACGTCAGGAGCACAGGGATATCTTTGTCAGAGGTAGCTGGCAGTTCGGAAGCGTAGCAGATCCTCTCAGAACTCGCTTGTAAGAAGGGCATATTTTGTTTCAGCAACAGCCGTTTAGGGTAGCGATACAAAAGTATGCCTATCCTGCTGGTTTGCTGATTTTTTTTCTGCATAGTCAGAAAGGACTCGTGATGGGTGCCAAGTTGTAAAAAGTAGAAGGCGTCACCCACTTAAAGGAGCCCTTTTAAAAAAGTATGAAGTCTTACTACTCGCGAGACGTTAATGATCCACGTGATTTACTCGATCGTAAGACGACTGACTGCCACCGTCTGCATAACTCAGCGAGATGCTGTGGCCTACAGGGTGGCTGACACTCCATCAGGCTCCACTGTTATTTGCCGTTACCACTATTTATCTCTCTTTTTCTTCTCTACCCTGTAGTGACTTTCTTGATGTCTTCTGTAACTTTCCCATTAACTGATGCTTGATCAGATGTGAAAGCTGATATTGAATACTAGCACACCTTTTTCTCCCGATTTAAGTGCTTAATATTCGTTTAATTGCTTGTAAATCGCTTCTTCTTCTTCTTCCTCTTCTTCTTTGGCGTTTCTCCCTTCCAGTTAGCCGCCTCCGACCTCCGCAGACCTCTCGTTGCAAGCATCGATCTCAGATTTCTGTCTTACATTTCTTTCATTATGTATTGTCCCCATTTTAGTGCTGGCCGTCCTCTCCTTCTTCTTCTTCTTGGTGACTTACAGTTTAAAATCTTTCTTGGCCGTCTGTCGCGCCCGTATCTCTCAAGTATTCTAGTCTCTGACGTTTTTGTTATGGAGCACGTTATCTTCATTCGTCTCCATATCTGCTCATTTCGTATCTATCTTGCCTCGTTAAATGCAGACATCTTCTAATATAGACCATTACCACTGTTCCAATTTTCTCCCTAACTTTCTTGTTTGAGTTCACATCTCAGCTCCATATAAAACTTTTGTAAATGTTAAGAAAGCAGAATACATTCTCATGAGTCGAATTTGGGCTCCTCTCATTGTTATGATTGGGATATGGGCCTTCCTGTTCACCTATTTCCCCATGATAAGCTTTGATTAATCCACCGGATTGACTACTTGATTCACGCCTGTAAGCAGGATCGTTGGATGCTGTAGTGCCACATGCTACGGCATCGCCATCTTTGGATTCCACTTGTTACAGAATGTGCGAAGGGGTGAGAGGGGCGGGGGGTGGAGGGACTAGGTGAGGTCCCTAACACCACAAGCATACGCTCGGCTTGAACGAAAATGGAGAAGGAAACAGGCCTTTTCATTTCCAACGAACGTGCAAAGCTCGTGGTCTACTTTTTGCAGGCAATATGGTTCACCGTGTTCCGTGAGGGGGCTGGCCATCCTCCGTAATAAAGAAAAAAAAAACAATAAAAATTTAAAGAACTGAATTTGAGGTGTTGTGCGACAGCTGTACATAACCACTGGCGATTAACGACGAAGGAACAAGTCGAAAGAACGACGATTAGAAAAACGGTGATTAGCATCGCCGCTTCTACATCTTAGGGTCCTGGGTTCGGTTCCCAGACGGGTCAGAGATATTTTTCGAGTGGGAGCTGGGTGTGTATGTTGCTCTAATCATTTCATCTGATCTTCATCACAAAGACTCACAAGTCGCCGAAGTGAAAGAAGATTAATTTCTCCGTAAAGGTGGATATATGTACGTATTTATATGAGTGGTATCTGTTCTTTAGGACATGTCTGAATGTGCAAATGCTCTCTCTCGACCGAACCCTTGCGGGATTCAGCTGAATATCTGCGAGTAAATAAGTGATAATGGACGGAGCACACTACATCTATTGTGTGCGGCTTGAAGTAATTTGGGCTGAATGGGAGGCGTGCTCGGATGGCCGAGAGTCGGGGTTCGAGTCCCGGTCCAACACCAATTTTCACACGTCATCGTTGCATTTAATGTAATGCTGAGCTCTTAAAATTTCTCTTTCAAGCTTTAAAACTGTATGTACCACTCTCGAAAGGTGGCGAGGCAGATCTTGTTACACAACACCCACAAACGAGCCGCAGACTATGACTTCGCATAAAATGCAGGACTATTCTCGCAGGCAACGCCACAAAAAGCGACTTAACCGCAGCGTCTCAGTTGCCACAGAGTTTCACTGGCGTAACCAACACATTTGTCACCTAAGACAGATACGGGAAGCCTGTCTCATGAATCCTCTCTAAAGCGTCAGTTTTCACCACTGACGATGGCGCAACAGCTTAGCAGAGGATGCTCGGTACTGAGGTCGTGCTCCATGCTGGACGAGCGGAGCAGACCAGAGCAGAACTGTCCCAATGGAGCACAGTATTAGTAGGTGTGCGCCAATGTTGCAGTGTGTGTGTGTGTGTGTGTGTGTGTGTGTGTGTGTGTGTGTGTGTGTGTGTGTGTGTGTGTGTGTGTGCAGGAGGACGGGCGTCAATAAGAATGAGAAACTGGTACGTCATCCAACCAGAGTGTGCACGAACGAACCATTTCCTCTCATGTAGCGACACATCACGAAAGTTGTTCGTGTTTGCTAAGCACTGTCTGACGTCCACACTTGACCCGCGACGCTGCTCCTAACCTCTGTCCTCAGTTTCGTGCAGCACGGCGCAGTCCATGAGGACGCAGCCTTAGGTGGGCTATCACTTTCCCTTTGTCATCGACTCCGCGTCGACATCTACATCATTAGACAAGAAGAGAGGAAGAGGTTTTATTGCGAAGTTGGAATGAGAGTTGTTGCATGAGAAAATAAAACCATGAACATCATTAAGCTTCATGTTTGATTATTTTAAACATAAATCTGGACCTAGATCAAGTCTCCGAGGTGTTATAGTGATACAGATCCTTTCTCATACTACTGACTCAAGAAATGAATATTTGTGTTTGTTAGTAATTGCACAGTGAAGATTTTATATGAGATCGAACTTCAAAGATTCGATTCTAACAGAAGTGGGAACACATTTCCTAACAGCCAAAGAATACATCTGCCCTTTTGTAATATGCATTTAAGAGGAAAGACGACGCAGGGTGACACTAACGATGACTTGATCTTCAAAGAAGTTGAAACGAATAATTAACAGTTATCTTCTAAAATAAAACACAAAGATGCCCAAATGTTGTTGTCGTGGTTTTCAGTCACGAGACTGGTTTGATGCAGCTCCCCATGCTGATCTATCTTGTGCAAGCTCCTTCATCTCCCAGTACTTACTACAACCTACATCTTTCTGAATCTGCTTAGTGTATTCATCTCTTGGTCTCCCTCTACGATTTTTACCCTCCACGCTGCCCTCCAATGCTAAATTTGTGATCCCATGATGCCTCAGGACATGTCCGACAAACCAATCCCTTCTTCTAGTCAAGTTGTGCCACAGACTTCTCTTCTTCCCAATCCTATTCAATACCTCCTCATTAGTTATGTGATCTACCTACCTAATCTTCAACATTCTTCTGTAGCACCACATTTCGAAAGCTCTGTCCTCTTCTTGTCCAAACTATTTATCGTCCACGTTTCACTTCCATACATTGCTACACTCCATACAAATATTTTCAAAAACGACTTCCTGACACTTAAATCTATACTCGATGTTAACAAATTTCTCTTCTTCAGAAACGCTTTCCTTGCCATTGCCAGTCTGCATTTGATATCCTCTTCGACCATCATCAGTTATTTTGCTCCCCAAACAGCAAAACTCTTTTACTACTTTAAGTGTCTCATTTCCTCATCTAATTCCCTCAGCATCAGCCGACTTAATTCGACTACATTCAATTATCCTCGTTTGTTGATGTTCATCTTATATCCTCCTTTCAAGACACTATCCATTCCATTCAACTGCTCTTCCAAGTCCTTCGCTGTCTCTGAAAGAATTACAATGTTATCGGCGAACCTCAAGGTTTTTATTTCTTCTCCATGGATTTTAATACCTACTCCGAATTTTTCTTTTATTTCCTTTACTGCTTGCTCAATACACAGATTGAATAACATCGGGGAGAGGCTACAACTCTGTCTCACTCCCTTCCCAACCGCTCCTTCCCTTTCATGTCCCTCGACTCTTAAAACAAAGTGAATATACCACTGCATAAAAATACTGTACTACCAGATAGTGGTTTCTGAAATCTGACCTTTGTTTGGACTCCTGAATGAAATGAGATGATCATATGGCACTGATGGCTTGGAGACCCCGCCTGGAGACGTTCGGTCCCGCCGTGTTGCAAGTCTTTTCATTAGAGGCCACGCTGGGTGCTTTGCGTGTTGATAATGAAGAACGTATGACGAAGACAACACAACATCGAGTCCCTGAGTGGAGAAAACCTTCGATCTGTCTGCGAACCGAACCCGGGCCTGCTCCATGGCAGTCACACCCGCTGACCACTCAGCGAAGGAGACAGACTGGATTCTTCAATGAATTACTATCTAAAACAGGGACAATTAAAAACGCTATATAGAGTTGCAGAAGAAAATATTTCGTGAAAATGTTTGTGCGGTAAAAATATGGCTCACTTCATACCGAGTATTAGCGAGTACGATGGCTTTCAAACACGAACAAACTGCTCCGTCACAGTTATTCGACCAACTCACTGATAATAATTAGATATTATGACCATCCATGGACGTAATTGGCAACATCTCTGATGGAAGAATCTCTTAACGCCGAAACTGCTGAAGTGTTGTTTTCTTTGACACGCAGCCATTTAAACAATTTAATTGTCCATTTGTTAATATTGCGACATTTAAATCGTTTAATTGTCCATTTGTTAATATTGCGATTCGTTGTTATAAACTGCATACTTTCTTCCTTAATAAACATTTTACCAAGGCTTGTTTTTCAAATAATAAATTAGCCTTCATAAGATGTATTTTGATCAGATTTAAAACATTGTTTCTAGGCGCTACAGTCTGGAACCGAACGACCGCTACGGTCGCAGGTTCGAATCCTGCCTCGGGCATGAATGTGTGTGATGTCCTTAGGTTAGTTAGGTTTAAGTAGTTGTAAGTTCTAGGGGCCTGATGACCTCAGCAGTTAAGTCCCATAGCGCTCAGAGCCGTTTGGACCATTTAAAACACTGTTACAAGAAAATTTTGTGAAGGCCTGATTGACTCCGTTCACTAAACGAACTTCCACATTAGCAGTTATAAAGCTTCGGGAAGAAGGGTGTGGAGCGAAGGGCGGAGTGCATAGAACTGGATAATTTAGCGGCATTTGTAAGTGAAAACCACAACAGAGTAAGATCTTTTTACTACGTAATTCATACAGCACAAAAGTTCTTTTCTTCTTGTTGTGTTGCAGGTACTACAATTGATTTCTTCAGTAGCAGTCTCTTATTGATACCTTTAGTTGTGTGTGCATTCTTAAACCATAGGAATGCACATATCGCTTATTGACTGCAAAAACTCGGTGTCGGAGTAAGAACCATCTTTCAGTCATATTTCAGGAGATGTGGATAATTTACCGGCAGTTGTAAGTGAAAACTACGCCAGAGTAAGATTTTTTTTTACCACGTAATTCAAACAGCGCAAAAGTCATAAACAATGAGATGAGTGAAAAACTGCCGCATCATGTATGGCGTTAAAATTTATTGCCGTTGTGCTACTAAATGTATTCGCAACACGTTTTGAAGACAGTATCCACATATGATGCTGAATGTAACTACACAAAAATATCATTTTACAAAACATAGTTGTAGAGATATGACATCATAAACATTGATATGGGTGAAAAAATGCCGCATCATGCATGAAGTTTTAACACATTTATTCTTTACTACTAAAGGCAGACAATACTACAGCCGAGTCGTATTAAGGAAATTCCTGAAACCTGGTAGCGAGCACTTTTGACAGCTTTCAACTACGAAGCGCAAACGGCTGTAGGCGAAAACAATCGCCATCTATAGAGCTATGAAGAGACGTTGCGATAGAGATGTTCACAAAATAGCGTTACAGACACGCGAACTAGCTACGCCAAGAGTATAGAAGCTATCCACGGTATCACACTAGAAACAGTAATTTTTTGTTTTCGTAGCTAACACAAAATTATCAAAACAAATATCGGGGCATTACTTGGTTTGTTATCTAGCATGAAATAAAAGAGAGGAAGAAATGATAACTAGGCCTGCAATAAGATTCGTTATGTTATTGCGCCTCATTCATGTGTTTCAAATACGTCGTTGGGCGGCATTCATTTGTTTCAAATAACAACCAACGGCGGCAGCACCAGCACCTCCAACAGAGATTTTTTGGAGGTTTTCATTGGTTGTAAGGCGAAAGCCGCAGCTGTCCCCTTCAATCCTCTTCAAATACTTTCTTAATTAGGAGATGTAAGACAAAATCTCACCTCTCCCTCTCCCCCATCCCACAACAAATAAATGAACAGAGCCAAAACACAATAAAGCAGTTAAAACTTTAGGCCCCTATGTCTCTCAGACCTACCCACATCTCTCACAGTTGGGAATGAAAATGTTAAAAAGAAGGAAAAAAACTGTTTCAAGGGTGCACAACGAGCATCGTTAGTAAAATGTCAAGCATGGAAAGGAATTCAGGATCGGCAATCGAGGTCTATTAGCGAAAGTTCTTAGGTCAACCTCCGCCCGCAGCGACTGACTGCCTCTGACAGTACCAATTATCGTAATGGCCATTGCCCCGCGAACGCCACATATTAGACAGGAGTCAACCGTAATTAGAATTCTCAATGATTCTCTTCCATGTCTCTTTGATTTACATCACACTCATCACTGTACTACCCACAACATAATATTTGAGGAACAACCTCTTCTATCGCCATATTTCTCTACTCAATAGCGTGTTATGGGAAACTGTGGGAAAGCACCCCCATCTTATACCACGCTGCACTCTTGTTATGTAACAGAACTACTCTGAACTCACATCATTTCATAGCCAGTATGACCCTGGATGTTGCTTTTATTTAGTGTATAGGTTCTTAAAACTGACTGGCTATATAAACGAAGGCATCACCTATCAAGTGTCTCTTCTTACTTATCTCGAACAAGAAGGCTTCATCTCATAGAACGAAGGGCCTGGTCCTCATCTGATGCAGCAACATTATATTCTTCGCATTAATGCTTATGTTGCAGTAAAATACGTTATAAGCTGAGGAAGAGCGACGACAAAACTATGAACTTCACGGCATGTCTACATATTTGTTGGTAGCAGGTGGGAAGCTATAGAAAGACCTACATTTCGGACCTGTCCTCTTCGGAAAATGTCGCTAACTTAATGCGCACTGCTGAACGGGAAGAAAGAACTGTTTCTAAATCGAGTATTTCTGGAACAGAAAAGCTGCCAGTATTCTAGAAATTACTTCCCGAGCGTTGCGAACAGGCGTCGTGCGACAAAATTACGCACAGGAAGAGCACGAACTTTCACCGTTAGCTTGCTTCGCGTCCGCAGATTATTTCCGGTTTCAGCGTCTCACCTTTTCAGATAAATGGCGAAACTCGGTAACAGTCACGAAACAATTCTGTCATTGAAATCCCGCGCCAAGCGTGTCCCGAAAGTGTCTGGCGCTACTTTCCATTTCCTGTGCAACCATCACTTCGGGAGGGAAGCACCTTCCATAGATGCGCGCGGGAGAAGCTTCATCAATAGATATCCGCCAATCTGAACAGCAGGTATTAGCTTATAATAACAAGCTATACGTTACTTATGCTAATAAAAAATTAAACGTTTTAGATCATTATTCCCTTACCACAAAGTACTGCTGTTGTTGTTGTTGTGGTCTTCAGTCCTGAGACTGGTTTGATGCAGCTCTCCATGCTACTCTATCCTGTGCAAGCTTCTTCATCTCCCAGTACCTACAGCAACCTACATCCTTCTGAATCTGCTTAGTGTACTCATCTCTCGGTCTCCCTCTACGATTTTTCCCCTCCACACTGCCCTCCAACGCTAAATTTGTGATCCCTCGATGCCTCAAAACATGTCCTACCAACCGATCCCTCCTTCTAGTCAAGTTGTGCCACAAACTTCTTTTCTCCCCAATCCTATTCAATACCTCCTCATTAGTTACGTGATCTATCCACCTTATCTTCAGTATTCTTCTGTAGCACCACATTTCGAAAGCTTCTATTCTCTTCTTGTCCAAACTAGTTATCGTCCATGTTTCACTTCCATACATGGCTACACTGCAAACAAATATTTTCAGAAATGACTTCCTGACACTTAAATCTATATTCGATGTTAACAAATTTCTCTTCTTCAGAAACGCTTTCCTTGCCATTGCCAGTCTACATTTTATATCCTCTCTACTTCGACCATCATCAGTTATTTTACTTCCTAAATAGCAAAACTCCTTTACTACTTTAAGTGTCTCATTTCCTTATCTAATTCCCTCAGCATCACTCGACTTAATTCAAATACATTCCATTATCCTCGTTTTGCTTTTGTTGATGTTCATCTTATATCGTCCTTTCAAGACACTATCCATTCCGTTCAACTGCTCTTCCAAGTCCTTTGCCGTCTCTGACAGAATTACAATGTCATCGGCGAACCTCAAAGTTTTTACTTCGTCTCCATGAATTTTAATACCTACTCCAAATTTTTCTTTTGTTTCCTTTACTGCTTGCTCAATATACAGATTGAATAACATCGGGAGAGGCTACAACCCTGTCTCACTCCTTTCCCAACCACTGCTTCCCTTTCATGCCCCTCGACTCTTATGACTGCCATCTGGTTTCTGTACAAATTGTAAATAGCCTTTCTCTCCCTGTATTTTACCCCTGCCACCTTTAGAATTTGAAAAAGAGTATTCCAGTCAACATTGTCAAAAGCTTTCTCTAAGTCTACAAATGCAAGAAACGTAGGTTTGCCTTTTCTTAATCTTTCTTCTAAGATAAGTGGTAAGGTCAGTATTGCCTCACGTGTTCCAACATTTCGACGGAATCCAAACTGACACAAAGTACTATAAACTTGTATAACATTGACCATAGAAATATGTGACAACCTGTAGAAGTGCAAATAATTATTATACAGAAGGTCTGCATAAACATGGGTCTTATATCATAAACCTGTCTCAAATCAACTATTCATATGAAATGTCCCACTCAAGCGGAGTCCCAAGCGGTTTTTTGCTTACCAAGTATTTCAGAATTGGTAGCCCGTATCTGTGAACTGTCGTTGTGCACAAGTTTTCTTCCTTCTTGTCCCAATCGATAACTGTCAGAGGAATACAAGAAGAAGTGTAACTAGAAAGCAATCATTTCAATACCCTTAAACTTCGAGGGTATTCTCAAAAACACCGAAGTCAACGACGTGAGATACGTTTTATTATTCTGCACTTTGAAACTCTGTGCAGACTGAAGTTAATCTGCTACTGTGATCACGGGTGCAATGAAAGCGAAAGAATGTGTGTATTTTAAAGGCAGAGAGTAGATTGCGTGAAGAGTGCGACTTCTGTCTCGTACGATAGGTAATTTCACTACGTACATCGCTTACCATGGCGACTACATTGCTCAAAATTTTCTAAACTGACAACCGCTGATCCTGCTATGTTCTTAATTGATTACGCGGTAACAGAGGCATCTTCACACTGTCTTTGAACGCCAGTCATTACTTCTGTTTCTGTCGATAACTCTCCCCGAGCTCTGTATACCCCTGTCTAGTCGTGAATCTAGGCAGATAACTAAAAAAAGTGTGTTTCTTTAACAGGTTTCAACGAGTTATTGTTTCCCATATCATAAGTAGATTCGAGCACGAAGAATCAATTTGGTTATCTTAACGCATAGATTTCACGATAGAGTGTATGAGGGGGCACAAGATGCCCATTCGGCTTTCTTGCTGGTTACCATGTAGAACAGAGCCTTATTGAGGACAGTATTGTAGTTGTGAGCAACCAGTTCGGAAAGTAATCCCGGAACTGTCACAAATTCCACGACTGTGAAAGTGAAATCTGAACGGCTTTTAGAAGAAATGTCACGGGTAAAAGTGCTATCAGGCAATGAAGCCGTATGTTTAGGAACTATCTAAGTATTGTGCACAACCACGCTAGAAATGGACGACTGTTTGATAAACTTGGAAAAAAGGGGGAAGACTATGTTTCTTAGTTGTGTATCTACTAAAAAGTTTTTACCCTGGTTTTCCCGAAAAAATTGTACGACGTATTAACTGACAGATTACGATGCCAGAAGTTTTGACGTCGTTGGATGTGCACTGAATGGGAGCAGTTCGCATGTATTTAAAAATGGCTCTGAGCACTATGGGACTTAACTTCTGAGGTCATCAGTCCCCTAGAACGTAGAACTACTTAAACCTAACTAACCTAAGGACATCACACACTTCCATGCCCGAGGCAGGATTCGAACCTGCGACCGTAGCGGTCGCGCTGTTCCAGACTGTAGCGCCTAGATCGCATGTACTTACTGCCGTAGACAGATGAAGCTCGTTTCCTGGACCACAGTGAATTTAGAGGAAAAACTGGAGTCGATGGAATGGTCTCAAACGAATACACCACGGAAACCTGTGAAATCCTGCTAGACTTTCTGATTGAACTCGGCTATTGTTACCGTATTTCGAAACAGGAAAAGCTTTCTGGTGTTTTAGTTTATGGAACAAGACAAACAGTCAGTTTATCAGTTGAGGAAGAATCGTTAAAAAAGCTATGATGAGCAGTTCAGAAAACGTGGTTCTCTTTTCTCCAAAGGTCTCTTTCATTTTCGTGTAGGCAGCATCTGTCTTTTCCCTAGTGATATATGACTCTACATCCAAACATGAGTTCTCTAGCGATTCCCGCTTAGCCATTTTACATTTCCAGTCAGTCTCATTTTTATACGTTTGTATTCCCTTTTGCCTGCTTCATTTACTGCATTTTTATATTTTCTCCTTTCATCGATTAAACTCAATATATCTTTTGTTACTAAGGATTTCTACTACCCCTCGTCTTTTCACCTAATTGATCCTCTGCTGCCTTCACTATTTCATCTTTCAAAGCTACCCCATTCTTATTTTGCTGTATTCCTTTCCTCTGTTCTTGACAATCGTTCCGTATTGCACCCTCTGTAACACTCCACAGCCTCTGGTTCTTTCAGTTTATCGAGGTCCTAGCTCCTTAAATTCCTACTTTTTGCACTTTCTCCAGTTTCAATCTACAGTTAATAACAAATAAATTGCGGTCAGAGTAAACATCTGCACCTGGAAATGTTTTACAATTTAAAACCTGGTTCCGAAATCTCCATCTTCTTGAGCAAATGGATATACATGCTGTGAAGCTGTGATCGAAAAGCGTAACTCCTTATACAGATGTCTACAAGAGGACCGTGGGTGAGCACCACATATTTCAGCACGTTCTTGAGCAATAAAACGTTTCTTCCTCGAAGATGAATTACCCCACGACATTACCCATACTTGGGTGCCGTCGATTATCAGAGCAGGACACGTCAGAGACAGACGGTTATTTTCGAACATGCACTGAGCTATAGGGTTCTGTGAGATGCGTAGTAACTTTGATCCTGCATGGCCACCACCTACTGTCTGCACTCCATGCGCTGAGTAAGCAGATGTAGGGAGAACTTGATGGCCGCCCCTGGGCGTGGGTCTAGGGGTAAAATCTTCTCTCCTGCACCTCTTTCTGAAGGAGAAGACAAAAATGTTGCCTTTTTTTCGCCGCTAGGGGGAAAGATTTATCACCGCCGCAGGCATGCATAGAGCTCTGTCAGGGAAGGAATGAAATATGGAAAATTACTCCCGGCCTGGCGTATCTCTGACGAGAGGCCGGCGTATATGCGCGCCGAGGCAGCCTACTCACGCGGATGCAGGTCTTTTCCACTGAGTAACTCCGCTCTCCAATGTGATACAATGGCGCTTTTTAGTGCGAAATATTGTACGGACCTGAAATTACAGCTTCATGGTTTTTCGATTTCCGAAGGACTTTGTTCATAATTTGTTACTCTTTCCATGCTAGACGCTTTAATAAGATATTTGCAGAGTGTACAGTGGCACTAGCATGTGATAAAATAGATGCTTTTCTTGTTACTGTTGTTGTCTTCAGTTAGAAGACAGGTTTGATGCAGCTTTCCGCTCTAGTACACTCTGTATAAGCCTTTTCATCTCTGCATCCATTGAAACGTGCTAGCTATATGCACGTCTTGGTCTCCATATACAGTTTTTAGCATCTACATTTTCCTCCATTAAAAAAATTGATGATTCATTGACGCCTATTAACCGATCCCTTCTTTTAGTGCAATTGTGCCATAAATTATTCTCTCTGCGGAATGTGCCTCCTCGTTAGTTATTCAATCAACTCGTGTAATATTAAACGTTCCTCTCGAACACGACATTTCGAAAGCTTTCTTTCTATTCTTGTCTTAATTGTTTATCGTCCTCATTTCATTTCCGTACAAGGCAACATTTCAGATGAACACCTCCGAAAGATGCTAGTTAACACTCAGATTTATCTTCCGTGTTAATCTCTTTTAAATTTCAAAAATGCTATTCTTTGCTATTGCCAGTCTGCCTATTATAACCTCGCTTCTTAGAGTATCATGTTATTTTGCTGTCTAAATTTCAAAACACATCCACTTGATGTGTCATTTCCTTACTTGATTTTCTCAGTGACTCGTGTTTTAATTCGACTATTACAAAATATTTGATCAAGTGAACATCCGAATTTGGGGAATATATTTGTAGAATAAAAATCCGCTTCAATTGCCAGTAATTTCTTAATTTATTCCAAGAATGGCTTCGAAGCATAAAGCTTCATATGCAGGTGCCATCAGCTGCGAACAAGAGAAGAGGCAACTAGGGTATACGTATTAAGGGGTTCACATACCAAAATTAAGCTACAGTTGTGAGAAGTGACGAAATCGCATAATTATGGGGACTTTTCACAACTGCAGCTTTCATTCTGGTATGTCTACCCCATAATATACGTACGCTAGTAGACCACTTCTTGTTCGCAGTTGCTGGCACCTGAAGATGAAGCTTTATGCTTCAAAACCGGTAGTGGAATAAATTAAGAAATTAGTTGCAACTAGAGTGGCTTTTATTCTACAATTATTTTCCATTAGCCTAGTTTACCTTTCTTTGATGGTCATGTTTAAAAATCGCTAAGCTGCTGTTTATAAAATAATACTATATTTTTTACAGTTTCGATCATATAATCATCTTCAGGTATCATTAAATTATTTACAACAACCGTTATAGCTACATTCTTATCATAGCGTAAAATAAAATAAAACCCATGCTGTACCAGTCCGGGCAAATACGACATAATCAGTAGTTCAGTATACTGATACAGTTAATGCTTTCATAATTTTGAATGAACTCGCAAATTTCGATTTTGGTTTTTACTTCAGCTGTAGAATATTTCAGAACACATGAAAATCTGTGCCCGACATGAACTCGAACCCGGATTTCCTGCTTGTCGCGAACGGTAGCTTTAACGACTTTGGGTATCCGGGTACGCAGCCAGTTGCGGACCAAATCTATTTTTGTCCTAGTGTTACTCTTCTGCACTGGGCCTTAATTAGGTTCCACTTTTTTGTATGTAATGCGTTCCACATACTGTCAGGATACATCTTTTGCAGAGAGAGAAAACTGCAATTGCCATGAACGACCACTATGTATCGCAGATACCCACCGAGGTTGAGACTCGTCAGTTTTCATTGGAGATAAGATGTTACTTAAATAAGCGCAGCTCAAAGTCCGTTGCTTCGATTCAGTCCCTATCAGCTCAGTAGACGGTCACCCTAAACAATTCAGTTTTCGTGGTGGCTAGACAGGAATTCGCCCTGGGCTCTTTTCATAAGCTCCGCAGGGAGCTGAACTTGCTTCCAAGGGGGTGCCGAGACCCTGTTACTCGTAATGAAGTGGGAGCTGAAGAGCTCTTTCGTAACTTTCCATTAGGGACAGCTCCCACACGCCGGGGAGTTAACACAACGCAGCCTGCAAATGAAAAGTATCCCGCCTCTAGGAGGCTTAAAGGAAATGCTGCTGGTAATTATTCTAAAGCACCCAATAAAAAGGTGGCAGCGCGGTTTAACTAGATGAGGAATACGAAGAATTTTTACTTATCGCATCTACCGTTGAACTCAATAACTTTGCTCTCCACTGTATTTTAAAAATTTGTTCTTATTTTGTATTTTGATGTCGGTCGTTCTACAACTAGAATTCAATGTAGCAACCTTACATTTTAATCGACTTTTTACTGAAGGCACAAAATTCTCTAACTTACAAATGACTTCAGGAAATATTGAGACATCATCTCTTTGTGATCGGTGGTTATAAATTAAGTGTAGCTACTCACAGAGGTCCAGTATGGGTTGTAATCATCGTATGACAACGAAACCTGGAAGAACTTGTAATGCGTTAATGCGGAACCGATTGATGCTGAAAAAAAAATTAATTCCAATTTAGGCCACCAGGTGCGAATGTGACGCTGTGAATGCAAGAAAGGCGTTTAAAAATGTTTCCATATGTAATGGATTGGGAATGGCAACTGAGCAGGAAAGGCCTAACAAGTGAGAAAGACATACGTTGATTTCATTATTCAATTTGTTCACTATGAGCACCGGAGACGTCAACAAGGTGCCGCAGAGGGTCAAATTTGCACATGATGGTCAAAATTGGAGCCGGCCGTTTGGCCGAGCGGTTCTAGGCGCTTCAGTCTGGAACCGCGCGACCGCTACGGTCACAGATTCGAATCCTGCCTCGGACATGGATGTGTGTGATGTCCTTAGGTTAGTTAGGTTTAAGTAGTTCTACGTTCTAGGGGACTGATGACCTCAGATGTTAAGTCCCATAGTGCTCACAACCATTTGAACAATTTTTTTTCAAAATTGGAACTAAGTTCTTTTCCAGAGTAAATCGGTTTCGCATTAACCGCATTAGTATATCTAATGCCCTACATACAGCACACACTTTACCTCATGAGTAGTGGCACTTTAATTAAAACGACCCAGTATTCTGACCGAGCGAGGTGGCGCAGTGCTTAGCACACTGGACTCGCATTCGGGAGGACGACGGTTCAATCCCGCGTCCGGCCATCCTGATTTAGGTTTTCAGTGGTTTCCCTAAATCGCTCCAGGTAAATGGCGGGATGGTTCCTCTGAAAGGGCACGGCCGACTTCCTTCCCTAGTCCGATGAGACCGATGACCTCGCTGTTAGGTCTCTTCCCCCAACCAATCCAATCCAATCGCAGTATTTGTTACTTCATTTTTGATCTGGAAGCTATTTGATTCGAAATTTTCTATTTACAATTGCATTTAAACTGTTCTGGACGGAACTTCTTTCAATGAAGTCATTTAGTGAACAACATTTAAAAACATGCCGTCTTCTTATTGGAGTCTACTTCTTCTGTAGAGCTGTTTACGAATCATATTGTGCTGACTTTTCTCGCTATCTACATTATACAAAATTCAGTTACATCCTAATGTGTTAACGTAGAGTAAAAGACAAGATACTTTTCAATGAAGTAAAATATTTATATGTATACACTCAGAGTTTAGTTACTATGAAGTACTTTATTACGTTATATGTCTTTTTTCCGCTTGCTAGCTGTTATTTATCTTGTCACCTGGACGACCGAAGTTGAATATGCAAAGAGCTAGACAACCTGGAAAACTTAGATTTAAAACGAGTAAAAAAATAGTTGAAACAAATAACAGGAGATATCTTTTTCGTGTAATACTACACTGCATGCAGCTACAATACCAGGTACGTGGAGTGCCTTAAGCTGCAAATACTCCAGAACAAAGACCGAACTGAAAGGAGAAATCCCAACTGAAAAGAATGTTATACTTAAGAAACATACAGACTTAACAGGCCAGAGGAAACAAAGACAGCGATGAAATAGTGAAACCGCTTGACCATGGAAATTAGAGAGAGCCGTTTGGAATCGTATGACTTTTTGTTTCGTATACTTGACAAGCAATAGTGTACTGGGTTCATGAATTAACTTGCTTTGAGCGGACAGGGCTCAATGGTGTTTTGCTACACAAACTTTGACAAACAAAAATGGTAAGTACGATTGACCTATCCTTCTCAATATTTATGTTCTCGTATCATTTGTCATATTCAACTTCTCGTTGATCCGGTCTGTAGTACATACTTTATACCACGTACTATCGGTGCGTCACTTGTTTTCATCGTAGTGGTAGTATCTGCTAAAACAAATCTTTTTATAGCAGTGTCAGCATGTCTTCGAGAAATAAAGGTAATTTTGTACTAGAATACGTTCAGAATACAAATATGTTTCACTTTTAACATGTTGTAAAATTCTGCTGAATCAAATCAATTTACTGAAATTTAGTATTTAAATGTTGTCTTGTCCCAGCGCCGGCCGGAGTGGCCGAGCGTTTCTAGGCGCTTCAGTCTGGAACCGCTCGACCTCTACGGTCGCAGGTTCGAATCCTGCCTCGGGCATGGATGTGTGTGATGTCCTTAGGTTAGTTAGGTTTAAATAGTTCTAAGTTCTATGGGACTGATGACCTCTGATGTTAAGTCCCATAGTGCTCAGAGCCATTTGAACCATTTCTTCTCTCAGCACGTTGCATTAACCACCAATATGTATTCTTACTTAATATCTAACTTCAGGATCGAGGAAGCTACCGCTACACTTAGGACGACAAATGGAAGACCTGTCAAATCTGCTTGTTTGTTTCGACAAATATTTCTAGTGTCCATGACCAGTTGATAATTACTCTTCATATGGTGAACGAGCACAAATGTCGACAAGGAGGTACAATTTTTCGTCGAGGGAAGACCGCGACAGCGACGTATAACAGATGAAAGAAAAAACCGTGCACCACTCCACAAGCTCGCAGTAATATTTAGCGCAAATGCGATAGTATAGCTAGCTATTTAGCACCACGTTAATGACATTCAGTGTTGCATAGCCGTTCTGTCCAGCTAGGGCAGAGTACTAGTTTTGTGTTAAAATACTCCCGAGTTCCATTCCGTGTCGAGGTGTATTAGCTTTTTTTTTAGTTTCCTGATTTTATATTAGATAGCATGGTATCTGATCATTAATAGTTATGTCGCAATTACAGCAGGTCTTAAACAAAACATGTCCAGTAATTTAGTAAAAGCACCGTCCACAAGCCCTGTCGCGTCCGTCAACACCGACCGACCGCCGTGTGATTCTGTGCTACGTAGCGTCATTGGACGCGGTATGGAGGGGCGAAGGGGTGAGCACACTGTCTCCTGGTCGTTGTCAGTTTCCGTGACCTGGAGCCACTACTTCTGGTCCACAGCCTACGGCTGCATACTGCGAAACGTGTCCTCTACAGTAGAAATCTTCAGTTTCGGAAATGAAGTGATGTGTTGAAACTTGATGTTTCAGTAAAATCATAAGCCATAATCCATTCGAGTTCTGCAGTGGTGTTGTGTGATGTCCTTAGGATAGTTAGGTTTAAGTAGTTTTAAGTTCTAGGGGACTGATGACCATAGATGTTAAGTCCCATAGTGCTCAGAGGCATTTGAACCATTTTCTGCAGTCTTATCAGCTTGAGGAACTAACTGGCACAGTTTCTCATAAATGTATCTCTCGTCCTTCGGCCCCACTGTAAGTTGAGCGCTACTCGATAAGCTCACACAGTTTAACAGTCCGGTGACTTCCCAGAGGCAGCAGTCTGGCGTAACACCGGCGATCAACTGCCGACACTCTTGCAGATGGGCGTCATCCGACTTGTCACGTGTGACTCCAGTGATTCGCGATCGATATGCCTGATTACCCCCTCAGGGGAATGGCAGGGCAGGGCTTAGACAGCCTGGCGACTCGACGGGATCTGAATGATTCAACGCTTCGCACGCGCTGCGCCGAGGTCGAGAAATCGATACTAGGCGACACATCCGCTCCATCGGCCGCTATTATTGCCTGGGGAGGGAAGGCAACGCAGGCGAGGGCTGCCAGATGGACTTAATAACGCCGGGGGAGCCACGGATATGAACAGCAGGGCGGCGCCCGCTTCCTCTTCTCGCCTTTCCTCACACCACGGGCCAGCGCGCCGTGCACTACACCAGGCAGCGGCCGCCAGGCACATTACGGTACCGGCACACGTAAAGGCGATTCCTCCACAGAAAGCGTTGTTTCATCTTATGTCCCCTCCTTTCGTATCGCCGTACTTGTTAGTGCATGTGGTTAAGAGATTACGGCCTGACGCTAATAGACGGCGATTTTCTCAGGCCAAAAGCGTACCTTTTTGGTTGTAGGGTGCTTTCATGGGGACTATTTTTTTTAGGTTCGATCGATCGCGGAGTGAAAACCACAATGAAGATCAAACACGTTTTGTTTGCAATATGTAACTACTTCTTCCGTTCGATGAGAGATGAAAGTCATCGAGATTCTCGATTCACGGGTTGCACGAACTGTCTGCGTTCATAAATAAGTTTGTAAGGAACCACCAGAGCTCGTGTCCTGCTTGCACATGGCGAATTTATTTACCTCCGCTCCGACTTTGATGTTTGTCATAGCGTTGTTCCAACTCTCCAATATCCTCGTCATACAAAGCAGCCGCCTGCGCTTTCCGCTAATTCTTTACACTTGGGGTTACCCTAATAGGACACTAACATTCAAATAACATCTGACGAAAACTGCAGCGAAACTTAAAACACGCAACAACATATTGCAGAAGCTCTGTGGCACCACTTGGGGCTCCACTGTATCTACCTTAAGAACATCCGCACTTGGCTTGGTGTATCCAGTGGCAGAATACTGTGCCCAGTGTGGCTCAACAGCAAACACACACACATGGGAGCCAACGTAATGCAACAATGCGTATTATATCAGGCACAATCAAGCCAACTCCTACAGTGTGGCTGCCCGTTATCAGTAACATAGCCCCTCCTAACCTGCGTCGTGAACAAGCTCTGGTTAGAGAATTTCAAAAAATCATGACCAACCCTCAATTACAAATCCAAGAAGATACTCACGACATCCAAGGAAACTGACTCCGGTCTAGACATCCTCCACTAAAGACCGCACAGGCTCTGCACCAAACCAACTTTAAAATAAATGACCGATGGAAAGAGGAATGGGAGAGCAGAACAGCAGTAAACTACCACAGTATGCCATGCATCTTAAGTAAACCAAAAGGATTTGATTGCCCTCGCAAAGTTTGGTCAACTCTTAATCGCATCAGAACCAACTGTGGGAAATGCGCCGACTCCTTACACAGATGCGGTAAACTTCCTTCGACAGCTTGCGACTGTGGCGCTGAGAGACAGACGGTCAAACACATCGTGCAGGAATGCCCACTAAAGGCATATGAGGGTGACCCACAGGATTTCCTAATGGCGACCCAAGAGGCAATCGACTATTTATTATCTAAGCTGGACGTCTGCTTGTGATTGCTCTTCTGTGAGTGTAAATTTACAATTGGTGGTGTCCTCCTATACAAACTTATTTATTGCTCTGTTTATACATATGCGATTTTTTTTAAATCGTGTTGTTTCTGTAATTTTTACTGTGATGTTATGAGCCATACGCTAAATAAATAAATAAATTTACACTTGCCTTCAGCTCGTTGTCTGTGGCAAAATGCTATCCTCATAGCCAGCGGTTCATATGAACAAAGAGAGAAATCAGAAGGAACCAAGTTCGGGCTGTATGGTAGGTGTTGAAACTCTTCTCAATCGAAAACTCTGTAGGAGCGTCTTTGTTGCAGCAGCAGTGTGCAGCCGAGGTTTGTCATGGAGGAGTACAATCCCTGATGACAATATTCATCTTCGCTTGGTCAGAACTGCCCTTCGTAGACGATTTTCTCAAGTCGCCTGATCCACTCGCTGAACAAGGCCATCGGTTGAGGCTCGCTCCCTTCCGCGACTACCTCCATCAAGAACGTCTTGTTTCAAAGTTCGTGCACCATTGCCGCACTTTGCTGTCACGCTTGACTGTTGCGTTACGTGGGCTGCATGAAACCAGGCGGAACCCCTCAGTATGAAGATATCGAATGACAGCTACACTTGGCGGCAGACACTGGTCTTTTAGGCATCTTTACGCCCTCACTGTCTGCTCAGACGTTAACATTGCGATTTGGCGCGATCGCCTGCATACTAGAGGCACTGCGCGACACCTCTGTACAAAGCTTCATCAGATTTTCACTGTGGTTTAAGTTCGTGGCCCATGGGACCTTGACAAAAAATATTGCCCTCCCAACTCAGTGTGCGTCGTTTAATGTTTTTCCAGAGAATAAATTCTGTAGGGTGTTACGTCACGTGATACAAAAATTAAAATCAGAAACGTATTCCGAAATGAGTCTTTGGCTTATAGGTAGGTAGAGCAGAGATATGTAGGCTGGCCACCAAGTCTTATTTATGTTAAAAGAAATGTTATTCTCTCTCTCTCTCTCTCTCTCTCTCTCTCTCTCTCTCATGTGGGTGTCACGACAAAAGGAAGTGACAAAAGATTGGAGCCGAGAACTCTGGATTTCGATACTTTAAAAGTAGTGTGGAATCTGTACGTATGCACAAAGGTGGTAGCACGTACGTAAGAATAAAAAAGGTAAAATAACTGGCCGTTTGTTAATTAATAGTTTCGCGCCCTCGTTGGTCCATACAAACCTAATTATGTATATAGACAGTTCATGCAACACGGGAATCGAGAATCTCTAACACTTACGGCTCTTACCGACGTTGATATTGGCAAGATGTCGGTCCCGGGAATTACAACACTTCTGAGAATTTTTTAAGTTTGAACTCGGACCACAAACGAAGAAAGAAACATCTTTTCGTGTGATATAATTATAAATTAACAAATTTCTGATTTTTTCCTTTACTTGTACTGTGAAACCTTACTTCTTGCCAAATTTCATGATTGTAGGCCAAAGGGAGGTGCCTTACAGAATTTGATAAGTGGCTGTGCGAGTATCTAAATTCAACAGACTCGCATCAGTTCACGTCACCATATGTCCTTACAAGTTTATAGGCAGAAATGTCATTGTGCCCATTCACCTATAAGAACGTGACGTGAACTGCTACGAGTCTATTGAACTGCAGCGAAAATGTACTGACGAACGCTATTTATAGCCGAAATCTAGATTTGCTATCATAACAAAAACTGAAGGGATTGCGGCTCATTGCTGTGTGCCTCTCCTTCCTTATCAATTAACTTAAATTTGTAATCGAATGTTAAACATTGATTTAAATAAAACTTTAGTATAAACATCCGAAGAAAATCGTGTAATATATTTGTGTAAACAGCTCTCGTATTCCTAAGAAAAAACAAAAAATAAAATAGAATATATAAAGTATTTCATCCACTGCCCACAAAACTTTCACGGTGCTCTCCATTTAGTGTTTTATTTGTCAACGGCAGTCAGTAAGGAGAATCCCTTTCAGATCTCAAAAGGAAGTGGCCATGTATCGTTTACGGTAGACGAAAGCGGCTTCGCCTCTTTCAGTGCTGGGCTACTAGCTTCCACCCGTAGCCCTCGCTGTTGTTCCGTCCATGCGTCCATTGTGTAAAATAGTGGACGCGCATCTTAACAACAACAATACAATGGCGCATAAAATCCGTTGGATTGCTTCTAAATCAGCCAAAAGATGCTGAAAAATACCTTCTCGCCTCTGGGCGAAACACACCTTCCTGAAAAAAGTGAAGGTCTTATATCTTGAAACATCAGAACTTAATTTATCCCAAGTGGTCCTTGCAGGAGCTCTGACTGATTTACATTCGTAGATTTATAAATCACAATTCGTAGATTTATAAATCACGTTTCCTTCCTTCAGCAGGAAACGTGATTCTAATTTAGAGCAGAATCCACTCGCGCCCTGAATGTCCAGCGTTAGATACTTAGCATCTTATTTTGACATTCTTACTTATTAGTTCCCAATAGTCCAATTAAATGAATAAATATTAGTCTGATGAAAGATAGTGCACTTGAACTTACAGTAACTACAGCTATTCTTTGACACGTTAATGCTTTCATGACGTACACAGTACTGAAATTATTAACTTCGGAAGAATAATGCAGTGCAGTGCGTAAATCCCTGTTTTCACAAAGTACTCTACCTGATTAGAAGTATCAGGACATGTATTGGCGGACATTAAATAGGGATGTCTCTATTCTTTTCTATTGTGACTCTGAAGGGGGCACTTTCAATGAGGTGTCAATATGGAGGAATGGCAACCCATTCTTTGTAAAGAGCCGAAACCAAAGATGTTGGTGACGTTGGACAATTGACTCTGGAGCGAGGTGGACGTTCTAACTCGTCCCAAATGCGTTTCATTGCGTTCAAGTTGGGACTCTGTGAAGGCCAGTCCACTTCAAACGATTGCCTCCCAGATGATCCGTTATGACAGGGAGCACAATCATGGTGATACATTCAAGATGATGATGATGATGATGATGATGATGGGCGCTCAACATCGTGGTCATCAGTACCCTGACGAAAAGTCAGCATGGCAATCTCATAGGTGGGGACGAAGGCTGTCTACATGAGGAGCAATTTATAATGCATTAACGTCTGCTTCCCTTCCCCACCAATTTAGGGATTAGGCCTGACAGTTCACTAAATTTCACCACTCTCGTCACACTGGAATCAGTATCGGCGGGATGTTGGGCAGATCTCCATAGAGACTGAGGGCTGCCCTGAGAGCAGTATGTAAGACAAACGTTGCCGAAATATGCTGAACTGGAAGTGCACATCACCAGTCCACAGAGTGGTGGATCCTCCAGCCATTGTTAAAAGGCTGTGTCCGATGCGCAGCCCGGTAAGCAAAACCTCCTTCCAGCGGCTGACATCAAGTCCGCCATGCCTGTGTGGTCGATTTGAGCGACAGCAGTTTGTTTTCTGTCACCTTCAACCATTCAGTCTCCCACTGACTCATGATACATTTGTTAGAAAATGAGACGACGGCGTGCAACGGGATGGGACATTGACGGACTCCGTCATCCCGATATGCTTCCTTTTGCTGCTTTGTCGGCCATGACGTTTCCCTGTACCCCGATGTGGCCACGTGCCCAGCAAAAGGTCGCCTCCTTGGCACGGGTTTAAAGCGGCTGTGAGTCACGGATGAGCTGAATCAATTAGTCTACTGGATACCTCTGGAGAAGTGCTTGTAGTGCACTTAGCGATACATCCACTGTCTCCTAACTACTCCTTTACTGCACGCACTTTACCATTTTGGTTAATGCAGTATAGAGGCCCCCAAGCCGTAACATCACCTCCTACGTACTTCACTAATGGCACTACGCATGATGGCAGGTAACAATCTCCATGTATTCTCTAAACCCAAACTCTCCCATAGAATTGGTAAAGGGCCTGACGTGTGTGACTCATCCGTCCCAAATCACTCGTTTCCAGTCATCCACTGTTCATTGGCATTGCTCTTTCCTGGCTTGTCCATTCCGGTGTTACTGCTTCTCTACTGATTCTCTACAGACTTCTTTTATACTGGTTGTCTCGCCTCTCCTCACTTCTACTGACCAATACCGCATTACACCCGGGTGTCCGCGTACTTTTGATCAGATATTGTACATTACCTGTACCGCAAGTCTGTACCTTTTCTGTCGGAGGAAGTACGTTATTTTTAACAATTGTTTTATGTTAGTCAAACTTTTTACATCTACATCTACATCCATACCCCGCAAGCCACCTGACGGTGTGTTCAGATGGCTCTGAGCACTATGGGACTTAACTACTCTGGTCATCAGTCCCCTAGAACTTAGAACTACTTAAACCTAACTAACCTAAGGACATCACACACATCCATGCCCGAGGCAGGATTCGAAGCTGTGACCGTAGCAGTCGCGCGGTTCCTGACTGCGCCCCCAGAACCGCTAGACCACCGCGGCCGGCTGACGGTGTGTGGCGGAGGGTACCTTGAGTATCCTCTATCAGTTCTCCCTTCTATTCCAGTCTCGTATCGTTCGTGGAAAGAATGATTGTCGGTACGCCTCTATGTGGGCTCTAATCTCTCTGATTTCATCCTCATGGTCTCTTCGCGAGATACACGTAGGAGCAATATACTGCTTGACTCCTCGGTGAAGGTATGTTCTCGAAACTTCACCAAAAGCCCGTACCGAGCTACTGAGCGTCTCTCCTGCAGAGTCTTCCACTGGAGTTTATCAATCATCTCCGTAACGCTTTTGCGATTACTAAATGATCCTGTAACGAAGCGCGCTGCTGTCCGTTGGGTCTTCTCTATCTCTTCCACCAACCATATCTGGTACGGATCCCACACCGCTGAGTAGTTTTCAATCAGTGGGCGAACAAACGTACTGTAACCTACTTCCTTTGTTTTCGGATTGCATTTCCTTAGGATTCTTCTTCTTTTTGGTCATCAGACTAAAATGTATTCAGTTGATAGTACCAATGGGAACAGTTAGGTAAGAATAACCACAGAAGAGTATGTTAAGCACGTGAAGATAAGCTGTAGGACCAGAAATGAAACGCGCTTTAAATTAAAAAAAAAAAAAAACACATTTGTGAAGGCTTATGTTCTTTTTACAGGGCCCATCTGTTTTTTGTGGTTGTGTTCTTAATTTCACATTTACGAAAGATGACACTTTTCAACATGGGAATGGATGGATGACTGTTGCCATTGTACAGTATCCTTGTACTACAGTGGCAGCAGTGTCGGGTCTGGAGAGTTTCAACAATATGGATGTTATTGCTTATCACACATTTAAGATTGGAGAAGTGTTCAACAGGCACACTGGAACTTCTTATTATTATTCAACAATGCCTTTGTATCTTAGGACGAGGAATCGTCATAAGGAAACGAGAGTGAGAGTGTGTCTGTATGGGTGAAAGGTAGTGGTACTTTCCTTTATAAAGTGGCAGTTGTTGTACAAGGAGTAAGAAAAAACATCAGATTCTAGATGTGTTCTAAACAGAGGCGTAGTCCAGCGTGTGTCTTCTGAATTGTCGACTGTCTTCTATTTTTTTTCTGCTTCCGTCAGATTGTAAGCTTGCACTTGTCCGTTAAGTAATTAAAAGATAATGCAGTCCAAAATTACTTTATGCTTGTGTTTTTGCTCGCTGCCAAATCACATTGTATGAACTAAAGGCAACAGCGTCGGTGATTTTACGTATAAATATTCGCTTCTACGACCTGCGGTACTCCCTTTATTTGCACAGACAAACTCTCTGATTCGTGAGATATGTACTCTCCGCACTTCTTCATTTACTAGATAAATATGTCGAGATTAACGCCGTTAAATTGAGATTAAATCTGTAAACATATACTTCAGAGTTAGTGATGAGAAGGTCTCACGCTTCTAATGGAGATCAAAAGCAACGCGTGGACGTAATCTAAAGTTTAATTACATTTTTAAGGCCCTATTAAGACGAAAGTAACTGGAGGAAGCGACAAGGGGATTGAGCACTTATATTATTCGCAAATTACTTCCGACAGAAAACTAATTAAAGTCCTTTTCGGAGGTCATTATCTTGGGTGACATCCCTTCTGGGTTGAATGCATCAAGCGGAAAAAGCACTTACATTTCAAGAAGAGAACTTGACTGATGAAGCTACTCTGGGACGACAGAACCCTTCTCTCTCAGCTAGTCGTACAAATGGACTGTACTGCCTAGAATCAAACGGACATTGACGTAGCATCACTCAGTTAACTTGTAATGTTGAAAAAAATTGGAGGCTATGGACAAAACATCGTATGTATTGGTTGCACGGTATGCGTATATTTGAACATTTGCCAACACTATGTTAACAGAAACCGATTTGTGCTTATACTGTGTGGTACAGTTGTTTGTTTTACGTAAGAAAAGTTCAAGAAATTGAATTGCCTACCATTTCAAAAAAATGAAACGGATGCATAAGCAGTTCATTTTTACCATGCTTAATATTTGAATAGATCTGAGAGTAATCTTTTTCGTTTACAAAGAGAACTCTTCGCAATGGCCCTTACTTAGCTTTCATTTATCACGAATCTCCTGTGAAAAGCCCCAAGCAACTGGACAGGAGCGCAGCTGACTTGTTCATGCAGACCCACGAAATTACACACAATATCTCTAACATTGTTCTGCTGCAGATTATAGAAATATTCAGAGTTCCGTTATAACAAATTTCCTAGTGAGCGAGAAGCTTCTGTCCACGAACCAGCACAGTTTTAGAAAGCATTGCTCGTGTCAAACTCAGTTTACTCTTTTCTCACATGACATACTGCGAACTATGTATGAAGAGAAACAGAAAGATTCCATATTTCTAGATTTCCGAAAAGCATTTGACACGATGCCCTACTGCAGGCTGCTAACGAAGGTACGGCTGTATGGAGTAGGTTCCCAGATATCTGACTTCTTCAGTAGTAGCACCCAATATGTTATTCTCTACGCCAGCGTTCATCACACGCAAGTGAATCTTCAGAAATGCCCAAAGGAATTGTGATAGGACCGCTGTTATTTTCTACATACGTAAATGACCCGGCGGTCACAGTGGCCTGCTTGACACAGTCACGGCTTTTAAATATCTGGGCGAAACGTTGTAAAGGAGCGGAAAAGGCATGTAAGGATTGTGGTACGGAAGGCGAATGGTCGACTTAGGTTTATTGGGAAAATTTTAGGAAAGTGAGGTCAATCTGTAAAGGATACCGCATGTAAGTCGCTAGTGCGCCCTATTCTTGAGTACGACTCGAGTGGCAGGGATCCGCATCAAGGCGGATTAACGGGAGACATCGAAGCAATTCAGAACCGTGTGGCCAGATTTGTTACCGGTAGGTTCAAACAACGCTCAAATGTCACGGAGATGCTTCGGGAACTCAAATGGGAATCACTGGAGAGAAGGTGGCCTCATTTTCGAGGAACACTACTGAGAAAATTTAGAGAACCGGCATTTGAAACTGACTGCAGAACGATCGTACTGCTGCCAACATACACTTCGTGTAAGGCCAAGAATTAGGGTTCATAAGGAGGCATATAAGCAGCCATTTTTCCCTCGCTCTCTCTGCGAGTGGAACGGAAACGACTAGTAGTGACAATATTGTTTAGATTTTCAGAGTATGTTTCAGTGTAAAAGTGGATGTGAGTATTTCAGAACTTTCCAGACATCTATTGGAGATTTAATTTAGTTTTATCAAATGGTTCAAATAGCCCTAAGCACTATGGGACTTAACATCTGAGGTCATCAGTCCCCTAGACATAGAACTACTTAAACCTAACTAACGTAAGGACATCACACACATCCATGCCCGAGGCAAGATTCGAATCTGCGACCGTAGCAGCAGCGCAGTTCCAGACTGAAGCGCCCAGAACCGCTCGGTCACAGCAGCCGGCTTAGTTTTATCCACATCTCATTAGAAGTAAGACTGCTCTTAACTGTAATGGAAATGTTAGTCGTAATGTGTTCTTGAATGTTCCTCATGCAGCTAGTTATGTTAGGGGTTTTCTCTTACACTAAACCTTATACCAGATTTCACCTGGCTTATTTACACCGGCGCTTATGTGAAATAATAATGGCGAAGCGAAACGCGGTGGGTTTGTACATAGATGTGAATTATTGTCGTTTAGTTGGAAGCTAGAGCTCTTTTTGAATCACATCAGTATGAAAATACTAATCTGTTACTGGGTGTAACGATGCCGTGAAATCGTCCCCTGAAACAGCAGATTAAACAAACGCTCCTCAACACTGGTATGCACAACGTTCTTCACGAACTGTTCTTCGATGGAAGACAATAAGGAAGTGGCAGAATATCCACGAAATCTGAACTATTCAGCACTTTCTCCACATGTTACATAATGTACTGTGATCTATGAATGCGGGAAATCCATTCAAGCACTTATATGGTCCACATGTGTGATTCACGTTAGGCGACATTCGGTATTTCTGAGTATGCCAAGTATATGTGTGACAAATGTTCATAATAATAGGAACGCATACATTCTGAAGCGTGGTAAAGTGGTAGTGTAGGATTCTGACATTTTAGACTACATTTCCAAAGTTGCATTATCTGTCAAGATGCAAGGTGTAATACTGCATAGATTGTTAACCCCTTTCTGGGCCACTGACACTCAACCACTTTTCTACTTCATTCCGGAAGTAAGTAAGGCAAAAAAAATGGCTCTCAGCACTATGGGACTCAACTGCTGTGGTCATTAGTCCCCTAGAACTTAGAACTACTTAAACCTAACTAACCTAAGGACATCTCACACATCCATGCCCGAGGCAGGATTCGAACCTGCGACCGTAGCAGTCGCACGGTTCCGGACTGCGCGCCTAGAACCGCGAGACCACCGCGTAAGTAACGCAGACTACGGTATAAAGGCGCATTTACCACTAGTTCCTCTCCGTAGCTTCCAAACTTCAGTCACAGTTATCAATCGCAGTATTCTACGAGTCCTATTCTCTCTTGGCCACCTCAAATAATTTGTTGTCCAGAAGCAAAATAATAAAAAAAATATCAAAAAAAATATTGTTTAGCTACTAGGGGACACTAACCAACATTATTGCCTTTGTTGTAACTGTGTTCGTTACGAGGGTATGAAAAGCAGTGCGTCTTTTTTAAAAAGCGCTCTATATTTTTTATTCGGTAAATTATTCTCCTCAAGAACTGTTAGAAAATGTATTACAGTGTAGCATTCACGTAAACATTATATTAAAAAGTGACACAAAACTGGCTTTGATTCTCTAGCAACAGCACACAGAGCAGGTATCTGGGGCAACTTAACTTTTCCACCTGCTAAAACTGACAGTAAATTTATGGAAACTTAAGAAAACGCACACCTGTCACATAGTCAATTTTCTCTAGTTAAATGTGAGTGTGTGTGTGTGTGTGTGTGTGTGTGTGTGTGTGTGTGTGTGTAAAGAAGGTAGAAATGCTACTCACATTTGAAGAACGTAGTTTAGCACAACAATAATTACAAATAACGTTTTTTTTATTTGCAAATAAGCCGGCGGTGGTGGCCGCGAGGTTCTACGCGCTGCAGTCCGGAACCGCTTGACTGCTACGGTCACAGGTTCAAATCCTGCCTCGGGAATGCATGTGTGTGATGTCCTTAGGTTAGTTAGGTTTAAGTAGTTCTAAGTTATAGGCGTTTGATGACCTCAGATGTCAAGTCCCATAGTGGTCAGAGGCATTTGAACCATTTTCTTATTTGCAATACAGGTATGCGCAGTACAGGACTGTAGTAGTTTTTAAATATATACAACAAAGACAGTCCCTGATTAAAAATTGGCTCATGATCACTTTTCTTTTATTGTGGTCGAAGGTAGGGGTAGTTGCACTCAGAGTGAGATACCCTGCAGGGAAGGGTGTCTTGGAAGAAACCGATAGGTGTTTTCTCTCTTATTGTTGTGGTTCAGGAAATGGACGCTCTCCTCCTAGAATTCGCACGGGTGATGTGGTAATTTTTAACCAAGTGCTGTTTTGGCGGTGATCAAGATATAATGGGAAACACTATACGTACCACTGAAGAGCAAAAATTTGTCCATTCTCTTTTGGTGCTTGCTGTAAGATTACTGTCATTTTATTCAGAACACAGGCTCATCACAATATTGTGTCGTATAAATAAGGGGCGACTAAAAAGTTTCTGTTATAAGGCCATACTATCCACAATAGCTATGCCAACAAGGCAAAATCGCCGTGAGCACTAACGCAATCATCCCACCTACGCATCAGGTTGAAGATTCCAGTTTTATGCGTGAAGAGGTCCATAACTGCCTGCTGCACATTCTCGTTCGACAGGTATCGTCGGAACTTAGAGCCTTTTTAAGTGGCTGGAGGCGTGGTAATAGCATGGCGAGAGATCAGGGGGGGGGGGGGGGGGTGACCAGGGCTAAAGGCGGGAGCTCGAGTGTCTCCCAGTTGAGTTGGCGTAATTTCTGTGTTTCGACATTTTTGATATGGGGACGTGCAATATCATAATGCCGCAGCACCACTTGCCTCAGTTTTCCCGGCCGGTTCACCTTAATTGCTTGCCATAGTTTCTCCAGCGATGGATGTCTCAGAGTGTTTGCACTTCGGCAGTGATGAAAAGAATAACAGCACATTTGTCCTGTCTGGAAGCAATTGATAAAAACGTCACCATAGTTCACGTTTCTGCATTTACCACACGCACTTAGGAAAGACAGAAATACCTCGGTAATCCCTTGCCCATATGTCAGTATTTGTATACCAGGATCAGAGTCTCGGGACGCTGGATATACGCTACAGCAGCAACGCCTTCAATCGAAAACTTTTTGATCGATCCCTTATAATTCACCTTCCGTCTTTTTCGTTTTTCTGTTTCAGTTAGTTATACTTGTACCTTATGAGTCTATCGTTATAAAAGCAAACGCCAACTTCCTTGCCGTCGTTGTCTCTCTGCAGAACGTGTGAGAAACTTCTGAACGGAGCAGACTAATTTCGAATACACCAACGGGACCGTGAGAACGCTTAATTAGCAAAGCTGCGACAAAGCTCTCGGTGTAGTGGTCGGAAAATCCGAAGGAAAGTTACAGTTCCTGGAGTTCGTACTCCTCAAATTATCACAGTTTAAATACAAAACGGTATTAATTGTCTTGCGAGTACACAGTTCGAGTGAGGCAAGGGGGAATGGTGCAGCACCAGTACCTGGAGTTGACGCCAGACATCCGTTTCGTTGTAAACAACTCCCGTTCCTTAGGTTGGTTCCGGTAGCGTTTGTCGTGGAATTCGGAATGTATTCCGAGTATATTTAGCATGTCTGGGAATTCTGATGAAAGATTTTGGCATTAGAAGTAAGAGATAGAACTTTATATTTGACTACGTATCTGTGTGACAACATGATGAATCACACGCTTAGCAACTATCTATTTTGCCGAAATATGGCTAACATCACAACATGTAGACACGAAACGAACTGGAGGCAAACACGCATGCACGGAAAACAGAAGCAGGCTACATTTCCATTTAAATTTTTCCTCCGAAAACGACATTATCTCATGCTTCTCCTTACGTAGCGTCTGTGCCCATGCTGCCGTGAATTATGTCAAAATTCATACAGAAGACGGAACATATGTTCTGTTTTATTTACTCTTAACAGGTGATTCAAGAGACAAACAGAAAACATTTCATACAATGAAGAATAACGAACTGTGCTGAGTAAGATTTGCTCATAATGCAAGAAACATTACGAGCACGTGTTTAGTCTGTGAAGCTGGCATCATTGACATACTTTAACACCAACGTCTTAAAAATTAGAAACACGATCTACAAGTGCGTAACCTTTAACAGGTAGTTTAAATTTAATGGTACACCACGACTTGTGAATTATGACCTATCAACAGGTGTTTAGTCCCATAGTGCTCAGAGCCATTTGAACCATTTGACCTATGAGACCGTTTTAAATGGTTGTAATGGCTCTGAGCACTATGGGACTTAACTTCTGAGGTCATCATTCTCCTAGAACTTAGAACTACTTAAAACTAACTAACTAACCTATGAAACTTTAATGAAGCGAAAAATTTAGTAAGCCTTCTACCAAACTGTTCACGGTGATTATCGTAACACCGATGTGTACTCAGATGTAGATGTTATTAACGAGTAAAACTGAAGTGATATCAGGTGCTCCCCAGGGAAGCGTCCTGGTACCTCTGCTGTTCCTGATCTATATAAATGACCTGGGTGACAATCTGAGCACTTCTCTTAGGTTGTTCGCAGATGATGCTGTAATTTACCGTCTAGTAAGGTCATCCGAAGACCAGTATCAGCTGCAAAGAGATTTAGAAAAGATTGCTGTATGGTGTGTCAGGTGGCAGTTGACGCTAAATAACGAAAAGTGTGAGATGATCCACATTAGTTCCAAAAGAAATCCGTTGGAATTCGATTACTCGATAAATAGTACAATTCTCAAGGCTGTCAATTCAACTAAGTACCTGGGTGTTAAAATTACGAACAACTTCAGTTGGAAGGACCACATGGATAATATTGCCGGGAAGGCGAACCAAAGGTTGCGTTTCATTGGCAGGACACTTAGAAGATGCAACAAGTCCACTAAAGAGACAGCTTACACTACACTCGTTCGTCCTCTGTTAGAATATTGCTGCGCGGTGTGGGATCCTTACCAGGTGGGATTGACGGAGGACATCGAAAGGGTGCAAAAAAGGGCAGCTCGTTTTGTATTATCACGTAATAGGGGAGAGAGTGTGGCAGATATGATACGCGAACTGGGATGGAAGTCATTACAGCAAAGACGTTTTTCGTCACGGCGAGATCTTTTTACGAAATTTCAGTCACCAACTTTCTCTTCCGGAGCCCAACCTACATAGGTAGCAATGATCATCAAAATAAAATAAGAGAAATCAGAGCTCGAACAGAAAGGTTTAGGTGTTCGTTTTTCCCGCGCGCTGTTCGGGAGTGGAATAGTATAGAGATAGTATGATTGTGGTTCGATGAACCCTCTGCCAAGCACTTAAATGTGAATTGCAGAGTAGTCATGCAGATGTAGAAGGAAAGCGTCTGACACTGTCAGACAAATAGGTTGTTGGAAAAAAAAAAGATTAATATGTATGTCCAAAAACCAGGATAGAACAATAAGATGGACTCTAAAAGAGAAGTGTTCGGATTAAATAGGACAGAAGACTTGGAAGCTGCTCAACAATGACGCGAATAAGAGACAGACTTAGAGGTGGAATTGAAATTCAGGGTGAAAGGATGGTAATCATAAGATTCGCTGATGCCATTGCTATCCCCAATGAAAGAGATAAAGGGATGCGGGACCTGGTGAACGGCAAGAACGGTATAATGTGCGCAGAATACGGACCGAGAGTAGACCAGACAAGAACAACATTATGAGAACTAGCAGAAATGAGATTAGCGAATAACTCAACATCAAAATTCATAAACAAGACCGAGACGAGGTGAAGGAATTACGATTCCTTGAAACGAAAATAACTCATGACGGACGATTGAATGAGAATACAGAAAGCACAGCAGCACATGCAAAGAGGGCAGTCCTCGCTAAGGGACGTCTATCAGTATAGAACACAGAACTTCGTTTGAGGAAGCACTGTGTCAGAACTAATCATAGACTGTGGGAAACCGGGAACTGAAGAGTCTGAGTTGGAGAAATTTGGTAAGCTGAGAAGAAACGAGTCGTATCTCCGCAGAGTAGTCGAGTAAAGGACTGTATGAAATACACCAGCGAGACGAAGGTTCAGGATGATGGGGCTGTGTTATGACATCCAGAAATAAATTCGATGATACTACACTGAAGCTCCACAGAAGCGCATTTAAATACAGAGATATGTAAACAGGTAGAATACGGTGCTGCGGTCGGCAACGCCTTTATAAGACAACAAGTGTCTGGCGCAGTTGTTACATCGGTTACTGCTGCTGTAATGTCAGCTTATCAAGACTGAAGTGACTTTGAACGTGGTATTATAGTCGGCGCACGAGCGATGGGACACACCACCTCCGAGGTAGCGATGAAGTGGAGATTTTCCCACACGACCATTTCACGAGTATACCGTGAATATCAGGAATCTGGTAAAACATCAAATTTCCGAAATCACTGCAGCCGAAAAAAGAACTTGCAAGAACGGAACCAACGACGACTGAAGAGTTTCGTTTAGTGTGACAGAAGTGCAACCCTTCCGCAGATTGTTGCAGATTTCAGTGCTGAGCCATCAACAGGAGTCAGCGAGCGAACTAGTCAACGAAACATCATCGATATCGGCTTTCGGAGCTGACGGCCCACTCTTATACCTTTGACGACTGCACGGCACAAAGCATTACGCATCCCCTGGGCGCGTAAAAACAGCCATTGGACTGTTGATGACTGGAATCATGTTGCCTGGTCGTACGAGTTTCGTTTCAAATTGTATCAAGCAGACGAACTTTAACGAGTATGGAGACAACCTCATGAATCCATAGACCCTGTGTGTCAACAGGTGATTGTTCAAGCTGGTGGAGGATCTGTACTGGTGTGGGGCGTGTGAAGTTGGAGTGGTGTGGGACCCCTGATACGTCTGGATACGACTCTGACAGATGACACGTACGTAAGCATTCTGTCTAGTCACCTGCATCCATTCATGTCCATTGAGCATGCCAAAGGACTTGGACAACTCCAGCAGAACAATGCGACACCCCACACGTCCATAATTGCTACAGAGTGGCTCCAGTAACGCTCTTCTGAGTTTAAACACTTTCGCTGGCCACCAAACTCCCCAGACATGAACATTATTGAGCATATCTGGCATGCCTTGCTATGTGCTGTTCAGAAGAGATCTCCACCCGTCGTACTCTTACAGGTTTATGGACAGCCCTACAGGACTCATTGTGTCAATTCCCTCCAGCACTACTTCAGACATTAGTCGAGTCCAGGCCACTTCGTGTTGCGACACTTACGCGTGCTCGCGTGGGGCCTCCACGATATTAGGCTGGTGTACCAGTTTCTTTGTCCCTTCGGTGTAGAACAATAAGAACAGCGTAAAAACCATTGGGTTAGGATAGGTCCAGATATAGAGCAAATAATGGAGGACGTCACGGAAGTTCTTTTCTGAGACGAAGGGGTTGATGCTGCACCGGAAGTCGTGACGGGCTTCATCAGGCTTAAACGTACAGCTATCAGAGCGCCTCCGTCAGCTTCAGCGCGACGGAATTTTGGCGGCACAGCCTTCCGCGTGCGATTTTCTCAGAGGAAACCGTTTCCATTCAATGTTGGCGCTGGTGTCTCGGGAAATATTGAGCTGGCTCCGTCGAGGAAGAGACGGTAGCTCCGGATCTCTGAGAGGGCGCTCTGCAGTATGAATTAGTGATGACGCTCCGTCGCGACCGCCTCATTCCGACAACCGAGCTCTGTGGATTTCATTCGAGTGCGCCGCCACTCTTTCCTCCTTTGAAGGGACCTACTAGGAGTGAGGACACATGGCTACTGCGTGCTCTACATTAAAACTGTCTGTTTGTCAAGTTTATTTTCTTCTGTGACTTCTCTTTTTCACTTCTTCTTAACATTTCCATTCCGATACAGAAAAGTGGAAAAAAGAAACGTGCGGAACACACTCAGTTTGTGTTGGACAAGTGCTGAGTAGCAAGAAGAACACAATAATTTGTCACGACATGAACGAAAAAGTCAGCGATATGTACAACTTTATTTGTAATGCTGAGATGGGAAGTTGCTTCTCTAGACCATTAATGGTAGCTGGGAAAGCATACGTTGATCTGTAGCTAAGCTGGCTAGGTTGCACAGTTGAAGAATGACTTCATTGATCACTAAGTATGCAAGGTGCAAAAGGTAGCACAAGGACAAGAGCGTTACCAGTTGTGTATGTAACTTGAGATGACAGACTACTCACACTTTACGTCAAGCCTTTACTAACAGCTGAGAACCTGGTAACGTCTTCACATTCTGCATCCGTTTGGAATATGAAACAGTTCGCTCATTTTGCTTACTTTGAATCTTTTCACACGCCAAATATTCTGGTGATTCGTTAATCAAGATTCTGATGCCTGTAGTCTAAGAAAAATCTAAGACTGTTGGGGATGTATCTTGACAGCAGCAACATATGGAAACATCAACGTAATAATTTCACTTAGGATCCCTTCTGCGGATTTTTGCAACTTACACTCAGATTTGTACTTGTAAGGTCTGTACAGAATGAAAGTTTAATGTTACGTGTGATTTGTTACATTTTACGATGTCTGTAAGCATTGTAAGTTCATATCGCCCCAGAAATGTCGTGATAATCCACGAGAGGTTCTAGAGAGTGTTTGAGGAAGAAATCGAGAATACGAACCCATGTCCGAAAAAGTCATCTGTCGACGCTTCAGAGCTTCGAAGTTACAGCTGCTGGGGCCCGCCTCTAGGTCATCCCTTCAGCAGGGATCGTGACTTCTTACACTGATAGATCACAGGCGGAAAGTCTCGCAACGTTCTTTGTTATTTAGCGATCTCGACTGGTTACCGCGATCTCTAGTGAGAGGATGGAGCTAGCTGCTGCGTAGAAATTCCTCATCTGCTACGAATGTGATCCTCTAATGCCTAGATGGATGAAGGTTTTACACGTAGGTTTCCATCTGCAATTTATTTTCTTCCTCTGCTCCCAAAAACATTGAAGATTTTAAGGGGTTCCAGGAGAAAACTAAACTGTGGATGGAAGCCTGTGTCCGAAACCCTCATCCACGGAGGCAATAGAGCATCACACTGATACGAGACAAAGTCTTTCTCCACAGTAGATAACGCATAATTTTTTTCTACTGTACTCACTGACTGCATATCACAGATCCTTAACAATGGATCACATGGAAATTACACTTCCTTCGGATTCCTCCGACGGATTTGTGTCTAGTACCTTCTTCAAGGCTGACTTTACGTCTTCGTTCCTTACATCTACCCAGACCGATATAATGGTTGTTACTGATCCCGGTAGTCGTATTGTCAACGATATCGTCAGATCTTTACGTCTACACTACTGGCCATTAGAATTGTTACACCAAGAAAATGCAGATCATAAACGGGTACTCATTGGACAAATATATTATGCTATAACTGACATGTGACTACATTTTCACATAATTTGGTGCATAGATAGTGAGAAATTAGTACCCACAACAACCACCTCTGGCCGTAATAACGGCCTTGATACGCCTGGGTATTGAGTCAAACAGAGCTTGGATGGCGTGTACAGGTTACATTTGCCCACGGAGCAACACGATACCACAGTTCATCAAGAGTAGTAACTGGCGTATTCTGACGAGCCAGTTGCTCGGCCACCATTGACCAGACGTTTTTAATTGGTGACTGATCTGGAGAATGTGCTGGCCAGGGCAGCAGTCGAACATTTTATGTATCCAGAAAGGACCGTACAGAACCTGCAACAAGCGGTCGTACATTATCCTGCTGAAATGTAGGGTTTCGCAGGGATCGAATGAAGGGCAGAGCCACGGGTGGTAACACATCTGAAATGTAACGTCCATTGTTCAAAGTGCCGTCAATGCGAACAAGAGGTGAATGACACGTGTAACCAATGGCACCTCATACCATCACTCCGGGTGATACGCCAGTATCGCGATGACGAAAACAGGCTTCCAATGTGCGTTCACCGCGATGTCGCCAAACACGGATGCGCCCATCATGATGCTGTAAGCACAACCTGGATTCATCCAAAAAAAATGACGTTTTGCCTTTCGTGCACCCAGGTTCGTCGTTGAGTACACCATCGCAGGCGCTCCTGTCTGTGATGCAACGTCAAGGGTAACCGCAGCCGCGGTCTGATATTCCATGCTGCTGCAAACGTCGTCAAACTGTTCGTGCAGATGGTTGTCGTCTGTCGTCTTGCAAACGTCCCCATCAGCTGACTCACGGTTCGAGACGTGGCTGCACGATCCGTTACAGCCATGCGGATAAGAAGCCTGTCATCTCGACTGCTACTGATACCAGGCCGTTGGGATCCAGCACGGCGTTCCGTATTACCCTCTTGAACCCACTGATTCTTATTCTGCTAACACTCATTGGATCTCGACCAACGCTAGCAGCAATGTCGCGATACGATAAACCGCAATCGTGATAGGCTACAATCCGACCTTTATCAAAGTCGGAAACGTGATGGTACACATTTCTCCTTCTTACACGAGGCAGCACAACAAAGTTTCACCAGGAAACGCCGGTCAACTGCAGTTTGTGTATGAGAAATCGGTTGGAAACATTACTCGTGTCAGCACGTTGTATGAGTCGCCACCGGCGCTAACACTGTGTGAATGCTCAAAAAAGCTCATCATTTGCATATCACAGCATCTTCTTCCTGTCTGTTAAATTTCGTGTCTGTAGCGCGTTATCTTCGTGGTGCAAGCCAGTAGTGTATTTACGCGCATAACATCACATTTTTTGATGTTTAGTCAGGAGCTAATCGTTTCAGAAGTCGTTGGCCATCTGCAAGTCTCCTCACATTTCGTAATACTTTTCTACCGATATCACCGCCCCGTCCACAAGTGCGTCAACTGTGAACAGCATTACTTGTCTCCAGACGTTATCTGCCAGGTCATGTATGTTGAACGTGGACACCTGCGGTCCTATTCACAACGTGGAGGTATGCCAGACACGACCTCCTATTCCGACGTCACCTCCCCAGCAACGCGACAGTTTTATTCGCCAGCTTTTGAATATGATATTGCCAGAATAGTTAGCATTCTGTGTGTGGCCTAAGAATATTTGAAGTTCTGCTTCATATATTACCGATACATTGTGTGCGAGTGCAATGCTAGTCTAAAACGTATTTTTTTATCTTGGAACTCATCCATTTGGTGCGTGAGTACACAAATAGCTAAGTAACACCTCAGTACAACCAAATAACTGGATTCCACAACACTACCGCAACGCCAAGTGTATATTGCTGACATACGAAGTTCACCTTTTAGTATTTTGTTTACTAACAGCCGCTCACACAGTTGCAGTTGACAAGATGTTCGCTCAATAAAAACGGCAACAGAAAAAAGCCACAGAAAATATGTCGCAAACAGCGACAATAATTCCCAGAAACATGCTGTAATATTCAATAAATAAGGTAGTATGAAAGTATCCATAGAAAACTATATTTCAAAAACGAATAGTGAAAATGTAATAATGTGCCAATGTGTTTGTACAACCAAGCTAATTTCTGCATGTTTTAGATTAAAAAAAACCACTGATGGTGATATTTGTGGCCGAAACTAGTTTTTCTAAATTGTATTGCGTGTAAGAGACCAGGCTATACAGGGTGTTAGGGCATCAGTGCAGCAAATATTGTGATCATTGGTACCTTGGATATTAATCCACTTCAGTGTGTTAGTTGTTTCTTCTCTGTATCTAACCGTTTACCCGCGAACATGCATCACAATTTAGTACCTGATGTTTTCTTCAGGTCGTAACTGCACCACTAAGTGAACTACGCCAATCGCTATAGACTGACCGTTTTCCTCCCACGCCTCCATACATCATCGCCTAGCCTGCTGCCCAGGGGAAAATATGCATTAGTAGACTGCGCCTGGCACATGTTTTTGGAGGTACTAAACAACCTAAAGCCATACCACTCCAAATAGCTGTAATTATCAGTCTGCAGATGATGTAAATACTGATGTAATATTGTTCAGTATACTGTCCTCAGTAGCTTAAACATATCTACTTTTATACTCTGTTGTACGCACTGACTTTTGTCCCAGTTTCCTATGAACTCTCTGTTTCTATTATTTATTAACCTACTTGTAACGAAATTTAGAGAATATTTCTTTCGTCGTCCGCAATAGGGAAAATGAACTTGAAATAGTGCATCTGATGACAGGCTATTCTCTTTTTGCGGGAAATGAAGTGATCGGTTCATTGAATCTTGAAACAACTGCAATTTTTGCAGAGCTTCATTATCTTCTAAGCTGAGCACACGATACAAACCTTGTGCGCACCCCCTTAATGGGCAAAACCCTCGCTCCGCACTTACTATCTCCACCCCTACGGCTGCCCTTATCATTATTCTGCAGACGCCGAGCATCGTATCTTTCCTGGGCGTCTGTGGATTTATGGCCCACCTCATATGTATTTCATGCCTCGCTCCGCATCGAAGACGCCAGAGATGCTGCACTGGAAGCAGATACTCTGCGTCAGCAGAGAAAAAATGAAAAGCTTCGGGAAAAGTAGAATAATACAGGCCTCGATGAGGAAGACGTATTCTATTTCGAGATCTGTATGTAAGCTCAAGCTTTTGACGACTTCGTCTGTCATTGTAATCATCAGTTATCTGCAGGCCGTCTGCTAATTTAACTAGCGGAATTATGTCACGGAGAGGTCACGAAGTCACGGAATTCAATATTCTACCAGAGACTACGTAGATATCTATTATGACGGTATGTTATTAGTGATAATGATTTCGTTAGAGGGTGGATAGATCAGATCCTCTTCATTCATTCATCATCAAGTGTCCGTATCCATGCACCACTAATGGTATAGCCTTTATCCCGGATAAGTTGATTTTGCGCGCTCTTATCCCAACAGCTTCTCTGATAATAGAATCCCAGTATCTATGATTTATACAACACTTTTTTTTTTGAGTCGTCAGCCTTCTGACTGGTTTGATGAGGCCTGCCAGGAGTCACACTCCTGTGCCAACCTCTTCATGTCAGTGTAGCACTTGCAACCTACGTCCTCAATTATTTGCTGGACGTATACCAGCCTCTGTCTTCCTCTACAGTTTCTGCCTTCTACAGCTCCCTCTAGAACCACGGACGTCGTTCATTCCTGTCTTAACGGATGTCCTATCATCCTGTCCCTTCTCCTTGCCAGTGTTTTCCAAGAATTCCTTTCCTCGCCGACTCTGGACAGAACCTCCTCATTCCTTACCTTATCAGTCAACCTAATTTTCAACATTCGTCTATAGCACCACATCTCAAATGCTTCGATTCTCTACCGTTCCGGTTTTCCCACAGTCCATCTTTCACTACCATAAAACGCTGTGTGCCAAACGTACATTCTCAGAAATTTCTTCCTCAAATTAAATAGATTTCTCTTGGCCAGGAATGCCAGTTTTACCAATACTAGTCTGCTTATGATGTCCTCCTTGCTCCGTCCGTCATTGGTTATTTTGCTGCCTAGGTAACACAAATCCTTAACTTCACCTACTTCGAGGACATCAATCCTGACGATAAGTTTCTAGCTTTTCTCATTTCCGCTCGTCTTTCTTCGCTTTACTCTCAAACCATATTCCGCACTCATTAGACTGTTAATTCCATTCAACAGCTCATCTAATTCCTTTTCGCTTTCACTCAGGATAGCGATGTTATCAGCAATCGTATCATTGATATCCTTTCAATTTGAAGTTTAATTCGACTCCCGAACTTGTCTTTTAATTCCATCATTGCTTCTTCGATGTACAGATTGAACGATAAGTTCAAAAGGCTACATTCCTGTCTTACTTTTCATTCCGAGCACTTCGTTCTTGATCGTCCACTCTTCTTATTCCCTCTTGGCTCTCGTAGATATTTTATATTACCCGTCTCTCCCTATAGCTTACACCATTTTTTGTCAGAATTTCTAACATCTTGCTCCAGCAGACGTGTCGAAATCGCGATATTCAATGTAGCGTCGGTGCACTGTGTAGCGTTCCGAAATCGTTCTTATTGGCTGACCAATACAATAGAGACGAAGGCTATCTTTACCTGAGCTATACTCTTAATGGTGTATGGAAACGGGAGCTTGTTGCTGAAAAGCTATCCTCTGTTTAATGGCATCAGCATCGCTGCTAATGTCCATCTATAATAAAGACCGACATAACATCTAGTCGACATATGGAATCCCCGCAGTTTCGTGACGTCTACACCTAAATAAAATACCACAACGTCTATAGGTAACTCCTGACAGTGACGACAGAGGAAGTCGAAGAAAGCTTTAGTTTACATACAAATATGACTCTGCAAAGCGTCCATGAAACATTTATCCATGGATTCTGTCGCCTGAACTTGACGGGAAAGACACAGAAGGTAACTGATATACGAGTAAATGTATGTTGAGTTTGTACGACTCATTTACGTAGGAAAACAATGTTTGAGAAAAACGTCTACCATGTGACATATACAAATTTAATTTTTTGATACCGTTTTAGCGCGGCCGCTGCTTCGCTCGCTTGGACCGTATAGTCTGCAGGGACTTTTTTTCTTTTTGTTACTCGAATTAGTCCTTTGTTACACCCATTTCTCATGAGGAAATCTACATGCTATGCAGACAAGGTCTAGTCTACGCCACGTAAGCTGCAGACAGCTTATCACAATTTAAAAAAAGCAATTCTTCGCGTAAGATTTGCACAGTTAAGACAAAATTAATGGAATTTATATATTCTTATGCAAATTGATCATGTACAAATTAGCAATCAGACAGTGTACCTTGTCATCTCAAACGGAATTGCTGTACTTCGAATAGCATTTAAACGTGTTAGCTATTTTGTCATCAGTAACGATTAATTTTTGTAGTAATTACAACAAAAATAATTTCACAAACATTATTAGGTCTAATGAAAAATTAACGTATTAAAGATACATTACTTTTTCTATGCGATTTTGACAAAATCAATTTGTCGTGGCGACCATTAAGTAACTTTCTCTGATTTAATTCACAAATTGCAACACTGTCTAACCATTTCACGCTACCTGAGGTCATAGAAGCGTAGTCTTTTCCAAATTTACTTCTGACCAAAAAGCGATTATGATAGCTGGAATCGCATATTTTTGTTAATCCTGTCTTTTGAGTTCTTGTAGTGGTATTTCCATAGCAGCTTCCATCTCCCAACATACGTATCTTTTTTTCTAACTGCTAAGTCATGTATCAGTTTCCATAGATTTAGCTTTAAAAATGTTTTAAAATAATGAGATATTTTCATAAAAGTTTACATCCCCTGTTTTACCCCCTCAGAGGTCGAATTTTCGAAAACAGTGAAAGCTGTGTTTTCTCTGTAATAGTTATCCGCCAGTGCGTTGAAAACTGTGACGAGGAAACAGCTGTCGAAATTTGACACTAAACATTAAACGCCCTCGAACCATATAATTCGGAGACAGCATTAAGAGATTCCAATAGATGAGCGCCAACAGTTAATTTAGCTGCACATTAGTTACATAAAAAGTTCTAAAACCGGAAGAAGCACACTGTTAAAGTGCTCTGAATAAAGTTTTTCACTAAACGGAAAAAATTGGATGGTTACTCATTAAAAGAGTTTTCAGCAAAGTTAAGTGCGTTTCCCAACGCGAAAGTCATCTAACTGAGGTGAAAAACAGTTGCTTCTACCGCGAGAGACTGTCTGTTAATTTTCCAGCCTCAACGATCACAAAAACACGCAGGTTTTCTCTGCTGTTGATATGTCTGTTATGATGAGAGTAATGAGAACGGACACAGAGATTGGGGTGGTTTTGTCACCTGCATTTCACGAAGTACGAGTAGTCTGAAAAGGACTCTTTGATTCCTGCTTCCGGTAACAGGCTACAAAGAGAACTGCTTTTGGTAAGCTGTTTCGGTTTTTTCATCGAGTGGACGCCGCTCTCTTTCTCTCTCTCTCTCTCTCTCTCTCTCTCTCTCTCTCTCTCTCTCCCTGTGTGTGTGTGTGTGTGTGTGTGTGTGTGTGTGTGTGTGTGTGTGTGTGTGTGTGTGTATTGATTTTTAAGCGCTGTCTTGCCCTCAGCAAGTAATCCAACCTTTGGAACACAGCGCATATCGCCCACTGATAGGAGTCTGATGTGTTATGGCGTGTTTATGAACGGTGTGCATCAAGCGTAATTTGTCAGTTGGCGCATTATTTGCTCGAATGAGTGCGCAAAACCCTCCACCGCCTGAACCAAATTAATCAACCGAGTAGCAGCTAGCTATTCGTCTGAGGGTTTTAGAGATTCGAACAGCGTAGTTAAAACCTACAGCTGTGCCTGGGGTGTCAGGCGATTATTTATGACGAGAATGCGTTCGTGTTTCCGTGTCTCTCATGGCAGAGTGCAAACCAAGCGCGCCAGTGACCAACTAATGAAGTGTCCCGTCACGTGAAGATCCGTTATACGACGGGGTTTCGGGTCAGCGGTCTTCCACTGCAGGTCATTAAGTAATTTAGCTCTGTTCCACGGTATATAACACAGTCCGCAGGCAGGAACGCGGCGACAAACAGTAGCTTGTTTTCGATATGGCAACAGCCAGGGAGAATATCGTCGAACAGTGGACAATATCATTTTTAAAAAGCTACAGCATACACGTCGTATCCACATGTTCTTTCCGAGTCTGGAACTCAAAGAGGCGACAGGCGCTCCGAGGAGAGACTGTTTTGCTGGAGATGACAAATTTACAGATCGAGTCCGTATTCCTGGATTTCCGGAAGGCTTTTGACAATGTACCACACAAGCGGCTCGTAGTGAAATTGCGTGCTTATGAAATATCGTCTCAGTTATGTGACTGGATTTGTGTTTTGCTGTCAGAGAGGTCGCAGTGCGTAGTAATTGACGGAAAGTCATCGAGTATACCAGAAGTGATTTCAGGCGTTCCTCAAAGTGGTGTTATAGGCCCTCTGCTGCTACTTATCTATATAAACGATTAGGGAGACAATCTCAGTAGCCGTCTTCGGTTGTTTGCAGATGACGCTGTCGTTTATCGACTAATAAAGTCATCAGAAGATCAAAACAAACTGCAAAACGATTTAGAAAAAATATCTGAATGGTGCGAAAAGTGGCAGTTGATCCTAAATAACGAAAAGTGTGAGGTGATCCACATGAGTGCTAAAAGGACCTCGTTAAACTTCGGTTACACGATAAATCAGTCTAATCTAAAAGGCGTAAATTCAACTAAATACCTAGGTATTACAATTACGCACAACTTAAATTGGAAAGAACATATAGAAAATGTTGTGGGGAAGGCTAACCAAAGGCTGCGTTTTATTGGCACGACACTTAGAAAGTGTAACAGACCTACTAAGGAGAGTGCCCACACTACGCTTGTCCGTCCTCTATTAGAATATTGCTGCGTGGTGTGGGATCCTTACCAGTTAGGACTGACGGAGTACATCGAAAAAGTTCAAAGAAAGGCAGCACGTTTCGTATTATCGCGAAATATGGGAGAGAGTGTCACGGAAATGATGCAGGAGTTAGGCTAGAAATCATTAAAAGAAAGGCGTTCTTCGTTGCGACGGACTCTTATTACGAAATTCCAATCACCAACTTTTTCCTCCGAATGCGAAAATATTTTGTTGACACAGACCAACATAGGGAGAAACGATCACCAAGATAAAATCAGGCAAATCAGAGCTCGTACGGAAAGATATAGGTGTTCATTCTTTCCGCGCGCTATGCGAGATTGGAATAATAGAGAATTGTGAAGGTGGTTCGATGAACTCTCTGCCAGGCACTTAAATGCAGAGTATCCATGTAGATGTAGATGCAGATGTAGATTCAATTCTTAGGTCGCTTACATGACCCATCATAGTAAGCGTATGTGTTTAGCTTAACTGCTAATATGTGTGTCTAGTATCAAAAGAAGATCGGAGACATCATTGTAAACTGAAAAATGCATTGACTTAATTTCGCTTCGTTTCTATCCATCCTGGTATTCTGTAGTTGTTGTCAGCTCCACAAATATCGTCATTATGACCACATACGTCTGCAGGCTTTCTGTGTACACATGTATGCAGAAAAAGTTCGTTATTTTAATCACTGTAGTTTCAAGGAAGTTTCTCATTTATATTTTTCTTCGGTGTTGAAAGGATGTTATTTTTGGATGTTTTTTGTGTTGGAAGGTTGGCAGAATATTGCCATTGCCTTGAAAACACTACTGATTTGACATTTCTTTGCAACCTTCGTAGAGACCCTTTTGCTTCAACAAACACTGCGAGAGCACGTGAAGGAAGGTCGTGGCACTGAACAACTTCCTCTGCAAAGTAGCCAGCTTTAAGTAGGGATCGCAAGCCATCTCCGTGTGAACAAGTGCTCTCGCGCTTTGCTTTTCAGTAGCATAACTTGTTGCCAAGCGCGAAATTCTATCGATGAAATATGTTGACACGATAATATCTTAAATGTCTCGAATCGTCACCGGGTGGTCAAATACAACACCGTGGACGACATGCGTATACAGGGTGACCAAAAAGTACGTCAACATTTAAAAATTTAGTAATCCTCGGAATAATGTAGGAAGAGACGTAAAAAGTAACACAAATGCCCGAAATGACATGCCGTTTTATTGAAACATAACAGGCGTGCAACAAGTGGCCAACAGAGGCGTTGGACAGCAACAAGTCAGCGACTATGCGTGAGAATAGCGTATAAAATGAGCTATATTGAGAGAGGGATTCACATCATTCATAGCCTGGCTGATAAATACCTGCAGAAAATTGCGAGTTTGTGAAGTATGGGGCTTCATCCCATATTGCTACACGTGTGAAACGTCTCTTGCGCACATCGTTTGGTGAGATCGCGTGCTGAGCTGGGACGGCCGTCACGCATGGCGACTCATGTCGCCACCAAGTCGCATGTCTACCGTAATCACACGACCTCATTATAGATGCTAAAAGAAGTCAGACGGCAATTTCTTACCCTACCTACTGGTACACTGCGAAGCGCTGTTTACAACATTGTTCCGCGACTGCAGTTTGTATTATTTATTTATCTTTTTTTAATGAATGACGGCCGACATGTTGAGCATTTGTTATAAAGAACATTGCCTTTGTTTAAAAGCAATTGTTACGCTAATAATTGCTTTCGTGTTATATGAAGCGCCATCTCATTTCAAGCATGTGTGTCAACTTTTGCCTCTCTGCCTAGATTATTCCGTGAAGTACAGAATTTTCAAATGTTTACGGACTTTCGGGTCAGTCTGTGCGTTATCTCGAACAGTGACGTTGCAGTTGGATTTCAACAGGCTGAACTGGGATATTCGCTGTCCAATGCAAGCGTCAGTCAAATACGAGGTAGGTGTCTCTTGGTAACTCCTCCTCCAAAGACCTCGATGACGATGAAGCCTTTTGGCCATTGTAAAGCCGTTCACGTAACCTCATCAACTGCCCAGCTGATGAAATGATGGACGCCGACACCTCTGGATAAAGATGAAGAATTCCGAAGAGTTACTAGATTGAAATACACGGTACTCTCTGAACCGCCTTCATACGTAGCAAGGACTAGAGGCTGGCTGTTTCAGTGGACCGTCTGCGAGGACATATCGTGTTTGTGTGGGGAAGAACAGACCGTTGCCCAAAAACGAACTTCTGGACGAAGGGCAATGTAATTTGCACAAAACCATCGTACAGAGATATAAGTATTTTTCTCATCTTGTATCATGAAACGGATATAATATGCATTTAATTATACAGCATGCTGCGTAATTTAAATCCTCTTACTTGGTGACACTTTTGCAACTCTCTGACAAGCCAAAAATGTAGATACGAAGTGACTATTTTATGTGTTGGCCACATGCGGCCTGGCGTCGCAGCTGCTTATCAAATTCGGACTTGTAGGAATGTTAGTAAATGAGTAATGTTTAACTGATGCATGCTACAACGGACGAAAGTGATATTAGGAAGCCATTGTATTTAATGAGCCATCTCGTTGGGGTCACAGTTGAACAAGGGATGCACTGTACATATCCACTATTTACATTCTGTCTTTACATTTGTACTGTCTCTGTGTTTGTACAAATACAGAAAATAAACGGAAGAGACTAGTAAGTGAAGTTTTCTTGTAATATGTTTAACAGGTACCACTAGCGGAAAATTCTCTATGCGACATCTTTTGTCAAAATTATGACAGAGTACTCCGTGCACGAAGTAATATTTATAGCTTTCAAATGTTTTTTCTATCTCACTAGTGTCTTTGTGAATGTTAGTCATGTCTTACTTATCTAACGTCTAATAAACTGAATACCTGTTTGTTAAAAACTATTTTATCTCTGATCTCTGAAATTATTCGATCACAAAAGAACGGAGAACTTCACTAATGTCAAACTATTTGACTAAATTGAGTGTCGCGAGTACAATTAACCAAACAATTATGCATCATCCGTTAGTACAGTAGAAGACATGGAACGTGGGAATCAGCAATTTAACTTCGCTTTGATAATCACTGAAGGCCGTCGGTTTAACATGCCAGTGGAAGAAATAACTTATAAAGGCATTTTATGAGGAAAAGTTGTCAACAAATACGTCACTGGAATAACTCATAATTTTTCCTTGGCTTCTGCTGTGCAGTGGTATTATTATTCTCCGCATGATAAGACGTGTGGTCCAAGTTTTAAAACAGTTAGTTTTAATTACAATGCTCTTTTTTTGACATTTGCGCTGAGGAAACAGATTTTAAAAATCGATTGGAGAAGTGAGTTTTCTGACACACTGACGATCCCCATTACGGACATGCTGAAAAGCAATACAATAACGGAGAAGAGAACAAATGTGTCGCTACACTGTAAATGAATTTGAACTAAGTGCTTGTGACGAGAACGGGGTAGGGCTGGTTTAATTATGATGTCGTTAAAAGGTGCACAAAAAGTCATTTAGCTCGAAAAAGTTAATGAAACGGTGTGCAGTAATTAATTTTCAATCGATATTTCCAGACAGTATATTCTCAAGAGAGATGCAGTATGAGTACCTGAGAAACAATAATATGAACGTAATGTCTCACGTCGATGAACAGATTAACTAAATTCTTTAACAATTGTCGCATATTACTTCTTCAAAGATGCAGAGTTGTAAAGTGCACGTTACATGTTTTGAGCTTATGATTTGATGTGTTAAAATCTACATTGGAATTTCAAGAGCACGCCGTAGATTCTTAATTCTAGGTCGTCATTTAAGAGATTGAGGAGTAGATCCTAGACTACACAGTAAAAGAGGTCACAGTACACTTTAGTTTGCCTTCCCTAAATGTTAGCACAATCCCAAAAGATATAGATGCAGAAATACGTTTCATTATTAATGTTATCTGGCTAGTGCAGTAACTCAACCCCTATGTTACGAAAATAAGTTATATAACAGAAAATGAGAGATTTATCGAGTGTTTAAAAAAAATTGATCCTATTTCGCACCAGTATGTTTAAATGTTTACTCAGGCACCAGTTGAAAGTTTCCGGGTAATGGATTTCTCTTGTGCAGGTAGCTTGCTCGTTCGTTACCCAGTATACATCTAGTCACAATGGAACGATGGATGTTTGTCATGCATTCGGTGAAAGTCACACGGAACATTTGTGAAAGGTATATGAAAGCTTAAATCCTAAACGTAATTCTCAAACGTACTCCGAGGATACATGTTCACGCATATAAAACGTATACCATTTCAAAATTTGGTGGTTCTTTTAAAAATAAAATTATTCTAGTCGCAAGCGTAAGATAAAATTTACTCAAGTTTCTATCTTAATTTGCAGAGAAGAGAGAGACTTCTGAAATCAGATTTATATTTTCGAAACATTTGAAGAATTGTGTTATACTATATACTGCTTGAAACAAGGACTGGTTTTAGGTAGGGTAAAGGCACCAGAGAGGCAGTTGTAACTTTGCAGTGGTAAATGGAAGCAAGACTGAAGAAAAATCAAGGCACACTCATAAGATATGTCGACGTATAAAATGCATTTCTCAATGTCAGATCGTAGAAAATGTCCGAAATTGTGAAAAAATATGAGTAAGTTTTAGGGAATGGTGTTTGATATAGAATACGTACAGGAACCAAAATGAAACAAGACCACGAAAGAAGTGCTCGCATTAAAAAGGGTATAAGAAACGTATGTATACTTCCGCCCCTACTGTTCAACCTATTCATCGAAAATAAATATAAAAAATTTTAATGGGCAATATTAAGATTAAGTGTGAAAGGATGTCAGTGATAAGATTCGCTGATGAGACTGCTATCCTCAGTGAAAGCGAATAGGAATTACAGGATCTGTGAATGAAATGAACAGTCTAATGAGTACAGAGTATGGACTGAGAGTAAATGGAACAAAGACAACAGTAATGAGAAATAGCTGAAATGAGAGCAGCGAGGCGCTTTACATAATAATTGGGGATCATCGTCGAGTATACTAAATCATGGAATCTACTACCTGGACAGCAAATTAACCCGTGGTACACGAAGCAAGGAGAACATAAAAGGCAGGCTAGCATAGGGAAAGGGGCATTCCTGTCTAAGAGACGTCAAAAATAGGCATAATTTGAGGAAGAAATATCTGACAAGGGAACCTCCCCACCGCACCCCCCTCAGATTTAGTTATAAGTTGGCACAGTGGATAGGCCTTGAAAAACTGACCACAGACCAATCGAGAAAACAGGAAGAAGTTGTGTGGAACTATGAAAACATAAACAAAATATACAAACTGAGTAGTCCGTGCGCAACATAGGCAACATCAAGGATACAGAGAGTACGGTAGCGCCGTGGTTCCGTGGTTAGATTGAGCAGTTGCCGAAAGAGAGGTTCTTGGTTCAAATCTTCTCTCGAGTGAAAAATTTACGTTCATTATTTTCGCAATGTTTATTTGTTCGTTCGGTCATTGACGTCTCTGTTCACTGTAATAAGTTTAGTGTCTCTGTTTTGGGACCGCACCGCAAAACCGTGCGATTAGTAGACGAAAGGACGTGCCTCTCCAATGGGAGCCGAAAACATTTGATCCCAAGGACATAGGTCGAACCGGTTTCTCCACAGGAAATCACGTCTGATACATTCTATACGACAATGGAGACGGCATGTGCGTCACATGACAGCAATATGTTGTCGACCCACCTAACTTGTACACTTGGCGAATGGGTAAAAATATTCTTCTACCTTGCACGATTTAGGTTTTCTTGTGGATGTGATAATCACTCATAGAAAGTGATGAAAACATAAGAGTTTGTCACATAAGCTGAAAATAAAAAAATAAACTTTTCATTCAGAGGAAGACTTGAACCAAGGACCTCTCATTCCGCAACTGCTCACGCTAACCACGGCGCTCCTGATCTCTCACTGTCCTTGATTTTGCTTATGTTACGCATCGACTACTCAGTTTGTATATTTTGCTTTTTTTTTCATAGTTTCACGCAACTTCTTCCTGTTTTCTCGATTGATGTGTGTTCAGTTTTCAAGGCCTATCCACTGTGCCAAGTTATAACTAAATCTGAGGGGGGTGCGATGGGGAGGTTCCCTCGTGAGAACGTATGTTTGGAGCAAAGCATTGTGTGGTAGTGAATCGTGGACTGTGGAAAGCCAACAGGAGAGAATCGAAGTGTTTGAAATGTGATAGTACAGAAGAATGTTGAAAAGTAGGTGGACTGATAAAGTAGGGTAGAGGAAGTTCACCTGAGAATCGGCGAAGAAACAAACATTTGGGAAATATTGACAAGAAGAAGGTACAGGATGATATGCGTTAAAGCTTCAGTGAATAACCTCCATGCTACTAGTAGGCGCGTAATGGGTAAGAGGTATGAAGGAAGGCAGGGACTGGAATACATCCAGCAAATAATGGAAAAAAGTTGATGACTGTTCAGCGAGCCCGATACAAAACGATACATTAGTCATTTGATCGATTTTCCGCTCTTCCGTTTCAGATGTTTGAAACTGGATGTGTTAAGTGCGCCAGAAACAAGACAACTCCCGGCCTGCCCGGTTCTACACGTGCTCGTGAGGCCGGAGTGCCCCGCCCTTGGGGCCGCCTGCCGCCAACCGCCCTCCGCCGTTGCCATGGCGACGGCACTTTACTAATTCAGGGTGGGGACGCCTGCTGGCTTATCGGCCCGCCGTCTTCGGAACTCACCAATTGTGGAGAATTTACTAGCCTACGGGTGGGCCAAACAGCTAGTCGTACAATGAGCTCGCGAGGAAGCGAATCTGGATGCAATCTGTTTGGTAGCAGGTGCAACGCCACTGTGCATTATGAGCAGAGCGGGTAAACTTGGCTGCGGCGTTGCCAGATTTCTGCGCGCTCCTCGCTGCTGCTCGCTCAATGAATTCTGCAGTAGCTGCAAGAGCTACCCAGTATCTGGTTTCGGGACGGGAGAAGGGGGTGGGAGATGCGTATTAATTACCTGATTAAATCCTTTTGATTTTGCATGACAGGTGGCTCTGGGTAATTTTTATACTACTTATTAACCATAACATGCACTGGATTTCTTCAAACTTCAAGCATGCTATTTTAGAAATCGGCAGTGTTGCTGACGATACCTCTGCTGAACTTTCCGTTTAAAAGACAATTTATACTGAGAATGTGCCCAATGTCCTCTTCCAACATTAGTGTTGACGTTCCTGTTGACGAAAGACTACAGAATAGGCAAGGAACTTTTTCCCTTCCTCTGTGCAGAAAAATTAAATATGTAATATAGTTATATGGAACCAGATGAATTACTGTTAAACTGAGACAGAAGAAACCTGTAAATTTGATTATGGCCGTTACTTTATCCCACTTAATGCAGTTAACTAAATTGATTCTTCTAGGACCAATGCAGCATATATATTGGTAGTACCTCTCTTAGTCATGTAAATGTATTAATTATCTAGCTATTCAGTGTGTACCTTACAGCTCCCTCTGTCTTACTGTTTTCAACTGACTTAATGCAGTTCAACGTACCGTGTAATTCGAAAATTTTTTCTAACCACGAAACCGTGCTGAGAAGTAATGCCTCCCAATTTAATATATAAAAATTCTTGAAGGTTTTTAAATAAAACGAACGTTATTAACGTTCTGCATCTTCATTCTTAAAGTCCACAAATTTCCAGCTCTCTGCTGCCAGTGGGCACCGAATTGTAACTAAATGGTTCAAATGGTTCGGAGCACTATGAAACTTAACATCTATGGTCATCAGTCCCCTAGAACTTAGAACTGCTTAAACCTAACTAACCAAAAGACATCACACCACACCCAGTCATCACGAGGCAGCATTGTAACTTGTAATGTGGCGGCGTGTAACGTATGTAACAGCGTGTTGTGATCAAATTTACAATTCGAAGAATTCGTCCACACATGGAGCACCCTCTCCTTTCCCTGTTTTTTCAAGTTCCTTGACCATATTCTTTAGCCCATTTATTGACACATATCTTCTTTGCAGCTGTTGATGTCGGCGATTTTCTCAAAATGCAACGTTGCCATTCGCCTTCTAACAGCTTCAGCGCCCTACTTTCGCACAGCGACAGAAAGTGGAACTATTCTTTTTTCAGTGTACTCCGCGATCGCGCGGATTAATGAACATACCTACGATGTTTCTCGTCCTGCGATGTATACAGCCTACATTGCAGCACTAGAAACAGCGTCAATTTAATAGTAACCACCGAGTAGGATCCCCCATTGGTCTCTGTTCCGTTTATAATCTTTTTTAACCTCGTCATTTATCTTTCGCACTACCATGCGGCATTCAGTCTTGCAATGAAGAAGGTATTGCTACATATCTGGTGAGTTTGCTGCAGCGAGGAGCGTGGGGATGCATAAAAGTGTCATTGTGCGGCTCCGTACTGCGGGCGGCAGCCGTGGACTGCCGCTCATTTGAATGAAGTGCGGCGCTGCCGGCAGGGCAGGGCGCGCGGCGCTCGCATGCCGATGTAAATGGCTCGCGCTAACCTATCACGCCGGCAAAGCGCGCGCCAGGAATGTGGGTTAACGTCGGCGTTACCGCAGGTGCCTCGGGCGTGGCGCAGCGCGCAAGCGGCCCACGCGCCGACACAGCAGCGGCGGCAACCTGCTGTCACGTGGCGGCGTCAGCCTTCCCTTTCCCACTAACAACGAAAACGTTAATCCAGTGACTCGCTTTCGCACGATTGTAGTACACAAGTACACTACTGGCCATTAATATTGCTACACCACGAAGACGACGTGCTACAGACGCGAAATTTAGCCGACAGGAAGAAGATGCTGTGATATACAAATGATTACCTTTTCGGAGCATTCACGCAACGTTGCCGCCGGTGACGACACCTACAACGTGCTGACATGAGGAAAGTTTCCAACCGATTTCTCATGCACAAACAGCAGTTCACCGGCGCTGCATGGTGAAACGTTGTTGTGATGCCTCGTGTAAGGAGGAGAAATGCGTACCATCACGTTTCCAACTTTGATAAAGGTCGGATTGTAGCCTATCGCGACTGCGGTTTATCGTATCGCGACACTGCTGCTCGCGTTGGTCGACATCCAATGACTGTTACCAGAATATGGAATCGGTGGGTTCAGGAGGGTAATACGGAACGCCGTGCCGAATCCCAACGGCCTCGTACCACTAGCAGTCGAGATGAATGGTATCTTAACCGCATGACTGTAACGGATCGTGCTGCCACGTCTCGATCCCTGAGTCAAATGATGGGGACGTTTGCAAGACAACAACCATCTGCACGAACAGTTCGACTACGTTTGTAGCATCACGGACTATCAGCTCGGAGCCCATGGCTGGGGTTACCATTGACGCTGCATCACTGACAGAAGCGCCAGCTATGGCGCACGCAACGACGAACCTAGGTGCACGTATGGCAAAACGTCATTTTTTCGGATGAATCCAGGTTCTGTTTACAGCATTATGATGGTCGCATCCGTGTTTGGCGACATCGCGGAGAACGCACATTGGTAGCGTGTATCCGTCATCGCCATACTGGCGTATCACCCGGCGTGATGGTATGCGGTGCCATTGGTTATACGTCTCGGTCACCTCTTGTTCCCTTTGACTTCACTTTGAACAGTGGACGTTTAATTTCAGATGTGTTACGACCCGATGCTCTATCCTCCATTCGATCCCTGTGAAACCCTACATTTCAGCAGGATAATGCACGACCACATGTTGCATGTCATGTACGGGTCTTTCTGGATACAGAAAATGTTCGACTGCTACCCTGGCCACCACATTCTCCAGATCTCTCACAAATTGAAAACGTCTGGTCAATGGTGGCCGAGCAACTGGCTTGTCACAATACGCCAGTGACTACTCTTGATGAACTGTGGTATCGTGTTGAAGCTGCATAGGCAGCTATACCTCTACATACCTGTTTGACTCAATGCCCAGGCGTATCAAGGCCTTTATTACGGCCAGAGATGGTTGTTCTGGGTACTGATGTCTCAGGATCTATGCACCCAAACTGCGTGAAAACGTAATCACATGCCAGTTCTAGTATAATATATTTGTCCAATGAATACCCGCTTGTCATCTGCATTTCTTATTGGTGTAGCAATTTTAATGGCCAGTACTGTAGTTGTATTAGGTTGGTAAGAGGGTTGCCCAGAAAGTAACGCAGAGATATTTTTTCTCACCCGAAAACAGTGTTACAAATGTGAAACGTTTCGTATGTATTATCTGATGTCTTCTGAGTGAGCTCGCCAAGTTTCCGCCAATGCCGACAGACAATGTAGCTGGACAGTTTGAAAATGGCGTCTGTAGGTGACATACTTTACGTACAACTTGCCGTCATTGAATTTCTCACTGCAGGGAAAGAAACTGTTCGGAATATTAACAAACGCTTGTGCAAAGTTTATAGACCATCTGCTGTTGACAGAAATACAGTTAGTCGCTTGGTGAGGTCATCAGAAGGTGGTTCGGCGGAGCTGCACGATTTGCAGCGGCCTTGAAGGCCATTCACAGCTGTCACTCCAGATATGTTGCAGCGAGCTGATGATATCATTTACGAGAACAGATGCATTACCCCCGGCAGTTGCCGCAGCATCTATCAATCAGCAAAGGAAGTGTGGATGCAATTATCCGCACTGTTGGATATTCAAGGATTGGTACCGACAGGGCATACACGACCGTGTTTCGCCGTGGAGGAATGCAATTGATTACGTGTGGAGATTACGTGGAAAAACAGGGTGAGCAGGGCGTGTAGATAAAACACCATCCTTTCGTCTGTGTAATTCTCGTTATGTTCAATAAAAAATTACTGAAGAAAAAAATGCGCTGCATTACTTTCTAGGGAACCCTCGGTTATCCGTTCGTGGCGTTTTTTAATATATATTTTTATTTTGCATTTTTCTATGGGTCTAGTTACCGACTGTCATATTTTATTTGTATTTCGCTGTTGACATTTTGTCATTTGGAGATAGTGACGAGCTGTGGACTCTAGAAAATGGAGTGCCAATCGGAGAATTATGAACGTGTCCAATATATTGTCCTGTTAGAGTTCAGGCACCGTGTATAAGGACAATGACATCTACATCTACGTGTTACTCTGCTATTCACAATAAAGTGCCTGGCAGAGGGTTCAGTGTAACACCTTCAAGCTGTCTCTCTACCGTTCCACTCTCGAACGGCACGCGGGAAAAACATGCACTTAAATTTTTCTGTGCGAGCCCTGACTTCTCTTATTTTACCGTGATGATCATTTCTCCCCATGTAGGTGGGTGCCACAGAATGTTTTCGCAATCGGAGTAGAAGACTCGTGATTGAAATTTCACGAGAAGATCCCGTCGCAACGAAACACGCCTCTGTTTTAATGATTGCCACTCCAATTCACGTATCATGCCTGTGAAACTATCTCCCCTATTTAGCGATAATATAAAAGAAGCTGCCCTTCTTTGTGCTTTTTCGATGTCATCCGTCAGTCCGACCTTATGCGGATCCCACACAGCACAGCAAAACTCCAGAATATGGAGGACAAGCGTGGTGTAAGCAGTCCCTTTAGTAGACCTATTGCACCTTCTAAGTGTTCTGCCAATGAATCGCAGTCTTTGGTTTGCTGTACATTGGACAGAGCGCGGAAAAAGAAATGGCTTTCTCGTGTTAAGGTGGATTGTTTTGACATTAGTGACTCTCCACGTTGAGGAAGGCCTTTGGGGCTTGACGAAGATCGTTTAAAAACATTAATCCACAATGATTCACGTCAGTGTACTCGAGAACTAGCAGATGTTATGAACTATGAACATTGCACCATCGTGCAACATTTGCACGTAATAGGTAAGCTTCAAAAATCGGGTGTGGGGGTACAGCATACTCTAAGCCAAAATCACAAAAATCAACGGAAGAGCATATGTGCATCTCTGCTTGCTCGTCATCAGTGACGCAGTGAATAACATCGGCATTCTCATCGGCATTGCTATCCTGTATCGTTACTGGTGACAACTAATGGCGTCTTTTTGCTAACATAAGGAGAGAAAGGAATGGTTGAGCCAAAACAAAGCAGCAACTCCCTGTATTGCGCGCGCATCCACATACGATAAGCGACTGTGTGATGTACTACGGATGAAGCACTTCGACGAGGTGTAACCATCACTGCAGACATTTATTGTCAACAACTGAGACGCAATCCAAGAACAACGGCCAGGGAGACTACGTGGAGTGATGTTACTTCACGATAACGCCCGCTCGCATTCTATTAGACTGATAAAAGGATCACTCAGATGTTGGCTCTGGGAGTCATTCCGCACCCATCTTATTAACCTGATCTTCCACCCTCAGATTTTCACCTTTCCCGCTCTCTATCGAACAGCCTTCAAGGACCTTCCTTGACGGACAATATATTGTTGATGACTAAAGTGTGTGTTACGTATATATTACTTTACACGTATGCGAAACTAAAGGACGGAAGTAATTTTCGCTTGTGTCACTATCAAGTACCGCAGCTCGACGAAACATGGACCATACATACACTCATGCTCATAAATTAAAGATAATGCTGATACATGGTGAAACAACGCTCTGGTGGGCAGTTTGCGGGTTTAAATCACCTCGGGGTTTATCCATGCGGTGCATTTGACCTGCGGTCGGCCCACGGTGGCGCTGGCAGCAGTCCCACATACGCAGAGGTTTGTTGGTGCGTCTCAGAGTACGGTACAGCGAGTAAGTGTGCAGACGTTTTCAGCCGTGCTAATGGTGACTGTGTGTTTAAAATGGCTCAAAGAACACATATTGATGACGTTATGAATGGTAGAATGCTAGGGCGACTCGAGGCTGGTCAAATACAGCAGGTCGTAGCATGGGCCCTCCTTGTGCCACAACGTGTGATCTCAAGATTTTGGCAACGATCGCAGCAGACAGGAAACGTGTCCAGGCGCTACTGTACGGGACGTCCACAGTGTACAACATCACAACAACACCGATATTTCACCATCAGTGCCCGCAGATGGCCACGGAGTACTGCAGGTAGCCTTTCTCGGGATGTTACCACAGCCACTGGAACAGTTGTCTCCAGACACACAGTCTACAGACGACGGAACAGACATGGTTTATTCTCCTGGAGACCTGCAAGATGCATTCCACTGACACCTGGTCACAGGAGAGCTCGTAAAGCTTGGTGACAAGTACACAGTATATGGTCATTGGAACAGTTGTCCCAGGTTATGTTCACGGACGAGTCGAGGTATAGTCTGAACAGTGATTCTCGCCGGGTTTTCATCTGGCGTGAACCAGGAACCAGATACCGACCCCATAATGTCCTTGAAAGGGACCTGAATCGCGATCGTGGTTTGATGGTGTGGGGTGGGATTATGATTGGTGCACGTACACCCCTGCATGTTTTTGACAGAGGAACTATAATAGGTCAGGTGTATCAGGACGTCATTTCGCATCAGTAATTCTGCCTTTTCAGGGGTGCAGTGGGTACCACTTCTTCCTATTGGATGATAAAGCAAATCCCCACCGAGCTGCCATCGTGGAGGAGTACCTTGAAACAGAAGATATTTGGCGAATGGAGTGGCCTGCCTGTTCTCCAGACCTAAACCCCACCGAGTACGTATGGGGTGCTCTCGTTCGACGTATCGCTGCACGTCTTCAAACCCCTACGACACTTCAGGAGCTCCGACAGGCACTAGTGCAAGAATGGGAGGCTATATCCCAGCAGCTGCTCGACCACGTGATCCAGAGTATGCCAACCCGTTGTGCGGTCTGTGTACGTGTGCATGGTGATCATATCCCGTATTGATGTCGGGGTACACGCGTAGGGAACAGCGGCGTTTTGTAGCACATGTGTTTCGGGACGGTTTTCCCAACTTATCACCAATACCGTGGACTTACAGATCTTTGTCGTGTGTGTTCCCTATGCGCCTATGCTATTAGCGCCAGTTTTGTGTAGTGCCACGTTGTGTGGCGCCACATGCTGCAGTTATCCTTAATTTATGAGCATGAGTGTAGAAAGAAGTGCCGCAGGATAGCACAGAAGTTAAATGAAAGTAGTGCGCAATCACACGAACAGAAATGACAGTTTTTATATTACAGTGAAACCATTGCGATTTATGGTGGTCCGCTGGACATTACAAAAGGCGGGACACGGTTCTTCATAGAATGTATAATGGCAAAGGATATCAATGTGTGCTCTGCAACATACTCTCATGCCGGCCGCAGGGTTCCTAAGAAGTTCTCGTGGCAAGGAGTTCTGTTCCTCCAATAGCGCAGTTAACAATTTCTGGATGGTCGTCGAAACGTGTAGGCTTGCTGCAGTACGTCTTCCAACGCAGCCCAAATGTTCTCGGGGGAACGGGTAGGCCCGTCCATTCGACGAATATCCTCTCGCTTGGAGAGTTCCTCCACCTACGCTGTTCAATGTGGTCGCGCACTGCCATCCATAAAAATTAAGTCAAGGCAGAATGTACCCCTGAAAATACGCTCATAGGGAAGGAGAACAGTGTCACGTTGACCGGTGAATCTACCGTCTTCAAAGATTCGGTCAGTTCGCTTATCCAACCCTATGCCCCTCCACACCACAACGTTTGGGCCACCAAAATGATCATGTTGGATAACATTCCTGGGTGATTACATCTTCCCGTCTCTCGCCATATGGAGGTACGTCCAGCATCTACATACACATTTCGCAAACCGCCGTCGGGTTGCCTGACAGCGGTTAGCCTGTAGCGCTACTAACCATTTCCTCTCCTGTTCCACTCGCAAACAGACCTAAGAAAAAACGACTGTCTAGACGCCTCCGTATGAGCCATAAGTCCTCTTATATTCGTGATCCTTGCGTGAAATGTACGTTAGCCACAGTAGAATCGTACTGCAGTCAACTTCAGTTGCCGGTTTCTAAATTTTCTCTATAGTGTTCCTCGTGAAGAACGTCGCCTTCCGCCTAGAGATGCGTTATTCGAACCTACTAGTGACAAATCGATCAGCCCGCCTCTGAACTGCTTCGATGTCTTCCTTCAGCGAGAACTGGTGCAGATCCCGAACACTGGAGCAGTGCTCAAGAATGGATCGCACTGGTATCCTCATTTGCAAATGAAACAGACTTTCCTAAAATTCTCCCAATAGCCGAAGTCTAGCATTCGCCTTCCCTACCACAAACCGCACATACTCGTTCCGTTTCATATAGCTTTTTAACGTTACGCGTGGATGCTTAATTGGGGTGACGGCCAAGCAGCACACCACTAATGCCGTATTCGAACAGTAAGTATTTGTTTTTCCTACTCATCTACAAGAGCTACAGTAGCTTGCATTTTTCTACATTTAGAGCGAGCTGCCACTTACTAAACCAACTAGAAGTTTTGTTACTATAGTTCTACTGCGACTCAACAACGACACCTTCCCGTACGCCTCAGAATCACCAGCAAACAACCGCAGACTGATGCTAAACCACATGTGAAGTCGCTGATTCATACTGAAATTCTGTTTTGATGGTTCACTTTATGCCAGCGATGTTACTATACCAGTATGGGAAAATGTGTAACAAACAACATGTCACAAGGTCGTGCTCTAAATTTTTTAATTAATGGCTGACCGGAAGCTGTGATCCCATAATTAATGAACAGCACAATATAAATCTTTGACCCACGTGGCAGCCCGACAGATAATGGGATCGTTAGCGAACCTGGCTTTAATTATACGGGCGCTGACGGGGTGCGGTACGGTCAAACGAGTCGCGGGTTCTTTTGTTGTTATAATCCGCGAGTCTGGCGTATCACGTTGCTCGTTCCCACGCACCCGCCAGGTAGATTACGTATAGCGCTTGTTAGCCGAGCTCTACAGAAAGGTCTAGTTTCTATGCAGGTGACTAGTGATTATGTTATTAGTCGACCTCAAAGCTTGTGAATCTATATTCAAGGCACAAAATCTACGATTCGAACCCAAACAGTAAGTAAACGCTATATTTAACAGTCTGGTGACAAGCAATGTTATTTGTTTCTATAATTCTACTCGATGATCACTATGGTCACTAAACTATACTGGGGTGGAGATATGACCATAAACACCTATCTCTTTGGAGACGATCGGTTTATTGAATTTGGCGACGAAAAGAAATTACAATATACCATACTTAAGTTGCACCTGCTGAGCAAAGAATACAGTATGGAAATCTCAGTTAATAAAACGAAGATAGTTGCATTTGAAGGAGTGGCCTGTAATGCATGTTTACTTTACGTAAATAGTGAATGCATAATATTGAAGTTATATATATATTACTATAGTACGTTTTCTCTTGTCACTCAGGCTAGAACCAAATTTTGCGGTACGAGTTTCGTGAGGTTATATTGTCATTTGGCGCTACTTACGATTTATGATGATGTTAACCTGGAGATGTATTTAGTTGGTCTGCGTACTCAGTACGTCCGATTTTCTGTGTTTCTTGGATCATATTTATTTCAACACTTCACGTCCAATTTTTGCTGTGTACTGAATGTGTGTTTGCAGTAGGCTGTGTTGCGTTTGTTATTTGTGTGGATGTATTATTATTGATACTGTTTTGTGTGTGTGTGTGTGTGTGTGTGTGTGTGTGTGTGTGTGTGCGTGCAAGAGAGACACAGACTTGGTTATCAGTTACTTTCTTCTCCACTGCAAGGGCTCGTTTTATATGAACGTTTTCCAGTAATGTCAGGAGTTCTATTGTTGTGATTGTTCACTTTAATAATTTTCGTGTACCGTTCCATGTTAGATGGTTCATGTTTTATCAGCTATTCGTGAAAGGCAGAATGGGCACTTTCATACTTCCAGCTTCTTGCGTGTCCTTTATACCTGGTTTTTAAATTCCTGCCTATGGTTACCATATACATTGTTTTGCATTCTTTTCATTCTAACTGGTACAAACCACCTCTTTGGTATTTATGTGGTTTGTCTATTGCCGTTTGTAAACGTCACTGGAATGCATTTCTTAGTCTGTGTGCCATCCCAGCGACATTTGTGCCGTAAAGACATTTAAGATAAAAAAAAAAAAACTTGTTACGGGAAATGTATCTTACGACGGAATAAATGTACGCGAATCTTTAAGTGTTTCACCGACCGCATAGGCGGCGTAAAATATCCATATTTTATAGTAAAACTTAAATTTTAATCTTAGTATCAAGGAGTAAATTATTTATGTAATAACTTCTATGATGTTAATAGGGGAGGAGAACGCTACTAGATTGCTGTTCTCTTCTTCTTTCTTCGCTTGTTTCTCGGGTTAAGAAGCCGACATCTTGTAGCATGAAAGTAATGTAAGCATTTATGCTGTTAACCTTGTTAATATAGTACGTTAAAGTTTATGTGTGAGTTATTTCGATGTACACTGAGCCCTCTGTCATGTCCCTTGCATTGAATTAATTTTTGTTAAGACATTTGCAGCTCCACAATGATAGCGACCGCTGCTTCAACGGACGCCATTATGCGCCGACCTAAAAAGCAAAATCATGGCGGAAGCACAGAGACCGCCCGCTTTAACATTTAACAAACATTTTTTTTCATAGCGATGAGCCGCAGCGGCGAGCAACATTAGTTTTAAGATTTTACTTTTGAGCTTACACTGAGAGCCAGGATTCGACTACCACAGCCCGAATATTACGGTAAGAGGAGTATTCTTCGAGTGTTGTGTGGATCCACAATAAAATCATTGTTTGAGTCCATGCTCTTTAAAGTACGAATACGTCGAGACTAATTATCATACTGTTATACATCCATTCTCACGTAATATTCTTCGAAGTAAAAATCAGTTAATAATTTTTTCATACTGATCACACAATTACATCTAAGTGTGTTTTTACAGACACGAATAAATAAATAAATATATTCCACTCTCGAAGAACAATCACTTTATCTGTAAGCAAATTGAAATCCTTTTTCTTTAGCCAAGATCTCGCCGGGAATGCCTGAAGAGTTACAAGCTTCATCTGGTTCACTGCATGTATGGCGCTGGTAATAGAACATCAAAAAACAGAGAAATAAAACAAAAACAAACTCATACAATTACTGCTGTGACGTCTGCTGTAAGGGAGTGAAACTTGGGATGCCACAAATAGAGAGAAGAACAGAATACACACAGCTCAAATGAGACTTCTAAGAATAGAGAAAGGTTGCACCGCCAAGACCGGATTAGAAATGAACTGATCGTAAAGAACTCAACGTAGAGGGGATAAACAATGTAACAGAAAATAACAGAAACGTATGGAAAGAGTATGTGAGTAGAGTGCAGAAAAAGAGACTGACGAAACGGTTCTTGAGATACAGTCAGGAAAAGAAACCTTGGTAGGTCCAAAATGAGATGAGCTCAACATAACCTTCCAAAACGCAGCAGGTACATAGCCTAACCCCCGGGAGTGAAGATATGATGATATGACTATTGACCATCTTCAGATCTGTCATGAAAAGGAAAACCAAATACAATTACTGGACGATCTACCGATCATAGCCAGCCGCTGTGGTCGAATGGTTCTAGGCGCTTCAGTCCGGAACCACGCGGCTGATACGGTCGCAGGTTCGAATCCTGCCACGGGAGTGGATGTGTGTGATGTCCTTAGGTTAGTTAGATTTATGTAGTTCTAAGTTTAGGTCACTGATGACCTCAGTTGTTACGTCCCGTAGTGCTTAGAGCCATTTGAACCATTTGAACCGATCATAAAAAATAAATTAATAAATAATGTTATATACGAGTGCCCGCTGAAAAGTATTACATTCGATTTTTTATGTGAAAACTCTTAAAGCTTTTTAAATTAAACAAATGTTATTAAGGTAGTACATCTTTATTCTTCTTATCTACATATTTATTTCTCGACATAGTCACCGTGGCGATGAACAAATTTCTCCGAACGAGTGGCCAGTTAATTGATACCACCATGTAGAATTTTTCACTCTGTTGATGGAGCCACAACCTCACCCTTTCTTTCACCACTTCATTAGTATCGAAGTGAAATCGTCGAAAGTGTTCTCTGTTTTGGAAATAGATGAAAATCATTTGGGACCAAGTCGGGACGGTGTGGTGCACGATCGATGACAGTAAACACAAGGCATCAGATTGATAAAGATGTCGCAGCGCTCGTGTGTGGACGAACTCGTCGAATTCGTTTTCTTCTTTTTTTCTGTGGGCTTACACCGGAATAGTTACTGTACACACCGCCATGTTACAGGCTACAAATCGGAGCCCTGTAGCGGCAGAGGGAAGAAAACAAGCAAAAATGAAGAATAAAGATGTAGGGTGTTAATAAATCTGTCTCATTTAAAAAGCTGTACGATTTTTCAGATAAAAAATTAGAGTTATTACTTTTCAGCACGAGTCCGTGTGTATAGAAAACACGAGTTTAAAAATGTGATAAAACAGACCGGTTTAAAACACACGAAGTCTTATACTATCCTAATACAGTACAGCCAGAGCAGTATCGTCATGAAAAATAACCAAAATTAGCCATTAGTCGAGAAGCAGATTTAATAATATGGTGGAAACTGGGCGACAACGTCGGAATTGTCAGAACGTGAGAGGTGGCCTTGTTCACAGAAAACTGCGGTGCAGTTTGCTGCACATCGAACATGTCTCTGATGTAAACTCGTCGGGTACAGGCTACTGTACGCATATGTGACATATGTACGGACAATTAAGAAAAAAACGTACAATTAGTCAGACAGTGTTTGGAACTAAAATGTGTTAATAGTTGTTAAAGCAATAAAACGAAATGCATTAAAAAACGAAAATGAATTCAATATTTTCAAATTATTGAAAAATGGAACGGCTAAGTGACAATATCTTATCACGAAAAACTACGGCGGGTTTTTTATGTAACTTTGATATTATACCCGTGCGTAAAGTTTAAGGAACTAAGAAATTATGTAGATTATAAAAGAAGCCAAACGAACAAAACTTAAGACAGACGTAAGCAATCAGCGACCTCCGTTGTCGAAGCCGTTGGAATGTTGCGAATTTAAATACTGCCCGGAGTTTACCTGCTGACAAGATTGTCTAATGCTTATTTTATGATAGCGATGTCGACGGGTCGATAAAGCCTATTTCAGTTGAATGCCGTTGGAAACATGTTCGGCTATAGCGAATTTTCCCGTGTGAATCATCTTATAAGCCTAAGAAACCCGTCGATGTGAGTGCTTGTTTGCGTAATTGTGTAAAGATGACCATGTCTGTGTCCTATGTAGCAATGTCTAGTGTAATGACTCATCATGCCAGTTTTTCTAATGCAACTGTAACCTTTTTTTTTTTTTTTGCTCCTTTGATTCGGCTCCAAAACGTGCAGCTATATTCAGTGAATTACGTAATTCGTGCTGCCGTTTTGTATGTTGACTTTTGAGTGCTAAATCTTAAGTTGTAGGTTTAAAGCTTGCTGGACCACATCACATGAAGTTCTGTGTGTTGTCTTCGGAATCTATCCAATAGACTGCACCATCAGATATCGGGCTGCAGCATATTGGCTGAAGGTGGAAATACGTGACAGTTTAACTGTCACAGCAGGGGTAGAAGTAACAAACGAAAGGCACTTAAAGAGGTGGCGGTCGGATGCTGGCTACGGGAATGGGACAACGGTGATAAAGGTCGTAGAGTTTATACTTTATTACACAACACCAGGAAACGCTTAGAAGTGAGACATATCGACCCAAGCAGACTGTGCTGACAGGACATGGCCTTTATCCAATGCATTTACACCGCAAGCATTGCAAAGAATAGGAAAAATATACATGTGGGGAGAGAGGTTCCCAGAGCACGTAATAATATAGTTTCTCACACAGTCCAGACGACCAGAGCACAAATACGAGGAGGTACACAGTGCGATTAGAGACGAAACACCATGGAAGTAAGTCAGCAACACGGCAGACTCCATCACAAAGGCTCAGCGCCCTCTGTATATAAAAAAGATGAGAAAATATATCTGACAAGAGACCCAGGACACAACGAACCATCGACATGGCAGATACCTCAGAGGAAAATCGCCAAACTGACCAAATAATAGCGTAGATGACAACTTCTTTTACAAAAACTAAGCCTTTACAGGTTATTGTTCCTGTAGAGTAGATGTCGGGTTACTGTACGTAGCTTAGTAACAACAAGAATCTGCGGTGGACACAGGGTTCGATGTCTTTCCGAAGTATGCCTGCCCCGACTGGACGTTGGTAGCAGGTATCTAAAACTTATCCCTAAGCTTTCCTGCCATCTTTAAACTACTTCCGATTTCAAAAAATTATTAACAATCTTATTTAATATCCACCGATTCCCTTAATTAATTTTTCTTTGTAACTCATAGATAGATAGATAGGGAGGTAACGATGAAAATAAAGCTGTTTGTTTGTTGGGAGGGGGAGTGGGGCTCATAGTGGCATTGTCTCCTAAATGCGAGGCTTCCGGGACGAGTCCCTATCCGGCACAGAGTTTTAATCTGGGCTGGATTGGAAAGTACAGGTAAATGAAAAGCAGAACTTGGCATCTGTGTTGCTGCACTCAGTCAAAGGCACTGAAGGCTGTGTAAGGATGTACGTACTTTCGCGATAACGTTGACAACAAGAACAGCGGCGTGTGTGACTTCACGATATCGCCGGCTGGTGATCGCTCAGCCTGCTGTGAAAGAGAGCGGCCGACACGAGTGCTCATCCGCTTAGCAGGTTGCCGACCCACGGAGCTCAAAGGAGCGAGGCAACCTTTGTAGAACCAGTTTTAAAAATACGGGCGTGCCATTTTTCATTGACGGTCAAGCGAAAACAAAAACTGCGCTGTGAGTGAGTTACCTTCTACCTTGTAACACGCTGGACAGCCGTATTTGGCCCAGTTACTTTTAGTCACGTGTAAAATAAGATGAAAATCTTTAATGTATTTGAATAACTGTTTTAGATGAATGTGTATACCAGATAAACGTGAGCCACAATGGATACATGTCTCGCTTGTAAACATAAAAAGTGAGGTAAGATATTTTTCTGGATTACGCCTGTGTACGTACCCATGTGATACTACAGAAGTTGTGTACATACAGTGAGCAATCTAGGAATATACCGTGTGGTTATAATTAACCTGCGGCTACTTATGGAGGTACGGTGTGGGCTGTATTTATCGAATGGCTACGAAACGTTGCAGGTATACAAAGGCGCTAATGCAGAGCCAATTTATGCTGGAAAAAGTTAGTTCGAATTTCAGCCACCAGGTGCAAATTTTTTGCTGTATGGCATCTCGTCGACGTCCGTGGTGCTCACAAATTGTGAAAGCATCGGTTAATAATAAAAACAACACTGTGTCTTTCTCACTTGTTTGACCTTTTCTCCCCGCTTCCCTTCCTAATCCATTATGTATGGAAACATTTCTGTACGTCTTTCTTGCAGTCACAGGGCCAGATTTGCACGTGGTTGCCAAGATTGGAACTAATTTGTATTCCAGCGTAAATCGGTTCTGCATTAAAACATTAGGATATCTACCAGGTTTCGTTGCCATTTTTAATTACAGCCTACATTGGACCTCTGTGAGTGGCTGTACTTTCGTTACAAACATCCAGTACTAAACCACACCATGCATCGCTACCTCTGGGTCTGCGAAGACGGGATTAGACTAATTGCAGTGTGTGCAGAGGATTTAAGCAAGGATTCATCTTATGCTCAATGCGACAATAGAACAGAGAGAATACATAATAGTGGTACAATGGGATGTAGCCCCTGCCATAACTTGTTAACAGCTACTGCATACTGGTAAATATATTCAATTGTTTATGACTAAGTGTGTATATATAAAAGGGGAGGGTCTGAAGGTATGACCCTACAGGAAAGCACAAGTGGAGTACTAACCACGGATGTAAAAGAACATTATGATTACCGAGTATTTTAAAATATTTTATATTTTATTATTGTTAAATTCTAGGCTTCAGTGACATCGTAAATGGGGTAGTGATAGCAAATTACGTCTGGGAGGCAGGAGAGAAATTGTAAAATTGTGACACCTCCTCTACTCCTCCATCCCCAAGACCTGAATCCTTGAGTCATGCTTGTGCGCATCCAGTAACAGACATAAAAAGTAATATGATGTTTCTACATGATATATGCGTTCCAGAGCGATACCATGTTCCTTTGCCTTTGGATTACAATATTCGGCGTTTATACAAGTTATAAATAGATTTCATACTGAACATCTTAGAAACCTACTTACAGTTGGTCCAGTAGTGAGCTACGCTTCAGGGGATCGTTCCTTCTGAAAATAAAAGAGAGAAACCTTTGTTACTTTGAGTTTAACACAGTTACGATAGCTGCAAGCAAATATTAATGAAAGGAAAACATGCATTGCAATAACATCATGTGTTAATCAAGCGCATAGCATGAAAAACTTCACAATTCTAAACATTGTTATTAATGGGCGGACAGCAGACTCAAAGAACGCAAAGAGAATATTTTAATCAAAAGCATTTATGAATATATTGTGCTGTCCTCGCCATAGTTCGTAATCAAATTAAAGCTGTGAAACAAGAGAATACAAATATCTGCCAGTGCTCAAAAGAATCTCTCTCTCTCTCTCTCTCTCTCTCTCTCTCTCTCGCTTCTTTTCGCCCGTCTCCAAAAGAAATTATGCGAACGACAGTTGGACAAATTCGATTTTGCATTGCCACGTCTCGTAAAAATGTTTGCACGATCGGAAGTCTTTCAGTAATTTTACACGATGGCACACAAATGTTGTATACAGGATGTCTGAAATCTCACAGACAAGAACTCAGAGACTGACGGATACTTCCTTAGTATTTTGCTATACGGGAGGCGTGGTCTCCAGTGGCTCGTTACAGGCAAATAATTAGGTTTGATTAATCCGTTTGGTTACTACGTTTACTTACGTTTCTGAGAAAATACCTTCCTAACAGTGGAAAAAACAAGTAATATGTAATCACCAAACCTTGGAACACAAGAAAAGATATGCGATGGCGCTGGGACTGTTTACTGTTGCTGTAGTAACAAAAACAAAAAAACAAAACTGCTGTGGTCATCAGTCCCCTAGAACTACTTAAACCCAACTAACCTAAGGACATCACACACATCCATGCGTGAGGCAGGATTCGAACCTGCGACCGTAGCAGTCACACGGTTCCGGACTGCGCGCCTAGAACCGCGAGACCACCGCGGCCGGCGCTGTAGTAACAGTTTCACATATCGTCGACGTACCGCTTTTCCGTTACGTTGAGTGAACTCGTTACGCGCGATACGTATCAACGCCAATTCTTCATCAGTACACTTATCTACATTGCTGTTTATCACTGTTAACGAACAACTGATAGTGTCAGGATAAGAAGCACGACACAGAGCCGAGAAGTTCTGAATGCAAACTTGATGGCAGAGAGTGGAGTGGACAGAGAGGACACACTTTGTCGCAGGAGAAATTTTGTTAGCAAAAGTCTAGATGACTTTTATGTAACCGCTGTTATCGCTGTAGGCCATCTTCAGATTTAAAACAAGAATAAAAAGGAAAAGAAACATTAATTACCCCCTTTCGTCTAACTATAACCTATTTATAATAATATATAAGACAGATAAGTTAGTGTTATACCAAGTTATCCAATATAAACTTCCTCATCAGAAGTAACCGGACGCCCGTATATAATACGGAACTGACCCAAAATGTGACGAGAAGCGGACGCACCAGTGTAAAACGAAGCGCCAAGTACCGTGTTGTTAGTAGCGGAGAGTAAAAGCGGTATGGCCTCGTCAGGAGGGCTCGGTGACACCGAACGCGGAGGTCACCTGAGTAGCAAATCCAATTAGGGACATTTCAATACTTCTAAAACTGGCCAAGTAGATTGAACACAGAAAGGAACAACCGCAACTAAACACAATCCTGGTAAACCGTATGCACCGACACACAAGGATCGTCGGGTACTTAGGAGGGCGGTTGTAAAAGTCGCGTGAAATCAGCGGAAGGAATCAGTTGTTCCAAAGGGCTACCAGCCAGCACTACAGCTAACACAGTGTCTGTGCGTAGGGGGTTAAAAACTATCGGTTGCAATTGTCGAGCAGTTGCTCGTAAGCCGTTCGTTTCAGGAATAAAAACTAAGCGAAGCTTGAGATTTTGGGAAGAGCAACGCCACTGAACAGTGGAAAAGAGTGGAGTCGCTAAAGGCGATGTGTGGATAAAGTGACCTGAATAATATGCCATGTGAAGTGCGGAGAAGGTGGTCTATCGGCATGGATGTGGTTTTTGTAGTTACACTCCTGGAAATTGAAATAAGAACACCGTGAGTTCATATATTGACACATTCCTTGGGTCAGATACATCACATGATCACACTGACAGAACCACAGGCACATAGACACAGGCAACAGAGCATGCACAGTGTCGGCACTAGTACAGTGTATATCCACCTTTCGCAGCAATGCAAGCTGCTATTCTCCCATGGAGACGATCGCAGAGATGCTGGATGTAGTCCTGTGGAACGGCTTGCCATGCCATTTCCACCTGGCGCCTCAGTTGGACCAGCGTTCGTGCTGGACGTGCAGACCGCGTGAGACGACGCTTCATCCAGTGCCAAACATGCTCAATGGGGGACAGATCGGGAGATCTTGCTGGCCAGGGTAGTTGACTTACACCTTCTAGAGCACGTTGGGTGGCACGGGATACATGCGGACGTGCAATGTCCTGTTGGAACAAGAAGTTCCCTTGCCGGTCTAGGAATGGTAGAACGATGGGTTCGATGACGGTGTGGATGTACCGTGCACTATTCAGTGTCCCCTCGACGATCACCAGAGGTGTACGGCCAGTGTAGGAGATCGCTCCCCACACCATGATGCCGGGTGTTGGCCCTGTGTGCCTCGGTCGTATGCAGTCCTGATTGTGGCGCTCACCTGCACGGCGCCAAACACGCATACGGCCATCATTGGCACCAAGGCAGAAGCGACTCTCATCGCTGAAGACGACACGTCTCCATTCGTGCCTCCATTCACGTCTGTCGCGACACCACTGGAGGCGGGCTGCACGATGTTGGGGCGTGAGCGGAAGACGGCCTAACGGTGTGCGGGACCGTAGCCCAGCTTCGAGGAGACGGTTGCGAATGGTCCTCGCCGATACCCCAGGAGCAACAGTGTCTTTAATTTGCTGGGAAGTGGCGGTGCGGTCCCCTACGGCACTGCGTAGGATCCTACGGTCTTGGCGTGCATCCGTGCGTGGCTGCGGTCCGGTCCCAGGTCGACGGGCACGTGCACCTTCCGCCGACCACTGGCGACAACATCGATGTACTGTGGAGACCTCACGCCCCACGTGTTGAGCAATTCGGCGGTACGTCCACCCGGCCTCCCGCATGCCCACTATACGCCCTCGCTCAAAGTCCGTCAACTGCACATACGGTTCACGTCCACGCTGTCGCGGCATGCTACCAGTGTTAAAGACTGCGATGGAGCTCCGTATGCCACGGCAAACTGGCTGACACCGACGGCGGCGGTGCACAAATGCTGCGCAGTAGCGCCATTCGACGGCCAACACCGCGGTTCCTGGTGTGTCCGCTGTGCCGTGCGTGTGATCATTGCTTGTAGAGCCCTCTCGCAGTGTCTGGAGCAAGTATGGTGGGTCTGACACACCGGTGTCAATGTGTTCTTTTTTCCATTTCCAGGAGTGTAGATCCCCTACTGTGCTTAGAAAAACGCAGGTTTTCTCCGCGTGATTAATTAATGGTGTGAAAAACGTCGGATGAACACCCGGAAGCATACCATTAATGCTGTTCATAATGTCCGTACTAGATCATACTGTAGCTTGTAAACCATCGCACATACCCATTCAGCATATTGTTCGTTGCTGTTAATTTTTTTTTTAGAACTAAATTTTAGTCAGATCGATAAGAGATGAAGCGGTGGCCTACCATCTGTCGTGAAGAACACATTATGATGGTTATGGTTAGTTAGGGAACGTCCGGTGCCGAAGACAATATGTCGCTACAGCTGAGGAAGTCGCCGGACGCAAGGCAGGCAGGTGAAAGGAAAGAGCGGGGCCTCGCGCTGTGTAGCTGTTTTTCAAGTGCGGCCCACCGAGCTCTAAATTAAAGACAAACAGCTTCGTGCAATGTTCAGAAACGCCATTAAAATTTCTTGTTCTCTTGAAATGCTCCCTGTGCTTTTATCTCACAGCAAAAAACACTGCGTGGGCGTACGTTCTCCGTTCTTAGTGTGTGTCAGCGGCATACCTTTTCGCATAATTTCGGAAGAAGTAGCGAGGTATTTTTGTTTCACGTTTGCCTTTAATTAATGACAGTGCTATTCCTATGTTATTTACAGCTATGCGGACAGTCACCACAGATGCTGAATAACGTTTGCCTGTTTTGTTAATCGTAACCACAATGAAATACAATGAGCTCCGCTACGGTGACTGTCCTGTAGTGGATTTTGAAAGAAACAGAAGAGCAGATCATCTTAGTAATCTGACAGAAGAGTATCCAAAGACTAAACTGTTACTGGTCTCATACTCCGCCACTCCACCGACAAGGAGACGTAATTGGAGAGTGGCAACGATATTATTTTTACGGTATAACGTTCCAGGTTACGCAGGCCTTACTCCATGGGTTCGTGGCAAACACATCACATGCGGGTCCGTTCAGAACATAAATACTCTTCCCAGCAAGTGGATCGGAAGTTCGTACACAGAGGAACCAAACCTTTATGGTCACGGCCAACCGCGAGACAAAATGCCACCTAGAGGTGTTGTGGGCACATGGCACTGTGTGGAATGCATAAAAGCGGAGCAGAGACGAATGGGCAATCATTCTAGCGACAACACAGACTACGAATGGGGAAATCAACTGATTTGAATTACTTTGACGAAGTGCACACTGCTGTACACTCTAAGGAAAAAATAGAAAGAAAAATAAGTCGAACCACGAAGGAATTATCCGAATGGGACGGAAATTGGTAGATGTGCTGGGCATGAACAGAAATACAGATGATCACAATTTCGAAAAGGTTTGGTAATGTTTTCAAGAGAAAGAGCTTCACAACTTGAGCAAATTAATAACGGATTGCTCCACCTCTGAACCCCAATCAGCCAGTTATTCAGCTTGTCATTGATAGAGTTGCTCTCCAATTAGCGTTAGATGGCTCTGAGCACTATGGGTCTCAACTGCTGAGGTCATAAGTCCCCTAGAACTTAGAACTACTTAAACCTAACTAACCTAAGGACAACACACACATCCATGCCCGAGGCAGGAGTCGAAACTGCGACCGTAGCGGTCGCGCGGTTCCAGACTGTAGCGCCAGAACCGCTCGGCCACCAGCGGCCGGCTAGCGTTAGATCATCGAAATCCTGAGATGATTGGAGAGCACTTACCACAAGCTCCAGACGTTCTCAGTTGAGGAGAGATTAAGCTACATTGTTCGCTAAGTTTGTGTTTGGTAAATGTGAAGACAAACGGTAGAAACTCTTGCCCTTTGCGGGCAGGCATTATCTTGCTGAAATGTAAGCCCACGATGGCTTGCCATGAACGGCAAACGGGATACAGAATATCGTCGACATACCACTTTATTGTAAGGGTGTAGCGGACAACAACCCAAGGGGTTCCGTTGCGAAAATAAATGCACCACCAAACATTACTCTTTTCCGGGCCGTTTGGCGGGGCGGCAGTCAGGTTGGTACTCCACCACTGTCCAGCCGCGTGTCCAGACATATCTTAGGCCTTGAATCTCACTGACTGGATTAGAATTGTCTTCAGTGATGGATTCTGCTTCAAACTGAGCCCATATCACCAGTGAAGAGGCCCCGGAGAGTAGTGGGATAATAATCTGACTGTTGCCCGCCATATACCCTGACAAGGAGTGATGGTCTCAGATGCCATCTCTTTTTATAGCATGGACACTTCGGTTGACATCTGCAACACATTTACAGCGCAGCGGTACGTCGACGATGTTCCACGCGCACTTTGTTGCCATTCATGGGAAGTCGCCTTGGGCTTACATTTCAGCAAGCAAATTCCACCCGCGCACAGTGAGAGTTTATAACGCTTTTATTCGTGCCTGTTAAACCATACGTTCAATAACAAGGTCGCTGGATATCTCTCCAACTGAAAAAGTTTGGAGCATTATGGACAGAGTCCTCCAACCAACTCGGAATTCTATCTAACGCTCCAGTTGGATACAATTTGGTACCACATCCCTTAAGAGGACATCCAACAACTCTGTCAATAGCTGAGCGGTCTAAGGCACTGCAGTCACGGACTGTGCGGCTGGTCCCGGAGGAGGTTCGAGTCCTCGCTAGGGCATGGGTGTGTGTGTGTTTGTCCTTTGGATTATTTGGGTTAAGTAGTGTGTAAGCTTAGGGACTGATACACATTGCTGAAGAAGGTGCTCTGACCAATTTACGTCGTCATTACCGTTTCAGTGGACAATGGATTACCACGATTGGACCGCGAATCAAAGGAAACATGTTTCGATCGAGCCTCACCCGATATTGGGAACAGAATGAAACATTCAGAACCAGTATTTTCAGCACACGCATTGCTTTTGTGGGCCTGGTCTTTTATCGAGAACTCAGACTGTGTGTTGTTGTGTAAGACAATTCTGCCTTTCTTCATCAGTACTGATTAGTCTTCTGTGTCTGGCCGTCGCAGTGTTCGCTGTCTCCAGCACTTCGGTCTTCGACTTTGTGTCGATTTTGGTTTACACACATTACTTTTTCTGCGGCAGCGGTTGACGTTATATTTTTGTTCCCTGAGATTAACCACTTGTCTCGCAGTTGTCCAATCGCTGGATTGTTTATGTTGTTGTATCGTGTTGTGTGCAATCTAAAAATGAAAATGTTTTCTTTATCATGGCCCTCAGGGCTCTGTCTGCTGGAAGACCTTTGAGCTGAAACTTAAAAAAGGCAACTGCCCACATCCAGCAAACAAATATGTGATGCTATTCATCAGTCCACCTAAAGATGAGTGTGTAAGCCCTAGAACCGAGTCTTGCGAGAAAAAGAAATTGAATGACACAGGTAATTGTTCTAATTTAGGTTATGTTAATTGTCCTCCTGTGAATTACGTTTAGCAAGAAGTGGTTCTAAAAAAGTAGATCAAGTGGCCATCCAGATATTGATAACCAGTGACTTCGCTAAATCGCTTAAGGCAAGGGTCAGCATTGGTTTTGTATCCGGACACTGCCGATTTTCTTCCCCACCCATCCGCAAACGCAATTCATGCTGTGTTTCTAGCACTTCATCGTTGAAGGGATGTTTATACATCTTTTTTCTTCCTGTCTTTCTACATTACGTCCTCTCTGTCATAAACACTATTAATTTATTCTTGTGGATTAAAGCAATGCATTTATATTCTACAATTTCTTCCATTATTCTTATTAAATAATAATTATATTAACCGCTGAGAAGCTGAGAAACTGTTATGACACGCAAGACGACTGGACAAAGAAATCTTAAGTAAAAACAGAAAATACAGATCGTGTGAAGAGAAATTATTTCGGAACTAAATGCAATGGATTCGTTGCATCGGCCACCAGCTGCTTGGCAGAGGTAGATGTCACTGGCACGGTTGTACTTTTTGGTGACTGCCCAAGCTCCTGAGTTTGAAAGAATTACTGTCAGTGGATCAATTAGAAACAAAGTGACGAGTTTCAAAAATGCGCTGGATGTTTAGGAGCAACCTTCAAATCCAAAAGAGGATTCATCTTCATCATCACCTGAAGCTGAGACGGAGGAATAAAATATACCTGGCGGTTTCTGTAGCGTAAAATATTACGATGCTAGATATGTAAAAAGAGGAGAACGGATGAGGTATGATAAGTAAAACGCGTGGTTCTCGAAACTTCTGTGGGGGCTGTTGGTCGTAACCAATTCCGCTGTCAGAAATGCACATAACAAACACGGTAACAGTTAAAAATTGTAATTTTCCATATTGTGTGTAATCGTATGACAGTTTGCTATGATTCACGTAGACTCATCTACAAATCAAACAGCAACCAAAATTAATAATTTCTTCGTTGTCTCATCGTTTTTAATTTTGCTATTTAGGGCGAAGAAGAGCAGATCTTCAAGCAATGGACCTTCATCGTACAAAACTGGAATCAGCACCTTATTTGCCATCACCGCACATCCTAGTTCTTCGCAGGGCTCACATAGGGGAGAGTTATGTGGCTAATGGGACCCACCTGCAGCAGAGGGCGGCGAAGTTCTCTCGAGTTTGTACCGCCCGCGTCCTGGCGCCTCTGTCTATTAAGAGAGAGGCGCTCAGCCGTTTGCCGCCGGCAGCGAGGAGGGGTCTCGAGGCGGCTGCGTGCTGAAGGTGAACGTGAACGTCTACGTGCCGCGCCGCTAACCGCCGTGAATGGGACTCTGCGGCCATGAAAGCCAGCCGGCTGCCTCGGTGCGCCCAGAGACACCACTTGAGCCACTCAGCTAATTAGGTGGCGAGTCGCTCCCTGGGAGCGCGTGCCTTCCACCGTAACACTGCCATCCATATCGCTATTCACCACCGCTGCTGTCTCAACAGCCTCCTATTGTCACTCGACGAGTCAGCCACAAGCATCTCTGTAATGTCGAGTCAAACGGAGAGCGTTTAATTAATGGGTGAGCTGAAACGAGCATCGAAGAGCGTAGGACGTTCCAGAACACAAAAGGTATTTTAGTGAATGTTGTCGACCTCAGTTCTTAACAAGTGTGACGAAAATAGAGATCTCACTTGATGCACTACTATGGTCCAAAGCTCGATATTGAGGAGATCAACTGTTACATATTTTACTGTGGAGAATAGAGACTACTTATTCTCTTACTATTTCATTTCCAATCGGCTATTCTTCCAGTGCTTGTCAACGATTTCGAAGCTCTAAGGCTGAAGCTGGAAGAGCCTGGAGATGAAGCCTTGCCAGCCGTAGTGGCCGAGTGGTTCTGGGCGCTACAGTCTGGAACCGCGCGACCGCTACGGTCGCGGGTTCGAATCCTGCCTCGGGCATGGTTGTGTGTGATGTCCTTACGTTAGTTAGGTTTAAGTAATTCTAAGTTCTAGGGGACTGATGACCTCAGAAGTTAAGTCCCATAGTGTTCAGAGCCATTTTTGATGAAGCCTTCGTAGCTTCGAAATCCATAGCAAAAATTGTGAAACAATAAACACTGAGGTAACAAAAATCATGGGATAGCGATATAAACAGGCAGTGAGTTGGCGGAGCTCTCATTTGTACTTAGGTGGTTAATAAGAAAAGGTGTCCGGCGTGATTGTGGCCGCACAACGGGAACTAATAGACTCTGAACACGGATTGATAGGTAGAGCTAGACTTAGAATATTCCGTTTCGCAAATCGTTAGGGAATTCAGTATTCCAAGATGCACAGTGACAAGAGTGTGCCGAGAAAACCACATTTCAAGTATTATATCTCACACAGACAAAGCACGGGCCCACAATCGAGAGCAGCGGCTTTTAAGCTGAGTTGTCAGTGTTGGAAGAGAAGCAACGTTGCGTGAAATAACCGCAGAAATCCACGTGGGACGTTCGAAAAACGTATCCGTTTGGACAGTTCGGAGTAATTTGGCGTTAATGGTCTACGGTAGCAGACGACCGAAGCGAATGCCTTTACTAAGAGCACGACATCGTCTGCAGCCTCTCTCCTGGGTTCGTGAACATATTAATCGGAACCTAGACGACTGGAAAACGTGGCCCGCTCACATGAGCACCGATTTCAGTTGGTAAGAGCTGATGACAGTGTTCGAGTGTGGCACAGACTGGATACGGTTATGTCTGGCTACTTGGACACCATATACAGCCACTCGTTCCAACACAACGATGGAATTTTAATGGACGACAATATACCATGTCACTGCTGGTGATTGGTTTAAACAACATATTGGGCAATTAGACTAAATGATTGGGCGACCAACACCCCTCATCATAAATCCCATCGAACCTTTATGGGACATAATCGAGAGGTCAGTTCGTGCACAAAGTCTGGCAACGCCAACACTTTCGCAATTATGGACTGCTATGAGGCAACATGGGTCAGTACTTCTGCAGGTGCTTCCAACGACTCGTTGCGTTCACTCCATGTCGAGTTGCTGGACCAGACGATACCATTTTAGGAGGTACCCCGTGACACGACATTAGGAGGTATCCCATGGCTTGTCACCTCGTTTTACAAGAGACTAAGATAGTGTAACCACTTCTCCCCCCATAATATCATCGCTACTCTAAAACGAAAACCGTGCCCTATCTGAACATAGGCGTTGCATATACCGACACAATTTTTTTTGTAAACTTCAGATGTAGCCCACTACTAAAGTAATACGGAACTGGCTGAATGTTATCTGCAACGAGCGGCAATAAAATTAAATAAGTAATGGTTCAACTGACCATTTATCAAGACGTCGTCTCTCAGCTTCTCAAAAAATCACCAGCAAAGAGATCGTATCTAGCATCCTTAATGTTATGACCTCTGGAGTCAATAGTTCAACGGCCTCCATCCTATAAGTCAATTTGCGGAATTTATTTCTTACTTACAGCTTGATGATAAATTCGGCTGGGAGGAGCATACCACCGAACTGCTGAAGCACCTAAAGAAATCTCCATTTGCAATGTGAATGTTGCCAGACACAGATGATATAATACGAAAAAGCTTGCATATTTTGATTACTTTTATTCCGTAACGTCATACGGGATAATTTTTGGGTAACTCTTTAAACGAAGCTAAAGTTTTCAATGCTCAAAAATGAGTAATAAGAATTATTTGAGATGTGAACTCAAGAATGTCCTGCAGAGGTATGTTTAGTTGACTAGGGATACTAACTACTGCTTCCCAACATAAGTGTTCCTTAGTCAAATATTTCCTTGATGTATATATATATTTCTTCTTCAAACCAACAGATCAATTCATGCAATCAGTACTAGAAATAAGAGTAATAATGACACTTGCTTTGGTCCAGAAAGATGCCCATTATTCGTCAACACATATTTTCAATAAGTTGGCAGAAGCAATATAAAATCTTGCTACTAATGAAGTTCAGTGTAGGGCGAGCCTCCCTCTAATCAACTGGGGAATTTCTTAAGAGAAACGTACGATGTGTGTATTTTAGTAACAAAATCAAATAATGCATTACATATCGTGTGACTTCGTTACAAGTTCAGTGCGGCACTGCAATTCCTTGTAAATAAGTGTTGCAAAAATCATTTTTCTGTAATAGACCAAGAATTACACTGAAGAACCAAATAAACTGGAACACGTGCGTAATATCGTGTAGGGCCCCGCCAGCACGCAGAAGTATCGCAACAGGACGTGACATGGACTCGACTAATGTATGAAGTAGTGGTCGAGGGATCTGATACAATGAATCCTGCAGGTCTGTCCATAAATCCGTAAGATTACGAGTAGGTAGAGATCTCTTCTGAACAGCACGTTTCAAGGCACTCCAGATATGCTCAATAATCTTCATGTCTGGGGAGTTTGGTGACCCGCAGAAGTCATTAAACCCAGAACAGTGTTCCAGGAGCCACTCTGTAGCTATTCTGGACGTGTGGTGTGTCGCACTGTCTTGCCGGAATTGCCCAAGTCCGTCGGAATGCACAATGGACATGAATGGATGTAGGTGATCAGACAGGATGAGTACGTACGTGTAACCTGTCAGAGTCGTATCTAGACGTATCAGGGGTCCCAAATCACTCCAACGGCACACAGCCCACACCATTATAGAGACTCCACCATCTTGAACAGTTTACAGATGACATGCAGGGTCTGCTCGATACAATTTGGAACGAGACTCATTCCATCAGGCAACATGTTTCCAACCATCAACAGTCCAATGTTGGTGTTGGCGGGCCCAGGCGGGGAGTAAAACTTTATGTCGTGCAGTCATCAAGGGTTCAAGCTCAGAAAGCCCATATCGATGATGTTTCGTTGAATGGTTCGCACGCTGACCCAGCACTGAAATCTGCGGCAGTTTGTCGAAGGATTACACTTCTGTCACGTTGAACGATTTTCTTCAGTAGTCGTTGGTTCCGTTCTTGCAGGATCTTTTTCCGGCCACAGCGACGTCGGAGATTTGATGTTTTACGCGACTTCTGATATTCATAGTACACTCGTGAAATGGTCGTACAGGAAAATCCCCACTTCGTCGTTGGTAACCTCCATTGTAGGAGCAATAATAGATATAACAGCTGCGCCGTACAGTTGTTGCTTTGTTTAAGCGTTACCACCGTAGCGCCGTATTCTGCCTGTTTACAGATCTCTGTTTGAGTACGCATGCCTACACCAATTTCTTTAGCGCTTCAGTGCGTATCGTGTACGTCAGTGCACTGAACATTTAGAAGTTCGTAACAAGTTTTTTATCTCTTTTTATATGAAACTTTTACTTGGGTCTGTGGAAAATACATTGGCACCTTTATTTTTCTTTGTAAAAGTTCTTGTTTCCTTACAGGTTCTACATCCTAGAGGATCCCCACACTGTGAATATATTGGGACGAAAAGTTTGGCGACCATACTCACGACTCCACAGTGACCGCAGTTGCTGCATGGGTTGGCACTACCAGCTATACCGAGGTCCGCCAGGGACCCCAACTGCCAACCCATGGGCACCACGTGTGTGGACAGCGATTAGTCTACGTCTCATTAAATACCGGAGCACTGAGCTACGGTGGACTCTCCCTCCGTCGGTTCCCTCCCCCCCCCCCCCTTTTCGTTTTTCCTCTCCTCCCCCTTTTTTCCCCCTCATCTACCCACGCCCCCCCCCCCCCCCCGGTCCCCCGGTCCCCCAATTGCCATTGGCTGTGGTGTGTGACCCTCGTCCTGACCTTTTAGTGCAGTGTTTCCAGTGACTTAAGTGCTGTGCGTCTTTTCGGAAGTGTTGCGAACGGACATCATACTGGGTGTGGTTTTTATAACTCTTGTGAACAGAAACCAGACTGTCGCCGTGTTTTTTAATCGTCTGTCTACTGTTTTACCTGTCTGCTTCCTGTGTATTTTATTAGCATCGCCCACCCTTTGTTTTATGTTTTAACTTCCCACAATTTTCAACCTTGTTACAACTTACGCCACCGTTTTATCGCCTGCTTTTATTGTTTCTTATCTTCTTATGTTTTAAAAATTCTGTAGGCTGACGAGCAGCGTACTAAGCTACTGCCCGCCCTCCCACTTCAGGGGAAATCGAAACTCAATAAAGGAAAAAAAAAAAAGCTACGGCGGACAGTTCTCTACAGTGCGCCGAGTCGTGCAATCTCTAGTCACTGCCGAGCCTACGACCTGCGTCCCGACTCCACAAGCTGCAGTGTTCTTTCGTCGTCTCCGAGGCTTAGGCTCCGTAGGCATCGTGTTTTTTAATCGTCTGTCTACTGTTTTACCCGTCTGCTTCCTGTCTCTTCGTAGGGATAAAAAAAAAATGGTTCAAATGGCTCTGAGCACTATGGGACTTAACATCTTAGGTCATCAGTCCCCTAGAACTTAGAACTACTTAAACCTAACTAACCTAAGGACACCACACACATCCATGCCCGAGGCAGGATTCGAACCTGCGACCGTAGCAGTCCCGCGGTTCCAGACTGAAGCGCCTAGAACCGCACGGCCACCGCTGCCGACGTAGGGATCCCTCAGGGGAATCGTGAAAGGACTTTAATATTTCAGTGTAATGCTTTGTAACAATTTCAAACGTCTAATTGTGCTGAACATTTCACAAGAAGAAGCATCATTTAAGTTGAGTATTTCTTCACATTTAGTAAACATAATTTTTCTGGTTGAAGACAACCTACGCCGTCCTCCTGTAGTCCCAAAAAGTACGTCTAATATGAAATAACCCAATAGTTTTTGGTCACGTGAATGGCAACTGAAAGCAGAGCGGTTGGCTCAAATGGCTCTGAGCACTATGGGACTTAACATCTATTGTCATCAGTCCCCTAGAACTTAGAACTACTTAAACCTAACTAACCTAAGGACAGCACACAACACTCAAGCAGAGCGGTGCTTAGAAGCAGAAACACTAACAATTTTCTCATTTCTCTCCTATTGTAATACTGTGCTGTTTGCAAACGTTTTAAAAAATAAGGCAACAAAGCATAAACTTGCGGTGTTGTCCGAAAAAGGCTGCGCAGCTCTGCGCATTAACGCCTTATTGTTTCCTGGGCCCGGTGCTTTACAGTGTGGCCACGGGGCGCAAAATAAACAAAAGCAGCCGTGCGCAGCGTAATCTGTAACTCAGTGCTCGACGGGCGGGTTAGCAAAAAGATTACAGGTTGAGAAGTAAGTTTGTCTTTGTGCATACACAAAAGATATAGAGATAAAGAGACCTGTGGTGCAAACGAACGAGAAATTAGCAGCGGCAGCAGCTACTGGAATCCAGCCTCCGGCCTCGTTACAGAAATTTACCAGGTGCAACTTGTCGATACGATTTACGATATTTCTACGGAAACAGTTTCCAAGAACGTGCATTTACATGTAAAACCTCATCCACATTTATTCTACGGAAACTGCTGGCTTGTTTACTATTCGTTTTATTGAGGTATCTCAATCCCATTAACGCATTTTCAGTGTGCGGCAGTTTACGACTGTTTGCACAAATCTGACGAAAATCCGCTTATCAATTGCTATTCTCGAAGTATAATGTCAATGAGCTATAAAAACTTCACGCTCTTATACCTAAACTCAAAAAAACGACTGTTTGAAGAGGTACAGTTCGTCTTGCGAAACATAAGCAGCATGTTTACGAACGCTCGGCCAGTCAGTATGTAACGTAAGAACACTGTAATACACATAGATAATAGTTATATTTAGGCTCACAAGTGTTACGTAACTGAATGTGTAATGGCTCAAATGGCTCTGAGCACAATGGGACTTAACATCTGAGGTCGTCAGTCACCCAAAAATTAGAACTAGTTAAACCTAACTAACCTGAGGAGATCACACACATCCATGCTGGAGGCAGGATTCGAACCTGCGACCGTAGCACTCGCGCGGTTCCGGACTGAAGCGCCTAGAACCGCTGGGCCAACACGGCCCGATGAATGTCTAATAGGTGTTCTTTGAATATACAGGATAATACAAAACTACCTGCCCTTCTTTGGACTTTGTAGGTGTCCACCATCAATCCTACTGGTAAGGATCCCATGCCGAACAGAAGTACTCCAGCAGAGGACGAACAAGAGTAGTCTCTTTCAGGAAATCTGTTTCATCTTTTTAAGCGATCTTCCAGTAAAATGCAGTTTTTCGTTTGCCTTATCCACGGCATTATCCATGTGATCGTTTCAATTTCAGCTGTTCGTAATAGTAATTCCCAGGCATTTGGTTGAATTGGCATACTTTAAATTTGTGTGATTTGTAGTGAAATCGAAATTTAACGCATTTCTTTTCCTACTCAACTGGACGACCTCACACTTTTCCTTATTCTGAGAGAACGTCCACTTTTTGAATCATACAGACATCCTGTCTAAGGCATTCTGCAGCTGGTTTTGATCTATCACTATTCTAGGTGATAAATGACAGCATCATCTGCAAACGATCTCATAGGACTGCTCACATTGTCTCCTAAATAGTTTATACAGATTAGGAACGTTTCCTTGGGGAGCGCTGGATATGAATTTTGTTTTACTCGATGATTTTCCATCGATTACTACGTACTGTGGTTGTCCTGACAGGAAATCATGAATCCACTCGCACAACCGAAGCGCTACTTCATAGGCTCAGTCTTACTTGGGCAACGGCCTTGCCGCAGTGAATACACCAATTCCAGTCGGATCGCCGAAGCTAAGCGCTGTCGGGCATGGCCGGCACTTGGATACGTGACCATCCCGGCCGCCATGCACTGTGGCCATTTTTCGCAGTGCACTCAGCTTCGTGGTGCGAATTGAGGAGCTACCCGACCGAATAGTAGCGGCTCCGGTCAAAGAAAACCACAGTAACGATCGGGAGAGCGGTGGGTTGACCACACGCCCCTCCTATTCCCATCCTCAGCTGAGGATGACACGGCGGTCGGATGGTCCCGATGAGCCACCTGTGGCCTGACGACGGTGTGCTTTTTTTCAGTCTTACTTGAAGTCTCTTGTAAGAAATGGTGTTAAAAGCCTTCTGGAAAAATAAAATAAATTTTAGATCCCTTGTCGATGGCACCCATTTCTTCGAGATGCATGGAAAAAGATAGTTGTGTCGCGACAGACTGCTAACCGAGCGGTCCTGGGTTCGATTGCCGGCCACATCAGAGATTTTTTCGGCTCGCGGACGGGGTATCGATTATATCGTCTTTACATTCGTATCGTCAATATTAACACGCAAGTCGTCTCATTCACATTGTCGACCCTTGAGATGGCAGCATGAGCAACAACCAAAAGCCAATAATCTGGAATAAAAAGGAGGTAGTTGTGTTTAGCAAGAACTATGTTTTCTAATTCCGTTTATGTTCCTACACTGGGACGTTAAGGTGATCCGATAATGCTGTATCTCAATTATCGGTAAATTCTTCTCGTTATATTTTAGGAACAATGTAGGGGCTCCCTTTTAATGACGACAATGAAATCGTGAGCGCTCACAGTCAACGGGTGGTAAACTGAACGTTACGAACTGCGAAAGTTCTTGTGAGAGAAAAAGTGAAATTGGGAAGCGGAATGTGGCTCTGTGGCACAGAGAGTGACGTGAGGCATGACAACGCTAGCGTAGGCGGTTAGTTTCTGCGGAGCGAAGCACTGCGTCTGTGCCACAAATACAACTGCTTTGTGAGTGCCTCGCCGTGGGAGGAAAGAAGCCTCTGCGCAGGTGTGCCGCGAACTAAAATCCGCCAGCCGAGCGCACAGTGCCCGACGGATCACCAGCTACGTCAGAAGCAGCTTAGGGCGCCGCGGGCGTCTGTGTAGCGTGTAGTCGGACTTGTCCACGGCGAGGCAAGGCAAGAGTGGCGCTGCCAGCAAAGCAGGCCAGCATGGGAGCTACCCGCTGCTGCTGTCACACGCGTAGTTCTGTTACTCGAGGACTCTTCTAGAGGGAGAGACGGCGAGTGGGCGGCGTTTAAGCAGTTCGTCGCGGGTCCTAGAAACGCATATCGACGAGGTGCTGGTGACGTCACAGCGTGGAATTCCACGTTCAGCTACACCTCGTAACGTGAAATAATGAGGTGGGCATCTCAGATTTTTGACTCGTGCAGAGGAATGCGGTTACTAAATGTCTTTCTCCAAAGCTGTCTCACAGAGGAATACTGCACTGTAGTTCCCTCTCTAGATTGTCACACAGATGACAAAATGGTAGATATCGATATAGACGACAGAGGGATAGACAAACAATAAAAATCGCTAAACTGAGAAAGGCCGCTGGACCTGATGGGATACCAGTTCGATTTTACACAGAATACGCGAAGGAACTTGCCCCCTTCTTGCAGCGGTGTACCGTAGGTCTCTAGAAGAGCGTAGCGTTCCAAAGGATTGGAAAAGGGCACAAGTCATACCCGTTTTCAAGAAGGGACGTCGAACAGATGTGCAGAACTGTAGACCTGTTTCTCTAACGTCGATCAGTTGCAGAATTTTCGAACACGTATTATGTTCGAGTATAATGAATTTTCTGGTTCAAAATGGTTCAAATGGCTCTGAGCACTATGGGATTTAACATCTCAGTCATCAGTCCCCTAGCACGTAGAACTACTTAAACCTAAATAACCTAAGGACATCACACACATCCATGTCCGAGGCAGGATTTGAACCTGCGACCGCAGGCCATAGACACGGGTTCCCAGGTAGATGCCGTGTTTCTTGACTTCCGCAAGGCGTTCGATACAGTTCCCCACAGTCGTTTAATGATCAAAGTAAGAGCATATGGACTGTCAGGCCAATTGTGTGATTGGATTGAAGAGGTACTAGATAACAGAACGCAGCATGTCATTCTCAATGGAGAGAAGTCTTCCGAAGTAAGAGTGATTTCAGGTGTGCCGCAGGGGAGTGTCGTAGGACCGTTGCTATTTACAATATACATAAATGGCCTTGTGGATAACATCGGAAGGTCACTGAGGCTTTTTGCGGATGATGCTGTGGTATATCGAGAGGTTGTAACAATGGAAAATTGTACTGAAATGCAGGAGGATGTGCAACGAATTGACGCATGACACAGGGAATGGCAATTGAATCTCATTGTAGACAAGTATAATGTGCTGCGAATACATAGAAAGAAAGATCCTTTATCATTTAGCTACAAAATAGCAGGTCAGCAACTGGAAACAGTTAGTTCCATAAATTGTCTGGGAGTAGGCATTAGGACTGATTTAAAGTGGAATGATCATGTAAAGTTGATCTTCAGTAAAGCAGATGCCAGACTGAGATTCAGTGGAAGAATCTTAAGGAAATGTAATCCGAAAACAAAGGAAGTAGGTTACAGTACGCTTGTTCGCCTACTGCTTGAATATTGTTCACCAATGTTGGATCCGTACCTGATAGGGTTGATAGAAGTGATAGAGATGATCCAACAGAGAGCAGAAAGCTTCGTTACAGGATCATTTAGTAATCGCGAATAGATAAAATCCAGTGCAAGACTTTGCAGGAGAGACGCTCAGTAGCTCGTTACGGGCTTTTGTTGAAGTTTCGAGAACATACCTTCACCGAGGAATCAAGCAGTATATAGCTCCTTCCTACTTACATCTCGCGAAGAGACCATGTGGATAAAATCAGAGAGATTAGAGCCCACACATAAGCATACCGGCAGTCTTTCTTTCCACGAACAATACGGGACTGGAATAGAAGGGAGAACCGATAGAGGTATTCAAAGTACCCTGCGCCACACACCGTCGGATGGCTTGCGGAGTAAAGATGTAGATGTAGATGTACTGAGATGCAACATCGTTATTAATTCACAAGGACGACTCTGGAGTAGCCATATTATACAGGGTGCAACAAAAATGTGCGGCACAAATTGCAGAGTCATTCCTCAGACGCAATTATGTTATGCCAACATGGGTCTGGAAACGCTTTCTCTCCATGTTACAACACATTTTCTGCAATTCATTAATAAAGGTAAAGATACAAAAAATGAACTTACCAGCAGAACCACATGCAGCTCTTTTTCACAGCAGATGTTCAACATGCCCTCCGTGGTCATTGATACATGTATCAACGCGCCGTCGTCGTGACTCTCGGATGCTCTGATGTATACCTGGAGTACTGCTTACGGTTGAGAGCGAACGCCATCGCCGTCAGCTAATCAAATGGGCATCTGCCATCTATGAATTTGTGCACACTGCCATTGCCCGAGCAAAGTCTGTGATGAGCTGTACGAAGTAACCCGTGTGCTTGCAACGGTTGTACTGATCACTGGACCGTTGATATTATTTGTAAACAAGCAATGACGTACGTCGCGTGGCAGCAGGGACATGCAAAACAAAACACTGGCGGTGTCCAACGTAACCAGACGTCAACAAGAGAGCATTTTACCCATGATTCTAACGTTCTGTTCTTGTGTGTTTCCCACGATTAATGAGTTTGAGAGAATGAGCTGTAACATGGAAACAAAACGTCTCCGGATCCATGTTCATGTAACATAATCTCTTCGACTACGTATGATTTATGTGTCCTGCAATTTGAGCCGTACATTTTTGTTACACCCAGTATGACGTTGTGTGACGTATTTGCTGCGTTTTGTTTATCGTCGGGCCGGCCGTTCTGACCGAGCGGTTCTAGGCTCTTCAGTCTGGAACCGCGCTGCTGCTACGGTCGCAGGTTCGAATCCTGCCTCGGGCATGGATGGCTGTGATGCACTTAGGTTAGCTAGCTTTAAGTAGTTCTACGTCTAGGAGACTGATGACCTAAGATGTTAAGTCCCATAGTGCTCAAAGCCATTTGAACCATTTTTTTTATCATCTATGTGTGACGTGAACGCGGTATCTCGTAAATAACTCTGTAGTTAAAATGATGCGTACTATCTCTCCGGATGTACAATTGCGCCAGCTACTTGTATATCTTTGACTGCCGATCGTCTAACACTGCACTGTCGGTTTTCTCAATCCTTTAACCTGTTTCAGAGAATGTATTTTCTCTCGCGAGGTTATCTTTTGTTTGGTTCACTCATTTCTCAACCATTGCGTTCCTTTCGTGCCCCTCGACGCTTGTAACTGCCGTCTGGTTTCTGTACTAGTTGTAAACAACCTGTCGCTCCCTGTATTTCACGCCTGCTACCTTCAGAATTTCAAATAGGCTGTTCCATTCAACATTGTCAAAAGCGTTCCCTACGTTTACAAATTCCTTCACCTATCATCTAAGATAAGTCGCAGAGTCAATCGGATTTGATCTTCCCCGAGGTTGCCTTCTACCGGTTTTTCCATTCTTCTGTAAATAATACGTGTTAGTATTCCGAAACCATGACTTATGAAAGTGATAGTTCGGTAAGTTTGACACTTCTCAGCAATTGCTTTCTTTGGAATTGGAAATTTACATTCTTCTTGAAGTCTGGGGCTATTTCGAAGGTAGAAAGATTACCGTTTAATGTCGTGTCGTCATCGAGGTTATCAGAGGTGGAGCAGAAGTTCGGATTGGTCCAAGGATGGGGTAGAAAATCGGAAATGTGTTTGAACCGTCTTTGTCCCGAATGCGAGTTTCCCTGCCGTCGATAATTACAGCCAACAATGGACCTCCGTGAGTAGTCGAGTGTTTACGGCATACAAAACTTCATATCGTGGACATGGAACCTCACCTCTGCGATTGGAAAATTTTACGGATTTCTCCTGAAATATGGTATGGCATCACATGTTGATCTTCCCACACTGCTGCGTCTATTTTAAAATGTCGATAAATGGAATTTGTTGTCTATGCCTGATAAGGCCCAAGAGGTTGAAACTAGATGACGTTATCGCAAATGAAATAATGTATGAGAGGCAATCAATTGATAACCGAGCACCCTCCATAACGGGACCATGAAATAGTTCTATTCAAAAGTAATCACCACAAGCGTAAAGATATTTGTCCCACTGGGAAACAAATGATCAATTCCTACTTTAGCAGCTGACGGATCCACAACCGCATCCACTCTTTTACTTTCTCGTGCGAATAAAACCGGCGTCCACCCAAGTCTTCCTTCACGTCACCAAAGATGTTAAAATCAGTCGATAAAATATCCGGGCGGTACAGAGGATGTCGCAGTGTTTCACAATCAAATCCGATTGGCAGTGTGAGGGCGGGTGTTATCGTGCAACAGGATGACTCTGTCCGTCAGCATTCCGACATCCTAAGGCCAACCGGCAAACCCATCTGTGGAATTATCCCACATCTCAACCTCTGAAGAAATCCAAAGCTGTATACATAAGTTACGGTAAGATCATGATGACCTCTCCGACAGAATGGACCCTCTGCTCATCGAATTCTTCGAGAGTGGAACCACAATCATTGCACAGCTCTACGAAGACACTTTGTAGAAACTGCTACGCGATATAAAGTCAGAACGCCCGGGAACGCTGTCGGACGGAACCATCTTATTGCAAGATAACGCCAGCCCCCACACTGCCAATGGGACAAAGGCTACGCTTCAGCTGTTAGGCTGAGAAATACTGCGATGTGCTTTACCGTGTGATTTTCACATGTTTGGTGAACTGAAGAAAGACATGCATGCACGTCGGTTTCAGTCGGATGAGGAAGTGCAAGGGTGGATGCGGTTGTGCATCCGTCTGCTGACGATCGCGTTGTACGAAACAGGAACTTGTTGTCTCGTCTCCCAGTGGGATAATGTCTTAACGAATGTGGTGTTTACTTGTGAATGGAACCATTCCATGGTCCATTTGGCGTGGTCGTTCGGTTTTCATTTGACTGTCCCTTATTTTTCAAATCAGAAACACCCTCACGGAGAGAAATGACTGCTTTCGAGATATTCAATCTACTATATCTATGTTTTCACCTACGGCTAAAGGTTTACAGAATCCCAAATGTTGATGGCACGTTTGAATCCAGCTGCTCTTTACTTTACGGTAGGAGAGGGCGTGGTTTCGTTGGTGACAGCAAGTACAAAACACAGGATTTACGGCAGTTATCCATCTGAAAGCAACGCACACTTTATAAAAAAAGCTGTATAATCTGGCACTTTTCGGATGGAGTGGTGGGAGGAAAAGCAAGGTCTGCTGCGGAAGGAGAAAAGGGTGGAGGGGAACAACCGCCTCCTGCTCGCAAACTGGAATCAACATTGCATTCAGAAAGTGTACGACAATGCTACATTGCTACGACGCGCTTTACTGTTTCGTAGCTAATGTTGTCAGCAGACAGAAACAGTCCGCACCGGCCCAGAGTCACCCGACTTACATTGATTCTACTGCTTCAAATGTTCAAATGTGTGCGAAATCTTATGGGACTTAACTGCTAAGGTCATCACTCCCTAAGCTTACACACTACTTAACCTAAATTATCCTAAGGACAATCACACACGCCCATGTCCGAGGGAGGACTCCAACCTCCGCCGGGACCAGCCACACAGTCCACGACTGCAGACCCGAAGACCGCTCGGCTAATCTCGCGCGGCTACTGATCCAGACAGTGCCAGTTTATACGGTGTATATAGTTCGTTACTGGACCTAATGTACCACTACAGTAATGACAAAACTGCATTGATATCAGTATCATCTCTGTGTCTGGTCGAGGAACTTTATCTTTGCTCTGAAATCACCGTTCGTATCACGGAATTCGAAGTTTCGATAGTGGGAATACATTCAGTGAAGTGTAACAATCGTAACCGACCAAGGGAAGCCAATTGTAGCTCATACCTGATAATGACCAAGCTGTACAGTGGAAAGTGTTTCTTTTGAAGTGCATTTGGCTGTGAACATTGTAAAGGTTCCACCTTGGCATTTGCTCAGTTACAAGTATTTACTTTGTTCACCTCGTAAGATTGGCCAATTTCCATAGCGGTCAACAACATTTAGCAGAGGGTAGTCGAATGTAGAGCATTTGTTGACACCTATAGCACTTCAGAATGGTCTGCAAGGCTAAAATTGGCCAACTCTGCGAAATTAAATAAAGTAGATAAGTGCTAATTAAGCAAAAGAGAAGGTACGACTATTACACTGTCTTTCAACTGATTTGCGGGTGTAGTACCCCCTCACAAAGGAAATGATAGTTGCACGTGGCGAGTTGGCAACCTGGGACCTGCGTATGATACCACGAGCCCGGCTCGCTGCTCCCCTCGTGGCCACGCCGCCGGTACCCCCCCCCCCCCCCCCCCCGCGCACCATAATGTCTGACGTTGAGTAATCGCCCGGGGCTCAGCAGCGTGGTGCAGGCAACCCTCTCGCAGGGCGTGGTCACCAGAGAGGCCTACCCCGGTACACGCGCCTCCGCTATCGACTGCCTCCCCGTTAGCGTCCCCACCCCTTTTATGGCTCTAGGACGCAATCTTTTACGACCGGAAGAAATTGGCTTTTAATCTCATCACAGAGTCGAAGGGGCACAGCCTCAAAACAGTTCCGCAATCAGAAATAGTGCTTCACTGTTTCTCACTCAAATTTCTGTGATACAACAATATTACGAGAGGATGCAATTTGTCTATCATTCCACAGAGCTTTGTTATCAATGAATTTCGTTTTATTCGATAGTCATACTTTCTTAAATTCATAAACACATCTTGCAACTTGTAGTTAACCTGGCGCTGGAACGGACAGAGGGGAAAAAATACAAGATGCAGCCAGAACCTAGAATTTGCGAAACAGATTGTAGAGGTGATGAGTGTATTAGTTATGTAGAGGTAAACAGATCAGCAAAGGAGAGGAAAAGGTGGAGATCAACATCAATCCTACTGCGAGACTGGTGACATGAAAGAAATCGAAAAGAGCTAAATGGATTGCCTACATAAATTATGGCGAATGTCACGATGTTGCCTTCGAAACGGGTAAGTGCAACTTAATAAACAACGTCCAAAAAGTTTAGCGTGCTATCGTGTCCGTGTCCCTGTCCAGTTAGAGCCAGTGCTCCATCCAACCAATTATAAGGGTGGTCTCTCTACAGAAACAAAATTTACCAATAGTAAAAGAAATGGATATCCTGAACGAGTCTCCGATCGTTTTGGATACTTTGTGAATAAAACTGCCACTACTACTTAATTTATTTCTTTATTAATTACGCCGTTCCGGCTGCTGCCTTCATTGCACCAACGACAGCATCAGAGCAATCTATTTTGGAAAAAAACCACATTCCGTTTGCGGAGACGGTGGTTGACTTATAATAAGGTACAGTATTGTGAGTGGCCACAGCAGTGATTGCTCAGAGGAAAGGCTCAGCAAAATAGGACACATGAAATATTAGTTCACTTTATTTACATACATGAATAAAAGATTTACTAAATTTTGCCACACTTCTTTGCCACATTCCTTTGCCACATGAGTACTGAACTATTTACAACTGTCATGGACTACCAATGCACCAGTTAACAAAATGCTTTGAGGTGCAACGTTCGGTATTAACAACGCTAGAAGTTCAAATGAAACTTTAACTGTCTAACTCGAATACGATGATGACTGCTTTAGCTGAGGTCCCCAACTGTGGCAGAACTCTTGCTAGTTTGACACTGTATTGACCTCAAAGTGAGGACGCTGTCACGCTGAGAGGGGATGCGTGTTATTCAGGAACGCCTCCCATACGTCGCTGCGGATTGTCGAGAACCCTCGCTAATGTCTGTGGTATCGATTCCTGTTGCCAGCTTTGCTGTGGCACCGCGATCTCCGTGTGACACCAAATATCGTTCCCTTTTATTTTTGACGTAATAACATTTTTCAAGAATCATAAATAGGATGGTCGTATTCAGAGCTATTGGTGACACTGCAGTATCAACTTGAAGACGCCACTGTAAATCGAAACGGGTTATTACTGTATCATAGGAAAAGTATTGTGCCAAAAATTAAAATAATACCTAATAATAAAATCTATGTAAAAGAAAAACAAAAAAAACATTATCCCTGGTGGACAATCCGCTACACCAAAGTGAGCAAGCAGATAGCAGGATACTGAGGAGTCTGTAGCATTACATAGAAACGAGTCGGAGCGTCTTGGAATCTTAAGCAACATGAAGTATAGAAAATAAAGTTGCAAAGATACTTTCAATGTGAATTCTCTTCTAAAAACTTGGAAATTAAAACATCACCGGCCGGGGTGTCCGAGCGGTTCAAGGCGCTACAGTCGGGAACCGCGCGAACGCTACGGCTGCAGGTGCAGGTTCGAATCCTGCCTCGGGCATGGATGTGTGCGATGTCCTTAGGTTGGTTAGGTTTAAGTAGTTCTAAGTTCTAGGGGACTGATGACCTCAGATGTTAAGTCCCATAGTGTTCAGAGCCATTTTAACCATTTTTTAAAAACATCTTACAGGCACGTACAAGTAACACAAAAGCTTCATAATGGCCCTACAAGAAGGCTTCAGAATATACAAAAAGAAAGGTAGGCAAAAAAATTACGTAAAACATACTACCTTGGCACTGGCTTCATAACAGACAAAAATATTTTCAATTCAATTATCAACTTTGAATCACAATCTGAAAGATTCTCCACACTTACCTTCAAATCTGCTAACGAACTGTGCACCATTGTGAATGCACATGTCCCCATAAACGAAGACAATAGAAAGGACAAAGAAAAGTTGGAAAGTTTTTGGGACCAACTCGATGATGATGTTCAAAAAGTTCCAGAAGAACACAGTGTCCTACTTAGGGGGGACTCCAGTGCTCAGATAGGAAGGAGAAGAAATACAAAAAGAAATATTGGACACTACTTGGCACAAAAGAAAATTAACCAAAATTGCATCCATGCCATAAAAAAAAGAGTCCTTAACTGACCCCAACAACTACAGAGGAATCTCATTCCTAGATGTACAAAATACTCTCTAAAGTCCTACTAAAGAAGGCAGAACCCCAATTAGACAATCAACTTGAAGAGTACCACGTGGGTTTCAGGAAAAAAAGATCCTGTCCAGAATAAATCCTAAACCTCAAACACATCGTGGCTTTCCAAAAATCAAGAGCAAAGTCATATGTTATCAGTTTCCTTGACTTTCAGAACGCTTACGACTCAACAGGTCGGTAATCCCTGATCTGCAATAGGAGAATTAAACCTAGACAACAAAATCACAAACCTAAACAGAGAAAGCCTTACGAACACATACCCCAAAGTCAAATTCATGAGAAAACTCTCCGAAACTTTTGAGTAAAAGCCGCTGTACGGCAAGGAGATATTCTCTCGCCACTGCTATTTAACTGCGCCACAGAAAAAGTAGCCAGAGAGTGGAACACGAAGATCCATAGTGGAATCCTACTGGGAACAAAAAAAAAAAAAAGGCATCAAAATCAGTTGTGTAGCCTTTGCAGATGATATGGCCATATTAGAAGATACCTGGGAAGAAGCTAAAGAACACACCCTCGAATTGCAAAAACAAGCTGAAAAAATAGGTCTCAGAATCTTCTTTGATAAGGCCAAGATAATTACAAACACAAAAAAAACACAAAACATATTAAAGTGGGAGAATAAAAAATATAGGTGAAAGAATTCAAATACCTTGGAAATGGATCAACTGGAATGACCTCGAGAAAAAAGCAAGGGAATCTGGAAGAAGTACCGTTGACCTGGCTTTCAAACTCACCAAAAAAACATATATAACAAAATCTCCCTCTTATGGAATGCAAAAATCAGACATTACAATACAGTAATCAAACAGAAAGCTCCATATGCAGCCGAAACCTCGTCCACTACCAACCATGGCCCAGTTGAAATGCTGGAGATCAAAAGAAAAATCTTTTGTTCCAGATTCCACAACAACAAACTAATTCACATTCTTCAGAATGAAACCAAATAGATTAAAAAAAGTTTTTGACTAGTTCCGCTACAAAAAAACCAACCAAATCGGTTTATGGAAACGGAGAAAGACTGAATAAAAAAAATTGATGTAAACGGTTTTATTCACCCCGACAAATACCGATCTAATTTTAGCACCTCATCTTACTGTCTGAAATGACCGTCTATTCTGGCAAGGAGATGACGTAATTTTTTTCTTTAATTATAGCGAGTCATCGTAAACAGACTGTCATGAGGTTATGGATTTCAGTCTTCAATGACTATCTGCAGATCTGATTAAAGAATAAGTTATACATTTTTCTGATTTAATCAGATCTGAAGTTGTTACTACAGATCGAAATCGGTAGTCTGACGACGTTTGTTTGTGACCATTGGCTGAATTTAAAGAAAGAAATTCTGTACGTCCTGGATCACTTTATTTGCGGGTATGTCGCAGCTTGCAGGAAGTGAGCTCACCTTTCCTGACTTCCCATTGGCGCATTGTGACTTCCGTAATTTGTCTACCTAACTTCCTACCGCCGGCCTTTGTGGCCGAGCGGTTCTAGGCGCTTCATTCTGGAACTGCGCGACCGCTACGGTCGCAGGTTTGGATCCTGCCTGGGGCATGGATGTTTGTGATGTCCTTAGGTTCTTTAGGTTTAACTAGTTCTACGTTCTAGGTGACCGATGACCTCAGAAGTTAAGTCCAAGAGTGCTCAGAGGCATTTGAACCATTTTTGAACCTTGCTACCATGCTGAATGACGCTTCCAAAAGCAGTGTCCTGATTGGTTTCAATTTGTCTTCCTGCTATGAACGTCTATTAAATAGCATGAAGTGTACTCGGAAAGACAATAGATCTTTAGTTTCACACCTCGATAAGGTATCATCGTAATGCGGCTATTGCTGTAGGTGAAAAAAAAAACAACTGAAATGTAGCTACTGCAGTATACAACTGATTGCTTACTGTTTGACAATAAGAATTAGTCGTTAAAAGGAGAAATACTTACCGTTCATGAAATGCAGATTTCTTGAAACTGACGGACAGAAAGGAGCAGTACTGGGTGTTTTTCTGTGCCATAACCGAACGGATGCAAATGTAAGGTCGCCTCTATGAAGAAATTTAGGCAAATAAAAAGATGGCTCCTTTGTCGGAGCCTGGTTGGTAAAAGTCTGTCAGATGTATACTGAAACGCCTCCCTCCCTTCGCCAGCAATGGATAATAATCAGGTGAATGAACTGCAAGTGGTTTCGGTCGCCGGGAACCCTGGAGACGTGTCGCTACTGTGGGACGAGATCGGGCCGGTGACCGGCAGGGCACCGGGGAAATCTAGCGCGCCAACCTTTTAATACAGAATCATCTTAGCTGTGAACAGGACCCGCACGTCTCCTCGCACAGAGTGTCGAGGTCAGAAACAAAGAACAAAACCGAATAGTACAGGCAGCTCAGTGTCCCAATATTTATTTGTCATATAGCAATACGCATACAAAAATTAGATAAACTACGACATGTCAACATATATACACATCTCTCCGGCACAAAGTAACAGAAATAGCAGCGGCTATATACGGATATCAATGGGTTTTATGTATGTTATCCCACCACTCGTCGCTGTCAGGAAAGTTTCAAAAGGAGCATTGTACGCACTTACGGGACATGTTGGTAAACATGAGCAACAGTCTGCCGTTCCGCAGGACGGTCACACGATGGTGATAACGATTTGTCCCACTTGTGGAGAGTGTCTGCACAGCTTCCGGGCCCATTCGAATGTGGTTCAGAATAGTGCAAACTACTCGAGGCCGGTAAAATCCAGGGGGTTTCTTCTGAATGCAGGGGAGTTTCGGCACTGTGGAGGGTATTGTGTTGCCAGCAGCGTTTCTGTTGATCGGCGATACTGAACTCAGTTTCCGTGAGAGTTCTGGCTGTGATAAGAGTGGGATGTATTGATCCTAATACCTCTTTCGCTAGCTAGGAAATACGTCGTTCAGCATGAAGTGTCGGCGTTGTCAGCAGTCTTCTGACATTCACGAAGGAGCGCACTCTTCTGTCTGATATGAGGAAGTGGAATGTGGATCAGGGTAGGTAAGCAGTATGTGGGAGTAGATCGCATTGACTCACCAACGTTGTGCATGGATTCGTTAAGTTCTACGTCTACCTTTTCTAATTATCGACTATTAAGCCAGACAGGAGCACAGAAGTCTGCTGCTGAGTATATACCTGTCCGGATGCCGATCCTCGTGGAGTGTGTGCTGACGTTCCACAACTAGTTATTCAGAGTTACTGGAGAGCGTCCCGTTGCCCTATTGAATTCGCCAATGTTAAGAAGTGGTGCAGCCCTGTACTGTAAAGATTTTTATTTTTTCGCAGCCCTCATTTTGAGAATGACAAAGGTTCGCCGCTCACTGGTTACCGCCACAATTCAGACCCATTCATAAGGTCGACTCTGAGCTGGAAATGTCGCAGCTATGCCGGGCTAATTCAGATGACTTCTTTAGCCGCCGAATCATCACGGAAAGCTAGGTGAATGACCCTCAAACAAAGAAGGAACCCAAGCTGTGTCCGTAGCGAGCAAACTGTCGTGGAGCACTCTACCGAAATCTCCTGACGAGGCTGAAGAGAGCTAGCGATACGAAACATTGCGCTAACTGTTCAAGGTGGTGTCTTTGCTCTACGACAACGCTCCACTTATTATACACAAGACACAGTCAAACATGCTGCTTCTTTGGGGCTATTAAATGCTACTTCCTGTTAACCCACCTCCTATCCCTGTGTTCTCCTGACATGGCACGTGTCAGCCAGATACTTCTCCCTCTTTCTTCGGATGAAGAAACCTTTGCATGGCGGGCATTTACAAAATGAGAAAGAGGTCATTTTCGAGATAGAACGTCTCCTACGCAGATAAAATACAGACTCCTACAAGTGAGGCATCCCTCAGGCATTTAAAACGACCGCCCGCCCTCAGGAGCTCAGTTCGTCAGCGCACCTGACGATGGCGACATGTCCGATCGCCGAAATATTGTACTCGCTGGACACTATGGTTCAAATGACTGAGCACTATGGAAATTAACATCTATGGTCATCAGTCCCCTAGATCTTAGAACTACTTAAACCTAACTAACCTAAGGACTTCACACACATCCATTCCCGAGGCAGGATTGGAACCTGCGACCGTAGCAGTCGCGCGGTTCCGGACTGAAGCGCCTAGAACCGCGAGACCACGGCGGCCGGCCAGGACACTATGGACCAGCCGTACACCCGTGGACTGTTCGAGCGAGGATCCCTCATATAGTCCGTAGCTCGAAAAAATATGTCGCATGAAAAAAGCGTGAATGCATAGAGAAGCATCATGTATCGTTGCTGCTGTCATTGATCACGATGATATCCTACAAATCATAGATGGAGCACAACAAGCAGATTCGATATTCCTAGATTTTCGGAAAGCGTTTGCCACAGTGTCCCACTGCACACTGCTGGAGAGGGTCCGAGCATACGGTTTAGGTTCTCAGATACGTAACTGGTCGAAGTCCTTTTAAGTAATACCAGTACTTTGTCCTCGACGACGAGTGTTCATCAGAGACAAGCGTATCGACATGAGTGCTCCAGGGGAGTGTGTCCTGACGGCTCTTATTCTCCCTGTACATAAATGATCTGACAGACGCTGATAACGCGGTGGTCTACGAGAATCCGTTGTTGTTGAGCGACTGTAGGACTATACAAGGCAGACAGAATATCGAGTGGCATCTTGCTCTAAATGAAGAAAATATAAGTTAATGTGGATGAGTAGGGAAAACAATCCTATAACATTCGAATACATTAGTAGTGTGCTGCAAGAGGCGGCAAGTGAGAAAATTATCGGACAATCAGCTTAACAGTTCATGCATCGAAATTCCTGGCGAGAATAGCATACAGAATAATGGAAAAGAAAATGAGGACGTGTTAGATGACGATTAGTTTGGCTTTGGGAAAGGTAAAGACAGCAGCACGGTCATTGGATTTGTTGACCCGGAAAAAGCGCTCAATAATGCCAAATTGTGCAAGACGTTCAAAATTTTGAGAAAAATAAGGGTACGCCAATTGGAGAGACGGATAATAAACAATATGTACTAGAACCAAGAGGGAATAATAAGTGTGGAAGACCAAGAACGAGATGTGTAAGGTGTCACGCAAATCCAACACCTTCCATGAAAACCCTGATATGATAAGCAAATCCAGTAGTATGTCACATAGCTCCGAATAAATCGTGACATTAAATTAACCAAAGTAATACGAGTAACGAGTGAGCAAATGGAATACCACAGACTAACACAAGAATGCCTAAATGCATGTCATACGTTCCCACTGTGAGACAGACGCAGTTCCGAGGGGAGAAACGAGAACAGAAGCCGAGAGCAGAACCGTGTTAAGCTAGAAGGCCCTACGATAAAGGACTGACACCCACGTTTCCAGCTAACCGCTAGGACCACCCCCCAGCCTATGTTAAAAGCTAGAGCCGTCCAGAAGAACAGTATAGATCTTACCATAACCTAAAAGGACCACACCAGCAGCAAGTTTTAGCGGGAGACTTTTTCGCGTCTCTGTTACGTTGCAAACTTTAAAAACATTGCCCCACCACGAAAAGTATAACGTTCCTCATTGGATAGAAAGAATTTTTGTAGGCGGAGCTTAAGGTTAACATTGAGACCCTGATTGGTCAGATGAAAACACAGCCAGATAGTTTTTTTAAACCAACTTCGGTAAATTGCAGTAAGGAGAAGTTAGGAGAGCGTTGCTTCCGAGACGGAGAGGTGAGCGAAGCTCTGCTGCCCGCCGCCCCCTGACGAACACCGACAAGGTAATGAACGCACCGGATGCCGCATAACAGCGCACAAAGCTTCACTCAGAAGTGCAGAATTCTCACCTGTTACACCCCCTTTTTGCGTAATACTAGTGTCGATCGTCAATTAAAGCTCATGGTGTTCACATTTGTCACTTTAAGTAAAAATCTGAAACGCGTTGATTTTTCTGTTATATAGTTATTGATAAGCCACATCAGCCACTGTAATTTACGACAAGTTAGATAAGTAATTAAAGATAATTGAGGGTCACTGTAGACCATTTTGGTAGTTTTCTCTTTTGTGAAACTTAATTTAAACCTAGATTATAGATGTGATATAGCATAGGTCATCCTTCGCTCCATTGTAGAACTTGGAAACGCGTTCAGGTAATATTCGTTCACATTTTTGTTGAACGCAGTTGGTTTTACCATCCTGTATTAAAACATTTCCTTTTATCAATAGTGCAATTTATAAACGATGTTTCGTGAGTAGAATAAAATTTCCAATGGTAAACTTAGTGTTTTTTCGACGTTTTTTGGTCTGGTGACTTTTTTTCCGTCAGTGTAATTGAGGACATAGGGTGCAAGTGATACGCTGAGATGTTGTTGTGGTCCTCAGTCTTGAGACTGGTTTGATGCAGCTCTCCATGCTACTCTATCCTGTGCAAGCTTCTTCATCTCCCAGTACCTACTACAACCTACATCCTCCTGAATCTGCTTAGTGTATTCATCTCTTGGTCTCCCTCTATGATTTTTACCCTCCACGCTGCCCTCCAATACTAAATTGGTGATCCCTTGATGCCTCAGAACATGTCCTACCAACCGATCCCTTTTTCTAGTCAAGTTGTGCCACAAACTTCTCTTCTCCCCAATCCTGTTCAACACCTCCTCATTAGTTATGTGATCTACCCATCTAATCTTCAGCATTCTTCTGTAGCACTACATTAAGAAAGCTTCTCTTCTCTTCTTGTATAAACTATTTATCGTGCATGTTTCACTTCCATAGATGGCTACACTCCATACAAATACTTTCAGAAATGACTTCCTAGCACTTAAATCTATGCTCGATGTTAACAAATTTCTCTTCTGCAGAAACGCTTTCCTTGCCATTGCCAGTCTACATTTTATATCCCCTCTACTTCGACCATCATCAGTTATTTTGCTCCCCAAATAGCAAAACTCCTTTACTACTTTAAGTGTCTCATTTCCTTATCTAATTCGCTCAGCATCACCCGACTTAATTCGACTACATTCCATTATCCTTGTTTTGCTTTTGTTGATGTTCGTCTTATATCCTCCTTTCAAGACACTATGCATTCCGTTAAACTGCTCTTCCAAGTCCTTTGCTGTCTCTAACAGAATTACAATGTCATCGGCGAACCTCAAAGTTTTTATTTCTCCTCCATGGATTTTAATACCTACTGCGAATTTTTCTTTTGTTTCCTTCACTGCTTGCTCAATATACAGATTGAACAACATCGGGGAGAGGCTACAACCCTGTCTCACTCCCTTCCCAACCGCTGCTTCCCTTTCATGTCCCTCGACTCTTATAGCTGCCATTTGGTTTCTGTACAAATTGTAAATAGCCTTTCGCTCCCTGTATTTTACCCCTGCCACCTTCAGAATTTGAAAGAGAGTATTCCAGTCGACATTGCCAAAAGCTTTCTCTAAGTGGTGGTGGTTAGTGTTTAACGTCTCGTCGACAACGAGGTCATTAGAGACGGAGCGCAAGCTCGGGCTAGGGAAGGATTGGGAAGGTAATCGGCCTTGCCCTTTCAGAGGAACCATCCCGGCATTTGCCTGAAACGATTTAGGGAAATCACGGAAAACCTAAATCGGGATGGCTGGAGACGGGATTGAACCGTCGTCCTCCCGAATGCGAGTCCAGTGTGCTAATCACTGCGCCACCTCGCTCGGTGCCTCTAAGTCCACTCTGAGATGAAGAGCTTGGAATTCGTGGCGGGCCTCATCAAACCGTGATTATTTTAAAAATAAAATAAAAAACCCTTTCCTCAACAAACTAAATCGTGTTGAAGCTGTGAGACACCCTGGGAGACTATGAGGGCTTTTTGAAGCACGCCCAAGGTGGTAAACTGGTAGCAGCGCTGACGCTAGGAGCGAATGCTTGCAGACTGGTTCTCTGGCTGTCGTTACTGACCTAGCGTGGCGACGGGCACGCCGCCAGCAAACGCGCGCGTGGCGTGGGTCGGGCTGGGCTGTGCTGTGCTGTGCTGGTCTGGCACCGTTAGGCGCCGAGCTGACGCAACTCCCACCTCCGGCCGCCTCCAAGGCGCGCTACAAGTAGTACTTCACGACTGGCAGTTGCCCGCCACTTGTGTGAGACCCCTACTGCCTCCTGGCCTGGCATCTTATCATGTGAAACGCCTACGGTGGTGAAAGAACTACAGCGGACGAATGAAATTCTAACGTCCCTAACTGCTTTTCACACGTGATAATTTAAGTCCAAGATGAATTTTCACTTCTAAACTTACTGGCAGATGAAAACCGAACCGGACCGAGACTCGAACCTGGGATCTTTGCCTTTCACTAAGAGCTATCCAGCCAGGACACGAAAATGGGACTTTCGCAGGGAAGTACTCTATAGACTGAACTATTCAAGCATTGCTCAAGACCCTGCCGTTACAAATTCACTTTCGTCGCTGTTTCTAAGCTGTTTCTCGGAAATATCCTTTCTTCCAGGAGTCCCACAAGGTGTGCAGCAGAGCTTCTATGAAGCGTGGAAGGCAGAAGAAGAGTTACTGGCGGAAGGACAGCTATCAGGGCGGATCGTGTATCGTCCTTGGATGGTTCAGTCGGTAGAACACTTGCCCTCGAAAGGCAAAGCTCCAATGTTCGAGACCCAATCCGGTATAGAGTTTTAGACTGTTCGCAGGTTTCAATAATTTAGGTATTTATTTTAGTCGTAAAAGAGCCTTTTGATTAAAGGAATTGGTGCTATTATAAGCAGATTATCCGAAAGAAATCGCTGTTTTCAAGTGATACGTTAATAGCGTAAATTTTGCTCCATTACGAAGAAAGCATTGTAGCCTGAAACACAATGAACTATCCGCACAGCCCTTAGAAAGTTTCCTGTTAGTCATTACAGTACTATGCTTTAAAACTACTGAGACTTTTGCAAGCTGGCCGGAGTGGCCACCCAGTTCTAGGCGCTACAGCCTGGAACCGAGCGACCGCTACGGTCGCAGGTTCGAACCGTGCCTCGGGCATGGATGTGTATGATGTCTTTAGGTTACTTAGGTTTAATTAGCTCTAAGTTCTAGGCGACTGATGACCTCAGACGTTAAGACCCATAGTGCTCAGAGACATTTGAACCATTTTTGAGACTTTTGCATCAGTTCCTGTTTACTGTCAAATTACTTCGTTAATGAACTAAACTTGAGCATACGAATTTAAGACAGATTCTCTTGGTTTAAAGTGGCTCACAATAACAGCTCGCTGCACAATTGAATTGCCAGACATAGCAACGCTTTTACAATGATATTACAACATCTTATAAAAGGAAAGCACAAACTTATCCACACAGCAGTCTGCAATATGAAATTTTTAACTTGTTGAAAGAGTATGAAGTTTGTAAATTTTATTAATTAGACGTGTTGGAAACACTCCTTTAAAGTGTATAACGTGTGCTATGATGAGTACATACGAAATTCAACGCTAAGTATTGTCTGCTCTGAATCGCGCTGTATCATGTATCAACACTCAAGGTAAGCATTTTGAGGATTTGATCTGCCGTAAAACAGACACACGAACCACGCCTGAGTTATGTGTTTGGTAGACTTGCGTAGACGTTTTTTCGGGTTCTGCTTCACACCACGGAACAATGGTAAGCAATATTGTTATCTTATTACTATTTGATCAATCTTTACATGTTACGTCGTTGAAGTCCTCTTCGAAGGCTATTTCCAAGCCACAGAAGAAACTATACACGGTGTTAATTAACAGGTGGGAAATCACTGGGGAATGGATTTAGGACTTACAAAGAAGCAAAGACGTTCATATATACATGTGGTTAATGATTACAGACAATTTTTTATCGTCACATATTCGCTTCTTTTCCGTCTTTTTGATTTCAAATTTCGAGCTTGGTTCTACATGTAGTTTCTCTTTCCAAATTTTGGTTGCTTTCGGGTGTTAAGTAAAAACTTTACATTCATCTTAGTTGATATGGTACTAGTAAATAAACAAATAAATAATTTTATTACTGACAACACAAATAGAGGAGGAAGTTTACGATAAAGTTCGTGTTAGACTATTGTTTGGTGTGTACCGAACACTATTTCCTCGCCAAGAATCAAAGTATTCCGAGATGAGCGCCACCGAACAAGCGTGAGTTAGCGACCTCAATCGGACAGAGATGCGTTGTGTCTGACTTGCAGCCACGGGCGTGATGCCTCTTCGGCGACATTCTTATTTGACTACTACACTACTGGCCATTAAGATTGCTACACCACGAAGATGACGTGCTACAGAAATTTAACCGACAGCAATAAGATGCTGTGATATGCAAATGATTACCTTTTCAGAGCATTCATATAAGGTTGGCGACGAAGGCGACACCTACAACGTGCTGACATGAGGACAGTTTCCAACCGATTTCTCATAGACAAACAGCAGCTGATCAGCGTTACCTGGTGAAACGTTGTTGTGATGCCTCGTGTAAGGAGGACAAATGCGTACCATCACATTTCCGACTTTGATAAAGGTCGGATTGTAGCCTATCGCGATTGCGGTTTATCGTATTGCGACATTGTTGCTCTTGTTGATTGAGATCCAATGACTGCTAGCAGAATATGGAATCGGTGGGTTCAGGAGGGTAATACGGAACGCCGTGCTCGATCCCAACGGCCTCGTATCAGTAGCAGTCGAGATGATAGGTATCTTATGCGCATGACTGTAACGGATCGTGCAGCTACGTCTCGATCTCTGAGTCAACAGATGGGGACGTTTGCAAGCCAACAACTTTCTGCGCGAACAGTTCGACGACGTTTACAGCAGCATAGACTATCAGCTCGGAGACCATGGCTGCGGTTACCCTTGACGCTGCATCACAGACAGGAGTGCCTGCGATGGTGTACTCAACGACGAACCTGGATGCACGAATGGCAAAACGTTACTTTTTCATAAGAACCCAGGTTCTGTTTACAGCATCATGATGGTAGCAACCGTGTTTGGCGACATCGCGGTGAACGCACATTGGAAGCGTGTATTCGTCATCGCCATACTGGCGTATCACCCGGCGTGATGGTATGGGGTGCCACTGCTTACACGTCTCGGTCACCTCTTGTTCGCATTGACGGCACTCTGAACAGTGGACGTTACATTTCAGATGCCTTACGACCCGTGGCTCTACCCTTCATTCGATCCCTGCGAAACCCTACATTTCAGCAGGATAATCCACGACCGCATGTTGCAGGTCCTGTAAGGGCCTTTCTGGATACGTGGCCGAGCAACTGGCTCATCACAATAAGCCAGTCACTACTCTTGATGAACTGTGTTCTCGTGTTGAAGCTGCATGGGCAGCTGTACCTGTACACGCCATCCAAGCTCTGTTCGACTCTATGCCCAGGCGTATCAAGGCCGTTATTACGGCCAGAGGGGGATTTTCTGGGTACTGATTTCTCAGGACCTATGCATCCAAATTGCGTGCACTGCATATCATCTTGGTGTAGCAATTTTAATGGCCAGTAGTGTATGTGTGGGGTAGGATTTTAATATGGGCATAGAACACAGATATTTGCTATCACTCATATATTTACAAAACCATTTTCTAGACTGCTCAAATCAACCTGGACGTGACGTACACAGTCTTGTGGTGCAGTAATCTATACTGCACATGAAGACTTGGCATTAAAAAGTTAGCTTCAGCAATTATTGTTTGTATGTCGTTTATTCATATATCAAGGTTGAAAAGGTCATCACGAACAAGCGCCTTCCAAAGGAAAGACTGCCGGTCGCGTGTTGTTGCTGTGCTGTTCTGGCTGGGGTGGGCAGTGCGCACCTTGTATTGAGCGCCAACAGGGCTTTTAGCTGCCGCCCTTGCATTTCCCCCAAACAGTCGGTCGGTTCGTGCATGCGTGACGCAGGGCCGCGCCCATCCACACAACCGATGCCCTCTGACCAGAGTCGTCGGTGAGTTTTAGAAAGGTCTCCTTACGAAGGGGACTAATCTTTAACTTCTTTTCGTTGCTGCATGGTTCTTTTTCAAAACAACGGGAGGAAGAAAGGTTGCAGTGTGGACAATGAATAAAACCTCAGACTGGACAAAGATGAGGACGCATCATAAGCAACCATCCTGGTACACGCATCAAGTGATTAACGGTAAATGTGTACGAGGACAGGTAGAGAGCGAAGCTGTCCCTTTCGCTCACATAACAGTGCCTAAAGCACAGAAACTGCTTGCTCAGTGTCCACTTGATGTTTCACTTAGCGTTATCTGTCACTGAGATTATGTTTCTCACATACATGTAGTGTCCAGCGAAAGGGTCGCTGGTTTCAACACTAAATATCAAATGGTTCAAATGTCTCTAAGCACTATGGGACTTAACATCTGAGGTTATCAGTCTCCTACATTTAGAACCGTTTAAACCTAACTAACCTAAGGACATCACACACATCCATGCCCGATGCAGGATTCGAATCTGCGACCGTAGCAGTCGCCCGGTTCCGGAGTGAAGCGCCTGGAACCGCTCGGCCACATTGACCGGCCACTAAATATCTGAAAAAATTAATATCGACAAACGAACTCAGCAAACGTTGTGTATATTATGAAAGTTGCTGGAATTTTATACAGAAGTTTCGAAAAAATTCGAACAGTTACTACGAGATGTTGCTGGAGTCGCAATACGCAGTGCCTACAAACAATGCACCATAGTAGAGAGCGATAAGTTGCGCGGTTGAAACGTAAAACGATGTTAACCTACCGAAGGAAGAGGTGAATGCCACATGATAAAACACAGACCTACGGCAAGAAGAAGCAGTTTTTTTAAACAGGATTTGATGTTCCAAAATGACCCAATGTAAAAACAGTTCCAAAACTCTTCGTCAAATTCTAAATGACAAGCAGGTGATCCAGTGGAGAATGTTGGCTCCAGACAAACCGTAGTTACTCCTGCAAATGTCGCCACGGTTACTGGATTTTTTTTTGCAAATTCCAACGAAATCCGTTCGAAAAATTGCAGCAGAGACTGGTTTCAAGCGTTCCAGCATGCACAAAATAGTGAGACAGAGCCTACTCATGTTTCCATTCAAAATTCAAAGCCTCCAAGCCGTACCTGTACGAGCTGTGCGACAAGGGCTGAATTTGTGAATCAGATTCTTATAATAATGGATACTGACGGATTTGATGTTGGCTGCATCCGGTTCACAGATGAAGCACACTTCCACGTGAATGCAATCATGAATAAGCAAGATCGCGGTTTTGGGGTTCCGAAAATTCCCATTAGTCCTAAGTGAAACTACTGACTTCTCCAGAATTGCTGTTTGGGCTGCGGTATGTAGCAGAGGCATTATTGGCCCTTTTTTCATGCGAGAAACGATCGCTAGTGAATGTTACGTTGCAATTCTGGATGAATTTGTTGCCGTACAACAAGCGTTGGAGGATGAACGAGATACCGAGTAGTTCACGCAAGACCACATCCCACCGACCAGGTATTTCGCTTTTTTCAGGAAAACTTCGGGAACAGAGTCACTGCATTGCTTTTTGCACTTTTAGTGGCACAGGGATGGACTGGACTCTATATTGGTCTGATCTGATTCCTTGTGACTGTTCTTTGTGGGCACATTGGAAGAAACTGGAGTAACAAAGCGAGTAAGTAATGATTGCATTATTACATTTCTGACTTTCCCTCTGGTGTTTGGCACAACATGGCAACAATATTAAACACGAATTATTTTCCTAATAAAATTAAAACAATTTCAGCCTTCGGTCGCCAAAATGAAGTATTTTTGGCCTACGTTTCGGCCACTTCTAAGAGTGCTTTCATCAAAAATAAAACATTTAAAACTAGCATGTCATGTATAAAATAAATATGAAGCGATAACGCTTTAGTCACAAAATATTAAAATAGGAAACATAGAGGCAGGCCACTAAGGGCTGCACCACATGTCGAGCTACGGTGGCTTCAGACTGAAAAATATTATGTATATCGTCACGCACCACCTTTGGCTTATAAGGTCATATTCCGATGACAACTGAATGTCACAAACGCAGATAAAATGACGTGAGACTTACGCTATTACTTATGCACAAGGTACAGAAAATTCAACAAAATGATGACGTACAGAGTGTTCACAAAGGAAGTGTTACATACACTATGTGATCAAAAGTATCCGGACACCCCCAAAAACACAAGTTTCTCATATTAGATGCATTGTGCTGCCACCTGCTGCTAGGTACTTCACATCAGCGAACTCAGTAGTCATTAGACATCGTGAGAGGCAGAATGGGATGCTCGCCGAACTCACAGACTTCGAACGTGGTCAGGTCATTGGGTGTCATTTGTCATACTCTGTGCGCGAGGTTTCCACTCTATGAAACATCCCTAGGTCCACTGTTTCCGATGTGATAATGAAGTGGAAACGTGAAGGGTACAGCACAAAAGCGTACAGGCCGACCTCTTCTGTTAACTTATAGAGACCGCCGACAGTTGAAGAGCGTCGTAGCGTGGAAAAGGCAGACATCTATCCAGACCATCACACAGGAAATCCAAACTGCAGCCGGATCCACTGCAAATAGTGTGACAGTTAGGCGGGAGGTGAGAAGAACTTGGGTTTCATGGTAGAGTGGCTGCTCAAAAGCCGTACATCACGCAGGTAAATGCCAAACGGCGGCTCGCTTGGTGTAAGGAGTGTAAACTATGGACGATTGAACAGTGGTAAAACGTTGTGTAGAGTGACGAATCACGGTACACAGTGTGGCGATCTGATGGCAGGGTGTACGTATGGCGAATGCCCGGTGAACGTCATCTGTAGCGTGTGTAGCGCCAACACTAAAATTAAGAGGTGGTAGTGTTGCGGTGTTTTTCGTGGACGGGGTTGTACCCCTCGTTGTTTTTCCTGGCACTATCACAGCAAAGGCCTAAATTGATGTTTTAAGTACCTGCTTGCTTCCCACTGTTGAAGAGCAATTCGGGGATGGCGATTGCATCTTTCAACACGATCTATCACCTGTTCGTAATGCACGGCCTGTGGCGGAGTGGTTACAGGACAGTCACATCCCGGAAATGCACTGGCCTGCACAGTGTTCTGACCTGAATTCTGTAGAACACCTTTGGGATGTTCCGGAACGCCGACTTCGTGCCAGGCTTTACCGATCGACATCGGCACCTCTCCTAAGTGCAGCACTCCGTGAAGAACGGGCTGCCATTCCCCAAGAAAACTTTCAGCACCTGATTTAGAGTCGAAGCTGTCGTCAAGGCTTAGGGTGGGCCTACACCATATTGAAGTCCAGCATTACCGATGGAGGGCGCCACTAACTTTTGAGTCATTTTCAGCCAGGTGTCCGTATACTTTTCATCACATAGTGTATTTACATTAAGCAGAAATATTTACATATAACTGCGCAGTCTAAACACTCTAAGTGTTGTCTTTTTCGTATCTTCTTCATAAATGATACCTACGTAAGGTGCAGGTAATTTATGCATGTTTGCGACATTCAGCTGTCATCTGTCGATGGTCAAGAATTCGAAAGCAGGTTCGTCATCATTAAAAAATATTTTGCAGAACATCAGGAAACCGTTTCATATTCTATACTACATTTATACTCTGTAACGGGCCAGCGAAGACCACAGCCCCCTACATCAGAATATTCACGAAATGTCGCTGAAAGGTCTAGTTTACGCTGTATAGCGACGTGGAAAGTTTATTCTTTTCGAATGAAGCGCAGGTGTGTCCATTAAATGTGAATTAGTCTTTCCGCAGTCCTTCCACTCCGGCGATGTGTCAGTCTCCCATGTATTTACGAAGGAGCTGATTTTCGTATTGGCAGTAGCTGTGTTGGACAATAGGCTACGAAGACTATCACGCACAGCTGGAGGCCGCAGACATACAATTGCTGCACACTCGAAGTCCGATGATCGCCGGTGCATTGAAGTACAGCACGCGATGATTAAGTGTTTGAGGTTGCGGCGGTCTCATATCGATTGTGTGGCGCCTGAGGAGCTCACGCAGGAGCTAATTAATGGGCTGGACGTCGCACGCCTACGCACGCAGCACGCACGCACACACGCACACACACACACACACACACACACACACACACACACACACATCCCCTGCTCTTGCAGGCGTTGCCACCTCCAGCCCCAGCAGCCGCGTCGCTTCCCAGTTGTACGAGGTGCATTCAAGTTCTAAGGTTAACTACTCATCCAAAATCGATGAAACTGGCGTAAAGTCTCGACGTAATCGCCCTGAAGACATAAACATTTTTCACAACGCTGACGCCATGATTCCATGGCAGCGGCGAAGGCTTCTTTAGGAGTCTGTTTTGACCACTGGAAAATCGCTGAGGCAACAGCAGCACGGCTGGTGAATATGCGGCCATGGAGAGTGTCTTTCATTGTTGGAAAAAGCCGAAAGTCACTAGCAACCAGGTCAGGTGAGTAGGGAGCATGAGGAATCACTTCAAAGTTGTTATCACGAAGAAACTGTTGCGTAACGTTAGCTCGATGTGCGGGTACGTTGTCTTGGTGAAACAGCACACGCGCAGCCCTTCCCGGACTTTTTTGTTGCATTGAAGGAAGGAATTTGTTCTTCAAAACATTTTCGTAGGATGCACCTGTTACCGTAGTGCCCTTTGGAACGCAATGCGTAAGGATCATAGACACCATCATATTTTCAGCACTGGCGGTTACCCGAAATTTTTTTGGTGGCGGTGAATCTGCGTGCTTCCATTGAGCTGACTGGCGTTTTGTTTCTGGATTGAAAAATGGCATCCACGTCTCATCCATTGTCACAACCGACGAAAAGAAAGTCCCATTCTTGCTGTCGTTGCGCGTCAACATTGCTTGGCAACATGCCACACGAGCAGCCATGTGGTCGTCTGTCAGCATTCGTGGCACCCACCTGGATGACACTTTTCGCATTTTCAGGTCGTCATGCAGGATTGTGTGCACAGAACCCACAGAAATGCCAACTCTGGAGGCGATCTGTTCAACAGTCATTCGACGATACCCCAAAACAATTCTCTCCACTTTCTCGATCATGTCGTCAGACCGGCTTGTGCGAGCCCGAGGTTGTTTCGGTTTGTTGTCACACGATGTTCTGCCTTCATTAAACTGTCGCACCCACGAACGCACTTTCGACACATCCATAACTCGGTCCCCACATGTCTCCTTCAACTGTCGATGAATTTCAATTGGTTTCACACCACGCAAATTCAGAAAACGAATGTTTGCACGCTGTTCAAGTAAGGAAAACGTCGCCATTTTAAGTATTTAAAACAATTCTCATTCTCGCCGCTGGCGGTAAAATTCTATCTGCCGTACGGTGCTGCCATCTCTGGGACGTATTGACAATGAACGCGGCCTTATTTTAAAACATTGCGCATGTTTCTATCTCTTTCCAGTCCGGAGAAAAAAATCGGAGGCCTTAGAACTTGAATACACCTCGTATGCTATTGTGCCCGAATGTGCAACATAATGAAGTCTTAGCGCATCATCATTGTACTCTTCATTATTACATTTTCCCCTGTACTGAAACTGTCGTAAAGTCCTCTATCCCCCTTTGCGTTCTCGACGCCTATTCACATCGTGAAACTGCCGCCCTGCCTCCAAACACGTATTCATTGCGAAGGGGTACTCATCGAAGCTAAGAGCTGCTAATTGTCTGGTGCTGTTCTATGGCCCCTTCCTGTAAGATTATAGTAATTGTGCCTCAACAACTTTCTCGATCATCCGAATACAATCCCCGAGGCCCTTTCCCTTCCACCCTGTATGCTGTAACAAGGCGTTCACGAAAAGATGATTACAGGGGAGAATTTACGCTGTGATTACATGCTGTTCCAAGGGAGACAGTCTGTAATTTATTAAGGAGCTTTTGTGGTGCTATATATGGAGCACTGGGAGAAAAAAATGAGGAAATTTAATTGACCTTCTTGGCCGCACACGTTAAATATTTGGTTGGGGAGTAAGTTTGCGACGTTTTCCAGTAAGTTTAATAAACACAGCAGATGACTTTAGTCAGCAATAATACATTCTCCTTCAGTATTTACAACAGTCTACCAGTGCTGAGGTAACGTTTCGATTCCGCGATTGTAGAAATCTCGTGGTTTCGTGGCGAAGATCTGGTCGAGCCATCTTCGTAGCGCATCTTCGTCCGGAAAGGAAGTTCCTTGAAGGTTGTTCGATAGTGAGCGGAAAAGATGAAAATCTGATGGCGCAGGATCAGGTGAAAAAGGTGAGTGCAGAATGACTTCCCAACCCAATTCTTGTACTGTCAGTCTAGCAGTACGTGAGCGGGCGCTATCGTGGAATAGCATAACTTCACGCAGTCACCCTGGTCGTTTTTCTTGGATTCCGCAAGACGTCTCCTTTGCTGACTATAAATGTGAACGGTGATGGTCACACCTCGGGGAAGCGATTCGTAGATGCGTAACATTGTCTATGTTGATGCGCCAGGTATATGTGCGGGAAACTGGTGCATTGTTTGGGCTCAACCACTCCCTTCTTTCCCTTATGTCAGTATAAAGACATCATTTCTCATCATCAGTAACGACACAGGATCGGAGTGGTCGCTGTTGTTCACGAGCCATTTGATAACGAGCATTCAAAGATGCATATATAGTCACTAGCTGATTTTTGTAATCTTGCCTTAGAGAATGTGGCACAAATACACCCGATTTTTTAACCTTCCCCACTGCTTGCAAATGTTGCACAATATTGGAATTATTACAGTTGATCACATTTGGCAGTTCTCGATCTCACTAATGTGGATCATTGTGGATTAATATTTTTAAATGCTCTTCATCAAACCCAGAAGGTCTATCTAAACATGGAGAATCACTAATGCCAAAACGATCTTCCTTAAAATGAGAAAATCATCTTTCTGCTGTGCTCTGTCCAATGAGATATTCCCATACACGGCACAAACGATTCTCGTTGCCTCTGCTACTGTCACCCCTCTACTGAACTCAAGCAGAAGGATACGCCGAAAATGTTAAGATTTCTTCTTTTGGCACTCCATTTTCCACAGCTCCACTCAGTATGACAAAATGACAATATGTAAACTATTAAAGCAACAGTGAAGTACAAATAAAAAATGACAATCGATAAATAAACCCGTAGCAACTGGAATATGAACATGCAAAAGAAAAACGCTACGAATTTCTGCGTCAGCCTAATATATCAGCCAAAGAAAATTTAATTGAGTATGTTTTGTTAACAGAAAATAGTTCAAAACTGTAATTTATTTCGTAGCATCGGTTGCACAGTAACACTGCTGCCTCTGTATTTATCACTAAAATTTCGAGCTGTTTAATAATAAGCAATACATGGTTCAAAAATGTCTGAATGAGATATATATCACAGTTTCTTCGTGAATCGTATATATATGGACGCTTAGATTGTCAGAGACTGTGAAATATGTCTTCTGATAGCCGACGATTACAATTATAACCTGGTAATTACTTTGGTAGCCAATAATAAATTATTTGTAGTTTTGAACAAGAACAGTATCATTGGTCTGGACTTGTACGTTTGGTTCAAGGGAAATACCAGATGTGTGTGTGTGTGTGTGTGTGTGTGTGTGTGTGTGTGTGTGTGTGTGTGTGTGTAAGAGAGAGAGAGAGAGAGAGAGAGAGAGGGGGGGGGGGGGAGGGGGAGTAGCAGTCTGTTATGGTACTGGACGGACGAGTCTTCGAAATGTGCAGTTTCTTCACATCTATATTGTTACTTTACTTAAATATTTCAGCATTTCCCTAAATCACTTTAGCCAGTCATGGGACGGTTCGTTCAAAAAGGCTGTCGGCGATTTCCTTTTCCAGGTTTGTAAGAACTGCACATGGGTTCCGTGTCTATTTACTTCACTATCGGCGGGGTCTTGAACAATAAATTGCTTGATTTGTAGGAGTGACATACACTACTACTGTTTTGTTCAACGTTCAGGAAATATACTACGTGTAGCTTTTTGCAATAAGTTCAGCTGAGTTTTATGTAAGATCGAGCATTTTAAGACTCGGGGAAAAAATATTAAGAATCCTGGAAATTTGGATTATTCTGTGAATAAAGTGCCTTTGCAGTACCAGTAGGTGACAACAGAAATGTAATAGGGAGAGAATATGCGCGAATGTACTTTCAGAGCAGTGCAGCTCCTAAATGCGTAGAAATCGGATTATTATATTGTGGTTTCTTGTTTAGATAACTTAGCCTTGATCCAGGTGGACTGTAGCAAGGTGTTTAACTTTCTCTGGAAATGTCTGACTATCGGAATATAAAGTTCTGAGTCTATAATATCTGACGATGTTCTACATTTGGTATCAGATTCCTATTTTTCTCTGTGGAGCTATGTCAATTTCTTGTTGCAGTTGCTTTGACCCCTGTCAGTACACCTATAAAAGAAACATTAGGTTATTATTTTTGTATCTTACTAGCATCTGGATTTTCAGTCACATATTACTCATTCATGTTTTTCTATAAGAACACAGCACATTTGTTTGGTTTAATTGTACTGCCATCCTGGCGGCTGATTGTCACTCTACTTATATCTTAAATGGTCTGTCTTGCTGTTTCGAAGTATAATTCTTTGACATTGCACATGGAAGTCTGATACGTGAGCGTACTGTATAGGACACAATAGTTACTGTATACACAGATAAAGCATTTATATGTTCGCATACTGAAATAAAGCGTTTCCTTGTGGTCACTATGAGCTACAGTTACGTGACTGATGATACACCTGGGGACTTTATATACCTGGCACCATAGTAGACACTATTACACTGAAGGCCCACTTAACTGGAGAAAACTTTGGAGTAAGTCTTATTCTTTTGCACACAACGCCAAGATTACAGTACCGAAGAGTGGAATTTTTTTATTTATTTTTTAGAAAATCTGTAGTTCTGTTATGACGGAAATACAGTACTATTATGGAAGTCTTCACACTTCACCCTGCAGGAAGCTGTGTAATTGATTATGTATCATAGTGGATATCTGTAACAGAATCTGCGAAAGAATGCTCCTGATTGTTGCAGGTCACTTGGCCCGGCTATTTAACGCCTCTAGCTCAGCCAATCACGTAACGCGTTTAATTATTTACTGACCAGCCAGCACATTGTGACCACCGAACTAATAGCCGTTAAGTCCACCATAACAGCGGCGACACATCGTGCCGTGGAATCCCCATAAATGCTGGGGACGAGGACAATGAGCTCTGACGCCCATTTCAATCACATGCCAGATGTTTTCGATCGGGTTCATATAAGCTGGGGGCCAGCACATCAACTGAAACTCGCCGCTGTGTTTCTCGAACCACTCCACCAAACTCCTGGCCTTGTGACACAGCGCATTATCTTGTTCAAAAATGCCACTGCCTTCAGGAAACAAGATCGTCATGAACGGGGGTATGTGATCTGCAACCGGTGTGCGGTACTTCTTGGCCGTCATGGTGCCTTGTACGAGCTCCGCTGGGCCCACGGATGACCACGTGAATGTTCCTCGGAGGATAATGGTGCCGCCACCAGGTTGTCTCCGTCCATCAGACCACCCAACGCCTTGCCACTGCGCCAACGTTCAGTGCCGATGGTCACGTGCCCAATTTTAGCGATAGTTGCCGATGTATTGATGTTAACGTTGCCACACGCATGAGTCGTCGGTTGCGGAGGCCTCTGTGTTTTCGGACACACTTGTGCTCTAGCCAACATTAATGTCTGATGTTAGTTCCTTCAGTTTGCCGCCTGTCCTGCTTGACCAGTGTGCCTAGTCTATGATGCCAGATATCTGTAATGACGAATGGCCGCCTCATCCTACGACATCTGGACGTGGTTTCACCTTGGTTTCGGCATATTTTGGAGACACTCACCACAGTACTCCTCGAACACCCGACAAGTCGTGCAGTTTCAGATGTTCGTGCCGAGTCTCCAGGCTATCACAATGCGACCTCCGTCAGATAAATTGCGCGCCTTCCTCAGCACGCTCGCTTACGCTACATGCACCGTGCGTGTGTCTGACTGTCTGTCATTCCTCGCCAGGTGACGCTGCAATCGCCTGGACGGGTTTATATCGATGGTAGGTCGGTGGTCACAATGTTCTAGCCGAACAGTGTACGTCTCTACGGCAACGTGTCAGTGGTATCGCAGCTTCATGGATGACTGTCCACACACGTCTTCAAAGTTTGTTTCAGGCGTCAGTCAGGAAAAGGAAAGTGCTGAACACACAGACAGATCCTTTTCTCACATGTTATTACTACCTATCGAGAAATGAAATTATATAGCAGAAGATCTGCCGCTGTGGGAGGTTTGGACCGAAATTAATTTATTCATTGCCAACGAGTGCAATCAAGAGACAGCAGAGCATAGGGTTAAAAAAATGGCTCTGAGCACTATGAGACTTTCCCCTAGAACTTAGAACTACTTAAACCTAACTAACCTAAGGACATCACACACATCCATGGCCGAGGCAGGATTCGAAGCTGCGACCGTAGCAGTCGCGCGGCTCCGGACTTAAGCGCCGGAGCATAGGGTTCGTTCAACGATTTAGAACAGATTTTGTTGACCTTCTATACAGTTTTAATTTTTATTCCAAATGAACCGTCGTCAGATTTGATTGTATGGCTTACAGGTGTAATCCGTCCAACTTATCAACAAAAATTTACTTGGTACGTCACTGGTTCTTCCCGAGAACGGGTCGTCAGTTGTTATTTTAACGATTTTTCTAAGGCGCGAAAGGTCGTAAGAGCGAATATTGAGCATGTGGTAAATAGCGAAAAGGTTCGCTGAAAGCAAGTTGTGGCTCCAGTTAAAATTAAAAATTTATTTTCGGCGTGGTAAACATTTCACTGTTTGAGTGGCAGTCACCGAGTTTTCCAGTCCGTGGGAGGCGTGTATTTTCGTATGTGGCCAGAAAGAAAACAAATCCTCTTCTCTAATTATTTACACACGTGCCCTCTGTGAGGCACCAAATGTATGTTTGCCAGCGTGAACATATCTACCGGCATGATGAGTGGGTCTGCAGATAAATCAAAATTTAACATGCGTTGTCCGGCTGCAGAAACCGATCAATGTGTACGTCAATATTTCGTGTTCATTTCAAGTGGAACGCTTGTCGTAACGGTGGGGGAGAAACAGGTAAATCAGCTGTACTTTACATTTAATTCATTATAAACACTGCTCTGGCATTCTGAACATTTTTTTCCGATATTCCCTCCCCCTCTCCGCCTTTCTCTGCCCTCATCCCCCTCCCGATTCTCTCTCTCTCTCTCTCTCTCTCTCTCTCTCTCTGCGGAGGCGCGGGCGGGCATGTGTGTGTGTGTGTGTGTGTGTGTGTGTGTGTGTGTGTGTGTGTGTGTGTGTGGGGAGGGGGGGGGGTGAATGTGATTGTGCGTGCGTGAAGGGATGTTGATGTGAAACAATGCGGGAAATTTATGTGGAACAGTATATGCGACCGGTCAAATACGTCAAATATCACTTATCAACAGACCATCTGCCGAACTTCAGTCAAAAGCAGTCATAACTATTATATTCGGCACTGGCGTGGGTTTTGTTTATTACCAACAACAAATTTCTCGTCAGATTCATCAAATACTTTCCCTAAGAGACATTCCCGGCACTTGGTGTTCACTTGCTGGGTATTTCAGAAAGAGCCATTGACCTCTGCAGAGGTAAGGACACTTCCGAAATTTGTTTGCTGCATGTGTTGAGAGCTTCCATGTTCCTCTAATGTAACTCTACAAAAACTATTATGAAATTCTCTGATGTTAACTAAATGTAATCAAAGATTTAGAGAAGAAGAGGGAAAATTCTGTCACACGAAAGTATCCTGCCAATACATTACTAGGACAATCAGATAAAAGAAATAGAGGAAGGGGATATAAAAACCCAGAAAATATTGGGATGTTTCTGCTTCAAATAGATAACCAATTCAGTGTTGTAAGTGCTCAGAATAAAGCGACAGGCGCTCACTACTTTCGATAGACAGCATGTCCACAAGTAACTTAAGGTGAACAAATTAGATGTTAGGGACGAATTCATAGGAGTACGTCGTATTCCTACTCGGAATGGTTTATCGAAAACAAAACGGAATCTCAATGCCTGTATCACAACACGAATGACTTGTGCCTACACCTTCTAGGCTTGAAATAGAGGTGTCGTGGCTGTTAAACTGCCTTCTTCCCGTACAGCAGTATGGTTTCATCGCCAATAGTCTTAGTACACAAAGTGTTTGTTTCTAATGCTACTTCCAAATGATGACGTTTCTGATATGCATTGTGAGGCCATAGCTGGTGCGTATAGCCACTTACACAGTTGTCCGAAGGAGGTCAAATTGTCTTTACGATTGGTTCTTGTGATGTGCGTATTTCGTATGAAGTTGAGTGCCGAGAGTAGCCGTTGCCATGACTGTTTACTGGTACATCTTTAGTAAGCGAAAGGGCATGAAAATTTTATTTATTATTCTTCATGTTGGTCACGTTTGTGATATACTGCAGCAAACAAACTATTTTCGTTAGGTTAGTATTGTGTGGCCGGCCGCGGTGGCCGTGCTGTTCAAGGCGCTCCAGTCCGGAGACGCGCTGCTGCTACGGTCGCAGGTTCGAATCCTGCCTCGGGCATGGGTGTGTGTGATGTCCTTAGGTTAGTTAGGTTTAAGTAGTTCTAAGTTCTAGGGGACTGGTGACCACAGCAGTTGAGTCCGATAGTGCTCAGAGCCATTTGATCCGTTTGAGAGTATTGTGTGTCATATACCGGGTGACCCACCTTAGAGGTGTCAGGTGCATTTTGTCCGATGTTTCGGCAGGTATTTGCAGTTTGCCGTGAACAACTGGAGACACCCCAGACAAAAATTGCTCATCACGTCTTTGGTGAGACGCCCAGTGTCGACGGAAAGAGTCGGTTTGTTTCCAGTTATACACAAAGTGAATTTTAAAGCGCTGGCCCGTTCGACAGGGATGTTCAAAATTAGTTCTGTGAGATACTAGTTTTATCGATATGTATTAACACGGATGGTAAAACGGACGGAATAACCAGTACTGCAGTCACGACTGAGCTGAGCTGTTGCATTGCCCTGGCAATCAGCGCGGGCCCGAGAGATACTGTAGCTTTTTGAGTACTGGTTATTCTTAATGTTCTATTTTGCTTATTAATACATGTCGATAACATTAATACCACAGCGGGCTAATTTCCAATCATTCTATCGAATGGAGACGTAAAATTCCTCTTTAAAAATAATTTCGTTCGTTACGGGAGAGAAACCGATCCTTTCCGTCGCTACTGGGCGTCGCACCACGAACCCGATGAGCAGTTTCTGCTTGCGGTGGCACCAGCTAGACACTGCAAGAAACCAGTTGCAGAGATCTGACGAAACACCAAAGAAAGCGCGCCTCACGACTCTAAGGTGGGGCATCCTGTATAACTAAAAGCTGTTATCAACTTGAAGGTTGGTCGAACACGACCACGTCGTATTGGGCGTGTTCCTATTCGAGAAAGTGTGCCCCTGCCTTCCTCCGACCTTTCAAATGACTTAACCTATTACAGGGGGAGCTATAGGATACTGTGGACTTCGAACCATAGTGGGCTACAACTTGGTACTTCGCACATTAACATCGGCTGATGGTAGAGCTAACTCGAGATCTTTTGATCTTTAACTTGACACTTAACCACTCAGCCACATTTACGTACCCAAAAAAGTCCATTTTGAATATCAGTAGTGGCTTGTCTCCGGTTGGTAATATCACGCAACTAGCTGAGTATCCAGCGTTCCCCAAGTACGCATTTATTCCAATCTATTAGTCTACCTGCCCCCTGTCTCTGTTCAACTCCTCCTCTTCCCTTTCTCTGTCCATCTCCTTTTCTACCCTCCCCCTGCCCATCTCTTTCTCTCCCCTTTCTCTGTCCACTTCTTCCTCCCCCTCTCTCTGCCCGTCTCCCCCTCTCACATATGTGTGTCCATATCCTCCTCCTCCCTCGCTGTCTGTCCACTTCTCCTCTACCTTTCTCTCTCCACGTTATCACGCTCACACCAAAAGGGACGCTGATGTCTCTTACCCCCACAGGATTTCTTTCCACCTCGTATCTGATATGTGTTACAAATCTGCTATCGTTCCAAGGCTTTAGTATGAGCTTTTTACCCTGGGTTTGCCCACGTACGCACATGACAGATGTATTAAACACATTTCACACTTATTTGTACACATATTACACCTGCATCTCTAGCGAATTTCGTCCTCCTGAGATTTGTGCTGCACAATGATAACTTTTCAAGTACATCCAGTGGTGTATGTGGCTACTGTCTACAAACTGTGTTCTGAATAGAGTAATCATTTAAAGAGTCATGCATGACGACGCATCTCAGTGTATATGTCGTTATATACTCGAACTATGTGTTTTACAACGAAATATTTTTGCAGGTACATTCAGTGGGGTTTATATGTGAATAATGTCACTAAAATGTGTCAAGCATGCAGTTAGTAGTAAAGAAGTAATAAATGAAAACGTCGTACTTCTTGCGACAGTTTTACTATCTGAATAGCGAAAATATAAGAGGTAATTATTTCCGTTCACCATTTCGTGAGCTTTATAAGAAAGAAGAAGTTTCATAAAGATGTGTAATGTTGGTTGCAAGTTACCAAGGCTCTCGTTATGAAATATTAGATAGCTAAAATGTAAGGATTTGCGCATCGTGGGCTACTGCCTTTTCATATTCATCTCCAGCCCTTTGATCGGTAGGTGGTTCTTATCCCCACAGTGATTGTTTATAGATAGTAAATGATATATGTGCCAAGTGTGGACGAACTCGGTCCAGTGGTTTAGGAGGGGATGTGGAAATGTGTTTCAGAAGTGATGGTCAATAATTCACACAAGGAAAGTATAAGCCAAAAGTAGCTAAAAAGCTCCAGTAAACATGGGTCTACAAATCGACAGCTGTCGAGATACGACAACACATTTTCTGTTGCGGTTCATCAGTGTCTAGGAACACATGACATCTCTAAACTTTGAAGTAGGTGTTCGAAACGTTGTCAATGCGTCTGAATGTAACACTGAACTCGCCTCTGAAATGAGCTGAGAATCCTCTCAGGCAGTCCTGAGGAATTCTGTAAATGGTGGAAAGCTGCTTCAGTCCGCAATCAATTTAAAGTTCTTTCAAAGTGAAGTTAGAAGACAACGGGTAGCTTTCATGGATCCCCTGTCAATTCTTCCACCTAGGGAAAAGAGGAAAAGGACAGACAGGTGACGAGGCTCCCACGCACTCTGAAAGGGCGCTACGACCGGCTGCGCGAGAAACAGCGAGTTTTCTTGCGCTGCCGCCCTTCCCTGGAAACGCCGATCAGCGCCTACTCTTGCTGGTCCCAGCAGAGGCTTGCCAACTGGAAGGGAAAGCGAGGCAGTTACGTCGGGCCAGGTGAAATGTCCGGCCGTCTGGAAATGTTGGCCCACGTGCAGGAATTCACGGTGACTTGCAGACCGTTTGCTACTTGTTTTTGATAGGGCCGCACTTTTATGGCTTTACAGTTGGCTGTAAGACCCAGACTAGCACGAGCGATGGGAGTATTACTCTATAAGAAAAAGTCTGTTAGTATCAAACATAGGCCTTGAGGTGACGGAATGGCTTCTGATTACATACCTCTGCGAACAGCATTGTATGGAAGTGAATCAGGAATTGTGTGGAAATCAGAAAAGAGGAGAGTGTAGAGTGTTTGAGATTTGTTGCACATGAACGATGAAAGTTAAATGGACTAATAATGCAAAAATGACAACGTTATTCATGGGACCGGCGAGGCAAAGGGTACTTGGAAAACGATGACTAAGCAAGGTGAAGAGTTCATCAAGGGATAATTTTCGTGGTACTAGAGGGAAGCAATAGGTGACAAAAGTATAGACTAGTACTGCTTTAAATCAACAAACAGTTAAGAACATTTTGTTAGAGCTTAGTCCCGATATCATTGATGAACAGTTATTTTTAGTTTAATTAAGCACCATGAAGCGGTGTAAAAAAAAAAAAAAAAAAAGAAATGGCTTGAGCACTATGGGACTCAACTGCTGTGGTCATCAGTCCCGTAGAACGTAGAACTAATTAAACCTAACCAACCTAAGGACATCACACACATCCATGCAGGCAGGATTCGAACCTGCGACCGTAGCAGCAGCGCGGCTCCGGACTGGAGCGCCTAGAACCGCACGACCACCGCGGCCGGCGAAGCGGTGTACAGTTGGACCCTTTATTTACACTGGTGATATATCTCCCGTGTCCCTGCAGCAAAAATGTGAAATATTTAAAGAAGCCTAACGATTGCGAAGCTTATTTTTGTCATATTTTATGCTGCTGTAAGATAAGACCAACTTTACCGCCAATTAAGCGATATTACTTAAATGTCGCCTCTGATATTTATCAATAGTGAACAAACATTTTTCTTTATTTGTTTTCGTAGAGTAAAATTACGTCTTTCTTTTCCATCTTTCGCCTGTACAGATTTCTTAATTTTCCGTTTTTTACCTATTTCCACCAGAAAGAGTTCAGCAGGTTACACACACATGGTTAGACATAATACGAGTAAGCTACATCTCTGAACTTTTATTCTTTAAGGTAACTAACAGAAACACTTAATATATTTGCTTTACCATTTTTATGTAATTTTAAGATGCCTTTTCTTTGCTGCATATTTTTTATGTCCTTCGGCTGTCGTGACTGCAGTCTGGTTTATGTGCATATTTTAGTCAATATTTAGCTCTCCCTATAATACCCCTGATAGATTCAGGCTTTCAAAGAGAAATAAATGAGTATGGAAAGCCGTTAAATATTCACACAACATGGGCGTTCGTAGAAATACGTGTGATTTGATGACACATGTGCCACTCGCTGAATGTCTGTGAAACACATGCTTTGCGTCATTCTTCAAATCACGACATCATTATGAGTAATGTATTCAATAAGAGTGTGGCTACTATAATGACTTATTAGCCAAAAAAAAGGTGTAAGCTGTAAGTCAAAGCTAGGTGCAAGCTGTCTGTTAATCGTTTCACTATATGGATCCATAGAAGGTATCTGCAGACGGAGCAGTAGACAGCGGGAACTTGAGTGACAACTCGGAGAAAGAAGTTCTAATATGTGATGTATACAGCCAACCAATTGGTAACAGCTTGTTGTAGTAAGACTTGACAGGTATGAGTACCACCAAGGATATTTCTTAACGAAGGAATTAAGTCTCATTGCTTTCATTATGTCAAAATTATGAGCAGAAATTATGGGCTAAAGGGCTCAAGTTAAATAGCAGAAATCTTAGTTTTAGCCCACCAAAAAAGAACAGCAAGATTAACTCCACAGGTACAGCTTCTTATAATAACAGACATTGAGTTCAAAATGGTTCTAAGTACTATGGGACTTAACATCTGAGATCATCAGTCCCCTAGACTCAGAACTACTTAAAACTAACTAAGCTTAGGAAATCACACACATCCATGCCCGAGGCAGGATTCGAACCTGCGACCGTAGCAGTCACGCGGTTCCTGACTGAAGCGCCTAGAACCGATCGTCCACAACGGCCGTCAGACATTCAGTTCAACCAAGTTTAAAAGTATCGGAGAAAGAACGCGACGAGATGAGTTGCTTACACGGAATAAAGAGACTGGCTCAAAGAAAACTGTTTCCTTTCTTATTTGGGTAGGAGGGGTGGTGGTTGGTGTTTGGTCCTGATCATGACACTTTATTGATGCGGCTTGCCATGACTTTCTCGTCATTGCTGGTTCAAATGGTTCAAATGGCTCTGAGCACTATGCGACACAACTCCTGTGGTCATTAATCCCCTAGAGCTTAGAACTACTTAAACCTAACTAACCTAAGGACATTACACACACCCATGCCCGAGGCAGGCTTCGAACCTGCGACCGTAGCAGTCTCACGGTTCCGGACTGCGCGCCTAGAACCGCGAGACCACCGCGGCCGGCTTCGTCATCGCCAAACACTTCTTCTCGAAGTGGCATTTTCAGCCCAACCTCTTGATAATTTGTTGGATGTATTCAACGCCACCACCTGGAGTGGCAGAGCAGTTCTAGGCGCTACAGTCTGGAACCGCGCGACCGTTTCGGTCGCTGGTTCGAATCCTGCCTCGGGCATGGATGTGTGTGATGTCCTTAGGATAGTTAGGTTTAAGTTGTTCTAAGTTCCAGGGGACTGATGACCTCAGAAGTTAAGTCCCATAATGCTCAGAGCAATTTCTAACCATATTCAACGTCCGTATTCCCCTATTGTTTTCTGTCACCTATTGCTTCTTCTGGTACCACGAAAGGTATCCCTTGATGAACTCGACATCTTTGCCTCGCCGGTCCCACGAATAACGTTGTCATTTCCGCATTATTAGTCCATTTAACTTTCATCTGCAAAAAATCTCAAACTCTCTCCACCCTCCTCTTTTCTGATTTCTACACTTGGTTATCTTAATTCCGATAAATCATTAGACTGGAAAACCGAGATTATTTGCATAACTTTATTTCAGTAGTAATTGTTAGATTATTTGTAGGCGTACATCAAGTACAAAAGAAAAAGGCGATAATATCGGTAAGTCGTAATGTAGTGTACACTGAAAGAAATTCGCGATTAAATGTTTGAAATTCAAACACGTACATGTAACATCCTAGTGATATCTGGATCTTTGTACTACGTATACATCTGTCAGTTGCGTAAACCTTTAAAGTTTCATGTACTCACATATACAAAACGTGTGCTGGACAGGTGAATCGATACTAGCAGGCTTTTAACCCACCACTTACGCACGTAAACGTTGATTATTTACAGAGGCGCTCCAGATAGTAACATAGATGGGAGGTATTCAGAGCATGACATTGCAATCCTGCATTGGCCGGGACTGCCGTGGTATAGATAGTGATGTAGCGCTTCGTGTTCACACAGTACAGGAAGTGGAATTTGTATTCTTAACATTGACAGGAATTGTCAGGAATATCTATATAGTCAGATTATGTATAGAAGTTTTACTCTACTTATAGTAAAGCACATGAGGTACCGGTCATATTGTTCCGTCGTCGTACGAGAACTACGGCAATTAATACGTGACTAGAGAAGACAAATTTAACTGCGGAACATATTTTAACAAAAAAACCACCCAAACGACGTAGATCCCTAAGCTTTACATACAGCTAAGAAATGCAGAAAGATGACACTACTGGAAATATTTGAAGTGAATAAACGTACGACTCAGAATGCCAGTTTAGCTTTAAGTGACAAAAAACAATATTTCTCCATTCCCTCTCCTTCCTGTTAAACTGTTGAGCGTAACAATTTCTGCATAACATAACAAAATAATATTTTCCTGTGAAACACTCCATCTTATCATTTTATGTATATGTGTTGTAATATCAATGTTAGTTGCGTGTCATTTTATCCGTGATTTATCCGGCCGGGGTGGCCGTACGGTTATAGGCGCTACAGTCTGGAACCGCGCGACCGCTATGGTGGCACGTTCGAATCCTTTCTCGGGCATGGAGGTGTGTGATGTCCTTAGATTAGCTAGGTTTAAGTAGTTCTAAGTTCTAGGGGACTGATGACCTCAGAAGTTAAGTCCCGTAGTGCTAGTCATTTGAACCATTTTGAACCAAATTCCATTGTGTCCTGGTGATAGTCTAAAATGCTAGATGCTGGTTCGTGACCAAGTTCGAGGGCGTGCTGAAAATCAATGCCTCTTAATTTCCTATGTAAAAAAACTCTCATAGCTTTTTGAACAAAGCTAAAGTTATAACATTACTATTACATCTTTATTCTTAGTGTCTACATACTTGCAGCTTGTGATGGCGTAAGGTGTCACCAGAATACCAGGCAGGAAAAAGGCTGCGAAAACATCAGTAGTAGGCGCAGGCAACGCGCCTATCAGGAGAGTGGCCAAAAATAGACTCGCAGGCAACGCGCCGACAACGCCTTCTCGGACGCCAGTGTTTTGGTCGCCGCCGCGTGCGGGAGTACCCAGTCAGTCACCCATTCAATGAGTCTACGGGTCGATACATCAGTCACAGCCCAGTGGGAGTCGCAGTGGCAGTTAGCTCAGTCTCTAGTTCAGAGTTATTCAGTACCTAGCTACCGCCGTAGGGTACATAGCGGACTTTCACTTCACCAACAGTGCGGCTAACTTGGACTGTTATGGAAGAGCTTGTACCAACACAACTGGGCTATCTTACGTTAACAAAGAACGCTGTTAGTATAAGCGTGCAGCTGTGTTATAAAAAGAGGCTACCGGCCACCAAAAAACATCCTCTCCATGATTCCCGTGGTACAAGCGTACAGTGACAACGAGTCGACACAAAACAGCACTCTGCCTCTAGAGGGCTCCAATTGTAGGGTGTACCGTTGGGGCTTGTAACGTAACTACGTCGGTGTGTGAGAAACAGAGCCGGCCTCGGTGGCCGATCGGTTCTAGGCGCTTCAGTCAGGAACCGCGTGACTGCTACGGTCGCAGGTTCGAATCCTGCCTCGGGCATGGATGTGTGTGATGTCCTTAGGTTAGTTAGGTTTCACTAGTTCTAAGTCTAGGGGACTGATGATCTCAGATGTTAAGTCACATAGTGCTTAGAACCATTTTGAACTCAATGTCTGTTATTATAAGAAGCTGTACCTGAGGAGTTAATCTTTCTGTTCTCCGTGGAGGGCTAAAACTAAGATTTCTGCTATTTAACTTGAGCCTTTTAATCCATAGCTATTTGAACCATTTTGAGAAACAGAGTGCTTTAATCGAGTTTCGAATTTGGGGAGTTAGTCCACTCATGGAGTACCGTCTCCTACAGCATGACAATGGGAGACCACACACGAGAGCTCCGTCATGTGAAAAAACCCCGACGCCTTGGTTTCACTGTGATCGTTCATCGTCCATTCAGCCCCGACTTGGCCCCATCCAACTTTCACCTGTTTACAAAACTTAAAGAACACCTTCAAGGTCTTCTCTTTGATAGTGATGAAGCGGTACAAGCAGAGGTGAAGCTGTGGCTCCCGTCAACAAAGTCAAACCTTCTGCAGTGACGGTATTAAAAAGCATGTGTCTCGTTGGAGAAATGCGTTCGTCGCCAGACTATGTTAAGATGTAAATAGACATGAAGAATAAAGATGTACATTGTGATTCTTCAGTTTCTTCCGGCGTATTTGTTGCTTGAACAGTCCACGTGTATACTGCCGGTTCAGTGTCCAACGGGCACAATGTTTCGGCGATCAGACGTGTCCGCCCTCAGGAGTTAAGTTCGTCAGCGCACCTGACGATGGCGACATGTCTGATCGCCGAAATATTGTGCCCGTTGGACACTATGAACAGGCAGTATTCCCGTGGACTGTTCGAGCAAGATTTACATGGTTAATAACGTTTGCTTTTATTTAAAAAGCTCTAAGAGGCATTACTTTTCAGCACTACCTCGCAAATAATACGTAATTTCAGACATCAGGAAAGTGCTTCCTTTTTAATATTACAGTCATTTTCTGTCAAGCACGACGAAAAATTGAGTTCATGTTCGTTGGAGAGGTAGAAGACGGTATGAAATTCCACATTACGGACGCAAGCACGCCAGATACATATCCGAGAACGTGACGAGTACAGTCGATACCGTATCGATCACCAGGTAGACCGACTCGTAAAAGTTCTCGGTTTTCTGAAGTGTATTCGATTTCTTTTGGTTCTGGAAAGCAGTTATCGTTTCCTTGAAATTTTGGATTCTGTTCGTTAGTGATCTCCGACAACGCGCACGGCTGGCACACCTGTTGTGTACCCAGAAGCCGGCAGAGGCTGCATCGTCCCTCACGGCCCGTGACTCCGACCTGGCCGTCTCTCCGCCGACCCCGCAGTGCTCGGCCAAACGGAACGCTGTCCACACTCCACTTGCGCCGTCTCGGCTCGGGAACGCAGCCGCCGGCGTGGCGCACAGTAGGCCAACTCAGACACCGTCGTCTTGAGTTCTCACGGGCCACACCGGCGCGCAGTGGGCCAACAGAACAGAAACGGAGAAGCGCCGCGAAATCTCGTGTAGATTGGAATGTGTCATATTTATCCAGTAGTGCATGGCTCAAGTCGATATGATACGTGCCTTAACAGTTGACGGCAAACAGTTAATTGGACACCGCAACATTATTCAGACAATGTTTGTGTAACCTGTTTAATATCTTACAGCGATTTTGTCTATTTGTCAGGAAAATATAAGATGGGTAACACTTTAGAACACGTTTTTAACCGGTGTAATGACGTATACCGACTTTAAACTAAACTGCTACCGACATTGTCCAAAAATCGCTGGCCACAAAATCCCTCTGCTTGGCTCCACTTCTGTAAATAGCTCTCTTACTACCATATTAGTACGGTCACCGAGGTCAGATATATTTCAGTGCGCATATTTCCGCACTTTTAGTGGACGATCATTTTTCTACCTTGCGGCAGTGCCACACTGTAAAAATGGGTTCCTCATTATAGCGATAGTATCAAAAAATATTAATTGCACAAGAAAAGTCATCAGGGCTTTCCGTAGAATTCTTGCGGAGCTGCTGAGAATCACCAAATGGCTGGTGATGTACAAATGGAATGCATTTTGATGCTGTCTTCTGGTGTTGTGATTTCTGAATGCATATGGTGCTGTCTTCTGAAGTTGTGATTTCTTTTTCTCTATATAAGAGCAATTTTGTAGTTTTTTCGATAAAATTCTTTGTCTGATGATAAAAGTAGATAAAGCATGGTTGAACTGCCCGAATGCGTACGGTGGCATTGCCTTAGTACCACACTGTGGTAGTCCATCTTGCCTGTGTCCAAAAGAGTCAGTACTCTCTTGTAGGTGTACTTAGACCGTTGGCAATCATTTTCCTGAAATGGTTGTAACATACTGTGCTATGTACGAGTGAGTTACTTTCATAGTATTTCAGGCTATTTGCACTGTAAGTAAAGTAAAATTGGAAACGAAAAATAGTTTACCACACTGTATCCTTTCCGCAGTGCCAATCGCTGCCTGCAACCTTCGCTAACATGCGTAAATGGCTGACGCCTGCCCCGACCCTCGCTGAAAATCCGATATTCTCCATACGCTCGGTCATGTGGAGGTTCCACTTCTGTGACGGAAGCCAAGCCGGCCGGCCACTGTGGCCGAGCGGTTCTAGGCGCTTCAGTCCGGAACCACGCGGCTGCTACGGTCGCAGGTTCGAATCCTGCCTCCGGCCTGGATGTGTGTGCTGTCCTTACGTTAGTTAGGTTTAAGTAGTTCTAAGTCTACGGGACTGATGACCTCAGATGTTTAGTCCCATAGTGCTTAGAGCCATTTGAACCATTTGAGCTCGCCTGCACACGGCGAAAATTTCTAACGCTTGTCTTCGCGCTTGCCAAATCTGTCCCTGGCCAGCAAGATCGCCGGATCTCTCACCAAATGAAAATGTTTGGAGCATTTTAGGCAGGGGCCTCCAACCATTTCGAGATTTCGACGCTCCAACGCGCCATTTGGACATAATTTGGCACTATACTTTTCAGGAGGACTTCCAACAACTCAATGCCAAGCGAGCTGCCGGCCGCGGTGGCTTAGCGGTTCTAGGCGCTCAGACCGGAGCCGCGCGACTGCTACGGTCGCAGGTTCGAATCCTGCCTCGAGCATGGATGTGTGTGGTGTCCTTAGGTTAGTTAGGTTTAAGTAGTTGTAAGTTCTAGGGGACTGATGACCTCAGATGTTAAGTCCCATAGTCCTCAGAGCCATTTGAACCATTTGAATGCCAAGCGAAGTAACTGTTTGCGTAAGGGCCGGAGGTGGATCAAGGCATCATTGACTTGCTCAATTTATGAAGGCCTTTCCGTCGAATAACTCATTCAATTATACTGAAACTGTAATCATTTGTTTGTCTGAACGTGTACATCACACCTACCGATTTATGTCCCATTCCGATAGTACCTTCGTGGTACGTCTTTTTTGCCTCAAAGTGTATATCTTGGTGTTTACGAGTATAAATGGCGAGGAATTCGGCGTCAAATTCGGTGGTGCTGTAAGGCGCAGAAAGTTTGTCAGTGTTGCAATGTGCTGTACAGATCATGCGGAATTTTTTATTTTTTATGTAAGAAAAGAATTGTTTTTCAGCAAAATAGCGAGGAAAATACACTCACGATAATCGTAAAGAATTCCTAATGCTATACTATCTATTCGTTAGCAGAAAACAATTTATTCTAGTTGAACTTACAATGGGAAAATGAAAGCGGGTGCTCAAAAATTTTTCTTCACTTTCCATGACAGGCAGTGCTTGGGACTTTTATCCAAAGGCTTTTCTTTTTCGTGAACGGCGAAGGATGCAGCTGGGGGTCGTTGCTGCACAGGAAGACAACCCAGGAGAGCTCTAATTCCGTGCTTTATACTCGCTGGATTTTTTAGACCTTGTTTGTGAACTGTTATTATGACGACATAGTTCACCTAAATCAAGTAATACGACTGCTTCGACGGTTCCTTCAAAAAGGTCACGTCTGATATTCTTCTTCATCTTTGCCAATTTAATTAGTGGTCCGTCGTCGACAGAACATCATATCCCAGTCCTTTATGGTGCTTTTCTTATGTGGACTTCGTTTCTACTTTCTAAATATTCTGTGCTGTGAACAATACCCTACGTTGTGATCGCACGTGATCCCATCAGACACTAGCCGCTTGTAATTTCTCTTCTGAATGAATGTTCGTAAAAAGTATGTACGCTCCTCTTGAAACACTTTAATATACGAGAAATAAATCGGAGCTTAATCTTCTCCATCGTTAAATTGTGTTGTTTTGCAATGAAATTAATTGTAATTCAAACCGTGTATTTCCACGAAACATTTCTTGTCGTCTTAATACAATACCACATTAACAAAAATTGATACTGCAATACGTGCTGCGTAATTGTTGAACGTCTGAGAAAAAATTACTGATAATATAGTTCTGAGGATATATATTTCCCATATTTTTGTGTTATTCAATTAACAAAACATAACTGATAAATGTCGATCTCAAAATATCAGTTATGTCTCAAATGAGGACAAATGACAACACATCTGCGTCATTTTTCTTCACACACAAGTCAATTTTTATTGATAAAATATTTCTCTATCGCAGGTATGTTTAGTAAAAACAATAAACAACAAAAAAAAAGTTGTCAGGCCGCAGTGGAAAACAAAAGTATTGTTCCTGCAAGTTTGTGTTTAATCTAGAGAAGATAAAACTGTTTGCAGACCTACGGAAAAATAATTGTCAAGAGGATCACAAAACTTATGTACTGAATGCATCAAGTAGCTTGTTGTAACCGGTACACAAATATTCAGACGAAAAAACAGTCGTGTGTATACAAGTAACTCGTTAAACATTACCGTTTTGGTTCAAATGGCTCTGAGCACTATGGGACTTAATATCTGTGGTCATCAGTCCTCTAGAACTTACAACTACCTAAACCTAACTAACCTAATGACATCACACACATCCATGCCCGAGACAGGATTCGAACCTGCGACCGTAGCAGGCGCGCGGTTCCGGACTGCGCGCCTAGAACCGCTAGACCACCGCGGCCGGCCCATTACCGTTTCCTCAGATATTATACATACCACACAATACTCTACAGTTAGGACACGAAAGTCTTTTTCGCTTTCAGATAAATTTCAGTATATATTTCAATGGAATTCAGTTTCCTTATAGCTTGAATTTTATTCATTTTTTAGTGTTTGTCTCATGTGTGCACTATCGACTTCGAGACGATGTCGTCTCATCTTCTTTTACCTGTTAGGCAAGCTTCACGAATCAGTTGTCGCAAGTAGTGTAAGGCAATTCAATCGTGGAACGGCATTCGAATCATGAAGCATGCAAACAGATGCACGAAGATGAGACAATATTACTTCGAAATTCATTGCAAGCACCAAAATAAATAAGAGCTGAAAGTCCTTTGGGCATTCGGTACGTAGCCAACTCCACAATAAATTTTAGGTATGGTAATCACTGGTTCTTTTACACAGAAAGGGGCAATGTTTTAACGAGACTCCGATAGCGATTAGTCCTGTGTTTGGTTATAATATTATTTTTGTAATTAAATAGCCAAGGGTTTTTATATGAATTCATTATCGCTGTGTGCAGTTGGTTACCAGTTATTAATTTGTCCGCTATTTGTTTCAGTCAGAAGATGTTTTCACAATAGCATTAAAAATGCTCGGTAATGTTAATAAAATGGACACATTTCCAGCGGCTGCAAATATTCTAACTACACACGGCTGAAAAGAGCGGATCTTCAACTTCTGATCTGTGAAAGATAACAAAAGCTCGAGCCTTTTAACGGTAAAAATCACTCAGATAACAACACTCTTCGGGTATAACTATCTGTTACACAATAGTCATAAGATATAAAAACTGTTACCGAGAACGAATGGACAGTGAAGGATCTTTGGTGTATTTCAAATGGTATTAAATGTTTCATTTCTATTGCCAGTAAACTGAAGGCGATGTGACTGTCTTTCATTTAAACGATACGTAATGCTGAACGGCAACTGGAATACGACTGTTAGAAAAACACAACATAACAAAACACAGCATAACAGCGCTGCTTCTTGAGCTACAGTGTTCTATTTCCTATCCGAGCACAATTTACGAATATAATCAGCTTCTGTCGTGCAACTACATTCACTCCACACAACCAGCAGAAACCAATTACTTCGTTGCAAAGAGAAGATTGAAATTTTTCCAGACATGACATCCCATTTCCGCTCATCGCAAATATTTCGTCTCCTAAAAAGTCGGACGGCGGAAGTACACAGATTGCTCTTCTGAGTTCGACTGAAGATAAAAAGAATAACTCTTTCGGCATTGCTCACCCGTTTATAACGTTTCTACCGATTTCAGTAGCTATGGTCGATATATACTCGACATGAACGACGTGTATTTGTGCCAGAAAAGCGCAACGTATTAAGTAATTCTAATCGTCTTTCAAAAATTCGTAATTTTCGTAGCAACGCAGTGTGCATCCCGTAGACTGTAAATAGTATTTTCTAATCATTGTTTTGTTAGTATGTAAGGATCATCTGTTAATAGACAAAAAAATATGGTCATGTCTAAAGATCACAACAACATCAAATTGTATACGTGACATTCTCATTTCTTTCAGACTGCGGGAAACCTTCAGCAGAATTTACTTGTGGAAGCTGTTATTTGCCGTATTATTAGAGTTATTAATAATTCATATTTTTTCAACAAGTAAATGTTATGTTTATACTGTCTTTGAAAGAGTTAACTCATAAGTGTCAAATGTTTATATATCTATTAGACTGTGAACTCGCTATTGGATTGACTGTATCACACGTCATAAATACCTTCCTAATTTTACATTTAGAGATTTGTTTCACCGTTTCTCAAATTATGTTTCGCTTCTGAAATAAGACATTTGGCTGACACGTAACTGACAGCCTGTGATCTCTGGAACTATACTTCAGTTCATTACATAGAAGCTTTTATTGTTCACAATCATTGCGTACTTTCCTATTGAGATAAAAAAATGTATCCTTTGAGAGCAAAGACATGTACCACCCCCTCCCCCTTTCGACCCGCACCAGAACTACGTCCCCACCAATGTGGCGCAGCTGTTATTTGGATAAGGAAACGTTTATACTTCCCAAACACAAAGGAATAAAGACAATATTATGAAATGCATAGATTACTAGTCACCAATACAGAGGAGACGTTGAGCTGCAGGCAGCCACAACAAAAAGCCTGCTATACATTTGAGCATTCGGCCAGAAAGCCTTTTTTTAAAGTGGAAGATACACACATTCAATATCTCATTACAAAAACTGTGCACTGCTTTGTTTACTATAAGAATAATCTTTGCTATACTAATATTGAATCGGACAAAACTTGTTCAATTTGATTATTTCACTTATGTTCTGTAGCATTAAATTTTTGCTCAATCTTGCGCACGAGTGAGCTATGTTCTTGGTCCATAAAAAAATTACCACAACGATTTGCGTACCATCTCAGTGTTCTAGCTGTGCCATTCCTGTAAGTACTCTTCCTCAAGGCGTTTTAGTTAGGGACGTGGACACTGAAAATAAATTACGCTATATGCCCAGTGAACAGTTGACAGAAAAAGATTTACACCTATATAATGCTTCCTTACCCATTGCTCAGAAAGATAGCCACTATTGCACTGGTACTTTCTTCAATAAGCTTCAGTTAGACAAGAAAAATGCGAGGGACAAGCTTCGGACATTCAAATGTATGCGACAGGCTCTCTCTCAGATAATAATAAGGTTTTCTCTCAGCTGTTTAGAACTGTATTGCGTTATTGTATTTAAATAACGTTGCAAATCTCTTTCCGTTTTATGTATCAAATCAGTTTTTGGAGAAGTAAATGTGTTGTGAATTATTCCGTAGCCGAGAGATGAAAAAAAAGTGCGTCAGGAAACAGTCTGTTACCTGTTACGGAAATAATGCCCCAGGGGCGCAAAAAACAGTGCTGGGTACCACCACGTTGTCTGACCACGGAAGCTGCACACACATTCAAATGCCGTTGTGCTGACGGTAATGTGAGCGCAAATTAGGTTCGAAAATTAAATTTACAGTTTGTATTATTTTTCCTTGTAGCGAGTGAGCTCACTATACCCGTGAGAAAGTAACGACGTTCACACATAAGTATTTCTAAAGGGAGCTGGACCGAAGCGCCCTATTGATTTTCACAGTGTAACGAGCAGTCGAAATACGAGGGTAAGTCAATTATCATCCGCAATTTAGTTATATTTTTGTTTATTTTGGTAATACTGCCTGCTTTGTTTGTTTGTTGTTATATCTTTGCAATTTTCAAGCTGCTAGGTTAGTTTCGTTATCGCTGCCGTGCTGTTAATTACGGCTGCTCCGCAGTCTATTTGCTCCAAAGAAGAGCAATGTTCAGTGATCCGGTTTTTGCTGTCGGAAGGCGTATCAGGAGCCGAAATTCATCGAAGACTTTCTCTATAGGACGGGAACAGTGTTTTGCTACAACGGAGTGTCTATGAATGGATTGAAACAAGTGTTACGCCCAATGAAGGAGCCGGACGACCGTTGACCACCACAAATGAAGAAACTATTGAGCGTTGACGTGAAATGATTTTCTTGGACAGACGATTAACTATTGACGAATTGCAAATTAGTCACGGTTCTGCCTACGAAATCATCCACAACAGACTTGGGTTTCATAAAGTTTGTGCAAGATGGGTCCCAAAACAACTCACACAGTTGTATAAACAAACGCGTTTGGAAATCTGCAAAAACATTTGGATCGCTATGGTAACGAAGGGGACAACTTCTGTGACAGGATCATTACTGGTGATGAAACATGGATTCATCATTACGAGCCGGAGAGTAAACGGCAGAGTACGGAATGGAAACATCCAAATTCGCCGTGCAAGAAAAAGTTCAAGATCAAACCGTCCGCACGAAAACTGATGCTTGCGGTTTTTTTGGACGCACAATGTCCAGCACTGGAACATTATGGGGAACGAGGCAGAAAAATAAACAGTCTACGTTACAGTGAGATGCTTACTGACAGGCTAAAGCCTGAAATTCGAAGCAAACGACGAGGATTGCTGTCAAAAGGTGTTGTTTAAATGCGAACATTTTACTTTAGGCTTTACCGTGACTGTTATTTACATTAAATGAAACAACAAGTTTACTTTTACCATTCAAAGTAACATGTGGCCGTTAGAAATACGTTTCATTTTTCATCAGAAGAAACCCAAAACCATGTTCTGAAATAGCGTTTTGTTTTCTCCACTAGACAGTGCCACAAGTTCCTCCAAAAATCGTAACACAACACACACACACACACACACACACACACACACACACACACACACACTCACACACACACATGTCATACCAACAAATGTAAATCCACCTGATGATGAAGGCTTGTACCACTGAAACGCGTCGTGGAGATAAATAAACTGTGACTGGTAACAGTCAACTTGTTGTTTCATTTAACAAACGGTGTTGTGTTGTTGCACGAAATTGCCCATCCACATACTGCTGCCTACACTGCTGAAACGCTCCAGAAAATCAGATTTGAAATACCGGATCATCCTCTATATAGTCCAGATCTTGCCCCTTCTGTCTATCACTTGTTTGGTCCACTCAAAGAGGCATTAAGGGATCGTCCATTTGCCTCGAACGAAGCAGTGAAAGAAGCGGTGCCAAGTTGACACGTAGAAGGAAATGTTAAAATGTGTATGAAATCATATGGAACTTAACTGCTAAGGTCATCAGTCCCTAAGCTTACACACTAATTAACCTAAATTATCCTAAAGACAAACACACACTCTCATGCCCGAGGGAGGACTCGAACCTCTGCCGGAGCCAGCCGCACAGTTCATGACTGCAGCGCCTAAGACCGCTCGGCTAATTCCGACGGCATCAAGAAGCGTCTCTTGCCTTTTTCGTTTTGTTAAAAAAAAAAGTATTTGTTGTAGAAAATCATACGTGTTTTTGACATCACAAGACAACTACAAGCGATCTACATTTCTAGCTTGCTGGATCATTCCACCCGTTCCCTGTCCCCATACATCCCCCCTCCGGTCGGCCTGGGTGGCCGAGCGGTTCTAGGCGCTACAGTCTGGAACCGCACGACCGCTACCGTCGCAGGTTCGAATCCTGCCTCGGGCATGATTGCGTATGATGTCCTTAGGTTAGTTAGGTTTAAGTACTTTGAAGATGTAGGCGATTGATGACCTCAGAAGTTAAGTCCCATAGTGCTCAGAACCATTTGAACCATACCACCTCCCCCATAGTCCTCTTTTTTACTTCGTTGGTTATATAAAGGGTGAATCCGAATGGAGATTTTTCCAAGTACTTTGATATCAGGGATCCTGGTCTGCGATGCCTCTTAAAGCAGCAGCAAAGGAACTACTCAAATCAGAAGATCATGGTCTGAAGCACCCGCACGGATACGCGCGCATTAGCATGCCGCTTCCGGGATATGTGGAGGCTCGCCGATCCCGGATCGGATTCACCAGGAGGGTTAACGATGTGGTCCGGTGTGCGGCCAGGCTGGATGTGATTTTTAAGCGGATCCCCATATACAACTAGGTGAATACCGGCTGGCACCGCACGTCGCGTCGCAGGTACACCATTCGCAAACATTTTCAAGACCTTATCATGCTTTCATATGGGATAACACTAAAAGCAGACAGATGGAGTACACAAATTGCGTCCCAGGGGAGAAGACGTGGCGACAGGAAGCATATCCGCCATTTTCTACTACTAACATTACCAAATCCAGATTAATAAGCCAACTCCGATAAGATAAGGATAAGTCTGCGAAAAAAAAGATGTAGTGCTGGACTGAATCAGAAGATGCTAACGGAAATAGATCAGCAAATAAGACACGAAAAATACGCTACTAGATGAGTTCCGGCATTTGGGGAGCAAGACCGAGCCGGAGTGGCCGAATAGTTCTAGGCGCTACAGTCTGGAACCGTGCGACCGCTGCAGTCGCAGGTTCGAATCCTGCCTCGGCCATGGGTGTGTGTGATGCCCTTAGGTTAGTTAGGTTTAAGTAGTTCTAAGTTCCAGGGTACTGATGACCTCAGAAGTTATGGCCCATAGTGCTCAGAGCCACTTGAACCGTTTTCAACCAAATTCTATTGTGTCCTGGTGATAGTCTAAATTTCTAGACGCTGGTTCCGTGACCATATTCGAGGGCGTGCTGAAAATCAATGCCTCCGAATTTCCTATGTGAAAAACTCTCATAGCTTTTTAAACAAAACTAAAGTTATAACATTACTGTTACATCTTTACTCTTCACGTCTACTTATTTGCAGCATGTACTGTCGCCAGAACAAAAGGTAGCAAAGGGGCTGCGAAAACATTGGTAGTAGGAGCAATCAACACTCATATCAGGAAAATGGCCAAAAACAGACTCGCAGGCAACGCGCCACCAATACCCTCTCGGCCACCAGTATTTGGATCGCCGCCGCGGACCGGACGACTCAGTAAGTCAGCCATCCAATGAGTCAACGGGTCGAGACATCAGTCACCGCCCAGTGGGAGTCACAGTCGCAGGTAGGTCAGCCTCTAGCTCAGAGTCAGTCAGTACCAGGCAAGCAAGATAATTGATGATGCTCCAAGTAGAGAGAATATATAATGCATACTGGTGACAATGAGAGCATTGCCGAGAAAGAGGTATTCGTTAACATCGTATGCAAATTTAAGTGTTATAGAATCTTTTCGGAAGGTTTTTGTCTGGAGTGTAGCCCTATACGGAAGTGAAGAGTTTAGATGGTAAGGGGAGAGAAGTTTTAAAACGTGCAGCTGTAGAACTGTGAAGAATTCGTGAACCTAATGAGGAAGTTATAAAAAAAGTTTTATATTCCGGGCAGCCACAGCTGTGGAAATACACCTTGAGAAGTGAAGAACCGGAACAGCTATTAAATCTGTTGCTTCAATATAGGATCATTTAACAGTTATTGCCGTTGTTCATTTATTATGAGGACAACGAGGAGGTGCTGAATCTCATTGAGGAGAAAAGAAATTTTTGGCGCTGCTTGTCTGAAAGGAGATATTGGTTGAGAGAACATGTCTGAAGCATCAAGAAATTCTCAGATGGTTGTCTGAGGGAAGGTTGGGAGGAGGGGAGGAAGGGGAGGAGGTAAAAATTGTAGACCAAGCGCTGAGCACAGTAAGCAAGTTCAGAACCATGTAGGTTTACTGCAGTTATTCGTAGATGAAGAGGTTTTCACAGGAACAGTATGGACAACTGAATATTCGGATTGGACGCAACAACAACAAGATTTATTCGGTTGGCTAACCCAATTATCTTGGTTCCTGTGAAACTTACTTCACAGTAGCGAAATAACGTCTCAAAATCATGTAAAATTTTTATAAATTACAGGTGGTCACCATTTGTAAAATAACTTATTTCTACGATCCAAGATTGCAATTTTGGTCATGTGGCCATTATGAAAGGGGAATAATTTGCATTTTAGCTCATGTTAAAATCATCTGACCTACATGTTTGTTATCGTCACTGCGTAAGTTGTATCTTTAACCGTATGAACGCTCCCAACAGATGGCGTTACTGGTTACAGTCTCAGAATAGTGGCGCATATCCAAATCCTCTTATAGCTTGAGGTTAACAAACTCGCGAACAAAATTTATGCTGTGATTCAATGCATAGCAAGTGAAGGACTTTAAATGTATGTAACTGTCTTGATATAACTGTGCCGTTACACAGTGAATTAGAAAATGGAGATATCGATGTTGTGAATAAATACGTGCATGCTAATGTGCCTGCTTGCACTGTAACCATCCATTCGTACAAGCTTCCATGCACGACAGCATGGAGATCATTAGGCTGGAAAAAGAACTCAGATGGAGAACTGTCTGCTCTGGCCTCGCCATAGCAAGGAAGCTGAACCCTAACACTCCTTTATTTCTTCGGTTAGAGTGGATGAATCATTTTAAGAATAAACTCCACGGTTTGCCTTAAATGATTTATAGACAAATAACAGAAAACTCAAAACACAAGAGGCGCTTTGAACCCCAATCTTTCCGAAAACTTCCCACTTTGTTGCTTTGACAGTGACACGTCTTTCAGTGCTTGAAGGATGGCTTTTTCCATGAGTGTTTAAGGGTAAAGCAGATTCCATTAGAGAGCAACACGGAAGATCTGTAGCAATATCTGCTCAGTTACGTCGCGTGTAACCTGCTCTGGCTAGTGGATGAGAGTTGCCCATTGCTTGCCGCCATTCTGTTAATAACGGTGAAACGCAGAGTTGGTGTGTGACTTGCTCTCTGCTCCACACTACCCGCGACTAATCGTCTGCTGTACCGTTTACGCCGTGTATGAGTACATCACGGCCGTAGCCGGATGTTCCCAGGATACACACACACACACACACACACACACACACACACACACAGTGCACTTTAGGAGCAAACAGCTCGTTGCCTCATTTTAGCGATGGTCCATAACTTCTAGAGTTTGCTGGCGCTATAGCCTAGAAGTCTTGAGGATCGCCGAGAAACACTCCAGGAGCACCGAAAGAGATTGGTACTACTTATCAGTACGATATGTTTCAACATAGCGAGAGAAGGTCTGTATTTAAGTACCAAGACGCTATGCTCATTATTATGACCAGGCATTTCAGAGAAGTATCAAGTGTCTGAACATTCTGTCTGATCTACGATTATTATAAAGTTCTATACTTCGAGTAAGCTATGTGGATGCACTATAGCAGCCCAAGCTTCTACGTCGCCAGCTTCGGTTTGAGTCACAGTCTTTGAAAAATTCAATTTGTGGATTGTCTTCTTACAGTGCAGTAATCATCCTTTTCCTTCAAAATTTACGTTGAAATTATTCCTTATGCAGAATGTCATAAAGGCATAATCTATGGGATACACAAACAAATCGGAGTTTAGTAGGAAAAATAATGTGGTCGCCAAAAGAAGCTGAGTCAACAGTGCAGCAACAGCAAAGCACATAAAAAGTAACATGTTAAAAAAAACACACACGTCCTATATGATACGAAGACAGTAGTATCCTCCCAAACTAATGACATGTATGGTTAATATCTGCAGTCATTTTCCTCAGTTCCTACTTAAGCATAAGTGAGTTTCTATCGTCTGTCATTTACAATAAAATTTTTATCAGTTAATACCAAAGAGGTTACAAATGGCTCTGAGCACTATGGGACTTAACATATCTGGTCATCAGCCCCTAGAACTTAGAACTACTTAAACCTAACTCACCTAAGGACTTCACATACATCCATGCCCGAGGCTCGATTCGAACCTGCGACCGTAGCCAAAGATGTTACAACTAATCACGTTAGGTATCTTCAGTGGTCTACAAAGAAATAAGAGATAAATGTTTAACAATAAATATGTTGTTATGAGGTATGCACCGCTTCCTGGCGGCACATCTTAATATTGTCGATTACAAAATGGTTCAAATGGCTCTGAGCACTATGGGACTTAACATTTGACGTCATCAGTCTCCTAGAACTTAAAAGTACTTAAACCTAACTAACCTAAGGACATCACACACATCCTTGCCCGAGGCAGGATTCGAACCTGCGACTGTAGCGGTGGTGCGGTTCCAGACTGAAGCGCCTTGAACCGCTCGGCCACAACGGCCGGCTGTCCATTACAGAATTCAGCACTTAACTTCCGTCTTTTATGCTTGGTGTGTGCCCATTGGGCTCTTGTATAATCCTTTGAGTTCCAACAATATAAGAAATAGTTGATTTGAAAATTTTTCACGATATTAACCTTTGTCATCTTAGTAAGCAACGAATACAAGAAGAAATGGCCACGTAGTGAAAAATCGATTGTTTTTCAGTTATGGTTTTACTTTGGAACCACTGTGGTATAAACTTTTCAACCACCCATCATTTCACGAGATATATTTGAGAACAATCTCGCATTTTTCCTAGACATAATCCCACATCTCGAAACTTCCTTGAGCTCATAATGACTAAAACAAATTATAGTGCTAAACAGCTGGCAAAAATGGGCCTAAAATGTAATAAATTTGTATGATAAGCGCATCTTACTCCAATAGTTTCGTTTCGAAATCACTCATAACAGCAGCAGCACTAACTCAAATTCACGTTACAATAGCTTTAGGCAGAACTACTTTCACTGTCAATTATCTCAGTGAGACAAAAAAGTTACTCTCTCCTGCAATCTCGTAGTACGAGTTCCTACAACCACGTAGCATAAACTCAGCGCCGACTGTTGCTTTGAACGCAGTGAGTGACTGCTACAATGCACCTATATTCATAGAAGTAGCTCAGCGCGCGTGCGTGTTTGGCAAAATCGTGGTCTTATTGTATAAAGTATAACATTACTCTTGAGCGTCTTATTCTAAGAGTTGTTCTCAAGTATGTCTGTGACTATATGACTGTGCACTTCCTAGAGTGGCAGAACGGTTTATAACATTATATGATTAAAATGAACACATGAGGCAATACTGACCCTACGACTTATCTTAGAGAATAGATTAAGGAAAGGCAAGCCTACGTTTCAAACGTTTGTAGACTTAGAGAAAGCTTTTGACAATGTTGATTGGAACACACTCTTAAAAATTCTGAAGGTGGCTGGGGTAAAATAAAGGGGGTGAAACGCTATTTACAATTTGTACAGAAACCAGATGCCAGTTATGAGAGTCGACGGACATGAAAGGGGAGCAGTGGTTGGGAAGGGAGTGAGACAGGGTTGTAGCCTATCCCCGATGTTATTAAATCTGTATATTGATCAAGCAGTAAAGGAAACAAAATAAAAATTCGGAGTAGGTATTAAAATTCGTGGAGAAGAAATAAAAACTTTGAGGCTCACCGATGACATTGTAGTTCTGTCAGAGATAGCAAAGGAATTGGAAGAGCAGTTTAACGGAATGGATAGTGTCTTGAAACGAGGATATAAGGTGAATATCAACAAAAGCAAAAGGAGGATAAAAGAATGTAGTCGAATTAAATCGGTGGTAAGTTTAGGGCACAAGACGCTTAAAGTAGTAAATGAGTTTTGCTATTTGGGGAACAAAATAACTGATGATGGTCGAAGTAGAGGGGATATAAAATGTAGACTGGCAATGGCAAGGAAACCGTTTCTGAAGAAGAGAAATTTGTTAACATCGAGTATAGATTTAAGTGTCAGGAAGTCGTTTCTGAAAGTATTTGTGTGGAGTGTAGCCATGTATGGAAGTGAAACATGGACGATAAATAGTTTGGACAAGAATAGAGTAGAAGACTTCGAAATGTGGTGCTACAGAAGAATGCTTAAGATTAGATCACATAACTGATGAGGAGGTATTGAACAGAACTGGGGAGAAGAGAAATTTGTGGCACAACTTGACTAGAAGAAGGGACCGGTTGGTAGGACATGCTCTGAGGCATCAAGGGATCACCAATTTAGTATTGGAGGGCAGCGTGGAGGGTAAAAATCGTAGAGGGAGACCAAGAGATGAATACACTAAACAGATTCAGAAGGATGTAGGTTGCAGTGGTTAACGGGAGATGATGAAGCTAGCACAGGATAGATTAGCATGGAGAGCTGCATCAAATCAGTCTCAGGACTGAAGACCACAAAAACAACAACATGATTAAAATTCGGAAAATGCTCTTCTGCTGATGATTTCCGGTAACCATATGGATGAAGATGTTGACTTGGAACTAAAATCATCCCACACAAGGGATAAGATCGACAGCAACATTTATTACGCTGCGCGTGCCTTGCGAGGAAAGCACAAACCTTTCCTTGTTTATCCCGTCTGGCTCGTCACGTGCAGCCGTCACACACACACACACACACACACACACACACACACACACACACACACACACACACACGCCTGTAGAACGTCAGCCAGCACGCGACGAAGCGGGCTGGTGCTCTGGCTTCCTCCTCGCCGCCACTTACTGGCAGCCGCAGCGTCCCCAACACCACACTACTCGTTAGCCGCTCCTCAGACCGCAGCCACGCTCTTTTCAGCCCCTCACACAAAAAGCCGACATCGCTCTAACAGTCCTCAAGTGCGATCTGACGGCGTCACTTCACCACGGAATGTTGACTTTTTTCTGTTCACCTAGAGCCGTTATATCTACAACGGACGTAATTGCTACTCACTGCAAAAGCCTCATGCTTTTTGTTCTGAATATATAGTGATGAGCCAGAATTTTATTACCACTGACCTACTATCGATATAAGACCGTCCAGGCGATAACAGCGTCAATGGCTCTGAGCACTATGGGACTTAACTTCTGAGGTCATCAGTCCCCTGGAACTTAGAACTACTTAAACCTAATTAACCTAAGGATATCATAGACATCCATGCCCGAGGCAGGATTCGAACCTGCGACCCTAGCAGTAGCGCTGTTCCACACTGAAGCGCCTAGAACCGCTCGGCCACTCCAGCCGGCGATAGCAGTGTCAGCTGGCGAGGAAGGACTGCTAATGAAACACACGGACGGCGCGTGTAGTATCAGTGAACGTGCTGTCCGTGTGTAGAACGGGGAAGACGCGCGATATACTGCATGTTGTAATATTTCTGGATTAGTCAGACATCATATTAGGCTCCAAGAAGCTGTTCCCAGAGCAGTGGAGACGCAAGAAGTATATAGATGACAAAATCTGGTTGAGTTACCTGTGACAGATGTTAGATTCGGTACCATCCCCGTGAGAAAGACCTCCTGCATAATGCTACTGCTCTGTGATTAGCTGCTGTGTTCGGAGCAAGGGCGCCAAAACGTTAAAGTATAGTTATTATTATTAGTTAAACTACTCATTGGAATGACTTCACTTTTTACTATAAATATCTCTCATTCAGCTGACTATCAATCACTCATTTTAGGATTATTGAAAACTATTTAAATAAAAAACAAAAGAGTAACGAAATTGCAGACGAAGCACTTCGGAAGCGTTCGGGTCACGCCTTTTCTGATATGGCGCGCGAAGTGTTTCGGGCTGTTCGTCACTCTGGATTAGGCAGTCGAGAAGAACAGACATGTTGTCTGTGGCAGGATGTGTTTGCCAGTATTCAGAATTAAAAGATTCACTCCGGTTGCCATGAGGCACAGACACGTGCCACAAATAGTGTAAAGATACATTTTCGTAAACATTTACTTTACTGAATCAGAAGGTGTTCTATTAAGATCATGTAGTCTTCTCGTGTGGCTATATTAAAATACGGGAGAGGCATCCCAAAGAAGTGATTCATTATTTCAGAAAAGAACCTCGCTAAAAGTCAGTTTCAGCCTCAAGATACAGAACCTACGACCTGCGTGCTGTTTTCTTGCGCTGGAGACATCAACTTGAAGACAGCAGGTTAGTGAACTATAACGGAACCTTCGTATTCCACACAGTGCAGTGGAAACAACTAGGCGCCTCACGTGTACTGCATGCACAGAACAAATGTGCTCAGTGACACGGCACCTGCAGTAATGCAGAGGAGGTAAAGGAGGATGATCGTTTCTAACACCAACAATCAATTCATTCTTCCTTTCTTACCGTAATGTGAGTTTGACTGAGGGAATATTGTGATGGCCCGAAGGCTCGGCAGGAGCATTTCAGAAACTGAATGACTTGTAGCGTGTTAGAGGGTGCTGTAGTGGCGGAAAAAAATGTGAAACCACGTCCCGACGTCTTGAGGTTGGGCGGACACCCCTCATCATTACGGACGTCATAGGGTGAGTAAAACAGGACAGGTGTTGAACTGAGGCGGAACTAGTATTAGACTTCAATGCTGGGCAGAGTACAAGTGTGTTTGAACACACAGTGCACCGAACACTCCTAATGGGGACGTGACCACTGGCACTGAACGTTGGTGCAGTGGCAGAGTGTAGCATGGTCTCATGAATCCCGATATCTTTTTCATCAAGTCGATGGGAGGGCGCGAGTTCCTCATCCTCCAGGCGGACAGCTACGTGACACCTGTTCTGCGGGACGGAGGCAAGATGGTGGCGGCTTCATTACGCCCTGGGGAGCATTAACGTGGGCATCCATCTGTCCCGTGGAACTCGTGCAGGGCACGTGCATTGGTTGTAGACCACGTAGACCCCTTCATGACGATTATCTTTCCCGACGGCAGTGGCATTTTTCAACAATATAATGCACCACGTCACAAGGCCTGGAGCGTGATGAAGTGGTTGAAGGAACACAGCGGCTAGTTCCAATTCATGTGCTGGCCTCGCAACGCTCCAGAACTGAACCCGATCGAACACATCTGTGATGTGGTTAAACGTAGCGTCAGAGATCATCATTCCACTCCCCGCATTTGTTGGAATTAGGTGACATATGTGCATACGTGGTGCCAACTTCCTCCAACGAAATACTAAGGCCTCACTGCATCCTTGCCACGACGCGTCACTGCAGTTCTCAGTGACAAAGTGGACATACCAGCTATAAGGTAGGTGGTCATAATGTTCTGGTTGATTAGTGCAGAAAGTCGGGCGATGGAACGTATTGTGGTGCCGATAGCGACATGGTGGCCGCGCGGGGTAGCCGGAGGGTGTTTGGCGCCTTGCCATGGTTCGCGCGGCTTTCCCCCATCGGAGATTCGAGTCCTCCCTAAGGCGTGTGTGTGTGTGTGTGTGTGTGTGTGTGTGTGTGTGTGTGTGTGTTATCGTTAGTTTAAGTTGGATTAAGTAGTGTGTAAGCCTAGGACCGATGACCTCAGCAGTTTGGTCCCATAGGAACTTACCACAAATTTTCAGTTCTTTCGACATGGTGTGAATGCGCGGACGCCGGCACCGGTCGAAGCATGGTGTTCAGAGTGGTTTCCAGAGGCTTCCTATCATATGCAGATACATGTGAGAGCCCTATGGCGTTCTCATCTTGAGATATATGGTTTGAGACTTGCATGACAAGCTTCTGTAGGGACGGTGTGATTTATAGTAGCATTCTGCAGCAGAGTGTGCGCCGTTTAAAGTGTCGTGGCAGATCAAAACAGTGTGCTGTACTAGGACTCGAGCATGGGAACTTGCTTGTCTTGTAAAATTCTCTTAAAAATCTCAGCTACTCAGGCACGACTCACGACACGTTATCACAGCTTTACTTCTGTAAGTACTTCGCTCTTACTTTTCGAATTTGATAAAAGTTATCTTGCCTTACTTGCGGGACTAGCACTGCAAAAGGAAAGATATCGTGGAAAAAATGATCTAGGTACAACACAGGGCAATGCTGGTCCAGCATTGTTACGTTTGGAAGGTAGGAGATAGTTAAAGGAAAGTTTTGAGGACGGGTTGTGCCTTGTGGTTTAAGTAAGAATATTTCCTGTGAAGGGCAAGGTTCCGAGTTCGAGTCCTGATCGAGAACACGCTTTAATGGGCCGGGAACTTTCATAGCTGCGTCATAAAAAAGGTTTGGATATAAACAGTAACATTTTATTTGTTTTCTGTACACAGAAGTCATACTGCCAAAAGACATTTCGGTAATGTAGTAGCACTCTTAACGAAGACGTTCTATTTCAACAATCCAGTAACTATTTTCATAATAACAGGACTTTCCCCATTTATGTTTTAATAATGAAGGTGCCAGACGTTCGAAATGAATCATCAGTTTTAGCACACAAAACATTTTTAAGACTTGCTTAGTTGTATACTGGGATCACATCATCTGCTCTTTTAGCTGGCTAATTGTTAAATATTTAGCTGAAGTATGTAGCTGTTTCATTATCCCCACATTAGATCTCTCCTAAAAATTTTATTATTTTGTTCGAACAAGAGTAACCAGCACAAATAGATTGACTGTGCCATCTCAAGTCGAAAATTTGTCATCGGCAGACCTGTAATACCCTGTGCAGTGAACACGTCAAAGACAACTGGAAAAGAACTACATTAGCGACTGCTGTCTGAACGCTGAAGTCAGCCAGGTGCAGGTAGCAAAGCTGGTTTTAGAATTATTTCCAACTTATGACGTAAAACTACTGTAATACCTGACGTGATGATGTTTGAAAGTATCCACACTCTAAATTACATATTCTGGAACATCAAATCAAATTTCATGCGAGAAAAATTTGTTGAGGGATAAACAGGACACGTCGATAAAAATCTCTGAACTGGAAGTGTCTACTGTGAAAATAAAGGAACAAAGACAATAAATATATTTATTTTCACGAGGGCGTACTAAAAAGTTTTCTAAATAAAACAAACGCTGTTAACATTCTACATCTTTATTTTCATGTCTGCATTTTTTCAGCTCTCTGCTGCTAGAGAGCTCTGTATTGTAACGTGTAACGTGGCGGTGTATAACGTAACTATGTCGGAGCATGAAAACAATGTGCAGTAATCGAGTTTCCTTCTTCAATCCGACGCCTTAGGTTTACTGTCATCGATCATCCTCCATACATTCCCGACTTGACCCCATCCGATTGCCACCTATTTCCAAAATGTAAAGAACACATTCGAGGACTTCACTACCTTAGCGGTGAAGCGGTGCAAGCAGCAAGTGAGGTTATGGTCCCGCTCAATAGAGCTAAATGTTCTACAGTAACAGGTATCAACAAACTATTCTCCTGTTGGGAGGAATGTTCCTAACCAGGGTGACTATGTTGGGAAATAAATATGTAGACATGAAGAATAACGATGCAGAATATCAATAAGGTTTGTTCAAATGGTTCAAATGACTCTAAGCACTATGGGACTTAACATCTGAGGTCATCAGTCCCCAAGAACTTAGAACTACTTAAACCTGACTAACCTAAGGACATCACACACATCTATGCCCGAGGCAGGATTCGAACCTGCGACCGTACCAGCAGCGCGGGTCCGGACTGAAGCGCCTAGAAATGCTCGGCCTCAGCGGCCGGCAATAAGTTTTTTTTTTATTTAAAACGCTAAAGAGCTTTCACATGAAAAATTCCGCATTATTACTTTTCAGCACGCCCTCATACGTGGGGTCTCTCTAGGAAATCATTTTACAGACTTGGGGGCTCACAGGGAAACAGTTTCGAAATTGAGCTATTCCTCGCCTCTTGCTGGTTCATACAGCGTGAGCTGTCGCTGGAGTGGGAGTGAGGAGGGGGGCAGAGAGAGAGAGGGGCAGATACAGAGAGAGAGAGAGAGAGAGAGAGAGAGAGAGAGAGAGAGAGCCAGGAAGCGATGCATGCAGCCCCCACTCACACTCACACGGCCCACACGGCCACCGTTAAGGTGCGCGCCTTTCTGGAGAGGGTCCCTCGTTCTAGTTTTCTCCCCCTCTCTCCAGACTCAAGCAGTGACTCATTTCCGCGTTAGTTATCGGTACCTACACAATTCAAACACGCCCAACATCTTCCTACATGCGAGGCACCAGCATTTATGCCCACAGTTCTTCTATCCTCTCTCGATGTCTTGAATGCCCCTGCTCCCATCCACTTTCTCTACCCTAATAAACTGCTTGTTTGAATTAATCTTCCGTGTAATATTTCAGAGTAATTCTGTCTGCCAAATGCAATATCATACTTGTTTGATTCTGAACATATGAATTTAGCTCACTGAAGTACTCCCCCCTCCCCCTTAACTGAGTGGTTAGCGAGTCTGACTGCCATGAAGCGGGCCAGATTTCGATTCTTGGCCAGGTCGGAGATTTCCTCCGCTCGGGGACCTGGTGTTGTGTTGTCGTCATCATCATTTCATCGCCATCCGCGCACAAGTCGCTCAATGTGGCGTCAACTGAAAATACAAGCAACTCTGCGGCCGAACTTCCCCAGGTAGGGTTCCCGGCCATCAATGCCATACGATCATTTCATTTCAAGTACTGTGGACTGAAACCACCTCCCTGCGCTCAGAAAATTCAGATGTATCAAAAAGATTCATACTATTTCATAAGACTATATTTTTCCCAGTCACTGCTTAAATTATGAATAAAAATTATCAACAATCACGGTCGAGGACTCACAATATAAAGAGCCTGCCTCGATCTGCCAACAGCCTTGTCAAAGAGGTTGGAGGAGCGGACAGAGGTTCAGGGTACTCTCCTGTTTTGGGATGGGAAACCGACCCCAAAAGGCGGCAGGATCAGTAACGATCAACGACATGAAGAAGGCAACAGAAACCACTGCATTAAAGGCATAAGCTTTATGAAGATCTATATCCGTTGGTAAAAGATTCCTGATTAATCCCTCATTTGGACCTCTGGGAGAGCACTGCGAAAGGGAGGTATCTATGAGAAAAATGAGTATCCAACGAGAAAGTAACATACTACGAGCAGTGTGCGCAATGTCCTAAGTTTGAACTTCACAGGGAAGCTAGAAAATCTGAAACGGGAGATACAAAGGCTCAATCTAGATATATTACGAGTTAGTGAAGCTAAATAGAAAGTAGATAAAGGTTTCTGGTTTGGCGACTATATGGTAATATCAGAGAACGGTAAGATTCATTGTGAGCAGAAAGGTAGGAGAGACAGAGATACTGCGAACAGTTCAGTGATGCGGTTGTTCTCATACCAGGTGTACATACCGACGTCACATACCGAAGCCACAAGATGAAGAGAAAGTATGTACAGATGCTGAACGGGTCAGTCAGTATGTAAAGGGAGATGATAATCTAATAAGCACAGGGGTTAGAATGCGGTTGTGGGCGAAGGAATATGAAGAATATAAGGAATAATTTGGGCAGGTAGTTGGAAAGCGAGAAGGAAGAAAGAAAGAAGTAGGTAATGAGGACTAGCAGAAATGAAATTTTAGAAATTTCTGGTTAGGACTTATGGGACCAAACTGCTGAGCTGATCGGTCCCTAAGCTCACACACGATTTAATCTAACTTAAACTAAGTTACGCTAAGGACGACGCGACGCACACATCCGTGCCCGAGGGAGGACTCGACCTCTGACGGGGGGAGCCGCACGGACACCCCGCGCGGCTAGGAGAAATGAAATGAGTGATAAATTTAAAACTGGTGGCCAGAAAGTAGACGAAATGAAGGAATGATGTAGCCTTGGAAGTAAAATAACAGACGACGAACGAATTAAAGAGGACATAAAAGCCACACTAGCACGGGCAAAGAGGGCATTTCTGGTAGAAAGTAGTCACCTGGTATCAAACATAGGCCTGCACCTGACGAAGACGTTTCTGAGAATGTTCGTTTAGAGCACAGAGTTGTATGGAAATGAAGCTTGAGCTGTGGGAAAGGCATAAAAGAAGATATCCAACCCTTTGATACGTGGCGTTATAGAAGGTTGTTGAAAATTAAATTGACTGACAAAGTAAGAAGTGAGAACTTATGAATCTAAATTGAAAGTTTTGCTTAGCACAAATTGTGCGTCGGTGGTTTGTGCGGTTGCCACTACGGTTCTTCATGACGCAATTAGCTCGCTCGTTTATCTGGCTTTTTCCACAATTGCGAAAGGCTGCTAAAATTTCATTTTAACGCAGGACGGAGCACCACCGCCATGTCACCTCCGTGTAAAACCATTTATTACCAATAAGCTGCCTGCATTGACCGTAATGGACGCACGGATTTCTCAATTCTCACCATTAGCCTCCTAGATCGCGTGATCTGAGGGTATATGAGGGTTCGTGAGAAACTCCCTCTACGTGCCTGCCATTTTACCAATTTTTTCCAGCAAGAACAGGGCATGCGTTAACTCTCTACACGCTCACAAAAATAACGGACGAGCCTGACTATCGCCAAGATGTGTGAAATGCGTCCGTTGTAAGACACATTAAACATTTATAAACGATAAACGAAAGCTTTGATCCTAAAGTTAATTGTAAGAGATATTCCATGGCTCTAAGTGCATACTTGTAAAGTTATATCGCTGGAAATTCGGATGATTCTTTTCAAAATAAAAAGTTGTTCTCCTGTGAGTAAGTTAAAGCTGAACCCAATTTTCTTCATGTAGACTTTTTTGGTAAATCGGATGGATCTTTCTAAAACACCCAGATAACTCTTCTGGCAGCTACAGTAACGCCTAACAGGGCAAGCAGCCCAGTTCGAACGACTAAAACCGAATAACAATGATTTTAGAATACTTAGAGGTGTTGCCTTGTCAACGAACAGTCATTTACCTATAAAACGCAGCATGTGTTAACAATCACAGTTAACGAATCTACAGAAGCAGAAACCCCCGAAGTAGTAATAGCGTGTAACAGACTTTCATTTCTAGCGGATTCACAGGAGTCATAAACGAGGTGTTATTAAATAATGGATGATACTCTTACCTGAGAGGTTTTTAAAGGAATTTATTATTAAAGTCTGCATTGCAAATATTAATGGTTGATTACTAGCAGATGATAAGCAGGTATTATCGTCAGATCTAAAAATAAAATAAAAGCATTAATAAATAACCATTTCTTTAGATGATAAAGATAGAAAAATATTAAAAACAAAAACACTTGAATTTGTACCTGAGTATTGAAATTACATAGCTCGATATTACTGAAACTATGAAATTGATTAAACGCAGGCAAAGTTATACATTGAAGGTAACAGCACAAATGTACAGTTGTGAGAAAATTTCGTGGCATCTAGCATTATACTGAACTCACTATGCAAGATGCAGAAACACGCGTCTTGAGTGACGAGTAGGGGAGGAGGAAGGTAGGACTGAAGAGAAAAAATACTGATACTGCGCACTGTTAAAATATAACAGGAATAGTCTAAAAACCATAATACAATTAATTTGACATTAAGAAGCAAATTAGACTCTGCACTTAACATTAATACAAATACTTCTTGTTAAAATTTATAATTTCATCAAATGCGAGAAAACGCTAAGTAGTCATCTTCAGTCAAATACTTAAATGTGGTGAAAATCCACAAAGCAACGAGCAATACTAATTATTTCTCTATTAATGTTTAGATAAACCGCAACAGTTTGAGTATTACTCATTTCATTGCCAGTTTCGCTCTTTAGGTGACAACATTTTCAGGTATTCATTTACTTGGTGGCAACACGTTAAAGATTCAAAGCTGAACTGACGATCCAGCGTCAGCACAAAGGCGAATCCAGCGTTTGCTAATTATTTCTGCGTTACTCATTCGAGACCTGCAAATGACGATTTAAAATAGGGAGTTCTTCTGTCACAAAAGGTGTCGTTCCAGGTAGCCGTGTTGCATAGATTCTGGTCTCTGTATCCAGGACACGTGATCTAGAACTTTCCCTCTCCGCCAGGCAAATAGCCAAGAATGCGAGTAGTCGGGTGGCGGACGTGCTTGGCTGCAAACAGGACAGCCTACAGCCGTCGAAATTTTTGTGACCACAAGAGAGAGAGAGAGAGAGAGAGAGAGAGAGAGAGAGAGAGAGAGAGAGAGAATGAATCTGCGACAATTCGGCTGGCAGTGGAGACCGCTGCCGGGGCAAAAATCACAAGCAGAGCAAAATCACTGCCTGTAGAGCCTTGTCTGAAAGTGGAGCACAGTGGACCCCTGGCGGTGGCAAAGTACACTACACCAGCACGGTCTGCTGCCTCGTAGAGTACTTGGACAAAAGTCAGACGCTCCTACTATACTGCTGCATTTTGGTGATTTCGCAACATATCTCTACACCGCAGAGCTATTTATTCGGCCACGAAGATGAGATTTAATCCAGGCAGTTTTCCTTTTCCTTTATTTCGTCTACAACTTAGGAATTCTGACCCATTAGACTGCAACAACTCAGATTTGGGGACATTAATCACTTAATCTTCTCCTTGCCGAATTGCGAACACCGCCGAGATCAATTCCTCCCAGAACTCATCAATCTTAGGATTCCATTTCCAACAAGCATTATTAGTCTTCTAATATGGAATAAACTGAATAAAGACGAAAGTAATGAGTAGTAGCAGAAATGAGAACGGCGAGAACCTTAACATCAGGATGGTCACAAATAGACGAAGTTATGTAGTTCTGCTACCTAGGCAGGAAAATAACCAATGGTGGGCCGCGCGGGATAGCCGCGTGGTCTTGGGCGTCATGGCACGGTTAGCGTGTCTCCCTCGGGCATAAATATGTGTGTTGTCCTTGGTGCAGTTAGTTTAAGTTAGACTAAGTAGTGTGTAAGCCTAGGGACTGATGACCTCAGCAGTTTGGTCCCATAGGAACCTAACACAAATTTCTAAAAAAACTAATGGTGGACGGAGAAAGGGCATCAAAAGCAGACTAGCACTGACAACAAGGGCATTCCTGACCAAGAAAAGTCTACTAGTATCAAACATAGAGCTTAATTTGGGGAAGAAACTTCTGAGAATGTATGCCTGGTGCACAGCATGGGAAAACCGGAAAAGAAGAGAATCGAAGCATTTGTGATGTGGTGCTACAGCAGACAGTTGAGAATTATGTGGACTGATAAGGTAAGGAATGAGGAAGGTCTGGACAGAATCAGAGATGAAAGGAATATGTGGAAAACACGGAGAAGGAGAAGGGATAGGATGATAGGACATCAGTTAAGACATTATGGAATGACTTCTATGGTACTAGAGGGAAATGTAGAGGGCAAGAACTGTAGAGGAAGACAGAGATTGGAATACATCCAGCAAATAACTGAGGACGTTGGTTGCAAGGGCTACTCTGAGATGAAGAGATTGGCACACAAGAGAAATTCGTGGCGGGCAGCAACAAACCAGTCAGAGGACTGATGACTCAAAAAAAACGGAATGATAGCGCAGTGCTTCGATGCCTAGCAACATTTATTTTCGTGAGCAATTCCAAAATCTGACTACACAACTATCGAAAAAATGCAATCACTATTTCACTTAAAAATTTGTTTACATCGTAAAGAATAGTGACTTTTTGAACTTGCAGTGCTTAGACATTAAGCTTGCCTTTGTTTAGCCGGTAGCGAAGAAACAAAGTTTAATAAGGGCGAATATATGAAACTTCCTGGCAGATGAAAACTGTGTGCCGGACCGAGACTCTAAATCGGGACCTTTGTCTTTCGCGGGCAAGTGCTCCACCAACTGAGCTACCCATGCACGACTCACGACCCGTCATCACAAATTCAATTCTGCCACTACCTCGCCTCCTACCTTCCAAACTTCGCAGAAGCTCTTCTGCGAACCTTGCAGAGCTAGCACTCTGGAAACGTCCCCCAGGGTGTGGCTAAGCCATGTCTGCGCACTATCCTTTCTTCCAGGAGTGCTAGTTCTGCAAGGTCCGGCACACAGTTTTAATCTGTCAGGAAGTTTCATATCAGCGCACACTCCGCTGCAAAGTGAAAATCTCATTCAGGGTAAATGTATGTTTATGTTTAAATTAAGGAAATTGAAATTTTAACTGTTAGTGGATAAATAGTGTACTCACGCTGAAAGCCAAATAAATTTAAAAAATAGTCAAACAATGGGGAGTTATCAGAAAGCGCCGTTCCATGACGATAGAGAGCGAGGAATAAACATATTCTTAACTGTGCATCTCTAGTCCGCTGAACGTATTCAATGTGTATTGAGTTGTGAGAGATCAAGCAAATCACAGTGGTACCTGTATTTTTAAGTATATAAGACAGTGCGCTATTTGTAATTATGAATTCATTAGTCCCCATTCATTGGTTTCGTGCATGGCAAGAAATGCAGCAAATATTTAAAGATAACGTCAGTTTTTATAGATTGATGGCGTAATTTATATCACGGTATAACAACAGTGTATAATTCACGGTTTTATCACCTGACGATAATGATTTTGTATTTTGCTTAACATGATGCTGTGAACACTTTTATGAACCTGATGATGGTCGGACGACTGAATTTTACCAGCAGCTGAAGGCTGTAATATGACATTTATAATAAGTCTCTTTCATGAGTTTCAAAAAGTTTTGAACGCAATGAAGTATTTATGGCGGTTTGCCTATCTTCCAAAATTGTACTTCAAGGATAGTTGTCTGCCACACACCGTAAATTGGCATATAGAGTGAAGAGGTAGATCACTCTCTCAGCGCTGACCGGGATTGCCTCTATATGTGTACCCCCCCCCCCCCCCCGCCCCCCCAATCAGAGTTCCAGTAACGAATAGCGCGTGGGGAAAATGATTGTCGCTAAGCCTCTGTATTAGCTGTAAGATCTCGAATTTTTTCTTCGTGGTCATTTCGCGATATACACTCCTGGAAATTGAAATAAGAACACCGTGAATTCATTGTCCCAGGAAGGGGAAACTTTATTGACACATTCCTGGGGTCTGATACATCACATGATCACACTGACAGAACCACAGGCACATAGACACAGGCATGAACAATGTCGGCACTAGTACAGTGTATATCCACCTTTCGCAGCAATGCAGGCTGCTATTCTCCCATGGAGACGATCGTAGAGATGCTAGATGTAGTCCTGTGGACCGGCTTGCCATGCCATTTCCACCTGGCGCCTCAGTTGGACCAGCGTTCGTGCTGGACGTGCAGACCGCGTGAGACAAATATGCTCAATGGGGGACAGATCCGGAGATCTTGCTGGCCAGGGTAGTTGGCTTACACCTTCTAGAGCACGTTGGGTGGCACGGGATACATGCGGACGTGCATTGTCCTGTTGGAACAGCAAGTTCCCTTGCCGGTCTAGGAATGGTAGAACGATGGGTTCGATGACGGTTTGGATGTACCGTGCACTATTCAGTGTCCCCTCGACGATCACCAGAGGTGTACGGCCAGTGTAAGACATCGCTCCCCACACCATGATGCCGGGTGTTGGCCCTGTGTGCCTCGGTCGTATGCAGTCCTGATTGTGGCACTCGCCTGCACGGCGCCAAACACGCATACGACCATCATTGGCACCAAGGCAGAAGCGACTCTCATCGCTGAAGACGACACGTCTCCATTCGTCCCCCCATTCACGCCTGTCGCGACACCACTGGAGGCGGGCTGCACGATGTTGGGGCGTGAGCGGAAGACGGCCTAACGGTGTGCGGGACCGTAGCCCAGCTTCATGGAGACGGTTGCGAATGGTCCTCGCCGATACCCCAGGAGCAACAGTGTCCCTAATTTGCTGGGAAGTGGCGGTGCGGTACCCTACGGCACTGCGTAGGATCCTACGGTCTTGGCGTGCATCCGTGCGTCGCTGCGGTCCGGTCCCAGGTCGACGGGCACGTGCACCTTCCGCCGACCACTGGCGACGACATCGATGTACTGTGGAGACCTCACGCCCCACGTGTTGAGCAATTCAGCGGTACGTCCACCCGGCCTCCCGGATGCCCACTATACGCCCTCGCTCAAAGTCCGTCAACTGCACATACGGTTCACGTCCACGCTGTCGCGGCATGCTACCAGTGTTAAAGACTGCGATGGAGCTCCGTATGCCACGGCAAACTGGCTGACACTGACGGCGGCGGTGCACAAATGCTGCGCAGCTAGCGCCATTCGACGGCCAACACCGCGGTTCCTGGTGTGTCCGCTGTGCCGTGCGTGTGATCATTGCTTGTACAGCCCTCTCGCAGTGTCCGGAGCAAGTATGGTGGGTCTGACACACCGGTGTCAATGTGTTCTTTTTTCCATTTCCAGGAGTGTATATATAGGAGGAAGTAATATGTTGTCCGACTTTCCTCGGAAAATTCTCTCTCGAAATTTCGATACAGGAGAAACTCGCTAATATGATCTGGGATGGTCCAGCTCCCCGCCTAGGCCAACCATCCCATTTCCGATGTTTGCTTACTTACGCGGGCGGCTGCTGCAGGACTTGTCGATGACTCATCGTCTGCGATGTGGATGAATAGATAGTTAACCGTTGTTAGGTGCGATAGTTCGATCAGTTTTAGTATTAAATAACCAGTTTCTAAAACGACTAATAAGCGTTATTATCCATACATTTCTTCTATAAATTAGTGACAGTGTTCTTACACATCAAAAAGTGTCAAACTAAGTTATGGCATGAGCTAAACTTAAACATGTGACGCTGTCTATATACGCTGACATTGAGCAGAGTGCCGTCAGTGAGTGGAGCAGTATAGCCTGCAATGACTCCACAACGGACGCTGAATTAACTGACGGCCATTCTACTGATGCTGCGACTTGAAAAACCGATAAGAACGAGGAAGATGACGACACCGGCGACAATGAACCTGCCGCTAGAGTGTCAGATACAGGTGTTAAAATGCGTTTGATGTTACCCTACAGTACATCGAACAAAGCTCTGCGTCTGCCCCAACACACATTTTGTGGATTAGGCAATAGCACAACGTCGCTGTAAAATCAATGTTGTCGTCTGTTATGCAAAACGTCATTATAGACTTTTCCGCTCTGCTTAAGAATAGGGCATTTTTACCGTGTAATTTCTCATGTTTCAAATAGCCAAGTGCAAATGAGTTGTGTGTCAGTGCAGGTATTCACAGTTGTTAAACTGTCACTCACATTAACAATATCTTACCGTCCGCCCCCGGTAGCTGAGTAGTGTTAGCTGCCCTCTGTAATAAAAAAAACTGAGCTAATCGATCAACAACGAACTTAAACGGATATCTTACGCCGTCCGCCCCGAGCAGATTCAACGAACGAAAACGAAGCAAATGAGATTTTTAAAAAAAAGTGGTCAGCGCGCTATAGACTGTCAATCCTAAGGGCTCGGGTTCGATTCCCGCCTGGGTCGGAGATTTTCTCCGCTCAGGGACTGGGTGTAGTGTTGTTCTAATCATCACAATTTCATCCCCATCGACGCGCAAGTCGCCGAAGTGGAGTCAAATGGAAAGACTTGCACCAGGCGAACGGTCTACCCGACGGGAGGCCCTCGCCACACGACATTATTAATTAATGTCTTACCGCACGATACAGACGTATTTTTCAGTGCATGCACTTCCGTACATCACACTTTCTTGTAAGATTTTTTTGTGTCTAAGTTTTCTTTTCGTTTTACTACTATTGTAACAAGGAACAATTGAATTGAATTGAATTGAATTGCATTGAATTGAAATGTATGGTACTGTACTGAGTTCACCACAAAAATGTATACACTCTTTGTCAGGCTCTATCACGATATCGATACTGTCGTTTGATTTGTGTTACGAGTGTGCATTTTTACGGTACGGTACGGTACGGTATTTGGCTCATCAGACATTAGTACTTTCATCTCGGTACTGATAAAACTAGATGGCTGGAGCACTCTTGACATTCGAACAACGAAAATGTATTGTGAAGTGGTTTTTCAAGTTTGATAATGCCGCTGAAGTCCTACGTCAGTGGAACAGAACCGCCAACCCGCCCAACAATTAAATGAACCATTGACAAGCCTGAACCGCATGGGACGATTTGTGATATTCATCAAGGAAGATCAGGAAGACAGCATACAGCTATATGTCCTGCTTCGTCGGCTCTCGTGTTTCTTAGTTCTCCACAGAAGTCTGTTACGCAATGTGCACTCGAAGTGGGGATTAGCAGTACAAGTGTGCGAAGAATTCTGAAAGCTGCAAAGTGGAAAGTTTACATTCCACGATTACTGCACGCGATTAACAACGACGATCCTGATCGGCAAATGCAATTTGGCGAATGGTATCAGCAAAGTGACTTGACGAACAATTTGTGACGAAGGTAGTGTGGAGTGACGAGGCACAATTTAAACTTAATGGAACCGTGAATCGGCATAACAGTGTGTACTGGGCACCGGAAAACCGCATGTTTATGTGGATAAAGTGGTCAGTCTGCCAGGGGTTCATGTGGGTGTGGACTATAATGTAGGGGCTTAGTAAGGACCCTTTTTCTTTGATGCAACTGTCACTGGAGAAATGTACCTGGAAATGTAACGTACATCAATTTTGCCAGGTATACGTGCGCTTTATGGAGCTGACGAAGAGGTCTTGTATCAACGGGACCGGGCGCCACCTTGCTACCAGCTAGCTGTACGAGCTTAGCTGGATGGCAGTTTTCTGGGGCATTGTACTGGACGAAGAGGGGCCATTGAGTTCCCTCCACGGTCGCCAGTTCTAACACCTATGTAGGTTTACTTGTGAGGAACTACGAAAGATAACTATCGATGTAAGGAAAAAAAAATGATTCAAATGATTCTAAGCACCATGGGATTTAACTTCTAAGGTCATCAGTCCCCTAGAACTTAGAACTACTTAAACCTAACTAACCTAAGGATATCACACACATCCATGCCCGAGGCAGGATTCGAACCTGCGACCGTAGCGGTCGCGCGGTTCCAGACTGTAGTGCCTAGAACCGCTCGGCAAGCCCGGCCGGCTGATGTAAGGAACTTCGCCAGATTACAGCGACATGTGGAGCGATCTCCACTGTAACATTGACTGACGTAGTTGCGGCGACCGCTCGTCGATCTGTTGTGTGTATTGCCACCAATGGTGAACTGAACATTTAAAGTAACCATGTTCTAAACTGACGGTTGTACAACCTGTGAGCTCAATTATTAAATCTAAAATAAACACAGAAGTAATACTTTTCGTTCCTTAAAGTGTGTATACATTTTTCTGGTGGCCTCTGTATTGTGATTTTATGGCTGGATGAAAGTGTTCCTCTGATAATACCACCTTCTTGTGTTCGGACCATGCTCCCGGTCCCCTACAGAACCGATTAGCGAAGTTCTACTGCAGTAAACCTCTCCAGGATGGATAACGCCTCTCTTGTAACGTCTTCCACTGTACTTAGATGAGAGTATCCGTAACACTCTCGCACCGATTAAACGATGTCGTGACGAAACACACCTCTCTTCGTTGGATCTTCTTCTTCTTCTTCTGTCTCTCTCTCTCTCTTTCTCTCTCTCTTCTTTCAGTCCTAACTAGTAAGGGTTCCATACTGATGAACAATACTCTAGAATCGGTCAAAAAACGCCCTATAATCCACTTTCTTCGTCAATGAGTTCCATTTCCTCAAGATGAATCTTAGTCTGACTTCTGCTTTTCCTACTATCTACTATCTACATCTACATGATTACTTTGCAATTCACATTTAAGTGTTTGACAGAGGGTTCATCGAACCACAATCATATTATCTCTCTACCATTCCACTTCCGAACAGCGCGCGGGAAAAACGAACAGGACTGAAATTTCGTAAATAGATGTCGCTACGACGAAAATCGTCATTGCTTTAATGGCTTCCATTCCAACTCGCGCATCATATGTGCCACACTCTCTCCCCTATTACGTGATAATACAAAACGAGCTACCGTTTTTCCACCCTTTCGATGTCCTCCGTCAATCCCACCTCGTAAGGATCCTACACCGCGCAGCAATAGTCTAAGAGAACGAGTGTAGTGTAAGCTGTCTCTTTAGTGGACTTGTTGCATCTTCTAAGTGCCCTGCCAATGAAACGCAACCTTTGGCTCCCCTTCCCCACAATACTATCTATGTGGTCTTTCCAACTGAAGTTGTTCGTAATTTTAACAGCCTTAAGAATTGTACTATTTATCGAGTAATCGAATTCCAACGGATTTCTTTTGGAACTCATGTGGATCACCTCACACTTTTCGTTATTTAGCGTCAACTGCCACCTGCCACACCATACAGCAATCTTTTCTAAATCGCTTTGCAACTGATACTCGTCTTCGGATGACCTTACTAGACGGTAAATTACAGCATCATCTGCGAACAACCTAAGAGAACTAGTCAGATTGTCACCCAAGTAATTTGTATAGATCAGGAACAGCAGAGGTCCCAGGTCGTTTCCCTGGGGAATATCTGATATCACTTCAGTTTTACTCGATGATTTGCCATCTATTACTACGAAATGCGACCTTCCTGACAGAAAATCACGAATCCAGTCGCACAACTGAGACGATACCCCACAGGCCCGCAGCTTGATTAGAAGTCGCTTGTGAGGAACGGTGTCAAAATCTTTCCGGAGATCGAGAAATACAGAATCAATTTGAGATTTCCTGTCGATTACTTCGTGCGAATAAAGAGCTAGCTGCGTTGCACAAGAACGATGTTTTCTGAAACCATGCTGATTACGTACCAATAGATCCCTTCGAGGTGATTCATAATGTTTGAATACAGTATATGCTCCAAACCCCTACTACAAACCGACGTCAATGATATAGGTCTGTAGTTCGATGGATTACTCCTACTACCCTTCTTAAACACTGGTGCGACCTGCGCAATTTTCCAATCTGTAGGTACAGATCTATCGGTGAGCGAGCGGTTGTATATGGTTGCTAAGTAGGGAACTATTGTATCAGCGTAATCTGAGACGAACCTAATCGGTATACAATCTGGACCTGAAGACTTGCCAGTATCAAGCGATTTGAGTTCCTTCGCAACCCCTAAGGTATCTAGCTGCCTATGGTGGGATACGGGTGGGGGTGAAAAAGCAATGTAGCCCATGACACGTGAACACCCATATTTAGTCATCGCCTATTTTAATCAGGGCACATCACTATTCTTTTTGTGTAATCATTCCACAAGCAGGACATCGCGGAGTGGTGTCCAGAGCGCGCCGTGACAGAGGCGCGGTGAAAGTGAGGCGAGGCCGCAGTGACCAGCCACGGGCCCAGCCAGCATCCGGCTCTGGGCAGCGCGCCGGTTCACAGCTGGCGCGTCTGCGGCGCTACGCTACCGCACTTCCTACTGGGGTCCGGGTCACTCCTCATGGCAAGAGCGGAAGACGATTCCTACAAAGAAATCCACCATGCGTATATTTGAGGGAGTAACGTTGTAGTGGTTCTGATTGAAATGTTAGCATCCCGACACTGATTTCTCAGCTGCTTTCTTATCGGAATAGTTCCGTCATACAAAGTGACCGTCAATTCCTTCTCCTTCTCCTCCTCCTCCGCCTGGCATACCTCTCACCAAAACAATGAGAAAGGCTTATGGAATTTACCTAGGTAAATTATTTGTTGATGCCGTCATGAATCCATACATCTATACATATTATTAAAACAGATGTACATACTTAGTACCTATGTATGCATGTATGTATATATGTTTCGTATTTCCTCTTAAACCACTGGATCGATTCAACCAAACTTGGCACATATATCACTTGCTGTCTGGAAATCATCGCTGTGAGGATAAGAACAACCTGCCTATAGTGGGACAGGGGTGGGGTTGAAAAAGCAATGTAGCCCACGACACGTGAACACTTACATTTAGTCATCCCTTATTTGAGTTAGGGCACATCACTTTGGCCCAATGGAGGCTGCGCCGTGCAGGTTGTTGATGAGGGGAGGTTATTGATGCAGTAAGACGTTGGTTCCGACGGCGACCAGTAGAGTGGTACCATGCGGGGTTTAGGTCCTCCCACTAAGGTGGCGTAAGGCCGTCTCATTGATCGGAGATATGTCGAAAAATACAGTTTTGCAGCTAAAAGAGTAGGAAATAATGTGGTGTATTGCAATCACGAACAAAACCAGTCTGCTTTCACAAGAGAAGATGTATTGTTTTTCTTATTGAACGCAGCTCGTACTCCTTGAAATTCTGAAGCTAGCAGGGATGAAACAGAGGGAAGGAAAGGTTATCTGCAACTTGAGAAACCAGACTGCAGTTTTAAGAGATGAATGAATTGAAAAATACCTTAACTGAGGAGGAAGTGAGATAGGGAAGAAGAGAACGACTAAGGTTCGACAACGGTAAGAAGGTTGGAGTCGATGTCGGTTGCAGTAATTGCGCAGAGAAAAGAAGGGAATGAAGGAAGAAGGTTGTAAGGTCTCATCGACTACAAGGTAGTTAGAGACGGAGCACAAGCTTGGACTGGAAAAGGATGAGAATGAAATTGGGCGTGCTCTTTCAAGGGAACCATCCCGGCGTTTAGGAACTTAGGGAACTCACACCAAATCTTAATTTGCATGGTTGCACTGGCATTCTCTTTAATGAGAGCCCAGGTTTCCAATACACTCGAGATTTATCGTTGCAACAGTGCATGTGGGGTACATGGAATGATTACATTTACAGATCACTAGCACATGCGGTTCTGAGGTACCAGGTATCGAGGCACGCCGAAACACCCATACTATTTTGTGCTGTAGCCTCCAATGCGACAATGTAGGCCCTGGGTCTCGTATATAGTTTATCGTACAGATGGCGCATATTATCCTGGGATACGTTATGACACTCCTGCTCGCTCTGTAAGAGTTGTTCGTTGACGAGTCACTTCTCGTCCCACCACACCCCACAGTGTCGATTGGAGCCAAGTACGGGAATGGTGCTGGCCATGGAAGATGCTGCACGTCTTGCAGAGCACGCTTAGCTTCGCTGGAAGTGTGTGGGTGAACGTTATCCTGTTGGGACACCACATCACCTTCCTATTGCAATAGCGGCAAAAGAACGGGTCTAACAACATTGTGCACGTACTGAGCCCTGGCTAGCCTCTCCTCTAGAAACACGATAGGCTTATATCACCCCTGACCATAAGGCCTGGAGCGGGCTCAGTGTGTTTTGGGGAAGCCAACCGGTGTGTCCGACCGGTTCTAGGCGCTTCAGTCTGGAACCGCGCGACGGATACCGTCGCAGGTTCGAATCCTGCCTCTGACATTGATGTGATTGATGTCCTTAAGTTATTTATATTTAAATAGTTATAAGTTCTATGAGACTGATGACCTCAGATGTTAAGTCCCATAGTGCTCAGAGCCTTTAGAGCCATTTCTTGTTTTGGAGAAATGAACTCTATGAGAAAGTGCTCACTAGATCTACGTTGTTTCCTGCAAACGACCATCACTTGTGTGTAGGCGGAATCTGCTTTCATCACTGAAAACTACGGTGCGTCATTCCATCTTCCCAGTGATCCTCTGACGGCACCAGTCGATGCTGTGGCGTGAGTCGAAGACAGGCTAGAGGTGTGTGTGCCTGTAGTCCCAACTGTTAATAACCGGTTCACGATAGTTCATTTTGACAGGTCTGAGCTCACAAGCCTTCTTATCTGTGCTGTGGTAGCTGTACGATATGCCATTGTTGCCTATAAAATACGACGATTTTAGGGAGCGTATACGTTGCGTGGGCGTCCAGAACCTCGTCTACGGGTGTGACAATGTTCACGTGACCACTGATATAAGCATCATTGCACAGATAAAGCAGCATGTCCAATGCATATGGCAATTCTCTGAAAGGACCATCCCGCTACTCTGCTTCTCCGGGGTGAGGTTGCCTGCTTGCTTCACACGTTTTCACCACGCTGACACTTCTGGCTGTGACCATTCCCTATTGGAGCAGAGACAGATGGCACTCTGATAGCTATGTCACTACGCTACCTGTAAACCTACTATCCCCCAGGAGGCACATGACGTCATCAGATGAAATCGACGGCACTTTAATTTTTTTCGCCAGTGTATAAAATAACGGCCCATTAAACTGATGCCTGTGATTGTGTACCTGCAGGCATACAGAGAGATAGCAAAACCAGGCGTATTCACTGAGAATTATGTATGTGTGTGTGGGGGGAGGAGGGAGGGAGGGAGAGAGAGAGGGAGGGAGAGAGAGGGAGACGAAGGGAGAGAGGGAAAGAGATTGTGGTACAGGATCTGCATAAAAGCCGACGAACATCTGGACAGAATTTAAATGCAGTATTGATTTCCAGTTTTCCAGTTAGGGAACTGCTATCGGACAAAACGGTCGATTGTATTTGGGGGCGTTGTGGTACTTCTAGCGAAGCAGTTGTCCAAAGTTTTTATTTTTTTGTGGAACTGCATGCGCTCCCCTTTAATCGGAATTCATTCCGCAGAGGGTCTTCCGAGGGTAATGAAACGGCAGCCATATAGAACCACCCCTACACCGCGATGGTGTTCTTCCAAAGCCTGCAGTAGTGAGGGAGCGCGACGAAGGATACAAAACAACTAGGCTCTGTTCGGACAGCGATATAGGAGCTCATCTTGGAATTATGACATGGCTTTATGAAGCTAATTGTATTTCATTAACGTTCCCAGGTGTTCAGTTAAATTGTCAGGTTATATGGTAGTATATTACCATTTCTCTCTCTCTCGGGTGGTGATTCATCATTAGAAATATGATTCTGGGTGCTAGCGAAAACGATTTAATAGCATATATTGATTAGCTTTAATTTTGAAGTGCTATTTTAAAATGGGTGCTAATGTTGCCACGCCACGGAAGCTGTAGGACAAATTTGAAAAATGTTATATTATCGCCTTGAGCTGCTAGAAAAATAATTTACTTATAAAACCGGTTTCAGTCGTTTGTGTATCTTCAGGTTCATAAAAGCACTCACAATATCATGTTAGGTGAAATATGAAATGGATGTCTTCAGACGATAGAACTATGAATAACACGTTGCTAACGTATCGTAATATCGCAATCACTCAGTCGCTCTATAAAAACTGTGCTGTGGAGTGTACTAATTCACGTTAAAACTGTGATCGACGTTAACTCTGTGAACAGATTAATACTACTCAGAGGCGACAAACCACCCTACTTTGTAACTTCACCTTCGTGTTTGCATGTAAGACTTCCCATCGGCAAAACAGCCGAAAGCTGCTTTATTACAGTGTCATTTTGGGGGTTGTAAAACTTATCTTTTGCTCTTCTGCAAAATGAAAAAAAAAAATTATGAAACATGAATACAGTTTCTCGACATTTACTACATATTTTTGTTGGAAACAGTTTCTTTCGACACGTGTAAACGTCAAGTACTCCTGAACAATTTTAAAAATACAGTGCTAAGTAATACATGCGGGATATACACTACTGGCCATTAAAATTGCTACACCAAGAAGAAATGCATATGATAAACGGGTATCCATTGGACAAATATATTATACTGGAACTGACATGTGATTACATTTTCACGCAATCTGGGTGCATAGATCCTGAGAAATCAGTACCCAGAACAACCACCTCTGGACGTAATAACAGCCTTGATACGCCTGAGCTTTGAGTCAAACAGTGCTCGGATGGCGTGTACAGGTACAGCTGCCCATGCAGCTTCAACACGATACCACAGTTCATCAAGAGCAGTGACTGGCATATTGTGACAACCCAGTTGCTCGGCCACCATTGACCAGACGTTTTCAATTGGTGAGAGATCCGGAGAATGTGGTGGCCAGGGCAGCAGTCGAACATTTTCTGTATCTAGAAAGGCCCGTACAAGACTCGCAACATGCGGTCGTGCATTATCCTGCTTAAATGTAGGGTTTCGCAGGAATCAAATGACGGATAGAGCCACGTATGGTAACACATCTGAAATGTAACGTCCACTGTTCCAAGTGCCGTCAATGCGAACAAGAGGTGACAGAGACGTGTAACCAATGGCACCCCATACCATCACGCCGGGTGATACGCCAGTATGGCGATGACGAATACACGGTTCCAATGTGCGTTCATCGGGATGTCGCCAAACACGGATGCGACCATCATGATGCTGTAAACAGAACCTGGAGTCACCCGAAAAAATGACGTTTTGCCATTTGTGCACCCAGGTTCGTCGTTGAGTACACCATCACAGGCGCCCCTGTCTGTGATGCAACGTCAAGGGTAACCGCAGCCATGGTATCCGAACTGATAGTCCATGCTGCTGCAAACGTCGTCGAAGTGTTGGTGCAGATGGTTTTTGTCTTGCATACGTCCCCATCTGTTGACTCAGGGATCGAGACGTGGCTGCTCGATCCGTTAGAGCCATGTGGATAAGATGCCTGTCATCTCGATTGCTAGTGATACGACGCCGCTGGGATCCAGCACGGCGTTCCGTTTTACCCTCCTGAACCCACCGATCCTATATTCTGCTAATAGTCATTGGATCTCGACCAAAGCTAGCAGCAATGTCGCGATACGATAAACCACAATCGCGATAGTGTACAATCCGACCTTTATCAAAGTCGGAAACGTGATGGTACGCATTTCTCCTCCTTACACGAGGCATCACAACAACGTTTCACCAGGCAACGCCGGTCAACTGCTGTTTGTGTATGAGAAATCGGTTGGAAACTTTCCTCATGTCGGCACGTAATAGGTGTCGCCACCGGCGCCAACCTTGTGTGAATTCTCTGGAAAGCTAATCATTTGCATATCACAGCATCTTCTTCTTGTCGGTTAAATTTCGCGTCCGTAGCACGTCATCTTCGTGGTGAAGCAATTTTAATGGCCAGTAGTGTAACTACAGCCTCGAGGCATTTCAAGAGTATGAAGTCGGGACCGTATAATTTCAATTTTGGGCTGGAACTCAAGCCAGGAATTTTATTTTTTGCGTGCTAGAAAAACACTGACTAAAATAAAGAAGTCCGCTCTACTGCATTTCATATCTTTGGCAATTATTATACGTGTAACCTACTAACTAAATAGTCAGTGCTCAAGCAGTGTTTAGTACGGGACTGTCATTTGTACATTCCAGGTCTTTCGTAGCAGTGACGATCTGCTTCCACTTTCACTTCTACTTTCGTTTCCACTGACACTGAGCATAACATTGAACTTGGCTAATCGAAATTCTGATAAAAGACACATGCCGTAATTTTTAATTTTTCATTCAGGCAGTAGGTTGCCGAAACAGAAATCTCTGAGATGGACTTAATCGTTTCAGATATCAAGTTTTCTCCCGTCAATAGGGTATATTCAAGGTCCAGTCACATTAATGTGACCACCGCCTACTTCGACGTCAATAACCACTCACAGACGAAAGGTGGCAGCAGTAACAGTGGAGGGTATATAAAGCGTGACAGCGGCATGCGGGAAACAGTGTAGTCGTTGTCGTAATGCTGAAATGATTTATATTAGGTTCAAAAGGGCATGACCACTGGCTTTCGGGTCAAGCAATTCGAAACTGTTATGCTTGCAAACTGTTCTCTTGGCGTCATGGTTAAAGTATATTGTGCATGGCAATATGGCGCTATTGAACACCGGCACCAACACACCTGTTATGCTCCACGGGCTATAGATGACGGAGCTGAACGGCGGCTGAGGATATGCGTACGAGAGAAAGACTTGGCACTCTTGAGTGACTGCCCTTCCAGGTAAACCAAGGGGGCTACCAACAGTGTCTCCTCAATAACCGTTCAGAGAACATGGTGCGTATGGGCCTCGGCAACAGGCGCCTCATTCATGCACTCGTGCTGACAGGTGTTCATCGGTGATCGAAGAAAGAAATCTGCACGCCATTACGGCTACTAGACGTCCAGACAGACGTGGCGACAGATGGCCTTTTCATAAAAAAACACGTTTTATGCTCCGTTGGGGGGTACGGCTCTGCTAATGTCATGGGAAAGCCGGAGGAGGGACCGTTATGGTGTGGGGAATGTTTTCGCCGCTTTCCCTGGGCGATCTTGTCATTCTAGGAGGCCTAACGGATCGACACAAATAGGCATCTATATTAGCGGACCATGTTAACTCCTGGTTGCAGTTCTTTTTCTCCTTGGCATGATAGCATCTCTCAGCAGGACAATGAAACGCGTGACACAGTTCGCAGTGTACGTCCGTGGTTCGAAGAGCGCTAGCATGAGTTTACCGTACTCCCCTGGCCACCAAACTGCCCGGATTTAAAGCCAGTTAAGAATATGTGCATCCATATCAATTGGACTATTTGCACCATGGATCCTCAAGCGAAAAACCTAAATTAGCTGGTCACTGCACTGGAGACGTATGGCTTCGTATGCTTGTCGGTATCTCAATGACACTCTTCGTGCACGTCCGGCTGCAAAAGATGGTTGTTCAGTCTTTTGACAGATGGTCACACTAATGTGACTGGACTGTGTATATTTCGAGTCAAGATGGCTAGACTGTTTATCATATTTTACACATTTACGTGCCTTGTAATTATAAGCAAACAATGTTTTACATTCTTCTTATGTTGTAACGTGCATTTATCTGTTACTGCCATGTTTGGTGCCGCTTAAGCAGACCACACCAGAAATAGTGCTACCCTACACAGAAGAGGCCTCGTTGATAGCCATCAATGTGTGTGCTGAGCAGCGCAGCAGACGTAGGACCACACTGTTAACTGTCCGCCAAGAGACGCTAACCTGCCAACCCTGGAATCTACAACTGAAGCTGGCAGTCGGATATCTAATGTTGATAGATTCATAAACGAGCTATCAGTTTAATAAGTCACGGCGGCAAAATACTAACGCGAGTTCTTTACAGACGAATGGAAAACTAGTAGAAGCCGACCTAGAGGAAGATCAGTTTGGATTCCGTAGAAATATTGGAACACGTGACGCAATACTGACCCTACGACTTATCTTAGAAGCTAGATTAAGGAAAGGCAAACCTACATTTCTAGCATTTGTAGCCTTAGAGAAAGCTTTTGACAATGTTTACTGGAATACTCTCTTTCAAATTCTAAAGGTGACAGGGGTAAAAAATAGGGATCGAAAGGCTAGTTACAACTTGTATAGAAACCAAATGGCAGTTATAAGAGTTGAGGGGCATGAAAGGGAAGCAGTGGTTGGGAAGGGGGTGAGTCAGGGTTGTAGCCTCTCCCCGATGTTATTCAATCTGTATATTGAGCAAGCAGTGAAGTAAACAAAAGATAAATTTGGATTAGGTATTAATATCCATGGAGAAGAAATAAAAACTTTGAGGTTCGCCGATGACATTGTAATTCTCTCAGAGACAGCAAAGGATTTGGAAGAGCAGTTGAATGGAATGGATAGTGTCTTCAAAGGAGGGTATAAGATGAACATCAACAAAAGCAAAATGAGGATAATGGAATGTAATCGAATTAAGTCGGGTGTTGCAGAGGGTATTAGATTAGAAAATGAGACACTTAAAGTAGTAAAGGAGTTTTGCTATTTGGGGAGCAAAATAACTGATGATGGTCGAAGTAGAGAGGATATAAAATGTAGTCTGGCAATGGCAAGGAAAGCGTTTCTGAAGAAGAGAAATTTGTTAACATCGAGTGTAGATTTAAGTGCTAGGAAGTCATTTCTGAAAGTATTTGTATGGAGTGTAGCCATCTATGGAAGTGAAACATGCACGATAAATAGTTTAGACAAGAAGAGAATAGAAGCTTTCGAAATGTGGTGCTACAGAAGAATGCTGAAGATTAGATGGGTAGATCACATAACTAATGAGGAGGTGTTGAACAGGATTGGGGAGAAGAGCAGTTTGTGGCACAACTTGACTAGAAGAAGGGATCGGTTGGTAGGACATGTTCTGAGGCATCAAGGGATCACCAATTTAGTATTGGAGGGCAGCGTGGAGGGTAAAAATCATAGAGGCAGACCAAGAGATGAATACACCAAACAGATTCAGGAGGATGTAGGTTGCAGTAGGTACTGGGAATGAAGAAGCTTGCACAGGATAGAGTAGCATGGAGAGCTGCATCAAACCAGTCTCAGGACTGAAGACCACAACAACAACAACAACAACAACAAATGGCTCTGAGGACTATGGGACTCATCATCTTAGGTCATAAGTCCCCTAGAACTTAGAACTACTTAAACCTAACTAACCTAAGGACATCACACACACCCATGCCCGGGGCAGGATTCGAACCTACGACCGTAGCAGCCCCGCGGTTCCGGACTGCAGCACCAGAACCGCACGGCCACCGCGGCCGGCCAACAACAACAGATTCATAAATGTGGAATGCTGTGTCAAAGCTATGTATCTTTTGCAGAGATGGTACTTGTATTTTGTTTGTTGAATTTTTAAAATTTGTAGCTATATTTACAGAACAAATACAAATTGTGATTTATAATTTCTGTTTCAGCTGTAAACAATTTGGAACTTTTAGATCTGAGTTTGCCATACGACAAATAAGTAAATAACTGAAAGCATCAGCATACAAAAAGGAAGCAGGATTTTATTTTAACGCAGCTCAGAAAAGGGTCAGATTAACTCTTTGAACGAAGCATGCCTCTCAGTAGCAGATTTGTAGCATGTTTTATTCCAGACCCAACGTTTGTAAAAGTAAAATGTTCTCGCAAAAGTACTCTAATTCATAAAGGAGTTCTGTGCATAGTACATGTCACTTTGAAAGTGTGCTAGCCTTGTAACTGACGGATACTGATAATATCTCCTAAGATCACAGATTTTGTCCAATTATTTCCATTCGTAATGAAGGCAACTGGAACACAGAAACCAGGTTATCTGGGAATGAAAGCTTCCAATGTAATGAATTACCAGTGACTGTCTGAGATACTAATCAGTAATTCCTAATTTTGCACTTTACCGTGAACACGACAGTTACGACGAGTAGGCCCTTTGTGGACAGTAGTTAGAGGGCGTTCCATTTTGACTCACAGTACTTTAACAGTTAACCTAACCCTTCTCACCACGTGCCGCGAGTCATAACGAAGGTGTAGTGATCGACTTTTGAAATGGTGTGCATAAAAATCGGTTGCATACCTGAAAGTGTAACTCCTCTACCGAAAAAAGTCACAAGTGACTCACGTATTATGTCAATGCCCTTGTCATTTTGTTGTAGCGCTGCTGCTACACTTGTAGCTCAACTTTAACGTACGTTAATAGCATAATGAGGTACGCACATAGTTATCACAGAAAAATGTGAATGTTTGAAGCATGGGCGCGTGAAGTGCGAAGTCCAGATACGTCTCACCTAGTGAATGCTGGATGACCATTAGAAATCATTGTGCACAATATGTCATATTTCAGTCAGGAACGTGAATCTGTGGGTAAAAGTCGTAACAAATCGTGCAGTGAGTGTAGCAAAACTGAACGTAGCTACTGGAAATTTGAGTAGACGACACATGTTGTGTGTTCCAGTTTTTTCCTTTAGGAAAGCAGAAAACTTGGAAAATTACAGTGTACTGGGCTTTGTTTCGCTGAATATCGTTTGACGATATCAAAACATGAACAATGAAAATGGAAGAACTCAGATAAATTCTGCTGGAATGCACAGTACTGACAAGCTACCACAATAAAAATTACTACCGAAAAAAAACCACGGAATTCAAAAAACAACCCGAGGCTAAAACATGAGCTATAATGTCATTTAGAGTGACAATATACAACATTAGTCGTACACGAGTAAATTCAGACTGTGACGCGCGAGATGTTACTTTTCCGAAACGGCTTTGACCAACAGGGAAGGCAGAGAGGCCAACTGCTGCACACGTATCCTTCCTTTGTTATGGAGAACAAAGATTATTCTTTTACTGCTTTTCCACTGTGTTTTGTTTATCGTTTTAGTTTATTTGCAGTCAGTTTCGAAGCAAGTTAGGGTATAATCAGGTATGGAACACCGTTACCGACGTGGCATACCACAGCAAATATAACCCGTTATGGTATTTCATCCACCTCTACCGTGATAACAAAAGAATATAAACACTTTTCTTTTGGACAACTAACTAGCTATGTCAAGCTTAAACATATCATACGGACAACACAAAATCGGCAATCCAATGTATCACAGCAAATCTGACTGGCACCGCCAGCTGAACTCATACAGCCTACGAACAGGCAACAGCAGGGAAGCCGAATACATGTAAAACGCAAACCAACCCCACACGATCCTGTACACGGAGTGGCCAGTTTTATGACCAAATTAACTCTGAGACGACGTCTTTGGCATGTTGCAGGTACACTGACGTTGAAGCTGACCAATCAGACATCGCTGGTGCACAGCTGCGACTGTAACCTACCCTCTAGGAGCATTACGTAACACTCGAGTTACTCTTCAGTCGCTTTCTGTCTACTATCCCCTGGGTAATCGCATGCAGACCTGCGGACATCATCACACTCCTGCATCCTATGATTCCTCGCATCTGTGACAGTAGTATTTTTTTGTGTTGGTTGTCATGTTAATGTGAGCGACTCCACGTCTTGAGAACTGTGACTAAGAATGGCAAATTAGGGACTAAATAGCCTTTATTCTCCGTAACAAAATATTTCACTGATGACTGCCCAAAGTAACAAGAGTACCCCTCTTCAGAGCTGCCTTTCATGTATTTTCTTTTGTTTATTTTTGAGTAACATTAACAGCGAGGACTATACCTTCTTTAAATAATATGGATCTTTAATGAGAGATTTTTTGCTGCGTTGCTACGCAAGTGATCGATTGCTTGTTTAAAAATCTCTCTCTCTCTCTCTCTCTCTCTCTCTCTCTCTCTCTCTCTCTCTTCTCTCTCGGTTTATCCCCAATTCTCTTGTGGACGACGCTGCGGCCCGTGAGCTCAGCTGCCGCCCATTGTGTTAAATGCTTAATGCAGCGCTACCTGGAACTTTGCGTCTCTGCGGGTTTGCACGGTATTTGCCAAGTGAAGCAATATTTAGCTGGCCTCAAATTTCGGTGCGAGCACCCCTGTGGGAATCGAGCGTTTCACACTGTGACCTTACCGCATTCATTTGGTGATGTAAGCCTTTTGTAGAATCAGGAAAAGAACTTATTCATGAAGTTCCAACATATCGATGGAGAATAGGACCAGCAACTTGGGGTATTAAAATCTCTATTTTCCCTCAATATCCTCATAGTTGCGAAATAGTCATTTCTTTGTGGTTACAAGTTTAGGACAATCACATCCATTTTCCAACCATGACTTACAAAAGATTTTATGTTGTTAACAAAAGGCAGAATTACAATGTATTCACATGACTGTACACAGAAGTTGAACGTTACATACGCACTACAAAAATTTTACATCTGTTTGGAGTATTTTTTTTACGTACTATAGACGTAAGTGCAATCATACAGTTGCCACGAATTTAGACGTGAGTAACCAAATACATATTACTCTTCACCATTGACCATTACGTAGATACAACAAAAATTTCGTACCGGCATACAATGTGAATTCTATCGAATAAAACGCAGCTACTCGAGTCGCCTCTTAACCTCGGTAGAGGTCACTAGCGTTGGTATGCGACAGCCTCACACGCAGTTGAAACATCTCGTGCACTTTTAGTCAGTGGTAACAAACGACAGCACAAACGCATATTACAAATGTTCCAGTTAATTACAGTCATTTACATTTCTCTTACATACTCAACTGCGACACGTCACGTGTTATAATATAACTGATGCAGCCCCACAATACAGTATTGCGTACTCATATTTCGCGCAAGTCGCATAAGAGTGGCGCAGGTAGCTCGGCTCCACTGTGAGGACAGGTATCAGGTTTGCATTAAACAGGTTTTGCAACGGTCCTGAGTGTTACTTATCTTTGAGATTCCGTGTGGCAGTAGGAGCACTCTTGTGGTTATCTCAAGCATCCCGACTGCAAATTTGTTCGTCAATCTGATGATTTCACCTATTGTGCTGCCGTTCATGAACAGCACTCTAGGGGGTGCTTTCCAACAGGATAATGCTCACCTACATACCGCTGTCGTAACCAAACGTGCTCTATAGAGTGGCAACATGTTGCCTTGGCCTACTCTATCACCAGAATTGACTCCAATTGAGCAGATACGAGATATCATCGGACAATTCCGGCGGCATCTACAACCAGCATTAACCAACCAAGCAAACCCTTCCAATACTGTGAGAGCAAGTGAGCACAGACTGTTCATTATAATAGAGCCATTAAAGGTGGATAATGATTTGGAGTGATTATTTGGTGTGTAGGCTGAAGGTGGTAGTATAGTTTTCCTTGTGCGACGTGTTTCAAAAGGTCATGCTAGAGCATAAAAATCATCTAACAAACATACTTTGCGAAGGCCGTCGGACACCATATGAAACAACTGCGAGAGGTTTTGGCCAATATCATTTAATACGGCAACACATGGCGTTATCTAGAATCACTTAACTCGTTATGAGACTAGAAGCGGGCAGTGTCATACGCACTAAAGTAGGGATATGAATCCTCGAGACTGTGCTGCACAAGTTCACGAGAAGATGTGTTGATACTATTTTGTCCATCAAGAAGAACTCTTTGCAGCAGTGTCCTAAATAGTCCGTATGTTAATCAGAACTATATCTCCAAGGCAGTATAAGATTGTAACAGAGTGAGAAGCAGTAAAATACTTAGGCCAGTAGCTGCATACAATACATTCGTTTTGAACTAGTGCTCGGCCTGGCCTAAAAGTGGAACATTAGATGATGCAGCCCACACCTCATTCCTGAATCGGTTACCTGGGATCCCAACAGCATTGCCCAGATCTTCTGAGGATCACTTTCTGATAGTATTTGTCGGACACAGTAGAAACTCAATAACTGTTCTGGAATGTCTCTGGAAGGGGGCAATGCGTCTTGGGGGAGCAAGTCTTACCGAATGTTACAAGTTCACAACGAGACGTGTGTTTGTGTGTGTGTGTGTGTGTGTGTGTGTGTGTGTGTGTGTGTGTGTGTGTGTTTGTGTGTATGTGTGTGTCTGTGTTTTAGGACACAACACAATGGATTTGTATTCAGAAAAATCCACCACGGATGAACTGTTTCTGCTATTTCATCGTATGAACGAATTAATGAAAGAAGAGCTTCTAACGGACTTCTTAGCTGACACATGCTCCAGCGCCACAAGAAATCAAATGTTTTGCCAACGATAACCACCTTGACGGTGCATCGCATTGGATCTCAAAACGATATGCTTAAGTCTGTTACGATATACCTTAGTTGTGTGTTAGTTGCACTATCGAAAGGGCCCAGCTGAGGTGTTTGAAACTCAAACGCATGTCTGTCAGTTGCAGAAACGGAGTACAGAGATACGGATTTCTTACCCTCCTCTGCCGACCTTCAAATACAAAAAAATACACGCTTTACAGAAGGAATATGTGCAGCCTCAGTAACAGCCGATTGCCAAAGCAGGAACGAGATACAGGTTTTCCTCTCACAGGTACAGATAACCGTTAGCAACACTGGAAAGCATCAGTTTCCACTGGTACGATCTCCTGCGCTCACATTTAGATTCGTGTTGCCAAGCTAACGCAAAATTTCACATTGGAATCCAGTTAAATGTTCACTTCTTTATTGTTTACACAACAAAAGGAATCGCGACTACATCCTAATGAAGAGAAGAATTGTAGCACGAATCCAGATATTCGATACTAGCCACACTGTTTATACTGTTGTCAAAGTTAGGTAATTTACACTTCAAAAGAATATATGTTTACTGACAGTCAGCATCAATTACGGTATCAACTAATATGAGAACAAAGTGCAGGATCAAAAGAGGAATAGTTAATGTCAGAAGCCGGCCGGAGTGGCCGAGCTGTTCTAGGCGGTACAGTCTGGAACCGCGCGACCTCTACTGTCGCAGGATCGAACCCTGCCTCGGGCATGGATGTGTGTGATGTCCTTAGGTTAGTTAGGTTTAAGTAGTTCTAAGTTCTAGGCGACTGATGATCTCAGAAGTTAAGTCTCATAGTGCTCAGAGCCATTTGAATCATTTTTTGTTAATGTCACAGTAAGACGCTACAGTGTTTCACACTACTGTCAACAAGATTGAAAATACGTACTGAAGAGGCTTAACTTACCTGAAACGCAGCTCATCAGAAGGAACTCCTATAGACGAGGCAATCTGAAAGAAAAAGAGACAGGACGTCAATGACTGAACTCGCAAAAAAGTAACCGTATATTCAGAAAAAAGTTCCATTTTTTACAGAAAATTTAAATAATGATTGTATATTTTATATTAAAATTTATTTGGTGAAGCTGTTAAGATACCATTGTGTACTAAGTGTATATGAAATTTTTGTAAAATACTTATTACACTGTGTGAGCATATCATAAAAAATATAAACAGCGTGTCTTGGGGTAATTATTGTTTCTTGCATAGAAAGTTTTAGCACAGTTGTCGAATAATACTACTGCTTTTATAGCAGCACAAAACTGTTGTCTTTCCTACCGTAACGGAACAATGATTTTTATAGCAGTCCCTGTCACGAAAGATAACGTTACAGGCAACACCGTTTCGTTTAGTATGAATGTCCTCAGGTGAAAAAAAATTCAATGTTGCGTCTTATTACATCTTCCATCTGAAAGTGCTCGTATGGAAAGAAAACCGGGTATGGCTTGATTAATGCGCCTAAATGTGGAACGAAAACCGGTTATGGCTTAATAAATGCGCCTAAAATAACAGCCTTAATCAGTTGTGAATCACAACATGTTAAAGATACTTTACAGGCAAAATTTTCGGTATATTTTGTCATGGAAAAATGTCAGAATACCGACAACTGTTGATATGTTAATTTATTGCCGTTACCCCTCCCTTTACCGACAGTTTGAAATAACCGCATCAGACAAAATATTAGTGAACCTGTAGCGACATTTTCTCCACTGATAATTAACAAAATGTATTTTAATGAAACATGTATCAAACGAAACTTTCTTTTGATATATATATTTGTATGTGCATCGACACAGATGTATAGAAAATGTTTCATAAATACAAGGTATAATTAAATTTCCTTTAGAGACTTAGAGGACTTATAGTAGGGACCAAGACGTTCAAGTGTAGCATAGTCCACAGATGAACCGTTTTGCCGGTAGATGTGAGATTATCACACATTGCTCTCTGATTCCTGCTGATTGTCGTCTGGGTACGATTACAAGCCGTGTTCGATATGACGATCACCAACATCTACCCAGACGTGGCATCTCTCCACTATGCTCTGGTACACGATCACAGTCCCTGGTCCTCCAGTATCCACCTCTGTCATAAACCGCACCAGCAGGTCTTCCGCGGATGCCACAGGGGTCTCGTAAATCATGCGTTTCATGTGACCTCACAGGTTGTAGTCTTGTGGGTTAAAGTCTGGAGAAAGTGCTGTTGCATGGTCTCGGTCCGCGGGTGAAAAATAAAGTTGTGCGCCGTTGTACTGAAACCACATGTTTTGACGCGCATGGGCTGGCACATCTTCCAAGAACCCATGCAGTACGCCACATAGAAATCACAAGTAAACAGCACAGTTGAGGCGTGGTGGAAGAAGGTATGCCCCACTCACACGTCTAGATATTCATACCGTATCGCTTGTCGGTCGTGAAACCCGTTGCTGGGCACGGCACGCATGCACCATGCGGGTTTGCATCAGCCCGCATATGACTGAAGTGAGAACTAAGAACACCTTGGTGCCAAGAGATCTCACTCCAAATGCCAATTAAATAATGTAAGGGATAATAATACTGTATTACATGCTCATAATTATTATAAACGACAAATTACATGCACAAATCTTCCTCATGAATCAGTCAATCTATTGGTGCAAACATTATCGAAAATCTACGTCTACATCTACATCCATACTAAGCAAACCACCTGACGGTGTGTGGCGGAGGGTACCCTGAGTACCTCTATCGGTTCTCCCTTCTATTCCAGTCCCGTATTGTTCGTGAAAAGAAGGATTGTCGGTATGCTTCTGTGTGGGCTCTGATCTCTCTGATTTTATCCTCCTGGTCTCTTCGCGAGATATACGTAGGAGGGAGCAATATACTGCTTGACTCTTCGGTGAAGGTATGTTCTCGAAACTTTAACAAAAGCCCGTACCGAGCTACTGAGCGTCTCTCTTGCAGAGTCTTCCACTGGAGTTTATCTATCATCTCCGTAACGCTTTCGCGATTACTAAATGATCCTGTAACGAAGCGCGGTGCTCTCCGTTGGATCTTCTTTATCTCTTCTATCAACCCTATCTGGTACGGATCCCACACTGCTGAGCAGTATTCAAGCAGTGGGCGAACAAGCGTACTGTAACCTGCTTCCTTTGTTTTCGGATTGCATTTCCTTAGGATTCTTCCAATGAATCTCAGTCTGGCATCTGCTTTACCGACGATCAACTTTATATGATCATTCCATTTTAAATCACACCTAATGCGTACTCCCAGATAATTTATGGAATTAACTGCTGACCTGCTATTTTGTAGCTAAATGATAAGGGATCTATCTTTCTATATATTCGCAGCACATTACAGTTGTCTACATTGAGATTCAACCCAACAATAGTTCCTGAGAAATAAGCAGAAACACGCACCGGACGACTTAAATTTATTATGTAGATCTACAGTCCTCGAAAGGGACCATGTGCTTATTTAAAGGGGGTGACTAATGTTTCCTCTGGTAAGATCAAATGTACCTCGGAATCCATAGAGAATACGTCATGTAATGCTTCCATTTATGTCTTTCCATACTGCAACATCTTGAAGTATGTGTAACATCGTAAAACACGCTGCAGGCTGAGGTCATGTTTCTCGTGTAAACCAAAAATATCGTTCATAAGCAGCACTGTGAGTCATGTGGCAAGCACAAAAACCGTGTCACATTTTAAGTTCGGACCGGCACGTGCGCAGATTCCAGCACTGCGCCTAAAAACAGCCGTGGCGCAGGCTGCTGGAGCGATATGAGCCATGAGGGGTGAGAACCCAACACAAAGCCCGTTGTGACGCGTGAGCTGCGGCGCGTGTCTAACGCAGGTGCGCGAACACACACACACACACACACACACACACACTCACACACTCACACACACTCGCGCGTTCGCCCAGCACTTGCCTGGAGGTGGGACTCACCTCTGGCCTTTGTAGTCGGCTTCTTACTGTCGCGGTCAAGTCCAGCTGCGCGCTTAGCTAAGCAGCTTTCCCAACTGAGTGCTTAGGGACCGGCTGCGGGCTGGTTTAAGCCACTAGTGTGGCGAGATCTATACTCTGCGGCTAGAGCCAGCGCTCTCTGCAGACACCACGGTGAGGCTACGTACAGCGAGCTTCCACTTGGCCCAAAGTTACTGCCTCTGTTGGTGCTTTGCTACGTTCCATACGTTCAGAAAACAGAAAAACTGTGAGCCAGCAATGTGTTCTATACATGTCAGAGGTCTTGTGACGCTACAACGCAGTCCTTGCTATGAATTTTTTCGCTTACTTAACACATGAAACTGTTTGTATATGATGTATTGTCTAGTGTAAATATGTATTGTAAATACTATGTTTAAATTATGTAGTATTTAACACTGGCAAGTCAGGGAATATTTAGTTAACGTTGAAGTCAGAGAGATTGTTTTGTCGCGACTCTGGGCGCGGGAGCGCGCCAGCGGGCAGTAGTAGCAGTGTCGCCGTGCTCGGAGTGAGACGTACAGTCGAGTGCTGCTGGTCCTAGCTGTGTTACATCTAACGGCTAGTGTGTGGATCTAAGTACGACGGGAAAGTAATGGTCGGCGTATCTGGAAGCATGACCGGGCAAGTTATTAATGGGATCAATGGGCATAGTGCTGCAGAAACGAGGACTTAAATGTGAAGCGCACTGCGGGCGCAACAGTAAAATCCCGATGCCACATTGTGACGCTGCCGTGGACTTCCGTCGATCCAACGACAACGAGGGAAGTAAGATCTACGTAATTTTCGTAGGATAAAATTGTAGAAGGCTTGCCAGTGACTGTGCTTTTCTCTGAAGCTGAACAATTAATAACAAGCACTTTATAATCGAAGTGTTGCAGTTACATTCCACCCGACAATAACACCAAGTAGGTTCCTTCCAATCCTTACGTTAATTAATCGAGTGTGTCACGCCACTATCAAGAGAAAACATGTTAATTATCAAATTATTTGCATGGGCGGTGAAGAGAAAATTTCAGACTGGTTATCGTAGTTAATTGCTGCACTTAATAACCTTACACCAACCGCAGTAACTTAATAATAGACTGAAGTAATAACATCTACATCTACATTTATACACCTCAAGCCACCCAACGGTGTGTGGCGCAGGACACTTTACGTGCCACTGTCATTACCTCCCCTTTTTGTTCCAGTCGCGTATGGTTCGCGGGAAGAACGACTGCCTGAAAGCCTTGGTGCGCGCTCGAATCTCTCTAATTGTACATTCGTGATCTTCTCTGGAGGTATAAGTAGGGGGAAGCAATATATTCGATACCTCATCCAGAAACGCACCCTCTCGAAACCTGACGATCAAGCCACACCGCGATGCAGAGCGCCTCTCTTGCAGAGTCTGCCACTTGAGTTTGCTAAACATCTCCATAACGCTATCACGGTTACCAAATAACCCTGTGACGAAACGCGCCGCTCTTTTTTGGATCTTCTCTATCTCCTCCGTCAACCCGATCTGGTACGGATCCCACACTGATGAGCAATACTCAAGTATAGGTCGTACGAGTGTTTTGTAAGCCACCTGCTTTGTTGATGGACTACATTTTCTAGGGAGTCTCCCACTGAATCTCAACCTGGTACCCGCCTTACCAACAATTAATTTTATGTGATTATTTCACTTCAAATCGTACCGCACGCATACTCCCAGATATTTTACAGAAGTAACTGCTACCAGTGTTTGTTTCGCTATCATATAATCATACAATAAAGGATAGTTCTTTCTATGTATTCGCAATACATTACATTTATCTATGTTAAGGGTCAGTTGCCACTCTCTGAACCAAGTGCCTATACGCTGCAGATCTTCCTGCATTTCGCTACAATTTTCTAATGCTGCAAATTCTCTGTATACTACAGCATCATCTGCGAAAAACCTGACACTATCTACTAGGTCATTTATATATATTGTGAAAAGCAATGGTCCCATAACACTCCCCTGTGGCACGCCAGAGGTTACCTTAACGTTTATAGACGTCTCTCCATTGATAACAACACGCTGTGTTCTGTTTGGTAAAAACTCTTCAATCCAGCCACACAGCTGATGTGATATTCCGTAGGCTCTTACTTTGATTATCAGGCGACAGTGCGGAACTGTATCGAACGCCTTCCGGAAGTCAAGGAAAATAGCATCTACCTCGAAACCTGTATATAATATTTTCTGTGCCTCATGAACAAATAAAGCAAGTTGGGTCTCACACGATCGCTGTTTCCGGAATCCATGTTGATTCCTACAGAGTAGATTCTGGGTTTCCAAAAACGACATGGTACGCGAGCAAAACACATGTTCTAAAATTCTACAACAGATCGACGTCAGAGATATAGGTTTATAGTTTTGCGCATCTGCTCGACGACCCTTCTTGAAGACTGTGCTCTTTTCAAATCATTTGGAACCTTCCGTTCCTCTAGAGACTTACGGTACACGGCTGTTAGAAGGGGGGGGGGGGGGGGCAAGTTCTTACGCGTACTCTGTGTAGAATCGAATTGGTATCCCGTCAGGTCCAGTGGACTTTCCTCTGTTGAGTGATTCCAGTTGCTTTTCTATTTCTTATTTAGATAATTTGATTATTAAGATTTATTTCAATGCATATTCAGCTGAAGTTAGTTCAGGGATATTTCATGAAACTATAAAGCTTATTCCACCTGACAGATCCCCAATTAATGAATTATTAGCATTGAAAACATAGTTAATCAATTACTGGCAATATATTTCATTATCAGTAGATTAAACTGTGCAAAGAACCTAATTTTAAAGACAGGATGACAGTCCATTATTCAAAATCTCGATACATAATTATCTGTGTTGTCAGCATTGCTCTTAGCTGACAAATTATGAACAAAATAAGTGTAGTCAGATTGTTATGACACTGTTTTATATGACTACTGAGCCTGACACAGCACTTACGTAAAAGTTCCCGTCCTACCTGCTGCGCTACAAACAGGTAAACTTTATTTTTGACACAATTATTCACGCACTTAACGGTACTGTCGCTCATCAGTTGAGCTGGCGAACGATTTTTTTAAATTGCTTTTACAACTTAATCATTTCTGTCGGCAAAATTTCCACTGGCAAAATGTATTTCCAAATGATTTCCATTATTTCATTTACCGATCGTTATTGAATGAAATTACTCATTCAATAACGATCAAGTTATAACGTCTCCTGTTTCCCGCGGAATAGTCATTATTTACTTCGGATTCGGATGCCTTATCCAGACGCGGGTCAAAATTCATAATTCACTGTCATTGTCAACTTGTAATTTCGCAAATCCCGGGAAGCAGGGGGGTGTTATAGTCTGAACTACTGATATCTTCATGAATTTCCTTTTTGTTATTTCTTTTAATTCTGCTTTGCAAGAAATTTATCGTGAGACTTCCCAAAATGCACAGATTACGAACTAGTGGTTAAATGATAAAGTTAGCGGACTATTGGAATCAAATAAGATATTAAATTAGTCCCTCCAGCATATTCTAATCACAACACACATTTCATGATGCTGCTCTGACACATGATAACATAGGTAAGGAGACGTCATGACCCGCAGAGAGGTGCACTGACATCACGACAGTGACACTCTTATACTAAAGAGACAGCTTACACTACACTCGTTCGTCCTCTGTTAGAATATTGCTGCGCGGTGTGGGATCCTTACCAGGTGGGATTGACGGAGGACATCGAGAGGGTGCAAAGAAGGGCAGCTCGTTTTGTATTATCGCGTTATAGGGGAGAGAGTGTGGCAGATATGATACACGAGTTGGGATGGAAGTCATTACAGCACAGACGTTTTTCGTCGCGGCGAGACCTTTTTACGAAATTTCAGTCACCAACTTTCTCTTCCGAATGCGAATATATTTTGTTGAGCCCAACCTACATAGGTAGGAATGATCATCAAAATAAAATAAGAGAAATCAGAGCTCGAACAGAAAGGTTTAGGTGTTCGTTTTTCCCGCTCGCTGTTCGGGAGTGGAATAGTAGAGAGATAGTATGATTGTGGTTCGATGAACCCTCTGCCAAGCACTTAAATGTGAATTGCAGAGTAGTCATGTAGATGTAGATGTACTGCAACAACGGCCTAAGCATTTGAGCGTCTTACCGCGTCAGACAGTCATAAAGCCAAAATAGTTTACTCAGCCTGAATCCTTTCGTGGAAGCCTGTAACAACCATCTTCGATAATGTTGAAGTCACCTGAGTGGGAAGGGGAGCCCGCACAAACAAAACGAAATCGCGCACAGTAATCTAGAAAGAGTTGACTTTGGTAGGAACATTAGCCGTGACGCTGCACACACACACACACACACACACACACACACACACACACACACACACACACACACAAATGGTTCAAATGGCTCTGAGCACTATGGGACTTAACTTCTGAGGTCATCAGTCCCCTAGTAGTTAGAATTACTTAAACCTTACTAACCTAAGGATATCACACACATCCATGCCCGAGGCAGGATTCGAACCTGCGACCGTAGCGGTCGCGCGGTTCCAGACTGTAGCGCCTAGAACCAGTCGGCCACTCCGGCCGGCTTAAAATAAAACATGTTCAGCCTTTGGTTCGTATGCTCATATTGTCCGCAGCTCTCTGACCATTGACTTTTCGCAATGTAATTTTACGGTTTCTCAAAATTTCATTCTGATGAAGACACCCTGAGAGGGCCGGCCTGGGTGGCCGAACGGTTCTAGGCACTACAGTCTGGAACCGCGCGACTGCTACGGTCGCAGGTTCGAATCCTGCCTCGGGCACGGATGTGTGTGATGTCCTTAAGTTGGTTAGGTTTAAGTAGTTCTAAGTTGTAGGGGACTGATGACCATAGATGTTAAGTCCCATAGTGCTCAGAGTCATTTGAACCATCCTGAGAGGTGTCGAAACTTAGTTCAGTGTGCCAGACAGTTATTTACCACCGGTTGGCTATATGATTCCTATATTTGAAACGTTTATACGGCGGCTGAGAGACGGTCATTTTTGAAAACTGTTAATTGGTTAAGTTACCTTTCCCGAGGAGCCTCGTATACTGCACTTTGCTAGTGCTACCACCGACCTCCTGTGAGTGGCTGTTGCATGTTGACGTCGAGCATATCGGTGGTCACATTTCTGTGATTGGGCCGTGCAACTATTAATCATTATTTAACTTTACGCCCCTTCAGCTCACGCTTTAACATAGTTCGGGTTTTAGAACCTTTACACATCCAGATTTGGGAAGATGGAGAAAATAAACTGAATTAATAGCACAGATTACATCACTCATATCCCGAAAAGGAGTCTGTCACATGCCTTTCTTACTTTCCTTATTAATATTGACTCTCTAAGATGCATTCGACGTTCTCTCCTCCACTCCTCCTCCTCTCTTCCTCCTCCTCCTCTCCTCCTCCTCCTCCTCTCTCTTTCTCTCTCTCTGTCTCTCTATCAGTTTCAAGGACGCCTGCTGCTATTACGATTTGGCAAACTTATTTTGTTTTAACTTCGTGGACGCATTCTCTTTCTGTACTTGTCCTCAGTTAACTGAAGGGAGGGACGTTTTGTGCACTATTTAGCTGTAAATCGCTTAATCTCAGTTATGTGTATGTGTTATCGTATTTTAAGTGTTTGTGTATCTCCTCCCTAAGTAGAATCATAGCCCGTAATAAGTTAGATGGTACTGAAGTTTTCTGGGATGAGCTGTGTGACTGGCATACGGAGGACCAGGGATCGATAAGCGGTGTAGTGAAGAAGAGAAAAAAAATTCCTCAGTTTAACGGCAAGATATAGAACATTGATCCTCGTGAGAGTAGTCGAGGACCCTTTTGCAATAAGGCATTACCGAACGGGATACAAATGTGCTGATTGTACGTCAGTGCGACTGCGCCCTCCAGTGATGGCTAATGTGCAGGATACGCCATTCCAATGATGCGGAGTGACAATTAACGTGCGAAGGGGCACTTGCCGGCCCGCCACAAGGATTATTCAACGCACGCGCCAACAGGGAGAGCAAACATTATTTGTCCGAGCGGGAGGGTTGCGAATGAGGACGTTACAGGCAATTTATCCCGGTCGTTATCTCGCACCGCCCCTGCTGGGCGACGCGTTGCGGGTAGCTCTCCCCGACAGGGGGTGTCCTAATGGAAACGGTCCACCGGCGCCGCCGCCCCTATCACTACTAATGCAATACTGGCCGGCGTGTTTGCGTAGCTGGTCACGCGGCTACCGTGGGCGGAGAAGCAGCTCCACAAAAATCGGCTTCCCACGCGTACAGTGTGGCAGGGCTCGAACTTAACGTGTTTAAAATCAACGCTGAAGAGGTAACGGCACACACTGCTGCTGTCGTCGTCGCTATCGAAGGTGTGGGGAGCTTCGCTCGAGTTGATACTGTGGTACCATTTGCACGTCGTTGATTTTTATCTTTTTCTCGGCGACGCGAAGGGACTAATGACCATGGTTTCCATTAGCGGTATTTGAAATTACGCTATTCAACCAAGTGCAGTGAGGGCATTACGCAACAAAATGCGAACTCGCCTCTTCACTGCTCAAAACTAGTGAACAAATGGGAAAACCTATAGCTTCTATAGTGTCATTATAAGAAGCACAAAACTGCACATGAAAATACGCTTCAGCTACAATTCAAGTAATCACTAAGTGAACGTTCAGAAGAATGTTAGGAGCATTGTGAACTCGAAACTATGACGAACGCGTATGAAAACTACTGTGAGGTCTACTTGTGCAACAGGCTGTACAGTTTGAGAGTCTCTTAGGTTGTAGATACTACAATAATGAATACCACCGGAGGAAGTTCAGGTGAAGAGCAAGGGAATAAAAAAAGTAGGAAAATAAACGAACACAATAATATAAGCTTCTCAGGAATTGAATCAGTAGGAAGGGCAGAGAAGCAAAAGAGAAATGGCTGCGGGATAAGTATGAATAAATCGAAAATTTCGTAAGAAGCGGTTTCAGCATATATAAAAGACAATAAAACTTTCAGTGAAATTAAAACTAAAGCCGTCAAAATCAAGATCGAAAAAGGAATTCTACTCTTAAACTCACGAAACGGATAGGTGAAAAGAGTATATTGAGGACATCTACGAGTGGGAGTAACTGTCTGATTACGTGATACTAGACGAAATGGTATTCAGTTGGATGATTTCCAGGATCAAGTATTAGAGTGAGAGTTAAAAAGAACTTTGGAAAATTTATAATTAAACAAAACAAAAGGCACAGATATTTTGTATTACAATCGTTTCCTCATAGTCACCTCCCCACTGAAAGCTCTCTCCCCGATATGCAGATTGGGGGTTTCTGGAAACTTTCGCCACTGGAGGGCGCATCTCGACCCTTTTTCAGTAACATGGCGCATTTCATGTGGGCACTTGTTATGTATCTTTATTGCTGTGAATTCCTTTGTCTGTTGCATCCTCATACCGTGGACAAATGGTGGTACTATGGATTTCTCAGGCAGCCATTACAGATTATTTCTAATGAAAATTGATGCATTGGCCGAAATAGAACCGATGCCGTGTTTGATTAGTAATGAAAGACGTTACCTGTAGACCACGGTGAACTTCGGATAATTTATGGTAATTGAAAGCGAATGACAGCCGTTGTATGAAGCGAAGGATTATCGTTATATGAACATAGCTCCATTAATAAATCGTTTTTTAGTCACTGCAATATGAGGTACAACATCTCATTTAAAGCAAATATTCATTCGACTTATCATTTGCTGCATTTCGCAAATGGTCATCAGTTTTCCTGAACTCTTAGCTTGCGTACCACTACGTTGCTGGATGTACTCGAAGTACAAAAGGGGACCCTGAGCATTTCACCGTTCTTAGAGGGCGCACATTGATGCAAGGTCTCAATATAAGTGGGTGGGTAAGAGGTGGTTTACCCTTTCCAAATAACTCACTGCACCTCTCGTTGCAGCAGAGTCACATTTACCGTTTAGGTATCAACTGTCAGACTATATACAGAGTGCTACACGAGCAATAGTAAACATTTTACGAGGTGGTTGTGTGGACCAGTTCGAATAAAACAGCCCCGGTAATGTGTCTTCGCAAAGACATCAGATTAAGTTCAGAGCCAATTTTCATTCCTCTTCGCGCACAATGCACTGTGGATTTTTTTTGAAAACACCACGTGTTGCTTCTCAGGGGTTGCCTTGAGGTTACTTTACGGGGACAGAACTATTCATAATCGCTATGTTTAACTGAGTAGACTTTACTTTTCAACCCTTCCCACAGGCAAAAATAAAGGGGTAAAGTCTGGGGACCATAGTGGCCAAAAAACGTATCGTTTCTGCCGACCATCTTCGGAGAATGTTAGGTTTAGATGATTACCACTAGAATGTACCTCGTCATGCTGAAAGAACATACCCATCCAATAATGCTGAAAACTCGTTTTCAAGAAAGTTCAGATAACGGGGCTGTGTAAGACGATGCAGCAACACAACAAGCCCAGTCAACTGATCGCATATCATACCACAGCACACATTTACAGATAAGTGTGCGTCTCTATCCAGGATAGCATATGAATTTTCGTCGAACCGCCGACGTGTTAATGATCCCACCATATGAGTGCAAGTGCATCACTATATTAGTGGGAGTACTCGGCGATTTGCATTTAGCCAACGAGAAAATTCCGCTCGTCTACTTTCATCTCCTCCTCAGAGATGCTGAATCTGCTGTATAGGGACGTGCATACGTAATGTCCGCCATATTAGTTTTGTGGAACAAACGTACTAGTAATGTTCTGTCTGTGCTTGTACAAGTACTGCGTTGTACCAGCTGAAAAAGTATTCTATTTATTCCACACACTGTTCAGTCACACGTTCAGATGAGATACGTCTGCTGGGCACCGCATCGGACACTCACAATTTGTTGAAAATACCAGTAAACACTCCTGAATTTGCTACTTGGCGGTTTGGAAGTCTTCTACCGTAACCTCTACGAGCACTACGACAGTTTCCATTGCAGAATCCGTACACAAATAGGTAGATATTTCGGAAAGTAAGTTACAGATGTCGTCTCACGGTAAGACCATTACTCAGCAAGAGTGGCGTAGTGTCATAAAAGAGTAAATGTTCCGGGTTTCCTACAGAGACAGCTGCACAGCGGCACGGATAACAGCTGCATCACAGCACCACAGTGTGAGACTGAAATGACGCGGCAACTAGAAACCTCCTGCAAAGTATGCGGTACTGTACGATTCTACATCTACGTGGTTACTCTGAAATTCACGCTCAAGTGCCTGGCAGAGGGTTCATCAAACCATTTTCATGTTACTTCTCTACCATTCCACTCTCGAATGGCGCGTGGGAAAAAGGAACACCTAAATCTTTCCGTTCGAGCTCTGATTTCTCTTATTTTATTATGATGATCATTTCTCCCTACGTATGTGGGTGTCAACAAAATATTTTCGTATTCGGAAGAGAAAGGTGGTGATTAAAAATTTCGTAAATAGATCTCGCCGAAAACAAACAGCCTTTATTTCAGTGACTGCCACCCCAACTCGCGCATCATATCAGTGACACTCTCACCCCTATTGCGCGATAATACGAAACGGGCTGCCCTTCTGTGCACTCCGTCAATCCTACATGGTAAGGATCCTACACCACGCAGCAATATTTCAGCAGAGGGCGGACAAGTGTAATGTAGGCTCTCTCTTTAGCGAGTTTGTCGCATCTTCTAACTGTTCTGCCAACAAAGCGCAGTCTTTGTTTCGCCTTCCCCACAATATTATCTATGTGGTCTTTCCAATTTAAGTTGCTCGTAGTTGTAATTACTAGGTATTTAATCGAATTGACAGCCCTTGGATTTGTGCGATTTATCGTACACTGAAACTTCCTGGCAGATTAAAACTGTGTGCCAGACCGAGACACGAACTCGGGACCTTTGCCTTTCGCGGGTAAGTGCTCTGCCATCTGAGCTACCAAAGCACGACTCAGCCCCGTCCTCACAGCTTTACTTCTGCCAGTACCTCGTCTCCTACCTTCCATACTTTACAGAATCTCTCCTGTTCTTGTGGGCGAAACGTCTAAACCGTACACAGTTTCACCGTGACATTCTGGCGGTGTATGGACAAAATGCAGCACCGCGTATAGCCGTAACGAAACGATGCCAACAATTTGATCGTGGCCGTACGGACTTGGGTTGATGCTGATCGGAGAGGCCAGATCTTGGACCATGAAATTTGCATCTTTTCGGCAAGCTGCAACCAAATCTGTGGGGAAGAGATTTCCCAACAATGTGGACGTTCACTTAAAGGCTCTCGGATGGCTTCGTGACCAAGAAGAGGATTTCTACTGTCCAGGAATTGATCGATTGGGGAAACGGTCTGGCTGTTGCTTACAGTGTTTTGGTGACTATGTCGAAAATTAGTGTCATGTGTGTCATTTGCAGTGTATTGCAGTATTCAGTGAACTTCACTCGGTGTGCCATAATAATCTATATCTTACTTTTTTAAATCCTCTCGTACCAAAACGGCGTGCTCAGCATTTGCAAATAATGCTGCTTAAACGATATAGTAGAATTGGTCAGAATATGGTAACTGTGGTGTGCATACTGTAAGACCTGCGGTACACACACCATCAGATTGGTTGACTTGTCGCTCTAACGAAGTAGGCGAGTCTCAGAAATATGTCTCGTGGTCTTATCGTGGCATGTTTATCTTCTGCCGTTAGGTCAGACGATAGAAATGCCACTTAGAGTAGCAGGTTTACGGTGACCAATTTGATTAATTTTCACACACATTTATTAAAATAATAACAAGCTTAAAAATAACTTAACTTGGTTCTGGATGCTATTTAGAACGGACAATCTGAAGTTCCTTTGGTCTTGGTACGTTAATCTTATTCTCACATATCTATGATACTTGACAAAGTGTCTATACATTTCTCTTCATGGCTATGTGCAGGAATATTGTAATCTTATTAGGCGCAGACTGAAACTTGACTATAGACTGGTACAGACTAATGCAGACTAATGCAGACTAACGCAGACTGACTAATTGGAGGTCTGTACAATCCTTGTAATGCCTCTCGCGTTCAGGTATCACTGCGCGAGTGTGATCCGTGAGGAGAAAAGGTTCTGCGTTAGCAGCAATCTCATTGGCTGCGTTACATATTAATACGTGGATCGGCGGAAGCAGAATTTGGTCCGTCTCTTAGGCAGCGCCATCTCGCAGTGCGGAGACGGACGAGCGCTGCGCCTGCGCTGTTGTGCTTAGCGGGGCGCGCTCTAGTGGGAAAGTTGTGTACGCGCTGACAACCCGGAACTATGTACACAGCAGTAACCACATTTGACAACTTCAAAGATATAAACTCGAGCACAAATTAAACTTCAAAATGAAAATGCCAGTGTACCAATAAGGCCGTGGAAACTAGAAAAACAACGCGCGGGATGAAAAGATAAAACATGGTGCGTGTATAAGAAGCGTCTGACTGCACAGCCGAGCATCATCGAATATTTAGTAAGCCGGGAAAATTTAAACAAAGTGACCAGCGCCAGAACTTCATCACTAAAATTGCGACCGGGTAGTACCGGTATTGTCTTCCGCGTTTGATAAGTTCTCCCATTCATCACACCGAGTAGGAATTTAATGCATTTCCTTACGCTCGACCGACGGCGGAACCTTCTTGCAGACAGTGATGGAGCGCCTCGGCTTGCGCAAGTTGTAGGAGCGCGGGCGACGGTTCACTTGGCCAGCTGTACAGCCGAAGCCGGCACTCGAAACTTCAGCCTAGTTGTGTGGTGTTCCGCACCGGCGTTCCTCTTCAGGACAGTAGCTGCGGTGAAATGTGATTGCACCTGCGGAGCTGGCAGCGAGCCGGGGATTGCGGCCTGCGCCGAGCGCACTCAGTTACGCCGGCGAACCGGAACAAGACGGAGCGCCGCCGGCCGCGACTCTCTCCGCCAGAATGCCAAGGCTGTGTGCACGCGCGGTGCGGTGCCTTGCCGGGACAGCCGCCGCGGTTACACCAGCCAGCTGCTCGTGCGGCTCACCCACCTCTCAGGTTCTCGTCGCAAAATCTGGTGCTTGCAAAGAGGAGGGGGGAAATGCCACCACTTGAATGGATGATCTTCACATTCTGGTTGCTTGTCAACATGGCAGTCTACAAATTACAAACTGCTGTCGAGATATTCGAGTTACAGGTTACTGATCGGCGATATAATTTTATCTTTAGTACACAACTCAATCGATTCAAGCCGCGCGGGATTAGCCGAGCGGTCTGAGGCGCTGCAGTCATGGACTGTGCGGCTGGTCCCGGCGGAGGTTCGAGTCCTCCCTCGGGCATGGGTGTGTGTGTTTGTCCTTAGGCTAATTTAGGTTGAGTAGTGTGTAAGCTTAGGGACTGATGACCTTAGCAGTTAAGTCCTATAAGATTTCACACACATTTGAACATAATCGATTCAATAAAGTTAATACACAATCCAACAATATTTCTCACACATCGCAACATTTTCATTTTCGTTTAATTCAAACAGACGGTTAAGCATAATTTGGTCATATTCAAATCACTTAATAAAAACAAGTCTTCTGGTCCAGACTGTATACCAATTAGGTTCCTTTCGGAGTATGTTGCTGCATTAGCTCCATACCTAACAATCATATACAACCATTCGCTCGAAAAAAGATTCGTACCCAAAGACTGGAAAGTTCCACAGGTCACACCAATATTCAAGACAGGTAGCAGGAGTAATCCACTAAATTACACGTCCATATCGTTAACGTCGATATGCAGCAGGATTTTAGAACATATATTGTGTTCGAACATTATGAATTACCTCGAAAGAAACGGTCTATCGACACACAGTCAAAATGGGTTTAGAAAACATAGCTCCTGTCATAAATAGTTTAGGCAAGAAGAGAATAGAAGCTTTCGAAATGTAGTGCTACAGATGAATGCTGAAGATTAGATGGGTAGATCACATAACTAATGAAGAGGTACTGTATAGGATTAGGGAGAAGAGGAGTTTGTGGCACAACTTGAACAGAAGAAGGGATCGGTTGGTAGGACATCTGAGGTATCAAGAGATCACCAATTTAGTATTGGAGGGCAGTGTGGAGGGTAAAAATCGTAGAGGGAGACAAAGAGATGAATACACTAAGCAGATTCAGAAGGATGTAGGTTGCAGTAGGTACTGGGAGATGAAGAAGCTTGCACAGGATAGAGTAGCATGGAGAGCTGCATCAAACCAGTCTCATGACTGAAGACCACAACAACAACAACAGTTCCTGTGAAACCCAACTAGCTCTTTATTCACATGAAGTGCTGAGTGCTATTGACAAGGTATTTCAGATCGATTCCGTATTCATGGATTTCCGGAAGGCTTTTGACACTGTACCACACAAGCGGCTCGTAGTGAAATTGCGTGCTTATGGAATATCGCCTCAGTTATGTGACTGGATCTGTGATTTCCTGTCAGAAAGGCCACAGTTAGTTCGTAGTAATTGACGGAAGGTCATCGAGTAAAACAGAAGTGATATCAGGCGTTCCCCAAGGTAGTGTTATAGGCCCTTTGCAGTTCCTTATCTATATAAACGATTTGGGAGGCAATCTGAGCAGCCGTCTTCGGTTGTTTGCAGATGACGCTGTCGTTTATCGACTAATAAAGTCGTCAGAAGGTCAAAACAAACTGCAAAACGAATTAGAAAAGATTTCTGAATGGTGCGAAAAATGCCAGTTGACCCTAAATAATGAAAAGTGTGAGCTCATCCACATGAGTACGAAAAGGAACTCGTTAAACTTCGGTTACACGATAAATCATTCTAATCTAAAACCCGTAAATTCAACTAAATACCTAGGTATTACAATTACGAACAAGTTAAATTGGAAAGAACACATAGAAAATGTTGTGGGGAAGGCTAACCAAAGGCTGCATTTTATTGGCAGGACACTTAGAAAATGAGACAGACCTACTAAGGAGATTGCCTACACTACGCTTGTCCGTCCTCTTTTAGAATACCGGTGAGCGGTGTCGGATCCTTACCAGATAGGACTGACGGAGTACATCGAAAAAGTTCAAAGAAAGGCAGCACGTTGTGTATTATCGCGAAATATGGGAGAGAGTGTCACAGAAATGATACAGGATTTGGGCTGGATAATATTAAAAGAAAGGCGTTTTTCGTTGCGACGGAATCTTCTCAGGAAATCCCAATCGCCAACTTTCTCCTCCGAATGCGTTGACACTGACCTACATAGGTCGGAACGATCACCACGATAAAATAAAGGAAATCAGGGCTTGTATGGAAAGATATAGGTGTCCATTCTTTCTGCGCGCTATACGAGATTGGAATAATATAGAATTGTGAAGGTGGTTCGATGAACCCTCTGCCAGGCACTTGAATGTGATTTGCAGACTGTCCATGTAGATAAAGATGTAGATGTAATAACGTTTAATGGAGCGCTGATACATACAGAAGATTTTAATACTAAAAAAGTATCGAGTATATTTTATAATTTTGAAAAATGTCCGTAGTTATTTTTATTATTATCATTTCTACAATTATGTATGATTACTTATAACACATACAACTTCAATCACCAAAAGTGTTAATTTCACAGAGAACTGTCTTTGCTTGTAGGGCTCGAGTTCAAAAAGCTTTGTATAGCAAAGTGCATCGCTGATCTCTCTGTCTTTTAATGCGTTTCAGGTAGTTCTTGTCGAGAAGAGTTTGCTGATTGCCCATTTGGTGCTAAGATAGGCATTTTTGAGGAATTTTCTCATGCAGAATGACTAGACGGCGCGATATATAATATTTGGTAAGAACTTTCTAAAGCGAAGATCGGACAAATATTTATTTGCTTAGAAACAATCCGTTTCGACAGTTTTGACTGTGATCGTCAGGTCTTCAAAAATTTATGTAACAAAATCAGTTTATTTTGAGTTGGACCTCACTCCAATTTGTCATTTAGATAAAATGTAGCACATAATATAAACGTTTGTCATAAATAAGACATTTAAAATCAAGAAGCTCCTTTGCATATGGCCATCTCCACGTACATAGCGCTCTAAGATGATAGTTACGTCATAAAAAAAAATGTGCAATAAAATACACAGTAGCACATTTGTTAACATTAGCTAGATTTGTCTAATTATTGAAGATCCACCATATATCTCGTATAAGAAACAACTCAATACAGAAATATTTGGAAAGTTTTTACAGTCATTTTTATAGAAAATTTGTTTCGTAACTCAGTAGTTTGTGTGGTATCTTGTGTTCTTCAATGCAAAGTATTAAATGATGGAAATAGTCAAGAGAAAAACCTTCGCAACAACTCATTTTAACTTGATGCTTAGCCAGATTTACGATTGTGGAGAGAGAGAGAGAGAGAGAGAGAGAGAGAGAGAGAGAGAGAGAGAGAGAGAGAAGAAAAAGAAAGTAGCTTAGAAGGAAACGTCGATTCTGATGTTCCGTGGACGGAAGCTTCCGAAAATGTTTCTCTGAGGTAACCGAATGCAACTGACGAAAGAAAAAATAAATAAATAAAAATACAGCAATTGAATCAGATAAAAGAGGATACAGACTTGTAAAAGATGAGACTAACAGAAAGTGCAAAAAGGCACAGGAGTCATGGCTAGAGGAGAAAGGCCGAGCTATGGATGCATACATGACTAGAAAAAAGCTGATGCCGCCCGTGAGAAAATTAAAGAAAGAGCCGTACGAAAATTAAGAGCTCAGGTGTGAACCCAATGTCAATCAAAGAAGGTTGAAATGTTTAAGAAATATATAGTAAGTCTACAGAAAGGAAGACAATATTATGAAAAAGATAAAGGGAAATGGAGATGAGAGATATGTTGCTGCCGCAGGAATTCCCCAGAGTACAGTAAGATCGAATTCAACACGACATTCCATAAGAATTATTGATATCCTTGGGAGAAGAAAAAAAAAAGGATGAGCTGCCTCGTGATGACTGGGTGTTGTGTGGTGTCCTTAGGTTAGTTAGGTTTAAGTAGTTCTAAGTTCTAGGGGACTGGTGACCATAGATGTTAAGTCCAATAGTGCTCAGAGCCATTTGAACCAAAAACGATGAGAAACTTATTCCTGGTGGTACGAAAGGTATGCAAGACAAGTAATACAGTCTTAAAATTCAAGAATGTGTAAATATTACTGAGCCATTACTCTAGTAAGACATGGTCGCAAATTAATCACGCTAATTGTTTGTGGAAGAATTGACAGACTGCTCGAATTTGAACTAGAGAGAGATCTTTGCGTTCCAGAAAAATGAACATGGAATCAATACTGATTTTACGACGTAGTTTAGAAGACAGATTGAATAGTGGCAAATCTGTGTTTGTAACTTTTGTGGATTTAGAGAAAGAGTTTGAAACTGTTTCCTGGAATACACTCTTTAAACTTCTGAAGTTAGTAAGGATAAAAGGACAACGTTAAGCAGAGTGTGTGACACCTTTGTAGCCTATGTACAATATTATTCAGTCTACACATAAAACAATAAAAAAAATCAAGGAGAGATTTGTAGAAGGAATTGAATTTCAGTGTACAGAAAGCAAAAATTTTGCAATTTGTTGGTGACATTTAAATTCCGCCAACGGCAACAAATGACTTGGGAGGTCAGCTGAATATGTCTTGAAAAAATGTTACAAGGCGAACATCAACAAATGTTTGAGTATGGAACATGACCTCTCTAGGTCTTCCGCTACGAAGAAGGATGTATGGAAGGGGGGAAAGGGTGATGCGAGAGGGGGCGGGCACGAAGAGGGCTGTGATAGTACTTGAATAAATGTCCCTCACGTTCTCTTTGCTTGTCAACAGGGCAAGCAGCACACACACTACTGCTTCCAAACACGTGGTTGTCGATTCATTCCAGCTACAGGTTGACATCGGTTCTGCTGTCCTATCAATAGATACCTTCGAAAATATTTCTTTGCTGTAGGTGTTAAGGGGCTATAGGAGTTTCCACCACACAGAGGACGTCCGTTCAAGATGTCCGATCTGCAGTTTTGCTTCACAGCTACGGTGATGACCTTTCGTGCGTAGTCACGTTGCAAAATGGCTACAACGATTGTAAACCGACCTCAACTGTAGACAGTTTTAGAGAAATCCTCTTGCACAAAATTCCACATTTATTATCTCATTACTTATGACGAGCTTCTTGTTATATTCAGTGTTGCAATGAGGCTGCGACGTGTGTGGCACATAAGTTAAGTTATCAGCTTTTTATCTGCGCTACGTCTTGATCTCTATGTACGTCAAATGAAGAACTATGCTTTCACATCAATCCGTTAATGTTTAATGCACAGCAATTTTACTCTCTTCATCATTTCACTATTTGAATTTGCAGTCTGCCACATGCCTTTGTAAAAAAATTTCATGCGAGCTGTATTATGAGCTTGATATTGGCTATAAGCGTTATGTTGTATTTTTTCACTTTAAGCAACGCCATCTATTGGTTTGTCATGTAACTGTAGTTAGTAATTTTCTCCATAAGGAAAGCCCTCTATCACTTTCTGTTGTAACTCCACTTTATTCTTTTGCATTACAATTACTTGTTCGACATATTGTAAAAGACAATTTATTAGTCTTAAGTTTACTAAGTTAACTTCTACTATAGATTTACATTTTTTTTAAATTTATGGAGACAAGTCTATAGGTAATATATCACTGCGCTCGTGCCCTTCCGTGGCTAACTCGAATAAAGACTACGTAGCATTACGATCAATTTACACTTGCTGTGGCATGTGTCAGCGTTGTCAACAATATTTTAGCATGAAGATTATTTATAATTTAAAAATTTATTAAGGATTTTACATAAACCTAAGCAAAGTGATTGTAACATTTATGTAAACATTACACATTTATGATTCCTTGTATATACGAGTACTTGTTTGTAGCCTTCGGAAATGAAGTAATATCGAAACGCATAAGGCAATTTCCATCCGATAAAAAGTGTGGTTGAGACAAGAGAACTGTCATGTTATAATAGACTCTTGAAATCTATCTAGAGACGACGGTCACTTAAATTAACCACATGTCGATGTTCGCACCGAGTGAATTCATAAGCGAGCAGTTTAGTGAAACGTTTCTTAGCGCCTGATACAGGTGTCCGATCTGTGTTACAGGATGATTGCTACAGGGGAAAATAGTCATGTCTAACGTCACAGACTTTACATACATCAGAGAATTACTTTTTATTAAGATGAGTGCACAGAGGGGCCATTCGACATACAAACGTATTCGTCTATGACAAAGCGTGCGTGTTGCTTATAGAAATGACAGGCGTACCGGTACTCTTGTAGCAAACATAGTCAGCTCTGTAGATGCTCCAGTGGAACCGAAACCGATCTTAATATTAAAAATGTATATGATTCAAACGTACAATAAATAATTGTTGTAGTACCGTTGATTGTGGAATTTCTTCAATAAAAGACAAGGTCGATTTTTGACAAAATATACATTGTTAAGTTTTTTTTAGCGAGCAAAAAGACACATGTTTGCCGCTTACGTATTGCCCCTAGGGTTTCCTGTTCCTGGCATCTAGTCAGAATGCGTTTGCCTGGGACATTCATTGCTGTACTGAAGGTACACAGGCCACTGAAAGTATAGAAACACACGCTTGGAATAATTAGTTCTACCACTTTTTTAATTCTACTTCACTAACAAATACATAGCATCTCTGAAACTATGTATTACAGACAGAAGCTCTGCTGAACAACACAAACGTAGTTGACAACAGAGAGAAACTACTCGAAATGAGATCAGAAGTATGCAATACAACGTCGAATTACAGTTTCATGAAGTTTTTCTCAGCCAATGATCCTTTTGTGTGTGGCAAAGGCAAGTCAATACTATGTGAATCTGGATAATTCGTAGTGTCCAGAGTATTTCACGTACGAAGACTGTGGGTTGACATGCTCCAGACAACAATGCACCAGCGTGGCCCAAGTATGAAAATGTAGTCAGTTGACTTAGACCTACATATGTCCCACGATCAATCTACTGCTCGGAAAAGTTCTCCTCTGTGATAACTTTGACTACTTGGTGTACGAACATCCTTCCTCCTAGGAAAAATGAGATGCGACTGCTACAAAATGATCATTTCTTCCAGTTCGCAACCATTGTTTTAAAGACCGAAGCGGGCAAGCAACTCGCCATGTTGCGAATACATCTTGCCGAAGGTCACCGAAAGTACAATCTCCAATGATCCACATCACTAGATACGTACTGTGGTCCGACTGGGGTCAAGAGTTTCATGCTTGGTACTGGGTGTTTACGGTATTTTGTTTCCTGCCTCGTTGTACGCAGCCTGAACCAGTCCATAACTTCCTTCACTTCTCCATACGGACGTTCTGACGCAGTTGCTGAATCCTCAGAGGATCTACCGTTCTGTGATTCCACAATATTTACGCGATGTACGCAGATCCGAATGAATACTCTGCTAGGGCGCTACAGTTATGACAGGCAGCAGTGTTGGACGTGTACGGAGGTGACTCGGAACGCCGCGGAACCGTTGCGTTGCGTTACGTTGCGTTCCGTTACAGGCCGCTGACGCCCGATCACCTTGGCTCCGCTTTGACGTCAGCGCGGCCGCGCCGCCGGGCACGGCTCAGCACACTGCGAAAAATCGCAACAGCGGCGTCACGCTTTCCATAGCGGGCAAGCCTCACATAGCTGTGCTATTCATATCGGCAGAAAAATAGCGCTGACAGACGCCGACGGTGCTGCAATGACGCAGAGTGAAGTATTTTTATTTTCAGTCTCTTCAGGTAACACGTCAGGCTGGAGTTTTTTGTTTTTATTTGCCATCAATTCATATGAAAGATAATTACAAGTTAATATCATTTCAGCGAATTGCAGTTTTTTGCTAAAATTTTCCGTCTTCCTCTGTTTTGTCTAAATCGCGTTCTAACGTTTCCTCATTGCAGCATTCTTTTCATTTTTCACATACTCTCATTCCACGACTTTTGTTACCTACTAGAATTCCCATTTTGATTCTCCTTCCGTCAGCTGATTGATGCATAATGCCTGTTAGATCTCCATTACTCTTGGATTTATCGATGTTCTTCTTCCACTATTTGTGTAAAATATATACACTCCTACGCTTCGCGAGTCCACTGACAATCCGGCAGTGTTTCACTTCTTAGAAGATTTCTCGTGGCTCACAGTTAATCTGTGCTTTATTATGTTTCATAGTAGTGGAGAATTTGTTACTGCAAGGTCGTTTATCCAGTGAGTTGTGGAAGAGGCACATGTTTGGAATAATAAAAAAAAAAAAGACAGGGAATGCAGTTAAATTCCGCGTTAACATTTATTTATCAAAAAATAAAAAATATAAAGTAAGTTTCCATCGGATATGCTTTATACACCACTGAAACACACCTTAGAAGTAGTTGTTTACAAAACGCTGCTGATAAACACAGGTTAACACGCTCGAACCAAACATATGTGCGGGAGGTCTCCTAGAGTAATTTTAAAAGAGGTTTTGTGTTTCTCAAAGCTTTTTAATAGCCCAAGCGATTCTTCCTTTCTCTTTCCTTCTTTCTCGGAGCCTGTGTCCCGCTTCAACGCGGGGTCGGCCTTGTTACTATTGATTCGGAAGTGTTAGTTGCAGAGGGTGGCCAGATGTCCTTCCTGCCACCACCCCGAACACCCCGGGACAGAATGAGTGTTTTGCGTCTAGTGTGAGCCATGTAAGAGCGCGAAAGTTTTCAATCGTCTACGAGTCGTGTAACTGAAGCGGAACGTGGGCACCAGCCTGGTATTCACCTAGTGGGACGTCGAAAACCGCCTAAAAACCGCATCCAGGCTGGCCGGCATACCGACCCTAGTCGTTAATCCGCCTGGCGGATTCGATCCGGGGCCAGGGCGCCTGCCCGAGTCCAGAAAGCAGCGCATTAGCGTTCTTGGCTACCCTGGCGGATAATCCAAGCGATTACAGATCGTGAAATGTTTCCTGCTGGGATCCCAATCAACGCGTAAAGATACTTCTGAATCATTTTATATTTTACACCATTGAAGGCTTTTAGTTTCGCCCATCACTTTCTTCGGCCTACAGATATTCATTAATTCACTTTTTCGTCACTAACGTTCAATACCGGTGCCATAGCCTGTGAATGATGCAAACCGTATCATAATACTATTGTTGCGTTATAAATTTAGGCAATAAGTTTAGCCGGCGACATTGCTTCCTTCTGTGGAAATGAAGATGAATTATTGGACGTTACGAATGGAATGAAGGGTGTACTGAGCACAAAATACGGCCCAAGAGAAAATAAAAGAAGTACGAAAGAGGAGAAGCAGAACTACAGACAATGACAGCACTGACATCAAAACGTGTTGACGAAATGAGAGAATGCTGTTAGCTTCCAACGGAAATAATGCATGACAGGCGATGCTAGGACGTAAGAAACGGGCTAGCACCAGCAAAGACAGACCACGCTAAAAGAAATCTACAAATATCAATATAGGCATTAATCTGAGGAACAAATTTTTGCGAATCTGCATCTGGATGTATTGCGGTGAATCATGGACAGTGGAAAATCCAGAAATAAAAGCGCATGAGATCTAGTGTTACACAAAGGTAATCAGTCACACAACGTCATTTTATAAGGTAGAAGATCCACCGAGAAGCTACATTTTTTTCTGTGAACTTTATTCGCAGACCGGTTTGAGAAATTTCGTTATGAGTGCTGCACGATGAAAGTAAAAGTTTTTATATCAACAGTGAAAGCTAAAAAAGTGAACACTGGCCATTGCTCTGCACGAGATTGCAGGTATATAACTGAATGTGAAAGTGTTAAGTTTTGACACCACTGTTGTCGTGCTCTGTGTGCCACCTAACCAAATTTTCAGCAAAATTCGTTATTTTGCGGTATGTATTCTCAGTGGCACACCCAGAAAATGAACCTCATGACAATTCAGATTAATGTAATGATCATGCAACTGTAATGCACCCGATGATGGGAGCATGCTGCCGAAATAGGTCATGCTACTTAAACATAAGTAAAATAATTATAGATGTACGGTAACTTGCTTACATAAATACACTGCATTTCATTCCATGAGGAAAATAAGTGGGAAATGTGGCATAATAAAAGGACATACTGACATTATTACGTGTGCATTTTCATTGCAGAATATGTTTTACTTTATTAGTTGTCGTTCGTATACGTGAGTACTTGAGATGGAATTGATACAGTCAGGTTCTGAGTTAGTATGCAAGGTCTATTGAGAATCTTTACAAAGGTCGTTCTGGGAGACTTAAAAGAGCGTACCGTTTGAAGGTTTAGTACAAGAGGTCACACGGAGCTTTTCTGCAACGTATCCGATCCCGTCTGTGAAGGGTGGTGCGAGCCCTGTGCTGTGGGGTTCGCCGTCCGCTGTGGGGCGCTTTCCGCCGTGAAGAAGCGGCCCCTATTGAGTGTCGCCTCTTTTGTGCTGTCTGGCGTGGTGTGGGAGTCAGCGCCCTCGCTCCTCGGTCTGGGTCTCCACTGTAGTCGCTTTTGTGAAACACGCACCGCAGCCAACGCCAAGCTGGGCAACGCCCCTCCGTCGGCGACTATCGAACTCTGCGTAGCATATAAAAGGTGGTTATAATTACAGTTTCAAGAAACTATAAAAAAGAAACTATTGTTCAGAACGACGTCAAATGAACGGAATATTATCTAAGAAGGGGAAAACGTTATGGGACGCTCGGTATGACTGTCTCAAAGCAGGATTGCGCGCTGCTGGTAAAGTTCTTTTACAAGAACGATGGCTGCGCCAGTAGCTCTGCAGAAGTCCCGGGCAGTTACGGGTATGAAGAAAGGTGAGAGTCGATGAGTCTGGAAGAAAACGATTGCGAAAGGCATGTTATTTTGAAATGTAATGTGGTAGGGGGAGGAAAATAACTAGTCCGACGTTAGTGCAGGAGGGATAGAGCGGTGGTATGCAAACATTAGTGCATAGGCAATTGCCCGTTTGGACGTGCCTGCGAGAATCGTGAATAAAATCGTACGAAACATCCATACAAAATGACCAACGTTTAGGAGTTACACTCCTGGAAATGGAAAAAAGAACACATTGACACCGGTGTGTCAGACCCACCATACTTGCTCCGGACACTGCGAGAGGGCTGTACAAGCAATGATCACACGCACGGCACAGTGGACGCACCAGGAACCGCGCTGTTGGCCGTCGAATGGCGCTAGCTGCGCACCATTTGTGCACCGCCGCCGTCAGTATCAGCCAGTTTGCCGTGGCATACGTTGTTCCATCGCAGTTTTTAACACTGGTAGCATGCCGCGACAGCGTGGACGTGAACCGTATGTGCAGTTGACGGACTTTGAGCGAGGGCGTATAGTGGGCATGCGGGAGGCCGGGTGGACGTACCGCCGAATTGCTCAACACGTGGGGCATGAGGTCTCCACAGTACATCGATGTTGTCGCCAGTGGTCGGCGGAAGGTGCACGTGCCCGTCGACCTGGGACCGGACCGCAGCGTCGCACGGATGCACGCCAAGACCGTAGGATCCTACGCAGTGCCGTAGGGGACCGCACCGCCACTTCCCAGCAAATTAGGGACACTGTTGCTCCTGGGGTATCGGCGAGGACCATTGGCAACCGTCTCCATGAAGCTGGGCTACGGTCCCACACACCGTTAGGCCGTCTTCCGCTCACGCCCCAACATCGTGCAGCCCGCCTCCAGTGGTGTCGCGACAGGCGTGAATGGAGGGACGAATGGAGACGTGTCGTCTTCAGCGATGAGAGTCGCTTCTGCCTTGGTGCCAATGATGGTCGTATGCGTGTTTGGCGCCGTGCAGGTGAGCGCCACAATCAGGACTGCATACGACCGAGGCACACAGGGCCAACACCCGGCATCATGGTGTGGGGGGCGATCTCCTACACTGGCCATACACCTCTGGTGATCGTCGAGGGGACACTGAATAGTGCACGGTACATCCAAACCGTCATCGAACCCATCGTTCTACTATTCCTATACCGGCAAGGGAACTTGATGTTCCAACAGGACAATGCACGTCCGCATGTATCCCGTGCCACCCAACGTGCTCTAGAAAGTGTAAGTCAACTACCCTGGCCAGCAAGATCTCCGGATCTGTCCCCCCCATTGAGCATGTTTGGGACTGGATGAAGCGTCGTCTCATGCGGTCTGCACGTCCAGCACGAACGCTGGACCAACTGAGGCGCCAGGTGGAAATGGCATGGCAAGCCGTTCCACAGGACTACATCCAGCATCTCTACGATCGTCTCCATGGGAGAATAGCAGCCTGCATTGCTGCGAAAGGTGGATATACACTGTACTAGTGCCGACATTGTGCATGCTCTGTTGCCTGTGTCTATGTGCCTGTGGTTCTGTCAGTGTGATCATGTGATGTATCTGACCCCAGGAATGTGTCAATAAAGTTTCCCCTTCCTGGGACAATGAATTCACGGTGTTCTTATTTCAATTTCCAGGAGTGTATTTTGTGTTGATCTATCATTAAGACAAACGTTTTCTGTATCATTTCTTGCTCGCATGAAAGTGGACAATGAGTGGCAAAGGATCATTCTGTGTACACATGAAGCCTATTTCCATCTCCAAGGACATGCCAGTATAGGATACGTGCAGCTGAAAATCCACTCGCTGCATCAACCGGAGCCACTTCATTCTGGAAAGGCAAATGTGTAGAGTGGGTTGACAGCATCGTTTGTCGTAGGCCATATTTTTTCGAGGAATTGTGCCGTGCTATGTGTACCGTCAGTGGTAAACCTTATGAGAGTCTTCTGCGCTCCGACATTCCAGCCGTTAATCTGCGTGGACGTGTGGGTAGGACTGGTGTTGTACAGCCACTGAAGCAGCTGTTGCTCAGGTACTTTCGAAGTGCTAGAACATTCAGCCGTCATTTCCCTACAGCCCGGCCGCCCAGATCACATGATCTTACTCCTTGTGACTAATGGCTGTGGTGTTATCTGAAAGATTCTGTGTTCATTGGTGCGATTACAAAGGTAGCTTACGTGAACACACGTAATGCGCAACGTAAGATGAACGTGAACCCTGAGACTCTCCGATTTGTAGTGGAACTTGGTGTTTCACGATTTCAGCTTGTCGCAGAAAACGGTGGACAGCATATTGAACATGTCTAGTGGCAATCTCACGACAGTTAGAAACCGATTTCATTGTTGCCTTTTGTGGTTTTTGGCCTCGGGACAGTTAAAAATTGATTTCATTGAAGCTTTTCATGCGATTTTTGTCTTCAGGGTAACTAAAAATTGATGTCATTGTTGCATTTTTGCGGTTTTTGTCTTCAGGGTGGCGCTGAAGGTGAAACTTGTGCGGTCATGCACATGCGCAATACACTTGGTTTAATGTGCAACTCACACCATAGCCGACGTATTGCAGGTCATCTGTCATTTGTAGCCGAACCCTTTTGTGTCGACGCTTACACCACCATTCAGTAGGAACATTTTCTAAATATGTTTTTGTATTCATAACGTTTCCCCCTTCATCGATAATATTGCTTTCAAATTTGACGTCTCTCTGAACGGAGTTCTTTAGTTTCAGCGTTTTGAAACTGGAAATGTAATTAGAATCACACTCAACACTGTCGGGTCACATGTAGACAGCGTGCTACAAATCGCATATGAACACTAATGGGAGAATACACATCAGGTACAATCAAGTTCTGAAAGTTTCCTAGTGACATCACGAACCATACTTTCTACTTCCCAAAGTTGTCTAGTTTTTTATTTACTTTCTATGCCGCCAGAATCCAGCGTACGATTAGCAATCCCCTCAGAACGTTTACAGATGGTGCCACCGTTTACCACCTATAGTGAAGTCGAACAGAGGTTTCACTGGACTCTTATTGCAGAGAAGATGGGTTAAAATTACCGTCAATTCATCTAACTTTATGCTTTCCGGGTTTCCCTAAATCAGTGAAGTCGAATGACAGGTAGATTCCATTGTAAAGGATGTAATCGAATCCTTCCTCAGGGGGACTACTCGATGCCCTCGTTGACGGGATAACAGCAAAAGGAAATTTGGGAACTCAGCAATTACAAAACGTGCGTCGCATTTGCCATAGAAAGTCATGCAAATCTATTCATGAAGCATCAAGAAAATGTTTATTTATTGTATACGTGTCAATGGTAGATTCTTCCGCATTTCGTCCAATTTTCGCACAAGTTCATTCATATCTAAAGACTGACTACCACTCCTGTCTTGATCAAGCACATTGCTTCATCCATTCACAAACATACTGCGCCACTGTGTAAATGACACAGTGTGTGTCTGCAAGGGCCATTCCATATCTCTGTCGCATAGGGTACACCGGCACAGTGGTTTCCCTCTTGGGCTACTAATGGATAAGGACTTACTCAAGTTACGTATTGTTTCCATAATGAATCTTCATTCTCCAGCGGAGAGTGCACTGATTTGAAATTTCCTGGCAGATTAAAACTGTGTGGCGGACCGGCAATCTCCAAGGCCTCCACTGTACTCTTTCAGGTTATCCGTTCTGTCCTGTTCACTTAACAGTTGAATCCTCACTGCACTTCTAATGTTGAAGCTCCTGCTTCTAATTTCGGTTTTGTATGTATTGAATCAGTCCTTCCGAGGACTTTTTTCTTTATTTCTTCGCGGTTTTTTCACGTTTCGTCTCGGCTGCCCTGGCTTTCCTATTTACTTCAGTACTGAGAGATTTATATTGCTGTATTCCTGCCTTTCCGTCAATATTTCTGTACTTCTTTCGTTCAATCAAATGAAGTTTTTTTTTATTATCCACTGTTTCTTCTCAAGTAGTTTCCTTGTACCTCTGTTTCTCTGTCCGGCATCTGTGATTGCCCTTTTAGAGATGCCCATTCTTCTTCAACTGAACTGCCTACTGTGATATTCCCTACCGCTTTACCGACATCCTCAGCGAACTTCAATCGCCCCCCATTACTCAGTACTGTGGTGTTTCAATTGCTCAAATGGTTCAAATGGCTCTGAGCACTATGGGACTTAACGTCTGAGGTCATCAGTCCCCTAGAACTTAGAGCTACTTAAACCTAACTAACCTAAGGACATCACACATATCCATACCCGAGGGAGGATTCTAACCTGCGACCGTAGCAGTCTCGCGGTTCCGGAGTGAAGCGCCTAGAACCGCTCGGCCACCCTGGCCGACGTTCCAATTGCTTCCGCACTTATTGTTCAAGACAATTCTCTTAAGCTTTAGTCTATTCTTCGTTATTACTAAATTGTGACACGAGTATCTGCTCCTGGATGCGCCTTACAATTCAATATTTCATTTTGGAATGTGTGTGTGACCACGATGTAACCCAGCTGGAATCTTCCCGCGCCTCCGGGTCTTATTCATTTGTGCCTCTTCCTCTCTTGATTCTTGAACAGAGTATTCGTTATTTCTATCTAAAATTTATTGTAAAGTTCTCTGTCATACGCTGTGCCAAACCTATACTCTCCCTTAAGCCTTACTTCTGTTTCTTCTCCTTCAACGACGTTCCATTTCCTCATGACCATTTGTGTTCAGCTCCCTTTAAATACAGAATCACCCTTTCAGTGTCCTCAAATCCTTTCTGTATCTCTTCGTCTGTTATTTGCGGCGTTGGAGTGTATACCTGAAATATCGTTGCCGGCGTTGGTTTACTGTCATGCCTGATGAGAACAAGCCTATCACTCAACTGTTGCATACTCTCCGCCCTATCTCTATTCATAAGTAAAACATTTCCTGCAGCTATCGATACTACCCTACATTCATCCGACCAGAAATCGTTATCTCCTCTCCATTTCGCTTTACTGACGCCCACTACATCTGAATGAGACTTTGCATTTCCTTTTTCAGATTTTCTAACTACGTTCACACTTGTGACATTCGACGCTCCGACTCGTATTCCATCTTTTCCTCATGGTCAACACTCTCTTGGCAGTCTCCTCTTGGAGTTTCGAATCGGGCGATAATCCGGAATCTTTTCCAATGGAGGGATCATTACAGGCACATGTCCCGTGAGCACACAAAAAGCGTCTTTGAACGCAGTGGCTTTCTTTGTCATTCCGCTGATCATTGTTGATTCCTACACCTTTTAAGTGCCGTTTCCCACCGTTTGACCTTAAACTGTCTCTGACCTCTCCGGTAAAGTTTTAGCAGAACGAGGATATCTCCTTCCTTATACCGGGCGCCATCGGCTGTCATTGGTGATGATTTTTATTCAGACTTGAAGCAGTAGCTGGTACTTAATCCGGTATTACGAGTCAGAGACTCTACTCCTGGACCAAGGGTACTCGGCAGTCACCCTCACGTAGTTCACTGCGCGGTTACTCGCTGAATACGTGTGGAAGGTGTCAGCCTGGGGTGACGACCGCGGAAGTGAATGGCGCGCAGCCTCAGCCGGTCCTCGCGGAAGTCGCCACAGCCGGCCAAGCGCGGCCCGGCCGTCGCGGTCTGCTTGCGCTGCCACAGGGCTGCACAGACTTTCCTTCCCTCCTCCCCTCTGCCCCTACACTACCGTCCAACAGTCTCCATCTGCCGTTTTGTATTTATAGTTAATTTGACGTATACATGCAGACAGATGCGACGAATGAAAATAATTTCTACCAAGGCGGGATTCGAACCTGAGTCTGTCACTAGGCAGATGAGCTGACGACAACGCCACCCTGGTGCAGTAGCTTTGCACAGCGGTACAGACTACCCTAGCACGCTTCCTGCTGCCTCCACCTCCCTCGCCCCCCCCCCCCCCCCCATGCCTCTCTCAGTCCATTCGTACCTCAGTCCACTTGCTATTCCCTCTAAATTCTTAGCAGCACTGCAGGGGCTCTCCAACTGTACTGGAATAGCTCCTCAACATCCAACAAAACCGGGGACCCTGCCTGAAACCCAGGCATAGATAATTTAACCATCGCTTCAGCCTGCATTTATGCATCACATATGTTTCAGGCTCGACATGTGTCAAACTGTACGGTTACACGCGAAGTGAACTTAGGCCTGGGTTTCAGAAAGAGTACTTCGATGCTGAGGTGCTATTCCAATATAGTCGGCGAGACTCTGCAATGCTGCTCCTGGTGAGGTTTGAATGACAATTCGCGTTGAAGCGAGAATCATGCTAGGGTAGTGCAAGCAGTTCTGCCAAGCCACTGTGCCACAGTTTCATGGTGGTTAGCACATATCCCTAGTGAGGAGACCCAGCACAAATCTAGGCCTTGGTACAAATTTTCATTCATCATGTCTGTCTGCACATACGTTTCAAAGATGTTTGATACATGAAAAGGTCTCTGGTATCATATAGTTCCATGTGATTAATGTTGTTCGAGTTTAGGAGGAATACCAAAGTGGGCTGAAGTGTGAATGGTAATTTGGACTGAGGAGAGAGGTGTGTTAGGGTAGTCGGCGCAGATATGAAAAACCACTGTGACAGGATGGTGTAATGTTGAGCGCATCTGCCTAGTGAACAGGAGACTCTGGTTCGAATCCTGCTCTTGGTATACAATTTTCATTCGTTGCTCCAGTCTACATATATACATCATAGGTGTTTGAGACTTGAAGAGGTCTCTAGAACTGATATGCCCCAATCGATTTTGATTCGCCACAAACTATTCCATCGAAATCGCTGGTAGATGACTTGCGAATACATGCCACGTGGAGGAGGTGTTTCTTAACCAGCGCGCTATGGAGAGCGGAGGTTGCCGAACGAAGCTCGAGGTGGCACGGGAGACTGTAGTGCCGGCAGTGGCTCTGTGGCAGTGCGGAGTAAGCGGGACATATGACCCCTAAACCAGCAGTGTGCGAGAGACTAGACGCCTTGTTTTCGTGAGACGGAAAGTGCAGACATCCTCGTCAGGTGCGGAGCGTTCTGCAGCAGATTTTGACGAATGTCGTGAGGTGAAACATTGAACTTAGAGAGACTGTGCTGGGGTTCCTGCTCATTATGAACGTTACGCAGTGCCTTCATTGCAGCCGTTGAATTTCGAATTTCTGTCCTTCTGAACATTCCAAGATTCTAATTAACAGTGTTACTTTCACTTTCCGGCGGTTCAAATGGCCAAAGGAACATTTCTTTTCTAAGTTTTGAAATTCAGGAAGAAGCTGTTTTAGTAGCGTAGAATTATCTCCCACTGGGCACTTTGCATTCGATAATAGGTGCACTTACGGAAGTACATGTCATTTCAGTTAACTAATTTCACTTCCCTATTTGCTGTAAAAGGTTGGTTGGAGTCTGCGCATTGGTTCCCGTTGTAGCACGGATTGTTTGTAATTGCAAGCAGCCTGGGGCGAGTTTGACCACTCTCTCTAGCTTAGGGAACGGTTCATTTTCTGGCTGCAGACCTGTAATGGTAAAACCTGAGTTTTTCGAGATTAAAATTTCTAGGAAGAATTTTTTCTGCTTTGTATGTCTTTCGTGTTATTGTAACTGTTAATGACTAGAAGTTTTGATTAATGCCCGTGAATAATTCTTAGACTAGATTTATGTATTTTCTAAACTGTAATGCAAGGTTTTACTTAAAAGATGAGTGTTGCTTATCTCGCAAAGTGGTCCGTGGATGTTTATTGACGATAAAAATTTTATATAAAAGGACTGAATTTGTGGTAGAAAGTTCATTTTACGAACGGAGGTCTCATAAAAGATGTTTAATGTTAAGATGTATTACGTGATTTGACGTACGAGCAATTAAACGAAATTATCCATTGTCCTCCTTCAACAAAGAAAAGAAGAAAAGTTAGCCGAAGGCTAAGAGTTTGTCACGGTTAACGCAGCTACCCCCCTCGGAGGTTCGAATCGTCCCTCGTGCATGTGTGTGTGTGTGTGTGTGTGTGTGTGTGTGTGTGTGTGTGTGTCTTGTTATTGTAAGTTAGATTAAGTAGTGCGTAAGCCTAGAGACTGATGACTTCAGCAGTTGGTCCTATAGTTCTTACCACAAATTTCCAAATTTCCCTGCCGGCCTTGGTGTCTGAGCGGTTCTAGGCGCTACAGTCTGGAACCGCGCCTCCGCTACGGTCGCAGGTTCGAATCCTGGATGTGTGTGACCTGGGAATGGATGTGTGTGATGCCCTTAGTTTAGTTATGTTTAAGTAATTCTAAGTTCTAGGGGACTGATGACGTGAGAAGTTAAGTCCCATAGTGCTCAGAGCCATTTGAAACATTTGAAATTTCCTTGTTGTTGTGCAAAGCCATTCTGCCAGGGTGCCACAGTGGTTAGCACTACTGTCAAGGGAGCAGGAGACCCACGTTCGAATCCTGACATTGGCACAAACTATCATTTCTTGCTTCAGTCTGCATGCATGTATCACGGATGCTTGAGATTTGGAAAGGTCTCTGGAAGTATAGTATTCATAAATATTAGCAAAGATTTGCTCAGACTTGAAATTCAACATTCAGTGCTGTCAAGCGACAAGGCCACTCCTGGTGCTGCTGCACACAGAGCGCTACTCGTAAAAACTGGACTCACCTCCCCCCCTTCTCCCCCCCCCCCCCCCCCCTGCTCTATGTGAGGGACCGACAGTTTTTAATGAGTAATACTACACAATACTGTACTACTGGTATCTAACTGTACTACTAGTATCTAATTCCCCTGCTCACACCACACACACACACACACACACACACACACACACACACACACACACACACACACACACAATTTCTCTAAAAAGTGAAACCCAAAGAAATCTGATTGCATCTGACTCGATCCTAACTTTTTTTGGTCACTAAGATGACAGCAGCAAGTTCTGCAGGACTGAACATATGCTTTCTTCTTTTACTGAAAACTCAGACTCCCGGTCGCACCTACTCTGCCCCACAAAATCATAAAATTTTAATGTTTGCTAGATTTCATCCATTGTTTCAAATAGACCCAATCACCATCCACACAGTCTCATAGCTTTATGGTATCTAATCAGTAATGAGAAATTATTTGTTTATCATTCAGTGACATCCGGTTCTAGTGTGCTCTTGTGGTAGATCACACTCTAAATATTACAGTACAAGTGTGCCATTTCCCTTCGAATGCGGGCAGGACATCACACTAAAATGACGCCATGTAGCTTCGAATGCATGCAGGTATGCAAATAAAGTATACGAAAATACGTTTTGTACCACTGTCTCCACAATAACTAGAAATCAGAGTCTACCGCAGAAACGATGGTCATCTGTACTACTTTGAATTCGGAGAAGTGACGCAGCTGTCTGTTTTCGACTGCGTAATACTCCGATGAGATGCCATACCTTCTGGCACTAGGAGTGCTATGTTAGTCATAGCTCCATGTCAGTATTTATCTTTGAGATTGGGTGTGCAACAGTGTAGTTCAAGCCTATGTAGTGCAATGGTGTTGTGCCCGAGTATTCTAATGCTTGACGGGCACTTTACCAATATTTGTTTTTCATTTCATTTTTTTCCTCGCACTATTATAATTTTAAATACCTTTAAACAATACAATTTATATAAGCAAAATTAATGTGTTCAATTTAGTTACGTTTAAGTCAAAAGGCTATAGGCCATAACATTGCAGCACAGTGGTAAAATTTTGCATGAGCCGCCAGTGTTACCTTATAAGATAAGTCGTATGGTCAGTATTGCTTCACGTGTAACTGGAACATAGGGAATACATAACATAGGAGAGTGAGGTGAGAGAAAGAGGCGAAGTGAGTAGGAACGGCGAAGTACAGATCGTTAGAGGTGTACCACAGGTCGTTCGCTTTTCACACGAGACGTGAAAGTGTGCGACTGCCGTTGCCGAAAGTAGCCAACCACAGGGCGAGATGAGCTGAGGTGAGGTGAGGTGAGGGAGATGGCGGTAACAATAACAAAAGCGGGCTGCACGGCTGCCAGGCTAGTGACGTAACAAAAGCCTCTGTTTCCCTTCCGTCCTGCAGCCGCAGCGAAGGCGGGGATCCCCCTGATAAAGAAGCGCCAGAAGGGGATGCCCCGCCTCGCCCCAGCGACTTCCCGCTGATTAGGCTCGCTCCCTCCGGCCAAAGGAAGAGTGCTTGCTCGGTGGTCCCTCCGCCACGAGCCCCTTTCACTTCGCTGTTCTTGGAGTACTAGACGAGAGGAAAAGAAAAACCATTCAAGACACACCCTCTCTCCCCGTCTGCTTTCCCTTTTCATGCGAAATGCTATCCACCCTAGACTCGCGCCTCCCATTCTGTCGGCTTCAGGCAGAGGGGAGCAGCACAATAACTGAAAAACGTTCCGCCCACTACTGCTTACGGGGTACACACACACACACACACACACACACACGGGCTGAGGGGGAGAAAGAGAGAGAGAGAGAGAGAGAGAGAGAGAGAGAGAGAGAGAGAGAGAGAGAGTGGAATGCATGTAGGGTGACAGCAGAAGTGTATTGGTTTGGGATATAGGTTCTTAGCGTTTTTTCATAAGTGTAATAAAAACGGCAGTTAGACATTGCAGAGACTTTAATCATCAGAAATATATTGTCCTTCATTATTTACGTCTGCCAACGCTGGAGGAACTTTTTGATTCCGCGACTGTTGTCGTTGAGCTTCGTTCGGATCTCATTTTCATCGGGAAAGAAAATTGCATGATGGCTCTTCTATAGAGAGCCGAAAAGCAGAAAATCTCAGGGCGCAGGATCATGTGAATAAGGTGGGTACGGAATGAGTTTCCAACCTCTTGTATAGTGTATTTTGTCAGTCCAGAAGAATGCGGGCGGGCTTTATCGAGGAGTAGCATCACTTCACGGGTTCCCCTGGTCGTTGTTCTTCGACTTCGTCTGCAGGAATTTTAAGTTGTTGACACCAAATGTCATCAGTGATGATTAAAATTCTGGAAAGAAATTTGTAGTGCAACACACCGTAGCTGTTCCACCTGATGTGGAATACAATCTTTTGGGGATGAGCGGGGGTCTTTGTACAGGGAGTTTTCTTTGTTATGCTCAACCACTCCATTCTTTTCCTTATGCTATCGTAAAGACACTATTTTTCGTCACCAGTAACGATAGAGCATAGGAAAGGTCAGTGCTGTTCACGAGCCAGTTGATGATAAACACCAGATATTTGAACCTTCCCCACTACAAGCAGTGGTGGAGTGATAAGAGTTAATCACTTTTGGCATTTTTTGCGTGTGCTAACTCTGGTCATTGTGGATTAAAGTTTTTAAGAGATCATGATTAAACTCCGAAAATCTTCCAGGAAGTGGAGAGTCACTAATGTCAAAACGATTCTCTTTAAAATGAGGAAACCATTTTCTTATCGTGCTCTGGCCAATGACGTCATCCAAATACAAGGCGCAAATGTTTCTGACTGCCTCCACTGCTGACATCCTCTACTGAACTCAACCAAAAGAAACTTCCTGGCAGATTAAAACTGTGTGCCGGACCGAGACTCGAACTCGGGACCTGTTCTGCAAGGTTCGCAGGAGAGCTTCTGTAAAGTTTGGAAGGTAGGAGACGAGGTGCTGGCAGAAGTAAAGCTATGAGGACGGGGCGTAAGTCGTGCTTGGGTAGCTCACTGGTAGAGCACTGTAGTGGTTAATAAAAGAGAAAAAGAAAAGAGAAAAGAAATGATTCGGAAAGGAGGGAAGAAATGGTGAATAAAAAGGGGGTTTTAAAAATGTAAATGACCGAGAAAAAAGGAAAAAATTGAAAAGCAAATCGGACTTCGTATTACAGAAAAGTTATCGTTCGGAAAAGCTTTCGTTGGGGTGGTCCTTGTGGCGTTTTTGAGCAAACGTTAAACCAATTTCCACTACAAAAATTATTGGAAAAGAACTGAGACTAACAAAATGTAACTGACAGGGGGAAATGGCGTAGATAAGAGTTCATCCTTTACCAGGTTGTCTTCTTACGTGCGGCGTCCAGTTCTTCAAAAATCTCCATTTCTGCGTGAAAAGCCTGCTCCGAAATTTTGCAGTCGTCCAGGAATCACTAATTTATACCAATTAAAATCATCTTGATACTATATGCAATTTAATTTACTTTGCTACTTCCATCCTCCGAATTTCTTAACAACTTCCACAATATTTCTACACATTAAAATCAGATCAAGACTAGCTAATAAGGTTTTTTTTTACCTCTTCATCAGATCACGTCTGCCTTAAGCTTTGGCTATCAAGAGGCAATAAAGAAACGGATAGAAAACAAAAAAGAGTTACTCTCTGCCGTCGAGCGCTCATACCGCTGCGACGGTATAATTTTTATCTGAGGGAACGAGTGTAGCGAGGCGAAATTCATAGTCCCGCTACAGCACTTGCCCGCGAAAGGCAAAGGTCCCGAGTTCGAGTCTCGGTCCGGCACACAGTTTTAATCTGCCAGAAAGTTTCATATCAGCGCACACTCCGCTGCAGAGTGCCAGGAAGTTTCATATCAGCGCACACTCCGCTGCAGAGTGAAAATCTCATTCTGGTCAACCAAAAGAATACGTCGGAAACGTTTTGATTTCTCCACTTGGCAATCCATTTTCTAACGTCCACAGCTCCATTCACTATCTCCAAATGGCAGTAAGTAAACTCAAATAGCAACAGTGAACTACAAATAAAAAAGTTACAATCGATAAATAAACCCACAGCAACTGGAATACCAACATGCAAAACAAAAACGCTACGAAATTATGTACCAACATAACAGAAATAACAAACTAGCTCACAGTTGGTACAGCATGTGGCCATCTGTCATATTAATATCGACAACGGCAGTGGTCGAGATGACGCTTCTCTCATTCTGGTCAACCAAAAGAATACGTCGGAAACGTTCTGATTTCTCCACTTGGCAATCCATTTTCTAACGTCCACAGCTCCATTCACTATCTCCAAATGGCAGTGGTGGTGGTGGTGGTGGTGGTGGTTAGTGTTCAACGTCCCGTCGACAACGAGGTCATTAGAGACGGAGCGCAAGCTCGGATTAGGGAAGGATTGGGAAGGAAATCGGCCGTGCCCTTTCAAAGGAACCATCCAGGCATTTGCCTGAAACGATTTAGGGAAATCACGGAAAACCTAAATCAGGATGGCCGGAGACGGGATTGAACCGTCGTACTCCCGAATGCTAGTCCAGTGTGCTAACCACTGCGCCACCTCGCTCGGTCCAAATGGCAGTAAGTAAACTCAAATAGCAACAGTGAACTATAAATAAAAAAGTTACAATCGATAAATAAACCCACAGCAACTGGAATACCAACATGCAAAACAAAAACGCTATGAAATTATGTACCAACATAACAGAAATAACAAACTGGCTCACAGTTGGTACAGCATGTGACCATCTGTCACATTAATACCGACAACGTCAGTGGTCGAGACGACGCTTCTAGATGTTTACAGCCTGCTTTGTTGCTACAGAGTATGCCTCACCTCAATACGCTTATGCCCTCTTCAAAAAAAAATGGTTCAAATGGCTCTGAGCACTATGGGACTTAACATATATGGTCATCAGTCCCCTATAACTTAGAACTACTTAAACCTAACTAACCTAAGGACATCACACAACACCCAGTCATCACGATCACGCCCTCTCTGTGCTCGTGTATTCATCAGAGGATATTTTCGGAAGAGTCCCGAAAAGCATCATAGGATGGCTCCTCTTCTCTATACTGGGTGTTTCAAAGAATTTTTTACAGGTTCTGGAGAGACACTTCTTACACAAAAACAATATCTAGTAAACATGGGCTATAAAATGCATACCTTGACAGCTATGAGCACTTGTTTATCTTGTGTACTAGGGTGACATAGCTCATCTATTGGCCAAGTGTTCATAGCTCTTGAGGTATTCATTTTAAAGCCCATGTTTCCTGGACTTTTGTTCTTGTTTTCGTTCATACTACCTCCTCCCAAAATACGGAAAGCAAAGAGTTTACAGTAGAAGAGATCTGTTCCATAGTATCCAAGAACAGCTCATAAAATCTTAAGATAAGTAATTTGGAGCCCGTATTTACTAGAATTTTTTTTCATGTTTTGATGGAAGGAATCTTCCGCCAAGGTTTGTGAAGGTATTTTTGAAACACCCTGTGTACGGAAATGATGTGACGATTAGAGTGAGCAGCAATCTGCGACTGTTTGCTGCTGATACTGGGGTGTACGGAGGGGTGGTGTCGCACAGTCACTGTAGGAGGACACAAGATGGCTTCAGCAATATTTTTAGTTGGTGTGATGAATGGCAGCCAGCTCTAAATGTAGAAAAATGTAAATTAAGACAGGCGAGTAAGGGAAAAAATCCCGTTCTGTTCAAATACAGCATTAGTAGTGGGTTGCTTCACAACGTCTCGGCTTGTAAATATCAAGGCGTAACGTTGCAATGCGATATGAAGTGGAACGAGCACGCAAGGACGGTAGCAGGGAAGCCGAATGTTTCACTTCGGTTTATTGGGAGAATTTTAGGGAAGTATGGCTCACCTATAAAGGAGACCGCGTATAGATCGCTAGTGCGTCCTATTCTTGAGGACTGCTCGAGTGTTGAGGATCCTCACCAGGTCAAATTAAAGGAATATGTCGAAGCACTTCCCAGGCGTGCTGTTAAATTTCTTACCGGTAAGTTCGATCAAGAGGCGAGATGTGGTGATGCACCAGTGACTCAGATGGGAATCTCTGAGGGGAATCTACTTTCTTTCGGAGGAACACTACAGAGAAAATTTAAAGAACTAGCATTTGAAACTGAATGCAGAAATATTCTGCTGCCAGCATTCTAAATTTCACGTAGAGAGCACGACGAAATGGTTAGGGTAATTTGCGCTCGTACGTAGGCTTAAAGACAGTCGTTTTCCCTCTCTATCTGCCAGTGGAACATGAACGAAAATAGCTTGTATTAATACAAGGTACCCTCCACTATGCAGCATATGGTGGACTGCGGAGTATGAATGTGAATTTAGATATACCCTGTGAATGAGGTGTATAATATGTAGATGTGGATATAGCCTGTGAATTTATATGGAAATGGAAATGATCGTATGGCACTGTTGGCCGGGAGGCCTCATTCGGGGGAGTTCGGCCGCCGTGTTGCTATATCATTTTTAGTATCGCCACATCGGCGACTTGCTAGTCAATGATGATGAAAATAATGATGAAGGACACACAACACCCAGTCCGCTGCCGGGAATCGGACCCGGGCCCCCTGCGTGATGGGCGGTAACCCTACCGTTACGCTACGGAGGCGAACTGTGAATTTATAAACACAAAAGGACTGATATAATGAGTAGCAGAAGTATGATTACCGATAAACTTATAAAAACTGTGGACCACGAAGAAGAGTAACTGAAGGAATCCTACCATGAAAGCAAAGTAACACATGCGATGATGAAGCAAGGAGGAGATAAAAAAATAAGCGACGAAAGGAAGCTTACGAGTGTGAATATGGAAATGAATATGGTTAAAAACGTCAAACTTCTATGAGGTAGAAAGGTCGAATATTTGAACAAGCTTCTGAAGTGGAACGTATTTCACGCAAAATTCCCTATGCATGATAATGAACTCATACTAATTTTTTCACTGTCGATATTATTCGCTCGCATTAAATGACTACAAGGATCTTAACATCATGTTTAAATACATGGTACACCAAGACACCACATAAACTCATACAAAAGGTAACCATTATACTTAATTTTCTTTCAAAAGGCCAAGCCTTGTTTCTACAGCCACAGCTTCCTCTCTTCAGCAGTTCTCTTCATCTCCGTCCCATCTCACTGACCATATCTTTTAAATAGGATGTTTTCGGTCCTCCTGTCGTTTTCTTAGCTAAGATCTTCCCTTCGATGGCTTTTTTGAGAGAATATCATCTAATTAAATGTCCAGAGAGAGCTTAGATTTGCACTGGCCTATAACTTCCATTAGCTCTTTCTCCTCTCCCATTTATCGTAGAACCATCTCATTTGTCTTTCTGTCAGTCAAGACAGTTCTTGTAATTCTCGTCCAGGACCATATTTCCGCAGCTTCGAAACGATGCTGCCTCTTTTCTGAGATGCGCTCTTGGCCTGCGCTAGCCTTCTCTCGATTATCTTGAGACATCTATTATTTTCCTCCACAACGCTACCGAGATAGTGAAAGTCAGTTATTTCCTCGAGTTCCTCACTGCTGTTCTTACATCAGTCTTATCTTCACTTCTTTTCTTGTCTATAGCCATAATTTTTATTTTATTGTTGCTCATTTTTTAGTTTTGTTATCTCATATTTAATGCCTTAAGCATTTTATTTAGTTCCGTCTCCGACTCTGCCACTATTTCAATATCATCGGAAAATCTGATGCAGTGATCAGGAATGACATTGATGTTGATTCCACTCGTCTTTCCGTCGTCGTTATTGCCTCCTCAATTAACAATAGGAAAAGTCAGAGAGGACGTCCCAGTCTTATTTCCCTACTGATATTTACTTCTTTCTTGCTACCATTAATATCCAGTTCAGTACCGTGACTTTTGTATAATGTATACTCAAAATTAGTCTGCTCTCCTTCCACTTATGTTGTAGTTTGCACATTGCTTTAAATAGTAACTTTCAGTCAACCATATAAATTGCCTTTTCTAGGTCAATAAATGCTATATGTGCTTTCTCTGTTTACTTCTAGTCTTCTTTCCAAAATCTGAGTTAGTGCCAATATTGCTTCCCACGTTCTTTTTCCTGACCTGAAACGAAATTGTTCCTCTGTATAACTATAGACAGTAATAGCTCTAATACGTGTGACAGAGGGATACTGTTCTCTAATTTGCAGTCCTTTGCATCTTTCCTCTGGGAAAAAGCAATAGTTCTACTTCTTGTGATGTTTGGTGGTATGATACCTACTTCATAACATTTCGATGTCACAGTAAATAATCTGCTTTTGATCTTTCTAGTGTTATGTAGGAGCTTTGAAGAGATATCATCTAAATCCCTTTCTGTATTTGATTTTAACCTGCTTAATGCAAGAAATACCTCTTCCTTTACTGTCGGTGGTCTTCTATTGTTTCAATCAATTCGGTTTTCGTCTTGCATATACTGATATAAACTTTCAATTTCAGCACCACTTTACAGGTCTTTTGAATATTCTTTCCGCCTATCAAATCTTTTATGTCAAACAGCAGCTTCCCATTTTCTTCTCTCACAATGTTACTCTTGGTTCTCTGACTTTGCTGCAACAATTTAATCTTGGAGTAACTTTCTTCCTGTTTCCCATATTTAAAGTCATCTTCTATATATTTGCTAATTTTTCGTAGCCATTTTTCTTTCTCTGAACGCCACATTGCTCCTATCTTGTTTTTGTCTGATTTTTATTCATAATAAAGTATAAAATACAGGCAACTTCGTATGTAACTATTAACGAAATCTAATAGGCATCTCAGTTTTAATATATGGTTTATTCACTTAGTGGTCACTAAACGCACTTATTATGTAAAACGATAAACAACTGACGTAAATTTTTATACTCTTCTGGTGTAACGCAACGTCTTATTTTTACAACAAAATTTCTTCCGAAGATACACGTGAAAATGCCAGTTAACAACAGGGTTTGTAAAAATTGTATCTGTATTTGTTTGTGGTGCCAGCGAAATTACAGGCGACGGCAGAATGACTGTGTTAGCGCCTTAAGTTCGCTGTTGATAATGGCTTCAGTTTTATTCCTTAATTTTGACAGCACTACGGTAATAAACCACAACCTGAAAGTTGATTTGGAATGGCGATTTCGCGAGCACTTCGGTGAGTACTATAATCTCTCCTAATCACTATGTTTCCCGCGAGTTGCTGAGAGAATGTTCTTGCACACTCATAGCAGATGAAAAAACACGTGAATATAAAATACTGATACAAGTACACAAAAATAAATCTTAATCGCCATTAGACCTGTAAATTCGTGCTTAGCGAATGTGTTTTAGAAAAACAGTTGTCGAGCTCTTCCGAGAATGGAATGCCTGCAGTAAATAAATAATAGCTTTCTGGAGAAAATCTAAAGGTTTTACTCCATTTGAAGCAAGAACTTGGTGAAGAAGGGTGAGATAATTTCATTTCTCCAGAAAAGGCGTTTCATTTCATTAGAGGAACAAAAGACCCTGTCTGTCTGTTCTGTGGACTCTCACTTCCCGCAATTTCCTGCTGCAAACGACTACAGAAGCGAGTCGTATCAACAGAAACGGCGCAAGTGAAAAGACAAAGCCCGCGAAGTAAGAAAAATGCTTTTAGAGTGGCAAGCAGCAGCGCTACGGTGAAACAGGAAACAGCGGAAGTTGTGAGACCTGAATAAGAGATATTTCAAATTATAGCATGGAGTTTGTACACAGTCTATAAAACATTCTTCTCTTTAAATCTGTTCTACAAGAGTGCCAACTTAGAAAAACTGAAAGAAATTATTCGTTTATCACAGATATCAGTAAATCATAATCTGAATCTTACTGCCATTCTCATGTAAGTGAGATGCTTCGTAGAAAGAAATATCTGCAGTGCAAGAGTATACTTAGTCGTCATTATGAGTCCGACGAAATCAACCAATATTACAGGGTTTTGGAAAAGTATCAGCGGAGGCTACAAGGAGCGTGGGATGGCGAGAACCAGCTGAAATAAAATCTCAGTACGTCTTCAGGTTCAATGATTTTACTTTACTTTACCAACAAGAATGACATTATTGCCTGCCGCTCGCGGTCTCGTGTTAGCGTTCTCGCTTCCCGGATTCGACTCCCGGCGGGGTCAGGGATTTTCACCTGCCCCGAGATGATTGGGTGTTGTTGTGTCGTCTTCATAGTCATCATTCATCCCCGTTACGGTCGGCGGAAGGCAACGGCAAACCACCTCTTTCAGGACCTTACCTAGTACGGTGGTGTGGGTCTGCCGCATCGTTCCCCAACGCTCTATCAAGCAGCACAGGACTTCATTTTATTTTCCAAAGAAGTTATTATACTCTTCTCTGGTTTGGAGTCGGATCTTCCAATTCACACAATATTTCGGGAGTCTAACTGGCTTTCATATTCAGGAAAAGAGCTTACGTCCAAACTTAAGGCATTATTGGCTAGGTAGTTTCAACCGCTTACTTGGAAAGGTTTTCGTGTTGGCGCACAATGCCACCTTTTCTTCTGTGTGCGTAAGTGTATCTGATAGGTGACCGTAATTGATGTATGTAGCGTGGTGTGATGATGATGATGATGATGATGATGAAATGGGAGAGGGTGAAAACCTGTGCCGGCGCCTAGTCTATTCTTCTCCAACAGCACCAAGGAGACCGCTGGAACGTCTCCATCATAGAACGCATCAATATAACGTCACATACCCTCACCTCATGTGACACAGCGGGGAGACTCTGACTTTAATCCAGGACACTTGGGTAAGAGTGGTGATCAGAAACTTCACATCATCACCTCTCCTCACCTTTGTCGTAAAGGCTAACGGATACAAACAATAGCATGTGTCGTACCCAGGCGGCTACCCGCCATAGTATTGGTGACTCCTGGCGTTCTGAAACTCCGGTTTATCTGACAAGAACAGGTGTATCCAACGAAGCAAGGCTGTTGTGTATCTTCACCTGAGACGCAGCGCTTGGTTCTGGCCCATAGAGGTGTTTCACTACACCTATTAGAGGCTTATAGGCATTATATAAGAGAATGAGTAGCTAAACGTTTGATAAGAAGTTCATGAACGGGAATGTATCGTCTGAATATAAAATAAATTAGGAAATCCGATCACTTTCAAATTTGCCTCTTCACGGAACGTTAAGTGATAACATAGCTGCATAATGCAGGTATCAAGAACGTTTCAGGGATCGTCCAGTTCGTCAAATTTCTTTTTTTTCCTACTACGACAGTGTGTGTGAGTAACTGGCGCCTTCTCAACTAGGAAAGCTAACTGTGGCTCTCCACGGACGCACAGTAGGGTTTGTGGATCGCGTGAATGAAAGCATGCGTCGCAGATACACCTAGTGCAACGAACAACGTTGAGCCTTGGTAAAATTTGCTGTTTTGAAGAGCACCCCGCAGCGTCTAGTGTGAAGTAGTCGCCCTCCGTTTCTGGCGGTGGGGCCGCTGTGGCAATCGCAGCTTTGGTGTCTCCCTCTGACGGGAAAGGGGAAAAGTTGCCTGTTCACGTGCATTTAAGGGGCGCTATGAACTCGGCAGAGTCAGTCGGAGGCAGTTGCTCTGCTAGGTCAGTCGGTCAGTCTGTCAGTCTCGGCGAGTTTGGTCAGTTGGTCAGCCGCGTCAGTGTGCGGCAGTTAGTGTCTGTCCGTCGTTTGGATCAAACTTTAAAGCCAGCACGAGGCGACGAGTCTGGGCCGTTGGTCAGCCAGGTCAGTGTGGGCCAGTCAGTGTCTCTCTGTCGTGCGGAGTGCTAGTATGTGTTAGGCCGCCAGTCTGCTAGAGTTTGCTCAGGCAATGGGCATTGGCGGTTGGATCGATCGGTTGGTCGGTCGCGCACTGGGACACACGATGACTTGTCCGCCTGGAGCGTCGACGCATGTGAGGTCGAAGCGTGAGTCCAGTGGGCCGCGGCGTATAGCGAGGCGTAGTGGCTTCGCGGTCGACACGAGAGCAACAGGAGTCAGCCCACGACATCAGTCTGGCTAGCGCGAGCTGCGACGCCGTGAGACGGGAGATCGGCGCGCCTACATGCGGCCTTCGAAGCGGCTGGCAGCGGACGGTTCGGGAGACCGTTTTGGAGGTGTTGCACCAGGTCATCGCCAGGTAAAAGTTATGTGATTCGTGATATGTTGTTTCATTTACTTGTTAAATTCTACTTGTGTTCTTGGACAGTCTCCCGTCCCCAGATCGCTCGTCTGTCTCTCGTCCGCATTTTGTTAGGCAGTATCTGTCTGTCTGTCGGTCTGCCGTACGTTAATAGCTGCCTCTCTCATATTTTTCGGATTCCGTGTTAACGAATTTATTGCTTAAGGACCGAATTCTTGAAATGGTTTTTATCTTGCGAGGTGGTATGTGTAATGTAGAGCATGTTGTACATTTTGTGTAAGTCTGCATTTTATGGCTTTTATTGAAAGTCACTTTAGGTTATAAGGTTGCCACCCTTCCACCGTAAGTACTTTAAAAAAAATTGCGCTTTCGGTGGTAAATAATTTGAGTGTTGTACCATTTCCATCCCTCTTACGGGGTGCATAGTTCACGTGTTTGTGTGAGTTGTTAAAAATTTTTAAAGTAATCTGGCGTGTTGCAGATTTGCACCAGTGTACTCTTTCAGACGTTGTTGTGAGCGGTCATGACTACAGCCGTGTTGAAAGGAAGCAGGCAAGCTTCTCAGCACGAAGGCTCATACTATTAATGTTGTTCTTTCTGCCTCTAAATAAAATTGTAACTTGATATTTCGAGCGTGCTTTTCTGCTTATAATTTTAAATCAGTTTTTAAAAAACTTTTATTAATAAAATTCACATTTGTTAAAAGTAATTTTATTTTCCATCAGTTTCTTCCTGGCAGCTACTTCCACGCTCACCTAGTGTGATTGTGTTAATGTTCTTGATGAATCGCTAGTAAATACAGTAAATTCCTTAAGAAAAGATTCTGAAAGTAAATTTACGGTTCAAACGTGCTCGCCGCGTGGGGCAGTTCCTGTAGAATACCCAAATCTAAGATCATAGACTCCGCTATGTGCGTGCCGTGAAGCTGGAAAATTCAGTCATCCGACCTTCGAAATTCAACATCCAACAGGTACATTACTGGACATAGATTCCCAACCAAAATCTTGTCTACATCCTCTGTACAAACCGTAGAAGCCTGTAACCGGTACATACGAGACAGTATGCATCAGTGTTTCCGAAAACGCCGCGCATAAAAAAGATTTTTCCGGGGCTTATACCTTGAGTTCTATTGGTGATAGAAAGGTATGGACAGGTGTTTTGGATATCCCTTGGGATAGTGACAGTTTGTATACCCACCGAAACGATCGTGTTACTGTTACTTTCCTACAGTACAGGTCTATTTTTTAATATTACACACTTCCTCTAGCGTAAGCAAACGGAGCCAGTCGGTTGATTGTTCTTTTAAAAATTGGAAGTGGTCTACGGTTGGCTTTAACGGGCGTATGTAGTTCATGAACGGTTCCCGTGGAAACCCAATAAAGACGTTTTCACCATTTTTCTCGACGTCGGCAGAGGGTATCTAAAACAGCTGCAGCAATTTGCTCAAATTTTAACGGTATATTCTCTATGAATTTATCTAGAATTCTATCGTTTTCGAAATATATTTATGCATTATCGAAAAACACTCCAAAAACGTGGTTGTTTGGTACAACTAACCCGCGAATTTCAAGATGAATTTTCCTAATATTCCGAACTCGAAAGTTCTTCAAAATTTTCTTCATATGTTCATCCGCTTCAGACATGCAGAGGTTCTAAATTTTCCTACTTGCACATGTAAAGTACGCATATAAAATCCTGTGTGAGACGAAGTTTATAAAGTGGCATACACTATATGATCAAAAGTATCCGGATACCCGGCTGAAAATGACTTACATGTTCGTGGCGCCCTTCGTCGGTAAAAGCTGGAATTCAATATGGTGTTGGCCCACCCTTAGCTTTGATGACAGTTCCACTCTCGCAGACATTCGTTCAATCAGGTGCTCGGAGGCTTCTTGGGGAATGGCAGTTCATTCTTCACGGAGTGCTGCACTGAGGAAAGGTATCGATATCAGTCGGTGAGGCCCGACACGAAGTTGGCGTTGCAAAACATTACAAAGGTGTTCTATAGTATCCAAGTCAGGACTCTGTACAGGCCAGTCCATTACAGGGATACTACTGCCGAGTAACCACTCCGCCACAGGCCATACATTACGATCGTGCTGAAAGACGCAATCGCCATCCCCGAATTGCTCTTCAACAGTGGGAAGCAAACAGGTGCTTAAAACATCAACTTACGCCTGTGCTGTGATAGTGCCACGCAAAACAAGGGAGCCTTGAAAAACACGACCACACCATAACACCACCGCCTCCGAATTTTACTGTTGGCACTACACACCCTGGCAGATGAAGTTCACTGGGCATTCGACATACCCACACCCTGCCATCGGATCGCCACATTGTGTACCGTGATTCGTCACTCCACACAACGTGTTTTCCACTGTTCAATTGTCCAATGTTTACGCTTCTTACTCCAATCGAGGCGTCGTTTGACATTTACTAGCGTGATGTGTGGCTTATGCGCAGTCCGCTGGACCATGAAATCCAAGTTTCCTCACCTCCCGCCCAACTATCATAGTACTTGCAGTGGATCCTGATGCAGTATAGATTTCCTGTGTGTTGGTCTGGATAGATGTCTACTTATTACACATTAAGACCCTCTTCAAGTTTCGGCGGTCTGTGAGAGGTCGGTCTGTACGCTTTTGATGTACGTTTCCGTTCACTATCATATCGGAAACAGTGGACCTTAGGAGCAATAGGCGTGGAACGAATGAATAACAGCACAGAGACAGGGGAGACAGGGGAGACAGGGGAGACAGGGGAGACAGGGGAGACAGGGGAGACAGGGGAGACAGGGGAGACAGGGGAGACAGGGGAGACAGGGGAGACAGGGGAGACAGGGGAGACAGGGGAGACAGGGGAGACAGGGGAGACAGGGGAGACAGGGGAGACAGGGGAGACAGGGGAGACAGGGGAGACAGGGGAGACAGGGGAGACAGGGGAGACAGGGGAGACAGGGGAGACAGGGGAGACAGGGGAGACAGGGGAGACAGGGGAGACAGGGGAGACAGGGGAGACAGGGGAGACAGGGGAGACAGGGGAGACAGGGGAGACAGGGGAGACAGGGGAGACAGGGGAGACAGGGGAGACAGGGGAGACAGGGGAGACAGGGGAGACAGGGGAGACAGGGGAGACAGGGGAGACAGGGGAGACAGGGGAGACAGGGGAGACAGGGGAGACAGGGGAGACAGGGGAGACAGGGGAGACAGGGGAGACAGGGGAGACAGGGGAGACAGGGAGTAGCAATAGGACAGAACGAAGGAGACTGTGGCTATGGGACAGGAGAGACAAAAAGATAACGACGCTGAGTGAGTGAGTGAGAATGGACAAGCGGCAGTGGGTGGTATGAGCGACTTACAGGGATGAGCTTGAGGGTGCGAGCGAGCTACCATTAGAGGAGTTTGTGGGAGCGAGTTGCTTGTTAAAAGGAGCGCGAATATGTTCGTGTAACCTTGTAATGTTATTCTTGAATTATATTTCACTCTGTTTCTATCTTCCGTCAGACAGAAGATTGGTCTTTTTGAAACTCTCTGTATTAATAAAAATTTATTTCAACATTATATTGTGTTATAACGAGAAAATTATGCAAACAAAACTTTTATTGTGGTCGCTTCAACAGTGTGTGAGACTAGGTGATCGCATTCCAAATAACTCGACCATCCAGTAAAAGTTAAAAAACAGCACAATAACAGCTGTGCATTGCGGATAATGCGATACGAAAGTCCGGAATATTTTGTTTAAAACACAAAAGGGTGTGGAGGTCCTGAGCTATGCGCTGTGCGAAAGAAGCGAGGGGTGTGTGGGTATGGGCGTGGGGAGGGGCGTTGGATGGGGAGCGCTGCGGGAAAACGGCATGTGGGCGTTTTTCCAGCCCGTTGAATGCGGAGCGTGTGTCGAGTCAGCACAATGCAGCTCCGTTTTGTTTCGGCGTATTTCGCGAGTGCATTTCGTGCTCCCAGCTTAACACCGCTGTGGGCCAGCAGGCCCCGCCTGTTGCACGAGGCGCGCACCGGCTGCCTGATGGGAATTACCGCTCAGGTCCATGCTGTTTCAAGTGGGACCTTCAGCTCAAGCGCGTTTTTCGACTACGGGAAAGCGCAGCTACTTAACGAGTAGGTCTGTACTAATTACAAGATTTGCTGCAAGCTTATTTGTTACTCCTCTTAGTCTGAGATCCCCGAGTGGACTACTGTCTACTCACTACATTCATTTTATAACAACAGTTTTGATTCCTCAAGAGGAAATACAGAAAAAATGTGTTATGCAACGAACGGATCTTATTATTAATAAAAAAAAGGTTATACCTCATCATATACACAGCAAAAAGAGACATGTTGTGATGAATTTAAAACATTAGAAATTAAGAAACCTGACAGGTTTCGTTTTCCGTACTCTCCGACATGACCGCTGTACGTATCATTAAATGTAATAACTCAATGGTTAAAGTCAAACATCATGCAAGGAATGAATGTATTGCTCACATGATGCGTTTCGGAATTTATCCATCACCAGATATCTAAAAACAAAAGACAACTTTTTTTTTTTTTTTTTTTTTTGTAAAACCTAACAATGGATTGCTGATGTGTTATACTTTGTAAACAGCTAGCACAAAACTACACACGATCGATTGCTGCGTGTAGATTAACGTTTCCAGTGGTATGTGAAACGGAACATTCGCAGACTACTGACATAATTCTGCAGAGTGTAGGCCAAGAAGACATTTCTGCCGTCAGGTAGCATTACAAAATTTATAGTGGCGCCAAGGACCATCAAGTACTGTATGTCTGATAGCTGTGTAACAACTTGTTGTAACAGAAAGACTTTCTTTATGCGTATGGTAATGACTTTAGTGATAAAAAAATATTTGCTAATTCACATCGTCGAAAGCTACAAACACAACTACTGTGCGATATGACAAGCTTTTATCATCGCGTCTCAGTCAGCCTGAATGCAGAACTGCTGATTATTAGAATAATGGTCTCCTGTCTCCTGAATGACTTTGTCACATTCATGTTGTCATTAGATGTGTCCTCACATAACTACTTGACAGGCAAGCATGATCAAGCGTTCAGTGCAAGCACGTACAAATAACTTGCCAACCAAGCTTGTACAACTATCAGATTGTGCTTCGAATTTGCGGAGCTCGGAGTAAAACGATTTTCTCGTTTTGGTCCGCTCTGCCGCTGCGATGTGAAGAAAGGAGGAAGCGTGATACGACCTGGAAAGACTAGTTCATAACACGAAAAAACGTATTTCATTATGTTTCCATTAATTTTACTTTGCAGAGGATGGATCATATGTCCACAGGATTGGTCCAACTACTACAGAATCTACAAAAACCCGTTGATTAAAAAAGGAAGAAACAATCAGGAGGCAAGTTTTAACGCCACAGTGGCAGCAATATTGCCATATCTCAGTTGTTGAAGGTGATATGAAGACTTCTGTTTTTTCTTTCCTGTAGTTGAATCTAGAAGAAAGTTTTTGGAAATTTGTGTTAATTTCCTGTGGGACCAAACTTTTGAGGTTGTCGATCCCTTGGCTTACATACTACTTATTGTAACTTAAACTACTTTACGCTAAGGACAAAGCACACACCCACACCCCAATGGGCCCCCGAGGGAGGGCTCGAACCTCCGGCGGCGGGGGGAGGAGGAGGAGAGGAGGAGGAGGAGGAGGAGAGGAGGAGGAGGAGGAGGAGGAGGAGAGTCGAAAGCCGCGCGAACCGTGGCAAGACGCCTAGACCGCGCGGCGATTCTAGAAGAATTTATCTTCTTAGGAACGACACATGTATCTGACAAAGTTGACTGCTTCGTGTTTTGTGAATAGTGTAACACATCCATAAACCGCGTCGTGACAAGCTTCGGTTTAATGCTCATAAACAAAGCTATCTTTCATATACTCCAATAAACTTTGCTGGCAATAAGCGACTCATTTACATCAGATTGCTTGGCAAATTGCTGGTTAAGAAGATTGCCTCTCAACTGACGTATTCTTGTACAGGGCTGCACATTCCACCAAGCCATATCTACACTCATAGTGCGCAAACCACCGTCACCATACGGTGCATAGCGGTGGGTAACCAGTACCACTACTGGTCAGTTACTATCATGGTGCACTGGCAGACAGAGGGGGGGAAATACTGCTGTCCGTATGTCTCCGTATCTTATCTTCGTGGTCCTTACGCGAAATGTCTGCTGGCAGCAGTAGGAGCGATCTGCAGTCAGCTTCAAATCTACATCTACATTGGTACTCTGCAAATCACATTTAAGTGCCTGGTAGAGGGTTTATCGAACCACCTTCACAATATCTTTCCATACGAGCTCTGATTTCCTGAGAAGATTCCGACGCAACGAAAAACGCCTTTCTTTTAATGATGTCCAGTCCAAATCCTGTATCATTTCAGTGACACTCTCCCATATTTCGCGATAAATCAAAACGTGCTGCCTTTCTTTGAACTTTTCCGATGTACTCCGTCAGTGCTATCTGACCGCGCAGCAGTATTCTAAAAGAGGACGGACAAGCGTAGTGTAGGCAGTCTCCTTAGGTCTGTTACATTTTCTGAGTGTCCTGCCAATAAAACGCAGTGTGGTTAGATTTCCCCCACAACATTTTCTGTGTGTTCTTTCCAATTTAAGTTGTTCGTAATTGTAATACCTAGGTATGTAGTTGAAATTACGGCTTTTAGATTTGACAAATTTATCGCGTAACCGAAGTTTAACGGATATCGTTTAGCACTCGTGTGGATGACCTCACACTTTTCATTATTTACGGTCAACTGCCACTTCTCGCACCATTCAGGTATCTTTTCTAAATCGTTTTGCAGTTTGTATTGATGTTCTGATGACTTTATTAGTCAATAAACGACAGCGTCATGTGCAAACAACCGAAGACGGCTGCTCAGATTGTCTCCCAAATCGGTTATATACACTCCTGGAAATGGAAAAAAGAACACATTGACACCGGTGTGTCAGGCTCACCATACTTGCTCCGGACACTGCGAGAGGGCTGTACAAGCAATGATCACATGCACGGCACAGCGGACACACCAGGAACCGCGGTGTTGGCCGTCGAATGGCGCTAGCTGCGCAGCATTTGTGCACCGCCGCCGTCAGTGTCAGCCAGTTTACCGTGGCATACGGAGCTCCATCGCAGTCTTTAACACTGGTAGCATGCCGCGACAGCGTGGACGTGACCGTATGTGCAGTTGACGGACTTTGAGCGAGGGCGTATAGTGGGCATGCGGGAGGCCGGGTGGACATACCGCCGAATTGCTCAACACGTGGGGCGTGAGGTCTCCACAATACATCGATGTTGTCGCCAGTGGTCGGCGGAAGGTGCACGTGCCCGTCGACCTGGAACCGGACCGCAGCGACGCACGGATGCACGCCAAGACTGTAGGATCCTACGCAGTGCCGTAGGGGACCGCACCGCCACTTCCCAGCAAATTAGGGACACTGTTGCTCCTGGGGTATCGGCGAGGACCATTCGCAACCGTCTCCATGAAGCTGGGCTACGGTCCCGCACACCGTTAGGCCGTCTTCCGCTCACGCCCCAACATCGTGCAGCCCGCCTCCAGTGGTGTCGCGACAGGCGTGAATGGAGGGACGAATGGAGACGTGTCGTCTTCAGCGATGAGAGTCGCTTCTGCCTTGGTGCCAATGATGGTCGTATGCGTGTTTGGCGCCGTGCAGGTGAGCGCCACAATCAGGACTGCATACGACCGAGGCACACAGGGCCAACACCCGGCATCATGGTGTGGTACATCCAAACCGTAGATGAGCGACTCAGTTTCTAACAACCTTGGAGACATCACTTGAGAAAGTGAGAAATAATACAGAACACAAAAATTGTTTGAGAATGTCATTTCTTTTGCTTGCTTTTGCATTCCGTTGCGGTAGTATCGCTCCCTTTTTTATGCACGCCACCTGAGTAGGCCGGCCTTCACGTCTCAACTTACAGAGGCAAGCTGGGAAAGGCGCACCACCATCTTGTTCTACAAGCGGCTAACGGCAGCGGGCTACGTCGACAACTCGCTGATCCTTGGGACGATGTTCGTACAAAAGGGGATCAGTTTCCCCTTTTTACACATTTGATTCTCAATCTTAAGTGGGAACTGGATATGTTTTATCATACGCATTGTACACGTATATGTGTGTTGTTTATGTTCTGTTGCACGAGTTCTAAGGCAAGAGATAGTAATATCTGTTTAAAATTAAAGAAATGGGCAGTTGTAGGAGAATAAACAGGGCTTGACGTAAGATTTTCTGGACAAATAATGTACGAAAATGAAGATTTCAACGATTAAGACGGACAGTTAGTGAAAAAGGTGTTAATAGGTGGAACAAAGGAGTAAAGAAAGTGTGATTTCAAACGAGATACACTTGTTTAGATTTTGCAAGCGATATATGTTCGTAGAGGAACTAATGTGTGACACATAACTGACGGATGGATCTGGATTTCTTATATTTATAAGACTTGACATGGTCAAGTATGTAGCAAATAGATCTCAATTTTCAACGCAAAACTTTTTAACTGCCTAGATCGCAAATTTATACAGAGATATGACCTGTTTCTATTGTGTTAGCAATCATATCAGGACCATTAAAGATCGTTATCGCTTGTCACTAGTCAGGTGGTGAACAATCAAGGGCTGATTCATTACAACTCAGTACTTTATTGTACATCTGATAAGTTATTGAGAGGAATGATATTTTTATGATCTGAAGATGACTGCAGGCACATTCTAAATCAGAGATGTAATTGTAAAAATTTTCGATGAAGACAAAAATAATTTTTAGAGTTTTACTGAATTACGCTGAGGAATGATGGATCACGAAATAGTATTTTTGCGAATGCATTTCACATCTGATTGCTTCGTCTATCTTTTCTATTTAATAAAGGATTGTGCTCCTACAATTATGCATCGGTCGTAGCTATTAAATATTGAAAATTGGCGATTGCGAGTAAATTAAATATATTAGGTTCACCTGAATATTCCATAAGATGATGGTCCGAGTTCATTTGTACTGTTTAATAAGATCTGCCTGATTAGTTCAATTTGTTATGCGAGAGTGACAACAATCATTTTAGTATATATTCGTGGAAAATCAAGAAAGGAATCACGTCATCGTGGCAGAATTGCAACATCACTATCCGTCTTCTTAGTCCACAAGGAGGGAGAAACTTCTTCGAAACGCACTGACAGCAAAAGTGAAGAAAATGAACTGTGTCATGTGTACACAGTAAATAAACACTTCCTTCTATTATGTAGAAAAACTTAGATGCAAACTCTCTGGCAAAATTAGCTGAAAACTGACAGATTTCGCACGCCAAACTCTCAGATGTAATTAAAAATGACATTTCACATTAATTAGCGACATATTTAAAGATAAAATTCTTCGCAACCAATAATAAACTAGTTAATGGAATGCAACATTCCAATTTTAGATATAAAAAACTATGATATTTTGTAATACACACATCAAAATGAGTTTTGCATTACCTCGGTTAAGAAAATTGGAATATAGATCAAAACAAAAATCATTTCCGCCCGTTTTACTGCTCATGAAAACGTCACATTGCATGTTGTAGCATCAGATAGCGAGACTTTCAGAGGTGGTGGTCCAGATTGCTATACACACCGGTGCCTCTAATACCCAGTAGCACGTCCTCTTGCATTGACCCATGCCTGTATTCGTGGTGGCATACTATCCACAAGTTCATCAAGGCACTGTTGGTCCAGATTGTCCCACTCCTCAATGGCGATTCGGCGTAGATCCCTCAGAGTGTTTGATTGGTCACGTTGTCCATAAACAGCCCTTTTCAGTCTATCCCAGGTATGTTCGATAGGGTTTATGTCTGGAGAACATGCTGGCCACTCTAGACGAGCGTTGTCGTTCTCCTGAACGAAGTCATTCGCAAATGTGCAGGACGGGGGACGCGACTTGTCGTTCATGAGGAGGAATGCCTCGCGAATATGCTGCCGATGTGGTTGCACTATTGGTCGGAAGATATTCACTTATCGTACAGCCGTTACGGCGCCTTCCGTGACCACCAGCGGCGTACGTCGGCCCCACGAAATCTCCCCCCCCCCCCCCCTAAAACATCATGGAACTTGTACCTTGCTAAGGCGTTTTGTCACGGTCCGAGCGGCTCCCCCTCTTGGGGATTCGAGTCCTCCGTCGGGCGTGGGCGTGGGTGTGGGTGTGGGTGTGTCGTCCTTAGCGTAAGTTAGTTTAAGTTAGATTAAGTAGTGTGTAAACTTAGGGCCCGGTGACTTCAGCAGTTTGGTCCCATAAGAACTTACCGCAATATCAGGAGGTTTTAAGCAAACTGAAGGAGCTAGCAGAGAATTCGGAACAGGAGCTTACGGCCTTGATGGTAGTCCTGAGTCAGCGAAAGATTCGGAATAACAGGACCAACAAAGCATTTAGAATCACCCTGCATAAAGTGCAGACCTCCACAGTGACACTATCCGAAGACCTTGCAGGCGATTAAATATGAGAAGCCACAGAAGTAAATGTGTCGTCGCGACCTGCTCGTTTACGGCAGTTGTCAGTGAGACGTGCGCAGCTGATGTTCAGCAGAGAGCTCCCTGCCGCTAGGCGACCTCCTGGCTTAGGATGACGTCGCCGGTTGCTGACAGGCCGACCTCCGGCTGCCCGCTATCCTTAACGGCCGGACGACGTAAACACGGGCACCGAGGCGCCGGCAGAGCGACCCACACACGCACTGGGGCCGGCCGCACCGCAGCCACACCAACTGACAGCAGCACCGCGGAATGCTGCATGACGGCACCCCGGTACACCAACTGGCAGATATAGGTCGAGACATTTCTGGTGCAACTAAACTCGAAATTGATCTGGACATTACTAATTAGTAGGTCAGGCATAAAACTGATTATCACTTTGAGAACTCTAAAATGTATGTGAATGGTCTTTCGCATTCGAGCACCCTGTCGTACAGAACATACACTGATAAGCTAAGACATTACGGCCACTGTCCACTGAGAGATTGAATGCCGCCTGGAGAAGATGCGGGCTCGCGACGCGGTAAGGAAAGTATACAGGGTGTCACAAAAAGGTACGGCCAAACTTTCAGGAAACATTCCTCACACACAAAGAAAGAAAATATTTTATGTAGACATGTGTCCGGAAACGCTTACTTTCCATGTTAGAGTTCATTTTCTTACTTCTCTTCAAATCACATTAATCATGGAGTGGAAACACAGCAACAGAACGTACCAGCGTTACGGGAAATGTTCAAAATGTCTTCCGTTGGCGAGGATACATGCAACCAGCCTCCGTCGCATGGAATCCCTGATGCGCTGACGCAGCCCTGGAGAATGGCGTATTGTATCACAGCCGTCCACAATACGAGCACGAAGAGTCTCTACATTTGGTACCGGGGTTGCGTAGACAAGAGCTTTAAAATGTCCCCATAAATGAAAGTCAAGAGGGTTGAGGTCAGGAGAGCGTCCGCCTCTACCAATCCATCGGTCACCGAATCTGTTGTTGAGACGCGTACGAACACTTCGACTGAAATGTGCAGGAGTTCCATCGTGCATAAACCACATGTTGTGTCGTACTTGTAAAGGAGCATGTTCTAGCAGCACAGGTAGAGTAGCCCGTATGAAATCATGATAACGTGCTCCATTGAGGTGGAAGAACATGGGGTCCAATCAAGACATCACCAACAATGCCTGCCCAAACGTTCACAGAAAATCTGTGTCGATGACGTGATTGCACAATTGCGTGCTGATTCTCGTCAGCCCACACATCTTGATTGTGAAAATTTACAGTTTGAATCGAGGAAGTACAGTACATACTGACGAAACTAAAATGAGCTCTAACATGGAAATTAAGAGTTTCCGGACACATGTCCACATAACATCTTTTCTTTATTTTTGTGTGAGGAATGTTTCCTAAAAGTTTGGCCGTAACTTTTCGTAACACCCTATATAAGCGGAGCAGAGAAGAAAGGGGAATCTTTCAAGCGTAAATGGGGGAATTCACTGACATCAGCAACTTCAAGAATGGGGAGATTTGTTATGGCCGGCATCTAGTAACGATCATCTTGGAAACGGCTTACGTTTTTGGCTTGCCACGTGCTCCTATCACGACCACGTCTGAAAAATGGTTGACAGAATGTGAAACTACGGGTAGGCCACAAGGTATTGGACTTCCACATTTCGAAACAGAGCCTCGAAGCCAGAGGCTTGCCTCTTCTGTAAGGCAGGACAGGCGGCGATCTGTCGCAGATCTCATGACAGAGTACTAGGCTGATGCAGGCAAAATTTTCGAATCAGGCAGTTATGGGCACATTCTTTAATTTGGGGCTCTGCAGCAGCCAAACCCAGCGTGTTCCTACACTAACCCAGTGATATTGTCAATCACAACAAGATATCGAGATTGGATCGTGGATCAACGGAATTTGGTCGAAAGAATCGCGTTTTTTTGTATTCTTGCTACAGCAAGTGGATTCTTCGTGTCTGGATACCCCATCATCCAGGCGAATGGATGCCCGGAACATGCACCGCGCCGTGGACGCTGGTCGTTTAAGGCATTGTTATGGTGTAGGCGAGATTCGCCTGATCTACCTGTGGTAGTAAGGCGATATGACAGCTGTGCACCACAAACCCCCTGCAACCCTCCACGCTTGGTCTTTCAGCAGGATAACTGTCCTTGTCACAAAGCCAGAGTCGTGCTATTGTGGTTTGAGTAGCATGAACGAAAGCATGTACACGACTTCGCTACCAGATTCGCCTGATTTGAATTCGATGGATCTTATCATCGGGAGCCATGTACACGTTTAGATATCACAGCACCAGTAATTTACGAGAGTTACGTACCTGTTCAAATGGCTCTGAGCACTATGGGACTTAACATCTGAGGTCATCAGTCTCCTAGAAGTTAGAACTGCTCAAACCTAACTAACCTAAGGACATCACACACATCCATGCCCGAGGCAGGATTCGAACCTGCGACCGAAGCGGTCGCGCGGTTCCAGACTGAAGCGCCTAGAACCGCTCGCCCACACCGGCCGGCTACGTAGCAGTGTGTACGCATACCTACAGATGTCTACTCGGGGCTTGTCGAAGACTTTCTACGCAGAATAACAGCTGCAAAGCGTTCCAAATGTGGTCCAGCCCGCTATGAAGCTGGTGGTGAAAATGTCTTAGTTCGTCAGTTAAGTATTGGAGTGATGAATACTGAGCTTAGCCCAATCGTCGCTCGGCCGATTGACACCGGTACAATCTGTCGGTATCTTAAAGGCGTTCTGGTGTGGCTCGAGCAATAAAAGACCTCTGTAGGGTACTAAATGCCATTTCCTATCCGTAGATATGAGAATAAAAAATTAAATCACAGATACAGTTACTCATACATGGACTGACAACGCCGTACGACCAGAGGAAAAAAAAATCATAAATCGGTAGGAGCTGCTTCACGTTCGGCAGCGTCACTTCTTACTTTCATAAAACTAACCCTAACATACAACTGTGAATCATCATAGACATGGTACCGATGTAGTAAAAGTTAATAATCCAAACAATGAGCCACATTGTGAATGAATGCCCAATCAGACGCTTCCCTGGTGACACTAAGAAGCTCGATCAAGTATCCGACGAGCCACTCCGCTGGATCGAGTCAATCAGCATCCGAGTGTAGTCTGAGCCGTTTTAAAACTTGTGTACTGTATACAATTTCACATGTTCATTTATATATATTTCTTTGTTTTTCCAAATGTGTATTACTGTAATTGATGCATACGATAATAATAATAAGTACTAACATTAATCACCAATCATTACTTTAGAAAAAGCATGAGATGGGGGCGTTGGTCTGACTAACGTAAATAAATTGGAAAATTGAAATAAACTTCAAATGTTCAGGTATGTGTGAATTCCTAAGGGACCAAACTGCAGAGGTCATTGGTACCTAGACTTACACACTACTTAAACTAACTTACGCGAAGAACAACACACACGCCCATGCCCGCGGGAGGACTCGAACCTTTGACGGAAGGGTCCGCGCTATCCGTGACGTAGCGCCTGAAACCGCGCGTCTACCCCGCGCGGCAAATGAACTCTTGGTTTATTAGAATTAGAATAATTACTACAACGAACTCTCGCATATATTAATATCACATGCAGCACGTAATATAGCTGCATATGGCTCTAGTCCTGGATCGGAAATATTGAGAAAATAAAAGAAATATTTGCCCCCGCCGACCAGAGTGGCCGAGCGGTTCTAGGCGCTACAGTCTGGAACCGCGCGATCGCAGGTTCGAATCCTGCCTAGGGCATGGATGTGTGAGAAGTTCTTAGGTTAGTCAGATTTAAGTAGTTCTAAGTTCAAGGGGACTAATTACCACAGTAATTAAGTCCCATAGTGCTCAGAGCCATTTGAATCATTTTTATTTGGCCCTGTTACGTGAATGAAAAAGATAATTTGCTAACTCCTGATCGCGCGTTAAATATTGAACGTTCTCTTGTCCTAGCATGTCACCATCGTTAAATGTCATCTCCGAGAAACAATACTTCCACCTTCTAAAAGATTTTTTTTCTCCTCGTCTAATCTTAAAACATCAGTGTGCTTAATTGGAATTACATTTCGATTCGAGAATTCCGCTCGGTGGAATTTTTTCTAAGCGGGAATATTGTCAGTTTTGCCAGTGGGTTAAACTGATCGGCACGTGTATTTGAATGCGGCGGCTTATGACATTTCCACACGCGTCCGGCCCAAGGTTAGCCACTCACTCAGCGCTCAAATGTCAGCCAGGCAGCTGGCGGAGGGTTTCGAAACGACTGACCGTAGCAGCGGGGCGGAAGCGGCGCCGAGGCCGCAGCCGCCTCGGAAGTCACTCCTCTGGCTTCCGTCTCGCTGGCCCCGCCACCTAGCGACCGCGCGCGGAAGCTGCGGTGATACTGCCGCCGGCGCGCGGATGTGGAAAAACAAACACTGGAATGCAGTATTACCTGCTTGTGTCGGTTCGGTAAGGGACGCCCTCGGCCTGCGACATGAAATCGCTCCACTAGTCAGCCTTACGGCACTACAACATTCTCGACTTCAATGTCTGCATTCGTTTTGAGAGTTCCGTAAATGGATCGGTAAAAATGCAACCCGTATGGGATCCCTGTGTTGTCCGTATGTCTGCCTGTCAGTCAGTCTGTCTGTCTGTCCAAAACTATGATTTTATCTTGGAACTCTTCCATTTGGTCCATGTTTGCATAGAAAACAGTAATATCAGAAACTGAGTCCGCCTTGATGCAAAACACCTTGTTATTCGTTTATTTCTTTATTCTCCCAAACTTGTTTCAGTGACAAACATCACCATCGTCAGTGGTTCTTTTTTTAAAATCTAAAACATGCAGAAAATAGTATGGTTACACAAACACAGTAGCACATTATTACGTTTTTTACTATTCGTTTTTTGAAATATAGTTTACTATGGATACTTTCATAGTATCTTACTTACTGTATGTTACAGCATGTTTTAAGCAATTATTGTCGCTGTTTGCGATATATTTTCTGTGAGCGTTCTTTCTGTTACCGTTTTTTACTTAGCGAACATCATGTCATCTGCAACCATGTGAGCGGCTGTTTGTGGTGTCACCGCCAGACACCACACTTGCTAGGTGGTAGCCTTTAAATCGGCCGCGGTCCGGTAGTATACGTCGGACCCGCGTGTCGCCACTATCAATGATTGCACACCGAGCGCCGCCATACGGCAGGTCTAGAGACTTCCTAGCACTCGCCCCAGTTGTACAGCCGACTTTGCTAGCGATGGTTCACTGACTTCTACGCTCTCATTTGCCGAGACGATAGTTAGCATAGCCTTCAGCTACTTTATTCGCTACCACCTAGCAAGGCGCCATATTCAGTTAACATTGATATTGTGAATCATGTACTGTCACGAGCGACGTTCATTATTAATGGATTAAAGTTAAGTATTCCACCAGCTACGTCCGTTTTTCTCAATTCTAATTCCCTTGTCATGTTCCAGACCTCACGCCAGCCTGCGTGAGCTAAAACTCGTGTATTTCAGCCTCCTTAGTAACACGGTGTTGGCTCTCCTGCCAACCACAACACTGTTAGTAAACAAATACAAAAAAGGTGAACTTCGTATGTCAGCAATATAAATTTGGGGTTGCAGAGGACATGATGTTCGCTAAGTAAAAAACGGCAACAGAAAAAACGCGCACAGAAAATATGTCGCAGACAGCGACAATAATTGCTTAAAACATGCTGTAACAAATGGTTCAAATGGCTCTGAGCACTATGGAACTAAACTGCTGTGGTCATCAGTCCCCTAGAACTTAGAACAACTTAAACCTAACTAACCTAAGGACATCACACAAATCCATGCCCGAGGCAGGATTCCAACCTGCGACCATATCGGTCGCGCGGTTCCGTACTGTGCCACTTCGGCCGGCGCATGCTGTAACATACAATAAATAAGGTAGTATGAAAGTAGTAAACTGTATTTTAAAAAACGAATAGTAAAAATTGTAATAATGAGCTACTGTGTTTGTGTACCCATGCTATTTTCTTCATGTTTTAGATTTAAATCCCTCTGATGATGGTGATATTTATCGCCAAAACTAATTTGGGAGAATAAAGAAATAAACGGATGACAAGGTGTTTTGCATCAAGGCGGGCTCAATTTCTGATATTACTGCTGTCGTAAACTCATTTTCTCAGGAAATGTAAACGTATCAAGTTGAAATTTATATCACATATTAACGTCTACTGCGAATTGAAGCATTTAAGTTGGTGCAGTCAAAAGATACGGCCATTTATGTCAGATATTTTAATACTTGAAAACTCACTCAACAAAACCTACTGGGTATCCCATTCACGTAGAATCATGTAATTTGCCGAGGAGCTAGGTTCCACACTGTAACAGAAGGAAAACATCCTAAACTTGTTAATTTGTAGGGATATGAGACGAAAACAAATTATTTTGTCATTTGTTACTCGATTCTTGTGTGTCCGTCTGATAAGACCAATTTTTCGCATGATTGGGTAGTCGAATGAAGTTGATATTTGTATCACATACTAAGGCTTGTAGTCCCTTGACGGTTCCAAAGGTGTGTGCTTCTAAGTCAATGCCATCAAGAAATAACACCATTTATGTCGCATATTTCGATACTCGTAAAATCACTCATCAAAACCTAAGGGTACTCCCGTTCGTCTAGAATCATTAAATTTGGCAAGAAGAAATGTTTCAGAATGCAAGTAAAAGAAAGAAATCTGAAAATTGTCAATTTATGATTGTATCAAACGCAAAAAAGTTTACTTTTGTTGATTGTTATGGGACTTCAAACCTGAGAGGCAGTCTGTGTGCCCAGGCACTTGCTGTGAAGCACGTAATAGACTCAAAGAGGACCCTATGACACGTTCGTTTCATGGCACGACACTCAGCAAAAATTTGTGTGAACTCAGTATGACTTACATCGAAGAGTTTCACAGTGCAGTTCACCCTGTCGAACATGAAAGAAATGCCGCCGTCTTACCAAAGTGGTTACCGCGACTGCCGAGAGCATGATTAGCTCTGCTGCAGATTGCCTTCTTCCGGTATTTAGGGACCTATCAAGCGATTGGCGAATCGTGCCGGCGGCGTATTCTCATTAAACAACGAGCGGAGAGCTTGGGGCGGGGAGTAATCATCCTTCTCGCTCCCCTTTAAACTCTCCCGTCTCTCTTGCACAGCTCCTGCGCCTTCCCATCAAATCTTCCTACTTGCTAATTCCGATAGCAGGGTTACGACAGCACACGGAGGATGGAGAGCTTGATTTTCATCAGACGCGGCGTCTCACTTACTGCCTCGGTTCTTCGATGGTAGCACGGAGCCCTTAATTACAGAGGGGAAAATATGGCATCCACGGGAGACATTGCAAGAGAACCTCTTCGCAAAGTTCACATATTTCTTGTCGCAGCTTTGTCGTATTGGTTTCCGGAATGAAATTATGGTGCCCAGATGAGTCAAGTGTGTGCTTCAGACGCCGTTCTGTACTAAACATTTTTGCGGCTTGTGTATGGTGTGAGGGTGTAATGATAAATGAATAGCTTTGCCAGACTAAAAAGCAGATAAAGTAGTGAAACGTTTTAACGACAATTACACGTGTTTTTCATTTACACCTAAATTATTAATTAAATTTTTAAAAAATGAATCTTAATCGGTTCGTTGAGTAGTGAGAATAGGGCACAGAGTGGGAAAAATACGTTTATAAAAATTGTTGTATGCCTACTACAAAGAATGCCTGATTGACCATCCAATTTTGCGTTTCTGCGATTGGAGTGCCGGCCGGGGAGGCCGAGCGATTCTAAGCGCTACAGTCTGGAACTGCGCGACCGCTAGGGTCACAGGTCCGAATCCTGACCCGGTCATGGATGTGTGTGCTGTCCTTAGGTTAGCTAGGTTTAAGTAGTTCTGAGTTCTAGGGGACTGATGACCTCAGAAGCTAAGTCCCGTAGTGCTCAGAGCCATCTGAACCATCTGCCATTGGAGCACTTGGATGACTGACTGACTGCAATGATTTAAGAACAAGAGGCACGACGCATCTACAATCAGACGTTGTCCTGCCAAGAATCAAGACAAATATGACGTTTCAATATAGCGAGTCCTCGGATTATATCCATTCTGGACTGGCGCCTTTACAGTAGCGCCATGCCAGGGCTATTGTAGTCATCACTACTGCTGAAACTGACCTGTAAGTGTACTCGATTTATTTCGAAATAGATTTGGTAGTTTGCAGTTTTTAAACCGTTCGCAGGGTTACAATCATTTACTCCGTGGTTTACAGTTTCCTATTAAATTGTTTTGTTAGCCTGTGGCGTCGAAACATTTTATTGCAGTCATATGCTCAATCTACGGCCTCCGTTGTGACTGTTTTACTGATAACTTAATTTTCCCAGGTTACTTTTATTTAGGCTTCTTGCGGTGGTGCTTCACCTGAGCCAAATTATGAGACTAAAGTGCGCGTCATTTATGTTGGCGGCCGAGTTTAGGTTCGTTCTGCACATCTGACATCAAAAAACCCAGTCAGCCAATGAACAGAGAACGACGTTGCCAGCTCTCGACTGCAGTGCATAGCATGGACGAGTGTCTTCAGTTTTAGAAACGTTCAGTCATAAATAAAGTAATAGAAGAAAAGCAATGTCTTGATAGACTTTCTTTTAGAGAAAGTTTGGAAAAAGCATTCTTTACACCAATTGCTTCATATTCTATTAATTAATTAAACGAAACAAGCAATAAGACTCCTAATTCAGGCGATAGCAAGGAAAGGTGTTTGAATCAACCTCACGAACCACTTTTTCGCAATAAAAAACATCGGTAATTGTTTATTTCCTATTGTACTTCGACGAAGGGTGAGTAATTCATAGTCACACCAGCAGTGTTTGTCAGTATTTTGCGTGACGTGTTAGACTCCTCATGGCGTTCGTAGTCAGACGCGCTGCGTTAGCGTAACGGTTAAGGTGATGGGCTTCTACGCGAAAGGTTATGAGTTAAAACCTTGTGCGGTGCATCATATTTTAATTATTTACAAACAATATCGAAGTGCCTTACTTCACGAATTATATTCGTTTGAAGGCAATTTTTTGAAATTTCTAGTGCTTTGTCCCTTCATTAACCCTTTCACTGTTGCAGACACGTGCTCCCCGCATTCCGCTCTGTGCGCGATTTTGTCATCACTACAGTGCTTTCAAAATTTGGTGCAATGATTTACTATATTTATTGCTGCATAATAACTGCGTTGAACATCGAAACAAAATTAAGTCATTTATGGGGGGAAGGTATCAGTCAAGAAGACGTGTAAGAGTCAAATTTTTGGGGCAAATAGTTTTTGTGAAATCGAATTATAAGTGTGTCAAAACAGTCGGAACACGATGTGTCTGCACAGGCGAGCAGTGCAGTGACAAAATCTCGCACAGCGCGGAATGCAGGGAGCACCTCTTTGTAGCAGCGAAAGGGTTAATGCGGCCGTGGTGGCTTTACTTCATGAACTGCGCGCTCCCCCATAAACGTAAGCTTGCGAACTATGCTATACTATGGCGCTGCTTCTATTGGCGCGTGCGTCGTGTGGAACTGGCAACGCAGCAATCTGCCGCGTCTGGGTGGGCGTGCGCCAGCCGGCAAGATAAAAGAATTGAACTATAGTACACTTCTAGGCTCAACTTTAACGCTCTGACTGGAGGCGATGAAATAACTTTTAAATGAAATCATCCTTTTTTTAAAGAATTGGGAACTGCCACGAGATTGCGTCTACGAATTCTGTGGTCGACGATCGTCTAGATGTCCATTCATCTTTCTACAGCCCCTTCAGACGATACGTGGGCACTCTACTTCAGACTACCGAGGACAACGTCTCAACGTACACTCAGTTGCAATGTTGTTACGTGTTTGAGGATTTTCAGTGATATGAAAATTTATTTTAGTACAGTTGAATCGTACTGGCTGTGTTTTCGTTCATGCTGCTTCTTTAAACTGTTTTTAACCCAACTGTATCATGAGTATTTGCCGTACCTTTTCTGTCCGCCAGCCATATCGGAGTGGCTGGACTTCTTCGTAGCCTCTCCTCCTGCATGTCTACCACAGCTTGACAGCGACATAATATCAAAACAGGCCAGTAGTGAAAAACAAACAAGCATTACAGTCGACGACAGAAATTTAATGTCAGAGATGTTAATTACATGACAGACCAACGACGTGAGTTTAACTCTAGTCATTGTTTGTGTTCAGCATTTGGATTTCGTATCACGTTGTAATTATTGTTGTAGTAGTACTACTATTTCATTATTCTCGAGTTATAGGTTACAGGATGAGACACAAGGGATATACAATACCCTCTGTTATATCTGACGCCGCGGCTACTGTACTTGGCTGAAGACGGTTTACTTCCTGACTCCGGAAGATGGAAAGTAGCTCAGCGTGTCACGGCTAATTGATTCAGGTAAGCGGTGTCGGTACATGGCGTGCCGCATAAAATACGGCCGTATTGTTTCCTCCAGTAGGAGGGAGTGCGGAAGGAGAAGTAGATGAGAAGAGCGGCCTGCTGGCACTGTGTGGCCGGCACGCCACCCGCCAGCCACGGATCGAAGCGTGGCGCTCCAGAAGAACCGCTGGCCGGCTGAGCCAAACAGAGCGCTGGAACTCCAGCCCAGCTCGCCGGAGCACGCTCACTTGCCCCATCGTTTCCAGCGCTGCGTCTCTGTCTTACTATATTCTGTATGTTCTGCTATCGAAGTATATACAGGGTATAAACAATTTCCAGCCAAGTGCACACACAAGTGACTCCCCGTGCTAATCTCTAAGTCTATAAATACTATAAACCTTGGTTTACCTTACCGTAATCTATCTTTTAAGGTACGTTGTATGGTCAGTATTGCCTCACGTGTGCCTGCATTTCTCCGAATTCCAAACTGATCTTCATCGAAGTCGGCTTCTATCGCTTTTTCCATTCTTCTTCTGCAAACAATTTGCGTTAGTAGTTTGCAAATATGACTTATTAAATTCATAGTTTTCATACATGTCAGCAGCAACTTTGGAATTAGAATTATTATGTTCTTCTTGAAGTCTGAGTTTATTTCGCCTTTCTCATACATCTTGCACACCAGATGGAAGGCTTTTCTCATGGCTGGCACTCCCAAGGCTTTCACTAATCCTGAGGTAAAGTCGTCTACTCCAGGGACCTTGCTTCGACTTAGGTCTTTCAGTGGTCTGTCAAACTCTACTCGCGCTATCATATCTCCCGTCTCCTCTTCTTCTACGTCCTCCTCCATTTCTGTAACATAGCCTACATCTCCTCTGTGTACACCTCTATATACTCTTCAGCATTCCCTTCTTTGTGTAGTACGGTTTTCCATCTGAGCTCTTGACAGTGATTCACCTACTTCTCTTTCTTCCAAAGGTTCTTTAATTTTTTTAGTCAAATATGCTTCTTGTGAAATGTGATACCCCTCTTCAGGAATCATACATTTTTCTGGCCTCTCAATACTCCACCGTTGCTCACAGCAGTACGTAAGGGTCCAGGGCTTCAGTGAACCATGTCCATCCCTGCATGCAGTTTGTTTCTCCTCTGCACGATGGCATCTGACAGCAGGACGATGCAGTGTGTCACACAGTTTACGCGCGTCATTCTAACAGAACGGGATGAGTTTACCGTACTCCACTGACCACCAGACTCTCCGGATTAAAATCCAATCGAGGATCTGTGGGACGATCGCGAGAAACCTAACGTAGCTGGTCGCGGCACAGGAGCCGACATGGCTCCACATTCCTGCCAGTACCTTCGACAAACTCACTCACCCTCTTCCGCCACATATCGCATCAGTCCAAGAGGTTGTTTTTTCAGGCTTTGGAGAGGTTCACATTAATATTATAGGACTGTGTACCTTTCCCTAATTCACGTAATATTCTACAAATCAATAGCTATCTTGTACTACACACTTTCTAGAGTAGCCTATGTTCTTCCTCAGTTTTCTCCATGCCGAATTTTATCAAAATCGGTTAGTCACTAAAACGTAACAGACGGAGTAACATTCGCTTTTAAAATATTAGTATGAATGAAGCTTTCAATTGTGATATTTTTTACGTGATCCGATTTTGATAAAAATAAAGCCTATACGGCGCCACAAGCTATGCTCGAGTTACGTATGGAATCTCTATGAAAATTCGTCTAGTAGTTTTGGAGATGCGTGTTCAAACACATTGACACTACAGTTCCACTGATTTGTTATTAGCATAGATCTAGTCTATAGTATTACATGCAGAGGTATAGAAGAAATAGACAGAAACTGCACATAAGTTAAGAGAATTATTAATTTTGCAAACGATGTAGACGTAAAATAAGCTACATGTCAACGTCAATGTTCGGTCCATTCCAGCGTGGATGAAGAACCCTCAAGGAAGTCCGTCCGTTTTCCCTTATAAGAGCCGAAAGGACATGTGCTGCGAAAATACTGACGGGTTTTCTCGGTGAACTTAAGTCACAGTCCAGAGAAGAATATTTCTTGATTTATGTAGTGAATGTGTGCACCTGCCACTTCATTCAGCATCTTATTCTGTGCCGAGCACAGCAATAAAATTATGTGCGGTTAGTATATCACAGAGAAAGTTTTAGGAATTAATAATGTAGTCGATGAGTCGTCGTATTTAGGTAAATTGAAGATGACTACTGGATCACGAGCAGGAGGAGTAAACACGCGAATAAAAAACCGCCTGATATGCTCATTCTGAAATTAGAGAATAATTTTATCTGACGACCCGCACAGTTCTCTCCCCTCCCCCTCCCCCCATTCTTTAGCACCGTTCACTGTAAGACACAAACAGCGAGCAACAACGATCTTTTATTATTTGTATTAAAAGATGTGGCACAAGTAGTGGTCCCAACAGGTGTGAAATACGTTGCGCAATACGGCTTCCGGATGCAAAAAAGTCAGCCCTATGGAAACCTAGAAATAACCGCAGTGTATGGAAATGTGAAGAATGACGTTTCAGTTTGAAAATATTGCATATGTTTAAGGGCGGTCGAATGAACATTCAGATGAAAAACGACCAAGGCGACCTTCATTTATGACTAATGAACTCAAATCGACGATTTAAGGGAAAATTCAACAGAATAGACGTTTCAGTATCTGGATCGAGCTGTTGCTTCCCAGAAATTTCAAGATAAGATATTCCTCAAATTCTTAGAGTGTGCTAGGTCGGTTCCTGGACTTCAGACAGATGAACACAAAAATAACGAATAGGTAGCTACACTGACTTCTCTCACTTGATGCGAGATTCTGAATCACTTTGTTACTAGAGACGAGGCAAGGATTTTGCATTACAGCTCAGACGAAGCACCAGCCAATGTAATGCCGTGATACACTATCCCCAACACCATAAGAAAAAACATTTTGAGCATCAAAGAGATTGTGGCCATAGTGTTTTGGTGTGGAAAGCTCGTCATACTCATCGACTGTACGCCTAGATGGGAGGCCATCAATTCGGCGACCTACGCTCACACCATTCACTGACTTCGCGGCACAGTTCAGATCAGGGTTTTTGTAACCTAACCCGTCTCAAAAACCCATAAAAACCCACAAAATATTTAAAAGATTCCGCAAAAACCAATAAAACTCAACTACTTTTAATTACAAAAATTTAATTAACATGCATAATGTTACATGCTAAGCCTTACACAAATTAAGAACAGACATCATTTGTAGAAGGCAACTATTTACCGTCACAATTTTATTAACATTCTGTTTTAACTTTTCTTGCAGTGTAAAAAAAAAAAGTTAAATAACATTTACAGAGAAAATGTAAACATGATTTGCAATCGTTGTGATTTTAAAGTAGAATTTACTGCTTTTTGAAAGCACATAGAAATTTATACATCTTCACAAATTTCTTGGGTCTCTTCTCTCCTAAAAAGCCTGAAGGCGAAGGAGAGTGGATGCAGTGCTGATAGGGCAAGAAAAGTTGAATTAATGAAGTGGTTGTACGAACGGGTTACTATTTAGAATAAACTAATTAAAGGAATTTAAATTTAACTATTTAATCGTCAATGCAAAAAAATCCTAAAATCTAACAAACCCAAACCTAAACACACAAAAACCTCATTTTATCAACTTGGTAAGTCTTTTTTTTTAAATGGTTTTTTCTCAACCCTGAAACAAATGGTGTGGGCTTTCGCCCAGTGGCACTATGCCTCTTCACGATAACTCTCGTCCCCTGTGTTGTGCTAGCGAACGATTTTCTTCTTCACTTTACCTGACATATTTTGTAACATTCTTCTTATAGCTCGGTCTTGGTCCCAAGCGATTACAATTATTTCTCACAAACTGATGAATTTTTTGGTCGGAAAGCACTATGAAAATGAAAACAAACTAACGCAGAATATCAGTGATTGTTTCAACAACTTGGTGGCAACTGAGTACGCAGAAGGCATACGAACGTTTGTGGAGGGCTACGACATATATTTGAATCTGAGCAATGACTACACAAAAAAAAGACAAGAGATCAAAATATGTTGCAAATAGTTTTTCTTTCATTATATTGAATACAAATTCCTGGAGATACTAATGTTCTTCGCTTTCAGAATAACCTTCGTAGGTTATTGAAAGCCAGTCTCCGATGGGGCTAATAAAGTACTAGCGGGCTTGACTAGTGACAATGGCATATGGGCTTTCCATGCTCAGTGGGCGACGGACAGATGTACAGTGCCTACGAAAACAAATTGATCACTGAACAGAGAGGAGTGAAAGACGAATTTATGACTCTAATGAAAATGAGATGGAATTAGGCGGGACGCGCACCTAGTTTTAGCTGGCTGCTAAAGGAAGGGACACACCGAAGCGACACGCTAGTGGAAGGTAGACAGACGACTTTACAGGACATGTGGCAGCGACGTAGTTTTATGTAGAATAGTTGAAGGCCACAGATCAGAAGGGTCATTTATCGAGTTGTATCAAATGGTGCTTACGATTGTTGAAGAACAGTCTTTATAGTGAAATTTGTAAAATTTATCGCTGTTTCATACTTATTTGCAGTGCACAGTGATTGCTACTGAACAAACGTACGTAACGACATGGAGGAACATGTAGCATATCAGTGACCCAGCGACGAGAGAGACTGGTGTAGCGCTTGACTGTCGAAAAATATTATACTGCGAGTGCTAAAAGTGTTTCACATGTGCAAAGAAAGAATTGTACCGAGAATCATCCGGAAAACCAGCACAGCTATCGTGAAGTGTTTCTGCAACCAATTTGTGTTACGCAGCGCTGCTAAATGAAAAATGCAGCGAAAAACTGGAATTTGCCGCAAAACTTTACCCAGTCCAAAGCAGAATTACATATCAGAATTTGTCGCTTCATTTTTAAATGTATCTGATTCACTGAAAATAAAGAAGAAAGATAATTAATTGTACTCGAGCCACGAATTTCATATATTGGCTCGGCTATTTCATTTGATTTATTACTGCATTGTGTGTACTACAGATCCCATTGTTTCCGAAGTAAAATGGATGTTTGCTAATGAAACAAGAGCTCTAAAGAGGAGACTGGAGCAAGCACGACGGTGAAAGCCGTATTCCGCCATGATAAGGAAACGCCAAGAATAAAAGGAAGCCGGCCGGAGTGGCCGAGTGGTTCTAGGCGCTACAGTCTGGAACCACACGACCGCTACGGACGCAGGTTCGAATCTTGCCTCGGGCATGGATGTGTGTGATGTCCTTAGGTTAGTTAGGTTTAAGTAGTTCTAAGTTCTAGGGGACTGATGACCTCAGAAGTTAAGTCCCATAGTGCTCAGAGCCATTTGAACCATTTTTTAATAAAAGGAACGTGAGAATTGGAAACAACAGCGAGAGACCAGGTTTTGCCGTAAAGATCATCTGAAGGCTGAAGGTTACTATAGTGATTAATACATCATGTGCGTACAGGCAGTACTTAAAGTAATGTGTATATACTTTCTACAGTATTAAGGGAATAATACGAAAAAAACTTTTTACTAAAGTGACGTGACGAAGGATAATCATTTTTGAACTGAATGGCCTATGTTGTAGTAGTATCGTCGCTGAGTTTATTTTTATCATTATGTAATCGTATAGCGTGCAAATGAAATGTGTGAACTGCTGGCACGCAGTATTCATTATCAAGTATTCCTTCACACAGTTGCCATATTCGCCAGTTAACGTGTTACTCTTAACGGGAAAATCATTGTGAAGAATTCCTTTTGCATAACAGAATATATAAGCGATATAAGTGATTCGTCCCTGCGGATGAATTCAGTTTTTCAGGTTTTGGTTTTCACTCTTTGCTTTCTTTCTTTCTTTAATGAAGGGGAAGAAACACATGCATTTCTGAGAGATACGTTTTTACATTTTCTTGTGGGTGGCAATAGAGAAAGCGGAACGTAAGTTGCATTATGGTTTCTCATAATCAATGTACATAAGATACACCGAACTCGTTTTTCCTGCTATGCCTTTGATATCATTTGTTACGCCAATGCCATATTGTACATATGCTCAACTGTCTAATCCTTGGATTCAAACAATGTTCAAATGTATCTGGTCATTTCTGAACTACTTGAAACGAAGTAGACTTGTTATAAAATTTAACGAAGTTGGAGTAAATCTCCGGTGGTGTTAAACCGTTCACAACAAAGAGTTCTAAGACGGTAGAATTCTGGTTTAACCATTAGTACAAAACACACGCAAAAAGACTACTTAAGAGTCATTTGAACAAAACCATTCAGCTAAAAAAAATTTCACACGCGACTTCCGTCATCAAGTAACATAAAAAAATAGTTTCTTTGATATCAGGGTCATCTACGTCTACAGTATGGGCAAAATAAACTGGCATGAGAAATGTATGATGCTCCTTAAGATAGGCAGCCCAGCAAATCTACACACAGGGCTGGTGCCGAAATTTGGGTATTCTATCTAAAGGTGCACGACGTATTTTCCAGGACAATTTTACTTTGTCCGCTATGTGCAGATATACCCTGCAAGCCATTCAACAGTGCATAACGAAGGGCATATCATATCAGTAGTATCGATGTTATTTGCTATTTCATTGGGGTATACAGCGAGAGGAAAAATAACTGTCTGTCTGTACGTACTCTAAACTCTTATCGTTTTCTTATCATTCATATACAACGTGCAGCATAGTGGCAACACTGTTTTCTTCGTATACAGAGATTTCGCTAGAACTACGTAGCTTTTCTAGCAATGATGCTCATTGACGTTCTGTGAAGATTTTATCACATTTTGAGCAGTCACCGCGAAACACGCCAGACATCATGATTGCTGCACAATTTCCAACGACCTGATACATCCCACGGAACGTGATTGTCATCGTGATTTGTGACTTTAGCACTCTCCAGCGACAGTTCTAAGATGCATTTGGGGCAAAAATCACAGTTTCTTTACGAAAACAGACATGGGTAAATAGCTGTAAAAACTTTATTCGTGAATGTTGAAGAGTAGCGGAAAAAATCACAAAGAAGGTTTAGGACTTGTCTGTGGCTTGAACACCGAATTGCTGATAGAGGAGTGCTACATAATGCTGTGTAACGATCTGAGATACATACGAGAAGTTATTCATTAACTCAATTCAGTCTTCATCCCACATTCCGTACCAAAGTGAATATACCGCGCACAGTGTCTATTTCATCAGTTTGCGCATGCATCGTATCCGTATTCTCTATGTTGCATTGACTACTTCCACTCTGAAGTAACATATTTTGTCACATAGATTTCAATATCAGAATTCGTTACGTAATTTGATTTGAATGGAAGAAGAGATTTTTTCGAAGCTGTTCACAATCATTGGAATGCATAGAGAATACTTAAAACCAAGATATAAGCGTATATATTTAACAGTTTCACCACTGCAAAAACTTCCATTGCGCAACTGGTTTTTACTTTCTCACGCGCACTGGACGTCACGTTAAGCGTCACTGGCGAAACATTCCAGTTGTTTCTTTTGCAACAATAATTTCAGCAAATACCTTACTTATAATAAATGTCATCCACTTTTGAGATAATACTTCTATTAAGTTAATAATGAAGACCCAGAATCACTTAGAATGCAAAAGATGGAAAAATATGTTTCGTGGGAGATGGACACGCACTTGATACCATTGTTTTGACAGGTCACAGCTCATGACGCTATCAACTGTACTGTAGCTTCGACATGGCAGCTAGCCCTCCGGATTGGCACACACTAGTTAAAGATTGCACACTGGTCAGCCAAACTATTATGACCACCTGCATAGCTTGTTTGTTTGTCTCTAGAAAGAAATGCATCACTGACTCTGGGTATTAGGAATCGGAAAGTTTGTTAGTAGGCTTTTGGAGGTATGTGGCATTAGATGTCTATGCACAGGTCATGTAATTCGAGAAAAAAAAAAAGGGCGGCTGATTTGCGTACGTGGTGATGGGGCCTGACAGTGACCCGTAAAGGTCCCATAGGATTTACATCAGGCGAATCTGGTTGCTGAAACATCAACGTGAGTTCGCTATAATGCTCCTCAAACTGCTATAGCACGGTTCTGGCTCCCAGACACGGAAAATTATACTGCTGAAAGATGACATCGCCATCGGAGAAGACATCAAGCATGAAAGGATCCAGGTGGTTCGCAGCTGACAGCGTGTCTTCGATTAATAACACAGGTCCCATGCAATCTTAGGAGAATGTCTCCCATAGCATAATACTGCTCCAAACAGGCTGCGTCCGTGGCGTTCTGAGCGTTTCGAGCAGCCATTCACCTCGATGACGGTGTTTGTGGAGACGACCATCGACATACTGTAGCGAAAGTATTATTCACCCGAAGAGCCGACACGTTACCATTGATCTACGGTCGAATCTCGATGGTCCCGTGCTCACTGCAGTCGTAATTGACGATGTCGTTGTGTCAACTTGTGAACACATAGGAGCGTTCTACTGCGGAGTTCCATGTTCAAGAACGTAAGATGGTGTGGTACTAAACACTAGTTCGTACTCCAGAGATGCCACAGATTGCCATCCATCCTACCTTACACAGCAGACAAACTTACGAACCCCACGTCCTGTGAAGAGTCATGGACGTCCAACCATTAAGCACATATTTGTAGTTCCACTCTCCTTCTACCTCTTTCAGTAGATGGCCGCGACAGCAGCATTTGTACATTCGATTAGCTTCGCCGTTTCGAGGTACTCGTTCACTGGTTCTGCGTGATAACATTCTGCCCTTTGTCAAAGTAGCTACTTTCAATGGATTTCCCCATTTGCAGCCTACATCTTCGCTAGGGTGATCCCCCTTCCGTATCTGGTCCGCTTACATACTTCGCCACTAGGTGGCATCCAACGTCGCGGTGGGCAATGGTCATAATGTTTTAACTTACCAGTGTATCTACACTGAAGAGCCAAAGAAACTGGTACACCTGCCCAGCATCGTGTAGGGCCCCCGCGTGCACGGAGAAGTGCCGCTACACGACGCGACGTAAACTCCACTACTTCATGAAGTAGTGCTGGAGGGAACTAGCCCATGAATCCTGCGGGGCCGGCCATAGCGCCGTAAGGGTACGAGGGTGGGGAGATCTCTTCCGAACAGCCCGTGTAAAGGCACCCAGATATGCTTAATAATGTTCGTATGTGATAAGTTCGGCGACCAGTGGAAGTATTCAGCAGAGTGTTCCTGGAGCCACTCTGTAGGAATGGAAGTGTGCGCGTGTCGCATTGTCCTGCTGGAGTTGCCAAAGTCCGTCGGAATGCACAATGGGCCTGAATGGATGCAGGAGGTCAGACGGGATGCTTACGTGCGTGCCACCTTATGAGAGTCGTATTTAGACATATCAGGGGTCCCATGTCACTCCAACTGCACACGCTCCACACCATTATAGAGCCTCCACTAGCTTGAACAGTCCCCTGCTGACACGAAGTGTCCTTTCATGGGGGGTTGTCTCCGTACCCGCACGTCCGTCCGCTAGATACAATTTGAAACGAGACTCGTCCTACCAGGCAATATGTTTCCAGTCATCAATAGTCCAATGTCGGTGTTGACGGGCCCAGGAGAGGTGTAAAGCTTTGTGTCGTGCAGTCATCAAGGGTACACGAGTGGGCCTTCGGCTTCGAAAACCCATATAGATGATGTTTCGTTGAATTGTATTCTTTTTTTAAAAAAAATTATTTATTAACACAAAGGCGCTGCTGTCTTTTCTCTGCTGCCATAGGCCATTAACACCATATTTCGTCGCACTGTCCTAACAGATTCGTTCGTCGTACGCTCACTTTGATTTCTGCGTTTATTTCACTCTGTGTTGATAGTCTGTTAACGCTGCCAACTCCCCACAAATGCCGCTGCTCTCGGTCGTTCAGTGAAGGCCATCAGCCACTGTGTTGTTCGTGGTGAGACGCATTGATAACATTTCATATACTCGGCACACCCTTGACACTGTGGACCTCATAAATTTGAATTCCCTAACGATTTCCGAAATGGAATGTCCCACTTGTCTTGCTCCAATCACCAATGTCTTAATTCCCATCGCAGGGCATAATCGTGTCTGAAACATTTTCACACGAATCACCGGAGTACAAATCATAGCTCGGCCAATGCACTGCCCATTTACACTACTGGCCATTAAAATCGCTACACCACGAAGATGACGTGCTACAGACGCGAAATGTAGCCGACAGGAAGAAGAATCTGTGATATGCAAATGATTAGCTTTTCAGAGCATTCATACAAGGTTGGCGCGGGTAGCGACACCTACAATGTGCTGACGTGAGGAAAGTTTCCAACAGATTTCTCGTACACAAACAGCAGTTGACCGGCGTTGCCTGGTGAAACGTTGTTGTGATGCCTAGATTAAGGAGGAGAAATGCGTACCATCACGTTTCCGACTTTGATAAAGATCGGATTGTAGCCTATCGCGTTTGCGGTTTATTGTATAGCGACATTGCTCCTCGCGTTGGTCGAGATGTTGGTTGGTTGGCGAAGGAGACCAGACAGCGTGGTCATCGGTCTCATCTGATTAGGGAAGGATGGGGAAGGAAGTCGGCCGTGCCCTTTCAGAGGAACCATCCCGGCATTTGCCTGGAGTGATTTAGGGAAATCATGGAAAACCTAAATCAGGATGGGCGGACGCGGGATTGAACCGTCGTCCTCCCGAATGCGAGTCCAGTGTCTAACCACTGTGCCACCTCGCTCGGTTTGGTCGAGATGCAATGACTGTTAGCAGAATATGGAATCGGTGGATTCAGGAGGGTAATACAGAACGCTGTGCTGGATCCCAACGGCCTCGTATCACTAGCAGTCGAGATCACAGGCATCTTATCCGGATGGCTGTAACGGATCGTGCAGCCACGTCTCGGTCCCTGAGTCAACAGATGGGGACGTTTGCAAGTCAACGACCATCTGCACGAACAGTTGGACGACGTTTGCAGCAGCATGGACTATCAGCTCGGAGACAGTGGCTAAGGTTACCCTTACGCTGCATCACAGACAGGAGCGCCTGCGATGGCGTACTGAATGACTAACCTGAGAGCGCGAATGGCAAAACGTCATTTTTTCGTATGAATCCGGGTTCTGTTTACAGCATCATAATGGTCGCATCCGTGTTTGGCGACATCGCGGAGAACGCACAATGGAAGCGTGTACTCGTCATCGCCATAGTGGCGTATCACCCGGCGTGATGGTATGGGGTGCCATTGGTTACACGTCTGTCACCTCTTGTTCGCATTGACGGCACTTTGAACAGTGGACGTTACATTTCAGATTTGTTACGATCCTTCATTCGATGCCTGCGAAACCCTACATTTCAGCAGGATAATGGACGACCGCATATTGCAGGTCCTGTACGGTCCTTTCTGGATACAGAAAATGTTAGACTGCTACCCTGCCCAGCACATTCTCCAGATCTCTCACCAATTGAAAACGTCTAGTCAGTGGTGGCCGAGCAACTGGTTCCTCACAATACGCCAGTCACTGCTCTCGATGAACAATATCGTGTTAAAGCTGCATGGTCCGCTGTACCTGTACACGCCATTCAAGCTCTGTTTGACTCAATGCCCAGGCGTATCAAGGCTGTTAGTACGGGCAGAGGTGGTTGTTCTGGGTACTGATTTCTCAGGATCTATGCACCCAAATGGCGTGAAAATGTAATCAAATGTCTGTTCTAGTATAGTATATTTGTCCAGTGAATACCCGTTTATCATCTGCATTTCTTCTTGGTGTAGCAATTTTAATGGCCAGTAGAGTAAATCTTGTGTAAGCGATCTGCCTATGTGCACATTGCTATCCCGTTACTTTTGTCACATCAGTGCAGTGACCTAGTGCTAGACTGCAGTGAGTCGTTATTTACTTGGTTACAAGTGACGAGTACATCGTATGTGGGAACGGCTAAGCAGCAGTAGGCATGCAGGCGGGCCGGGCCTTGCCCCGCCCCTCGCCGGCGCCCGCTGCGGGCCGGGCAGAGGTCGCGCATGTCGACGACCTGCGCCCACCCTAGCCTGCGGCGCCGCGTGCTGCGACGGTGGCGGCGCAGCCGCGGACAAGCCGGTCATTATTTCAGGTGGCACTCGTTACGTCCGGCGACCACCGCGCCGCTGTTTACGTACCTGAACCAGTGCCTGCTGCCGTATCTTTTTTACGCCTGTTCCGTAGTGCCGGTCGCGAGCAACACGCCAACCGCTGACAGGTCGTAACTCGACACATTCCGTGCGCCGCTGCAGAAACGCGACGCTGGTGTCTGCAGCCGAGTCTGACTTTGCTTATAACAAACACTCATTGCTGCTTCCGGTACTCTGCACTACGGAGCTTGGAGGGGCAGAAAATGGTAAAGGATCGCAATGTTCATTACCTCCATTCCAGTCCGTGCTACACCTTCAAACTTTATTTTCACTTACATTATTAGTACTTACGTCTGTTTCATTGTTAACGTTCAACAAAAATTTGAAAGGGAGCTATGAGATTTATTCTATATCTCTCTCTCTCTCTCTCTCTCTCTCTCTCTCTCTCTCTCTCTCTCTCTCTCTCTCTCTCTCCTCACACACACACACACACACACACACACACACACATATATATATATATATATATATATATATATATATATATATATATAATGCTTTGCTCCTGAGATAAGCATATACGGTTTTTTTGTGTAAGTACCGTTTTGAAATTAAAACAAAGTCGTGCTAAGATATCTCAATTTTATTTTTACATGAAATCCTGGACCTTAATCTACTTTTCTACATGATTTCCGTCAATATTGAGGCACTTGTCATAACGTTGTACCAGTTTTTGAATACCCTCCTCATAGAAGTCTGCCGCCTGACTTCTTAACCACTGCATCACCACTGTTTTGACTACGTCATCGTCTTGAAGACGCTGACCGCCCAGATGTGTCTTCAGGTGCAGGAACAGACGGTAGTCACTAGGCGCAAGATCGTGGCTGTACGGAAGATGATCTAGAGTTTCCCATCGAAAGGTGTGATGAGATCTTTGGCCAGATTCGCCACATGCGGACGGGCATTGTCTTGAAGCAAAACAATGCTCTTACTCAACTTCCGTGGACTGTTGCTCTGATTCTGTTGTGACGTAGGCCACCCATGTTTCATGACCCGTAACAATTTGGCTTAAGAAATCATCACCGACGTTGTGGCACCGCCCAAGGAAAGTCAATGCACTGTCTAAATGTTTGGTTTTGTGCACATCCGTCAACATTTTCGGTACCCAACGTGGGCACATTTTTCGGTAATTCAAGTGCTCGGTCACAATGTCATACAAAACACTACAACAAACATTACGAAAGCCAGCCCGCCTTATTGGCCCCTTTCTGCACCAAACTTACACTCCTGGAAATTGAAATAAGAACACCGTGAATTCCTTGTCCAAGGAAGGGGAAACTTTATTGACACAATCCTGGGGTCAGATACATCACATGATCACACTGACAGAATCACAAGCACATAGACACGTACAACAGAGCATGCACAATGTCGGCACTAGTACAGTGTATATCCACCTTTGGCAGCAATGCAGGCTGCTATTCTCCCATGGAGACGATCGTAGAGATGCTGGATGTAGTCCTGTAGAACGGCTTGCCATGCCATTTCCACCTGGCGCCTCAGTTGGACCAGCGTTCGTGCTGAACGTGCAGACCGCGTGAGACGACGCTTCATCCAGTCCCAAACATGCTCAATGGGGGACAGATCCGGAGTTCTTGCTGGCCAGGGTTGGGTGGCACGGGATACATACGAACGTGCATTGTCCTGTTCGAACAGCAAGTTCCCTTGCGTGTCTAGGAATGCTAGAACGATGGCTTCGATGACGGTTTGGATGTACCGTGCACTATTCAGTGTCCCCTCGACGATCACCAGAGGTGTACGGCCAGTGTAGGAGATCGCTCCCCACACCATGATGCCTGGTGTTGGCCCTGTGTGCCTCGGTCGTATGCAGTCCTAATTGTGGCGCTCACCTGCACGGCGCCAAACACGCATACGACCATCATTGGCACCAAGGCAGAAGCGACTCTCATCGCTGAAGACGACACGTCTCCATTCGTCCCTCCATTCACGCCTGTCGCGACACCACTGGAGGCGGGCTGCACGATGTTGGGGCGTGAGCGGAAGACGGCCTAACGGTGTGCGGGACCGTAGCCCAGCTTCATGGAGTCGGTCGCGAATGGTCCTCGCCGATACCCCAGGAGCAACAGTGTCCCTAATTTGCTGGGAAGTGGCGGTGCGGTCCCCTGCGGCACTGCGTAGGATCCTACGGTCTTGGCGTGCATCCGTGCGTCGCTGCGGTCCGGTCCCAGGTCGACGGGCACGTGCACCTTCCGCCGACCACTGGCGACAACATCGATGTACTGTGGAGAGCTCACGCCCCACGTGTTGAGCAATTCGGCGGTACGTCCACCCTGCCTCCCGCATGCCCACTATACGCACTCGCTCAAAGTCCGTCAACTGCACATACGGTTCACGTCCACGCTGTCGCGGCATGCTACCAGTGTTAAAGACTGCGATGGAGCTCCGTATGCCATGGCAAACTGGCTGACACTGACGGCGGCGGTGCACAAATGCTGCGCAGCTAGCGCCATTCGACGGCCAACACCGCGGTTCCTGGTGTGTCCGCTGTGCCGTGCATGTGATCATTGCTTGTACAGCCCTCTCGCAGTGTCCGGAGCAAGTATGGTGGGTCTGACACCGGTGTCAATGTGTTCTTTTTTCCATTTCCACGAGTGTACATTAACGACCGAAGGACTCCCACTCCGTTGTTTATCATGCATATTTGTGCCGCTATCTTTAAATGCTGTCACCCACTTTCTTATCATTTTATCACTCATAATGTTTTCTCCGTAAACTGCACAGATCTCACGATGAATATCGATCACTTTTAGGCCTTTACCACTAAGAAATCTTACAACACCCCGTACTTCACAGTCGGCGGGACTCACGATTATCGGAGGCACCTTAAACGCTCAGTACACAACGTAAACAAGGAAGAACCAGGTTGTAATGGCGTCAGTGCGTAGATTAAGGTACAGGCTTTCATGTAAAAATACAATTATTGAGATATATTGGCAAGTCTTTTTTTAATTTCAGAACGGTACTTACTTAAAAAATAACGCCTCGTATGTTTTTTCGTGCCGGCTGGATGCATTGTCATCTGACATCCGGCTGGTTCCTCGCAGTCTGACTTCCTCTCCTATGCCATTCTTCATCTCAGAGTGGAACCTACGCCCACCGTCATCAATTATTTGTTGTGTATATTCCAGCCTCTGTCTTCGCCAACAGTTTTTATCCTCAACGCCTCGCTCTGGAACCATGGAGGCTAGTCCCTGATGCCTTAACAGATGTCCTGTCCTTCTGTCTGTTCTTCTCCTCGATGTTTTCTGGATGCTCCTTTCCTCACTATTCTGTGGAGAACCTTGTCATTTCTCATGTTATCAGTCCACTTAATCTTAAACATCCTTCTGTATCACCACATCTGGTGCACTTCGATTTTCTTCTTTTGCAGTTCTCCTACAGTCTGTTTCATTACAATACAATGCTGCGCTCCAAACACACTTTCTCAAAAATTGCTTGCTCAAACTAAGGCCTATGATACTAGCACACTGTTAATATTTTTTCCCAGGGTACCCTCTGTACTGCATTAATCAACTTCTTGTGTATTCCTTACAATGTCCTACACGTTTTATTTTGCTTCCAAGATTGCAGAATTCTTGAATTTCTTCTACGTGGTTTCAAATTTCAGCTACTCCTCATATTTATGTCTTCTTTCTTTTTTACCCTCTTTCCATGCTCAACAGACTATTCATTCTGTTCAACAGGTCCTCCAGTCCTACCTCTCGCAGCGAATCTAATCATTAATATACTTTCAGCCTCAATTTTAATCACTCCAATGATCTTTTATCTTGTTTATGTCATTGTTTCGTCGATGGACAAGCTGAACTGCAGGGGAAACAGATTGTCCCCCTGCCTTCCAATCTTTTTAATCCGGGGTCGTTTTGTCCTGGAGTTCTCCTCGCTTCTTGCACGTGTTTATATTACCCATTTTTACCTATAGTTTTCTCAGAATTTCGAACTTGGGCCATTTTACACTATGAAGCGCTTTCTGTTGGTAGACAAATCCTACGAACGTGTCTTGACTTTTTTTTGGAGTTGTCAGCACATTTTCAAGCACGAGATCAAAACTGCTTTCCTGGTGCTTTTAACTTTTCTTAAAGCCAAATCTACAATCATTTAACAGATCCCAAGTTTTATGTTCCGTTTCCCTGTATATTATTCTTGCTACAAACTTAGATGCATGAGCTGTTAAACTCAGTGTGCTATAGGCCTCGTGTTTGTTTCTCCTTGCTAAACTCGGGGTAAGACTACTTTTATTAACAAAATACTATAAAGCAGTCAGTTTTTTTCATTTTCTCACAGGTTTTTTAAATCTTTGTAATGACGTTACGAATATCATCATACCTTCTGTGCAGACTTTCAGATCAAAATTATAGTTCTGAGGCGATCTTTCTTCATTTAACGTGTGCTTAGTATGGAAGAGGTTTTAGACAAAAGAAGAGACCTCTCCAATGGACAATCAGTGGTAAAAGCGCGAAAGAAATAAAAATTTTACGGGTACAACTTGGATATATCGCTTACTTTAACCTGTTCAGTAGTCTTATCTGTTAACCCCTTTGCACATTTATCGGCAAAAAAAAAAATCATAACATTTCGAATAACATATTGCCAATTTGTTTGCCACCGCCTTTTTCCTTTTGAACTAGTGGTCATCCAGATATATGGAGACAATGAGTTCCCAATTATGTTTGGGAACGCAGATCACTTTCCCGTATCTGTCTAAAAACCATGGAAAAACTTTGCTACAGATGGTTGACTTAACTTATTTCATGTTATTGGCTGCATAACAACGTCCCAGTGAAGTGGATGTATAGCAGCACAGCGTGGTGACAACACCCTCTGATCAGCCGGTGTTGGGACCCTCGATCCATTGCAGTCTGTTGCTGGGGAAGAAGTGATGTAGCTAAATACAGACGACTTGCATTTGCTACTGACACGAATGCGTATATTTTTGCTTCCACAAATACAAATGTGACTGACTGCCTTTTTTGTTTCAGAATCGTTGGCGAAGAAAACCCATATCGGCCAGCGATGCCCTCTCCACATTTAAAAAAATCTAATCACACAAAACGTGTGGTACACAGTAAAAAATTAACACAATAAAAACATAACGAGTACTGCAATAGACTCAGATAATTACTGAAAGACATCATTCGCACTGTACCGATTTTCATCGGTATCCACAAGACCAGTACTAATATTCTTCTTATCGTGGACAAATGTAAATATTGAAATAAAAATAAATTCTAGTCTAACACGTTTTTACATCGGACTACAAAGAACAAAATTTCTCCTAGCCCCGTACTGATTTCAGAACCCACACAGATAGGCATGAGAACTTGTTTGTGTGTGATTAATAATTATGACAATACTTGTAAGATTTGTAACGATAAACGTAGGGCCTTATCTGTCGTAAGTGTTCCACGTTTTTCCTTGTATATGTAATTGTTAAAAATTCACAAGCACAAATTTTCAGGATTTCCTGTATGTGGTTACGAACCTGTAAGGAGCCAGGACAAACTATTTTGTACTTTTTACTTTGATTTAAAAACGTGTTATAGCAAAAATTTATTTTTTGTTTAAATTATTTCCTACCGCTCAGTTGTGTATATAAAGTTTCTCAATGGATTGTAAACATTTTGATGATTATACTTTTTATTAATATATACTGATCAGCCAGAACATTATGATCGTCGACCTATCCATAGCCGGGCGCGGTCGCAGGTTCGAATCCTGCCTCGGGCATGGATGTGTGTGATGTCCTTAGGTTAGTTAGGTTTAAGTAGTTCCAAGTTCTAGGAGACTGATGACCACAGATGTTAAGTCCCATAGTGCTCAGATCCATTTGAACCAGCCTTCTATCGATAGCCACCCGTCCAGGCGACAGCAGCGTCACCTGGCGAGGAATGACTGATAGATACACGCACAGTAGGTGTAGTATCAGTGAGCGTACTGTCCATGTGTAGAACGGGGAAGGCACGCGATGTATCTGAGTTTGAACGAGGGCAGGTTATGATGGCCCGGACGCTCGGCTCGAGCATTTCGGAAACCGCACGACTCGTCCGTTGTTAGAAGAGTGCTGTGGTGAGTTTCTGCAACAGGTGGCGAAACGAAGGTGAAACCACGTCCAGATGTCGTGGGGTTGGGCTGCCACCCCTCAATACAGATCTCGGACGTCGTAAGCTGCGTAGACTTATGAAACAGGAGAGGCGGCGGACTGTGGCGAAACTATCATCAAACTTTAATGATGGGCAGAGTAAAAGTGGGTCTGAACACACAGTATACCGAACGCTCCTAACGATAACCCTTCGCAGCTGACGAACCATGCATGTGTCAATGTTAACACCTCGACAGCGGCAACTAAGAATGAATTGGTCTCATGATTCCCGATTCGTTCTTCACCGTGCCGATGGGACTGCGCAGATCCGTCATAGTCCAGAGGAACAGCTCCTTTGACACTTATACTGTGGGACAAAGACAAGTTGGTGGCGGCTCCATTACGCTCTGAGGAAAATTCACGCGGGCAGCCGTGGGTCTAGTGGAGCTTCTGCAAGCCACTGTGACGGCCAACGGGTACCGTACACTGGTTGCAGACCACGTACTCCCCTTCCTGACGATCATGTTTCCTGATGGCAGTGGCCTTCAACAAGATAATGCGCCATGTTACAAGGCCGGGAGTAACATGGAGTGGTTTGAGGAACACAGTGCGGAGTTCCATTTGTACCAAGGCCTCATTGCTTTCACATCACGTTACTGCTGTTATCAGTGTTGAAGGTGGACACACCGACTATTAGGTAGGTGGTCAGCACACACACACAAAAAATGGTTCAAATGGCTCTGAGCACTATGGGACTCAACTGCTGTGGTCATCAGTCCCCTAGAACTTAGAACTACTTAAACCTAACTAATCTAAGGACATCACACACATCCATGCCCGAGGCAGGATTCGAAGCTGCGACCGTAGCAGTCACACAAGCTTTTTTACTCACAAAATTAGCCATGTATGCACATGTCACAAATATTGCACACATCTGCTCCCTCCCCTCTCTCTTTCCATTTCCTCATTCCCTACCTCTGATAACCCTTGCCTGTCCACTTGTACACCGCCTGCAATGCATTCTGATGCTACACGCACAACATGCTGGTCCTGAAAACAGCCGAGATGTCAGGCATTACCAAACATTTTCACCCTTACCCCATCCAGCACCGAATACTCCAACAAGAAAGCGAGTTGGTCTTGCATTGTCACCCAGTTCAAATCTGTAGCTCTCTGGGAAGTTAGTTCAAAATCTATTGCAAAAAGTGTTGCTAAAAGTAAAATCCGTGTTCTTTATTGCCTCTGGACTGATACTGCTTTGTTATAAAATAGATTCTAGGTTATCTCCTGTAAGGATAAGCTGCACTATATACCACGCTGGTAATCAGTAAATGAAATGGCAGCACTGATATAGCTCGATGTTCTGCAAGTTATACTGTGAGATATGGAGGTGAGCCAGAACTGGTTTAATGGACTTTCCTCTGTTACAACGACCAGGCCGAGTGTGATATACAGTTTTCTACGCTCGTTTGGCCAAATTCTGTGCTGGCTCCACCTCAGGAAATGCCACACGCAACCACTTACAATACAATAACCCACAGAGCAAAGCTATTGTATAACAAAGACAGATGGCACACACTTCTCTTCCTTAGATTGTCTGACGGCTGTGGCTACGGGAAGGGCGTCCGGGCAGCACAAATTTAAAATGAAATGAAATTTGCCAAAGCATGAAAACATAGTGGGCTAGTACAAAGGTAAACTGTAGGGAAGAGAGGTTGACATTATTGTTTGAATTATAGTGAACGTAAAAACATAGTCAGCCACTTTATGAACAATGAGTAGCTATAGCGAAGATCAAAGAAGTTATTACTCTCAGGGCAGAAAAGAGATTTGAAGTTCAGAACTGTCACCTGACTTGAGCCGTCTGGTCGCGAACCCCCGCAACCCTCTGCTTAGACACTACTTTTGGCGCCGCTGAGAGTGCTTCCGCAAGCAGGCGTCCTCTTGGGACCAACCATCAGTCATGAAGTAGGAGCAGCAGGTCGCACTCGCCACGCTGATGGCTCTGAGAAGAACGGTGGCACAGCCACTCCATGTCCTGTGTGGTGTCATGGTTTTGCTTGGGATATGAAGAAACGAGACTATGTGACTCGGTCACGTTTTCTTTTTCCCTGACATACTGACCGCGTGCTGTTTTTCCACTTGCCGCAGAAAGTTTATGAACTCCGTGAAAGCGCCATCCATCTTTCTGTTTACTGGACCCTGACGAGAAGATGGATATCTGCAATACTTCTGATTGTGAAGTACTGGTTTCATCTAGATAATGTGGCTATTTCAGAGTCGACGAGACCACGCCAGGCGTGGATACAAAGAGGGGTAGCGACGGCGTGTAGATTTATCATATCAACACTACGCAGCTTTTTCCACTGATCTATACTATATCACAGTGGTCATTCATTATGTCAGCCACAAGTCAACGTTGAGCACCGAACTCATAACCTATACCGAACATGTAACAGCGTTTCTGTTCAAATGAATGGAATAGTCGCGTTGTTCCAAGGTAAACAATTAATTGTTACTATTTGAAAACGAGTTATGTAACGTAGTTTATTATTATTACCAAACTTTTAAAGTCTGAAGCACTTTAAAAGAGAGTGTAAAAAGAAAAGTAGTGTTACGTTAGAAATATATTCACATTCTGCGACTATACATTGAAGTCAGCTGTTTGCGACAAATGAAAATTTGTGTCGGACCAGGACTCGAACCCGGGTTTTCCGCTTGTCGTGAGCTATCGCGTTAACCAATTTTTTTTTGTAGTCTCATTTTGTTCGTTTTAGTTCGTTGCAATTGTTCGTGGCGGTCGTCCCCTGACGCCCGCTGAAGTTCGTTATTGATCAATTCACTCAGTTTTTCTATTACAGAGGGCAGCTAACCCTCTGACCGAACACGCTGAGCTACCATGCCAACGACCACTTCGGCTATCCGAGAACACCTCCAGGACCGATCCAGGCTTCGTCACAACACTTACGCTTGATTACCTCTCGGTTCCCGCACAGGGAGACAAATATTATTTCGTCATTTCAGCCTCTTGAAACATGGATACATCATTGGTGTTTACCGTGTATATTTTTATACGTTGTTTCTTCACAATACAATGTCCTTCACATGAATGTATGACATTGTAACCATCAATAATGTGCCTCGATGGGCTAAAATGAGGATGTAATAATATTTGTCTGCCTCTGGAAAAAACGAAAAAAAAAAACAGGTGTGTGAAGTATTCCACGATGCTCTTAGAGGAGTGTCATGTGACGTCCGCTCGGTAGAAATGCCGAGAACAGTGACGAACAAAATGAAAGAAATAAGTGTTTAAGGCGACCGATCCCGATAAATCTAGGTTCGAATCCCGGTCAGACGCAATTTTTCATGTGTCGCAAACAGCTGACAGCAATCCGTAATCATAAAATGCGAATCTATTTCGTAATGTTTACCAAGTTCCAATCGTCAGTGACGGTGTCCGTTCCTTCAGACGTGTACTCATTTCTGTAGGACGTTTTATTGTGAAAATAAAGACACTGTATATACATAGACACTGATGGCCGTTAGTCATATGATATTGTTCCCTGGTATGTTCAGGAGGACAGATTCAGACACCTAATTTGAAACGATTTTTTGTATCTTTTGCACACAGTGTCACCTACCTCTTGCGAAGAGTGAGAACTGAGTGTGCGAGTGTATCTGATAAGTGAAAGTAACTGTGACGGGTTTGTGTAGTATAGTGTCATGTTCGTGGAGCATAACGTCTCCGTCCGACAGACGGATCACCGCCAAATGCGTCAAAGGCCCTCTCTTCATGCGGAGAGGTTTGGAATTGACACAGATGTGACAGAAGTCGTGAGATACCTCCAATATGGTCTGACATCCTTTCCCCTGGCGTAGTGAAGCGACTCTACGTGGCATAGACTCATCAAGTCGTTGGAAGTCCCCTGCAGAAATACTGATCCATGCTGCTTCTGTACTCGTCCGTAACTGCGAAAGTGTTGCCGGTGCAGGATTTTGTGCACGAAGTGACCTCCGGATTATCTGAAAATAAATGCTGGACGGGATTCACGTTGGGAGATCTGAGTGGCCAAATCATTCGCTTGAATTGTCCAGAATGTTCTTCAAACCAATCACGAACAATTGTGGGCTGGTGACATCGCGTACTGTCATCCATCAAAATTTAATTGTTGTTTAGAAAACTGAAATTAATGATTGGCTGCAAGTAGTCTCGAAGTAGCCGAACACAACCATTTTCAGCGATGATCGGTTCATCTGGACCAGAAGACCCAGTCCATTCCGTGTAAACACAGCCACACCCAGAGTCACCACCAGCTTCAATAGTGACTTGCGTCCATGGCCTCGTGCGGTCTGTGCCAAGCCTACATCAGCTCTTACCAACCGAGACGGGACTTATGCGACCAGGTCCAGCTGATATGGTCACAAGCCAATGGGTGGCTCTGCGGGCGATGTCGTACTGCTAGCACGCCCGGTGTTGGTTATGTGACGAGAACAGTTAACGAGGCAAGCCCGGTGACAGAAGTGAGGGTGACACAAACTACATTCGAGGGCGAGGGAAGTGATAGTAAGAGATTGTGACTCTTAGACTCCCGCTGCCCAGAACCGGGCCTTGGGGCCTTCGTGTAGCAGCTTTTTTTGAAGTACCGGACGGCAGCGGCGGTGCCTAGCAGCAGCTGCGGCGGACTGGTGCCCTAACGGCGCGCTAACGGTCCCCCAGGGCCAGCCGTGCCGTGCGCACGCCACAGCGGCTGCTGCTGCGGCCCAGCTGCGACGAGCGCGCAGCTGTGAACGGCGCGGCTGCGCGCGAAAGTGACAACCGGCCGACGCGACGCAGCTGCCTGGTTCGTGGCTCCACAATCGCTACAGCGCCCTGCTGTTCTGCAGACTGACACTCACTGCATGCCCTGCGAATATGCAGTGTGATGACGAGGGGGGGAAAAAAAAGACATCACAATTTTGCGGTCTGCAGCCAAAGGTTGATTTCATTCGGCACTCGACGCTACTCGACTCTGTGCAAGCCTCTTCACGCTCATGCTGGCTAGGGCTGTGTTTGAACGTGACTCTGTTCGAACGGTTTTCGTTACAGTTCGGGAGATCTCTGATTCTGTTCGATCTCTCGATTAGCCCGCGACCTTGTGACTGTTGTTTGCTACTACACGTGTGTCCTCGACCGGTCTTAGCCTCTATAATGCACTGTAGATTTTAATAATAAAAATAACTGAGAAACACTGACTAAAATACCTTCTAGGGTGCAGGTCATAATAAACAACGCGCACTAATAAATAAATAAATAAAAAATAAATAAATAGATAGCAATCGCGATTCTGTCCAACTTTCCAGCTTTCTCTCGTGACGCGATATAGTGTCATCTGATGGTTATTATTTTCAAGACCAGTCTTGGGTTGTAATTTATTCTCGCACTAGGAATTAGTCATTTTACCATGATATACTTCATTTGTTAGGCATTCACTTATTGATTAATTTTCATCCTTGTTTCATCTGAATGTTGCCATCTTGTTTTCAAAACTGATTTGTAACGCTTTTACCTTACGTTATAATGGTATTTATACAGAGACTGAAAAGCTATTTTGCGACCTGCTTCGTAAGATTTTAGTCTCTCACAAACAAGTAAATAATAATATTGGGTTCAGTCAAGTCATTTTTGTTTCGGAGGACAACATTGTCACCTTAACAATCAGCATAAATGTTTATACAGGATGCTCTGAAATTCCCCTCACAAACTTCTAGGATCTGTACAGGGGATAGAGTACATAATACTTTAAACTATGTCCTACCTCTCTGACCTGGTTTGACCCTCATTGTCTCTGTGAGTGTCAGAACAAGGTTGAGTACACGTTTGCAAAATACATCGACATGACCCATCAAAAAATGGCGAAGCTGAAGATAATTGAAGATCTGGTCGTCGCTTATGTCAGGATCGTTATCCACAACGTCCGACTCCATCGTTTTTTCTTTTCGCCACAATTATGCAACGGCTTCGAGAAAGGGAAGGGGCACCTTCATCGCCAGCAGGCGTGACTGTGGTGCTCCAAGGACAAGACGAACACCCGAACTGGAAGAGCCCGTACTCCGTCAGGGTGAAGAGAACACCTCAAGAGTACATGAGCAATTCAGCGTGCAACGAATGTAAAACACGAAATGCAGTAGGTCACGTTTAATAAATAACTTGCAAAAGTGGTCTCGTTGCCAACTTGTTTTCAAATGACTCTTGCAGTCAAGCTGCATGTTTTACGAGTATGAGTATACCCGTAACGTAAAATCTATAGCACTGTTGTTGCAGCACATTTATACACAAAGCTAGTAAATCAGTCATTTCCATAGCTGCGTTAATGAAACATTAGCTTTGCCTTTAATTGACTCGCTGCAATAAGTTTGTATATACATCGCAGACTCACTCTGTATATACAGGGGCAGTGATCTTCGTATGCACTGCTCATTGACACTGTGACTTCACTACGAGCATTTATGAATAAATTGTGTATGAGTAACAGCGCGGCCTAACTACGCAGTGAATGTGATTGATTGCTGGCGTCGACGAAAGGAACGTACGCGCATTCTGAAACGTCAGAGGTAACCAGGATTTGAAATGGGAATTTTATAGCCTCTTTAATCACAGGAAACCGTGATTGAAAATGGTAGGAATGAGATGGGTATGTTACCAATAAAATATACAGGAAGATAGCCCTCGTGGTGAGCGCGGATTCGATGCGGCCCGTCGTGACCTGCTGCCCGAGGGCGCATGCGCGCTCCGAGAAATCCGAGCGGGCGAACATAATTAGCCGTTACTGCGGCGCCGAGCGAAAGCAGGTATGCGGGCGACGGTTAATTCCCTCGTAAACAGCTAACACACACGCTACGAGAGGCGCTCCTTTGCCGAAGTTAAGGATGTTTAGTTCTTGTGCGTCGTCTGACTGGGAAGCTTGTTTTTCAGTGGCGGGGCGCTGAAAACCGTGCTAAAGGTGTAACTAGTACCCTATGCATAGCGTCATCACGAAAGTAGGTGCACCATATCGCCATCACTTTCAAATCCACCTTTGTATACTTAGCAAACACGTGAAAATCGCATGGTGGAGAGTATTTTGTACTAGTATCAGCCGTTTTCTGTGTCATTCTCGTTCTGAATGACGAGAAAAGTAACAACTGAATGCCTCCTTTGCAAGGTGTCAGGCAAATCCAACACCTTCCATGAAAACCCTGACATGATAAGCAAATCCAGCAGTATGTCACATAGCTTCGAATAAATCGTGACATTAAATTAACCAAAGTAATAAGAGTAACGAGTGAGCAAATGGAATACCACAGATTAACACAAGAATGCCTAAATCCATGTCATACCTTCCCACCGTGAGACAGATGCAGTTCCGAGGGGAGAAACGAGAACCGAAGCCGAGAGCACAACTGTGTTAAGCTGAAGGCCCTACGATAAGAGCGGACACCCACGTCGCCAGCTAACCGCTGTGTCCACCCCCAGCCCATGTTAAAAGGTAGAGCCCTCCAGAAAAACAGTATATATCTTACGATAACACAAAAAGGGCCACACCAGCTGAAAGTTTTAGCGTGAAACTTTTTCGCGTCTCTGTTACGTTGCAAACTTTAAAAACATTGCCCCACCACGAAAAGTATAACGTTCCTCATTGGATAGACAGAATTTTTGTAGGCGGAGCTTAAGGTTAACATTGAGACCCTGATTCGTCAGATGATAACAGAGCCAGTTTTTTTAAAACCATCTTCGGAAAATTGTAATAAGGAGAAGTTAGCAGAAGAGTTGCTTGCGAGACGGCGAGGTGAGCGGAGCTGTGGTGCCCGCCGCCCCTGACGAACACCGACAAGGTAATGAACGCACGCGATGCCACATAACAGCGCATAAAGCTTCACTCAAAACTGCACAAGTCTCATCCGTTACACCCCCTTTTTTGCGTAATACTAGTGTAGATCGTCAATTAAAGCTCATGGTGTTCACATTTGCCACTTGAAGTAAAAACCTGAAACGCGATGATTTTTCTGTTATATAGTTATTGAGAAGCCACATCCGCCACTGTAATTTATGTCAAGTTAGATAAGTAGTTAAAGATAATTGAGGGTCACTGTAGACCATTTTGGTAGTTTTCTCTTTTGTGAAACTTCATTTAAACCTAGATTATAGATGTGATATGGCATAGGTCATCCTTCGATCCATTGTAGAACTTGGAAACGCATTCAGGAAATATTCGTTCACATTTTTGTTGAACGCAGTTGGTTTTTACCATCCTGTATTAAAACCATCTCCTTTTATCAATAGTGCAATTTATAAACAATGTTTTGTGAGTAGAATAAAATTTCCAATGGTAAACTTAACTGTTTTTTTCGACATTATTATACCAGCTAACTAAAAATAGGAAAGCCTTGAACCCCTTCCACTAAATTTAGTTAGTATTAATATTCTTTTACGGAGAGTGCAATGGAGCTGACGCTGACATCATTAAGTATTTGGTTATATCATCGCTAGTCTCACTGAACTCTTCTGAATTCTACATGTCATGTGTGGTCTGGCGTCTCCTTACCAGCAACAGGTCCCAGGTTAAAACTAGTAAATTCCCTGAAAAAAAATACGCTCAGAGCGTCGTTGCGCGAAAGTGGTAGGGAGACACGATGTAGAACAGACACACACCACGCAGAATGTTAGACCTTAAGCGCCATAGTCTACAAACGTACTGTGAAGTACATCTTATAGTATGTGGCGAAAGGTACTTCTTCTACCACATTATTCTCGCCCTTCCCTGTTCCATGCGAGACTGGTGCGTCGGAAAAACAACTGTCGATAAATTTCCGCATGATGTCTGATTTCTATTAAGGTCTCGCGTTGGTCAATTAACTTCTGTGCAAGGGCCTTCTGTTTACAGTACTCCCCCTGAATTTCAACGATGAACCTCTGTATCATCTGTCACTGGAGTTTGTCCAACATTATCCGTGACGTGTGCTTTTGCTTCAGTTTGTTTTAACTGGTCATTCCACATTAGGTCACTCCTGACGGTCACTCCTTGGTGTGTTACGGTTGTCGTTGTTTCCAGTGGCTTAACGCAAACAGTGTAATTGAACACTAATGGATTTTTCGCTTATTTATGTGCAGTAAGCTACATTTATTTCCTTTCTGGGCCAATTGTCAGTGCCTGCAGCCACCATTGATCTTAAACGTTGAGAGTTGGCAATACTCTCTTAGGATTTAAAGGTTGGTTACAGCGCGCATACACAAGCTCTGGAATCTAAGACATTGTTGCCGCGCTTCGCAGCGCACGGATTAACTAGTGGCAGCTTTGAAGCCAGTGTAGGAGCCCGCCTGCTGCGGTGCGCGCGTGCGTTGGGCGAGGCGTCGTCGCCGAGCTGCCGTACTGCTGTGTCCGCCAGCAGCGATACAGGATTTGGTAGTGAGTTAATATTTTTTTTGATTTCCAGTGCGCTTATTAATTTAAGTAGTTCAAATGGCTCTGAGCACTATGGGACTTAACTTCAGAGGTCATCAGTCTCCTAGAACTTAGAACTACTTAAACCTAACTAACCTAAGGACATCACACACATCCATACCCGAGGCAGGATTCGAACCTGCGACCGTGGCGGTCTCGCGGTTACATACTTAGCGCCTAGAACAGCTCGGCCACACCGGCCGGCTATTAATTTAAAGAAAACAGGTTGTGTATGTGGGTAGCAGCAGACGGTTATTTTGATAATGATAGGAGTTGAATTCTTAAGGGAAACCATTGTAAGGCGGATAGATTAAGTATTGATTTTTGTGATTGATTTCTTTTGTAATAGTCAGGGAATTGTTTCACTATACATTTAACTGAGAAGTATTTCAGTCTGTTTCAAGAGTTTGATTAATTGTGAATATTGCTTTAATGCCACTGGAGGCAGATTTACATACGAAGCGATTGTTCAAAGAGCTTCTAGCGTTTTTTTTTAATTGAATGAGAAAGAATTGCTTTCAGAATACAGTTTTTTTACAGCAATTAGATTTGACCAAACCCTTTCTCTTGAATTATATGTAGTTGTAGTAAGCAGAAGCAGCAACAGCAGGAGCCGCCATACAGAACATGCATTGCACTCATCATGAATAATAGGTTTTTTAATGGTTTTGTTAAGTAATGGGATGCAGCAGATCAAGCAGTGGCAGCAGAAAGACCAAGTAAGTTATTTGTTGCGCACAGGACCAACTAAAAAAAAATAAAGTTTAGGCGATTTCTGTAATAGTAAAGTTAACAAGAGTACAAGCATGAGATTTTCAGTAGAAAACACGAGATAAGGAGATAGAGCTCGCGACTTTCAGCGTGTATTCTCGCATTTCGCTATATTCAACTGGCTTTAATATTTCCAGAGACAACAGCGTCGTTTGTGAAAAAGTCTCATTGAGTATTTGCGGGCGAACACAGATCTCCCGACTGCACTAGACGACAGGGAGAAGCTGGACTACACAGCTCGGCTGGATTCTGGAGAGGCTGGAATGTAGCGCTGCAGGGAAGTGTTTACAGCGACTACTGAAAGCGGGCCGTGACAGCGACAGCCCGTGTCTGACGCGGCACTTAGCCACGGCAGTTTGCGTTACAGATGGAGGCTAATAGGCAGATCTGCTTCGGCATTCGTCCCCTGCCAGCCGTGGCGCTCAGAAACCGCTCGCTGGCGAGAAACGTGTCAGGGTTACGCGCGCGGACCTCACCATTCACAGTTGTGGGCGCTCAGGCGTTCTGGGGGACTGCAATACGGGCCTAGGTGACTTGGAACAGGGTTACTTCTCTTTCATTACGGAGAAATCGGCCGGAATCGTTCGACTGAAGGAAACAATACTGTGCATTGTTCTACGGCGTAATGTAATTTTGACACAGAGCTCAACTATGTGGCGGGCCAAATGGCGTTTCTCGGCGTCCCCATGAAATGCATAACAGAAACCATCGGTATGCCATCTCTATCGGTGCTCATGCACGTCGTTAAAGAAAACATTTATATAGGCTGTTAATAACGAAAATAACTTCTTGCTTTGAGTTCGCTGTCATTGTCAACTTCTGGTAGTAATACGTTGTAGATCGCTTAGCGTTTTCAGCTATGTGAGACCAGGTCCAGTGGCAGTTACAACGAAACTTACGCTGAAGATGGGTGTCAAAAAATGGTTCAAATGGCCTTGAGCACTATGCGACTTAACTTCTGACGTCATCAGTCCCCTAGAACTTAGACCTAATAAACCTAACTAACCTAAGGACACCACACACATCCATGCCCGAGACAGGATTCGAACGTGCGACCGTAGCGGCCGCGCGATTCCAGACTGTAGCGCCTAGAACCGCTCGGCCATCCCGGCCGGTGATGGATGTCAAATTAAGATTGTGGTGTGCATATTAAAAACATAATTAGGGGCAGTTTGCTACGTTTATGTTTTCAGTACAAATGTGTGATTATAGCCTTTTTGCATTTTACGACAGGTGTGCTAAGATCTTGTTTAATTTGTATAGTTGTTTCAGCTTTCCTTCTAAGGAAGAATGTCAGCATGGTTCCCGTGTCACAAATCGTACTGGTTTTTTACAAATTGTGTAATCTGATGCTTCTTGCCTACCAGTATGACGCTGAGAAGTAGAAGTAGAATTTAGTATGCTAAACACCTGTCACAGAATTAGTTACGCTAACAAACATTGACACATTCACCCTCTGACACGCAAGAAGAGAAACGTCCGTAAACGAATTAACACTTTCATGATTCTACGTAACCCTGGATTTTCTATTTACTATAAGAAAATTAATACGTATAGACCGGACTTGATTTCTAATTTCAACAATTTTTTTGCTCAACAAATGTTTTTTTTTTAACTTCACGACAACCAGTACTTGATATCTACAATCGCATGATTTTGTAGTTAACTGCATAGGGTTGCTGTACGCACTTATCTCTTTCTTTAAAATTTCCATTTCACTCAACTTCAATCGGACAGCAACTGACGCCGCCTAAAAAGGAACGCAAACTATCCAAGGTAAAGTCGTAACATACCCCCCCCCCCCCCCACTCTCTCTGTCTGTCTCTCTCTCTGTCTGTCTCTCTGTCTCTCTGTCTGTCTGTCTCTCTGTCTGTCTGTCTCTCTGTCTGTCTGTCTCTCTGTCTGTCTGTCTCTCTGTCTGTCTGTCTCTCTGTCTCTCTGTCTCTCTGTCTCTCTGTCTGTCTGTCTCTCTGTCTGTCTGTCTCTCTGTCTGTCTGTCTCTCTGTCTGTCTGTCTCTCTGTCTGTCTGTCTCTCTGTCTGTCTGTCTGTCTCTCTGTCTGTCTGTCTGTCTCTCTGTCTGTCTGTCTCTCTGTCTGTCTGTCTCTCTGTCTGTCTGTCTCTCTGTCTGTCTGTCTCTCTGTCTGTCTGTCTCTCTGTCTGTCTGTCTCTCTGTCTGTCTGTCTCTCTGTCTGTCTGTCTCTCTGTCTGTCTGTCTCTCTGTCTGTCTGTCTCTCTGTCTGTCTGTCTCTCTGTCTGTCTGTCTCTCTGTCTGTCTGTCTCTCTGTCTGTCTGTCTATCTGTCTGTCTGTCTCTCTGTCTGTCTGTCTCTCTGTCTGTCTGTCTCTCTGTCTGTCTGTCTCTCTCTCTGTCTGTCTCTCTCTCTGTCTCTCTCGGTAGCGATGAGGGGTTCTGCGTATCTTCGGTACGACTGCCTCATCAGTATAAACTGAATCTCCCCATCTGCAGCAGAATGTTGTCCCCCTTCTATGAAGCTTCTACAGAGGCGATTTACCACAGCTGTAGCTGTGAAGGCGGGTGGTGTGTTGTGCCTGGATATCAGTCAATAAGAACGTCTCGAGCAGTAGGCTATCACCTGGATTCAAATCGCGTTCTTGAATGCAGTTACACTCTGCTGCGAAATACCACCTTATCCAACAACTGGAATGGTTCCGTTCAACAATGTGAGTTGTTCGCGCACTGTGTGCTACAGACTATCTGCGAATGTTAGACGTGCACAGGTCAGTTCCTGTTGCTTTCGGCTGGCGCGGTGAAATCCGGCACAGCCTAGTCTAAGCTAAGGGCCGCCCTTAGCTGGTGCTGGTATGTGCAGAATGCTGTCGTTACGTCACAGCGGGCTGGAGTGATGGAAACCGGAGCCTTGGCGGCGTCTCAAGACTGCGAACCACAGAATAGTAAACCGAGACACTTTGCGGTTGCTGACATCACGTCAGGCTCGCCGTGCGACGTGAACATGAACGCGCCCAAAGCGTGCAGTTTCGGCTCGCTTTCTGCCTTGACACCACTGACGTGGAAATTTTCGTCGCTGTACACGAGTGTATTTCCCTTTTCTTTCGCAGTAGGTTCATTTGTAGGTAGTCTGACTAACGCATTCCACAATGATTGAAACAGCATGGCAGACTATGCGGACACTCTCGGCAAAAGGTGACGATCAATAGGCAGACGGAAACCGTCTGGAGGCTTAAGCTGCGACGCCGATGACGATAATGCTTTGCTCCTGTACACCGCGAATTCCTTGCTCAGAAAACAGTGTCATGTGGCTGAGGAAGCCGGCAGGTCACTCCTGTTGACAGAAAATAGATCGGATGTACAGAAATATAGACCAATAACGCTGACGTCTGTTTTTTGTAGGTTGGCGGAGCAAATTCAGCGCAAACATTGTTGCGTTCATGCAGAAAAACCATCTTTCCTCAGAGAATCAGCACAACTTTAAAAAAATCACACTTTTGAAACGCAGCTTGTTTTATTCAATCACGAGGTGAACCCGTGAATTCCGGCTAAAGGCGGTGTTATAGGGTGCCAGCGTGACTCCTCCTATCACAAACCAGGACTAACAAAGCACGTCCCCTCACAGGTGGAGTAATTGCGTGACCTGTGCGTGGACATATGCTTCTGGACACGCACCAAGGACTACCTATGCCGTCACGCCACGCCTAACTGCCGCTGTTTAACATGTCAAAGGCAGATCAACACGCCATTAGACAGATGGTCCTACCGCGCTGACTGCACAGCCTACTGTGTTGCGCTCGGTTGTAAACATCAGAGACACGTTGCTGAAGCCAGAAGGTTAGTGCTCCACACAACGAGATAGTCGTCTTGGCAGCTGCTACTTCTGGTCAACAAATATTTAATAAAATCTCTTTTTCCAGTTAGAATGTTCAGTAGCTTTCTCTGAACACTAAACGTGAATAACAGAATTCCGTCGATTGCAAGAACCATTCAAATGTGTGTGAAAACTTATGGGACTTACCTGCTAAGGTCATCAGTCACTAAGCATACACACTACGTAACCAAAATTATCCTAAGGACACACACACACACACACACACACACACACACACACACACACACACACACACACACACACACAAGCCCGACGGAGGGCTCGAACCTCCGCCGGGACCAGCCGCACAGTCCATGACTCCAGCGCCTCAGACCGCTCGGCTAATCCCGCGCGGCGAAAGAACCATTGCTCAACGTAATGTGCTAATTGAAGATGACATAGGGTGCCTTAGTGCAATATCCGTAGAGATGTGGAACACATTGCTCAATGAAGAGATTAACAGACGATCAAAACGTGTGGCGACGATCCAAAACGTTGAGGAGTCAGTCATTTGTATTTCTCTCTCTCTCTCTCTCTCTCTCTCTCTCTCTCTCACACACACACACACACACACACACACACACACACACACACACACACACATACGCGCGCGCGCGCGCGCGCGCGCGCACGAGTCCACAAAATGTGGAATGCCAACGCAGCCTGTGACAGTTTCGCCGCCGGCCGTTGTGGCCGAGCGGTTCTAGGCACTTCAGTCCGGAACCGCGATGCTGCTACGGTCGCAGGTTCGAATCCTGCCTCGGGCAGGGATGTATGTGATGTCCTTACGTAAATTATTTTCAAGTCGTTCTAAGTCTAGGGGACTGTTGCCCTCAGATGTTAAGTCCCACACAGCTTAGAGCCATTTGAACTATTTTTGAAGAGTTTCGCCTTTTATCTGTTGAAATAATATGTAATAGAGAAGAAGGTTTAACGAACTCTGAAGAGGACAATAATTGAGGAACACTGCCGTTTTTATTAAAATCAGTTGCAGTCATAAAAAATTGTCACTAATCAAAAAATGACTAACTCGTGACTGATTTTAAAGACTCGCTTGCTATTGCTCAGCACTGTTTGACGAAAAATCGTAACAAAAGAAAAGGTCAGAGTTAGCACCCCGTCGATGAGGTTGTTGGATTCTGAGGGTAAGGCTGGGAAGGAAATCGGTCGCGTTCAAGGGAACCATCCTGAAATTTTCCACAAAACTTTTGGGGAAAGATATCGGAAAACCTAAGTATGGATGACCGGAAGGGAAATTGAAGTCCATGTCTTCCGGATGCGAGTACCGTGCCTTAACGGCTCTCACGATGTCGTTTTCATCTAGAAACGAGGAAGCAGTTAAATAGTTATTGAAATGTTTGGCACACTTGAGCCAGTGACAAAACTTCGAAAGTTGAAGATTAAATTAACCCTGGGGCGAAGCGTAAATTAATCAAGTAATAAAAATATAGTTTTGATTTACTTTCGTTAGTTAACATCTTCCCCCCCCCCCCCCCCCCCCCCCCCCATGAACCATGGACCTTGCCGTTGGTGGGGAGGCTTGCGTGCCTCAGCGATACAGATGGCCGTATCGTAGGTGCAACCACAACGGAGGGGTATCTGTTGAGAGGCTAGACAAACGTGTGGTTCCTGAAGAGGGGCAGCAGCCTTTTCAGTAGTTGCAGGGGCAACAGTCTGGATGATTGACTGATCTGGCCTTGCAACATTAACCAAAACGGCCTTGCTGTGCTGGTACTGCGAACGGCTGAAAGCAAGGGGAAACTACAGCCGTAATTTTTCCCGAGGACATGCAGCTTTACTGTATGATTAAATGATGATGGCATCCTCTTGGGTAAAATATTCCGGAGGTAAAATAGTCCCCCATTCGGATCTCCGGGCGGGGACTACTCAGGAGGATGTCGTTATCAGGAGAAAGAAAACTGGCGTTCTACGGATCGGAGCGTGGAATGTCAGATCCCTTAATCGGGCAGGTAGGTTAGAAAATTTAAAAAGGGAAATGGATAGGTTAAAGTTAGATATAGTGGGAATTAGTGAAGTTCGGTGGCAGGAGGAACAAGACTTCTGGTCAGGTGACTACAGGGTTATAAACACAAAATCAAATAGGGGTAATGCAGGAGTAGGTTTAATAATGAATAGGAAAATAGGAATGCGGGTAAGCTACTACAAACAGCATAGTGAACGCATTATTGTGGCCAAGATAGATACGAAGCCCACACCTACTACAGTAGTACAAGTTTATATGCCAACTAGCTCTGCAGATGATGAAGAAATTGAAGAAATGTACGATGAAATAAAAGAAATTATTCAGATAGTGAAGGGTGACGAAAATTTAATAGTCATGGGTGACTGGAATTCGGTTGTAGGAAAAGGGAGAGAAGGAAACATAGTAGGTGAATATGGATTGGGGCTAAGAAATGAAAGAGGAAGCCGCCTAGTAGAATTTTGCACAGAGCACAACTTAATCATAGCTAACACTTGGTTTAAGAATCATGAAAGAAGGTTGTATACGTGGAAGAACCCTGGAGATACTAAAAGGTATCAAATAGATTATATAATGGTAAGACAGAGATTTAGGAACCAGGTTTTAAGTTGTAAGACATTTCCAGGGGCAGATGTGGACTCGGACCACAATCTATTGGTTATGACCTGTAGATTAAAACTGAAGAAACTGCAAAAATGTGGGAAATTAAGGAGATGGGACCTGGATAAACTGAAAAAACCAGAGGTTGTACAGAGTTTCAGGGAGAGCATAAGGGGTCAATTGACAGGAATAGGGGAAAGAAATACCGTAGAAGAAGAATGGGTAGCTCTGAGGGATGAAGTAGTGAAGGCAGCAGAGGATAAAGTAGGTAAAAAGACGAGGGCTGCTAGAAATCCTTGGGTAACAGAAGAAATATTGAATTTAATTGATGAAAGGAGAAAATATAAAAATGCAGTAAATGAAGCAGGCAAAAAGGAATACAGACGTCTCAAAAATGAGATCGACAGGAAGTGCAAAATGGCTAAACAGGGATGGCTAGAGGACAAATGTAAGGATGTAGAAGCTTATCTCACTAGGGGTAAGATAGATACTGCCTACAGGAAAATTAAAGAGACCTTTGGAGAGAAGAGAACCACGTGTATGAATATCAAGAGCTCAGATGGCAACCCAGTTCTAAGCAAAGAAGGGAAGGCAGAAAGGTGGAAGGAGTATATAGAAGGTTTATACAAGGGTGATGTACTTGAGGACAATATTATGGAAATGGAAGAGGATGTAGATGAAGACGAAATGGGAGATCCGATACTGCGTGAAGAGTTTGACAGAGCACTGAAAGACCTGAGTCGAAACAAGGCCCCCGGAGTAGACAACATTCCATTAGAACTACTGACGGCCTTGGGAGAGCCAGTCATGACAAAACTCTACCATCTGGTGAGCAAGATGTATGAGACAGGCGAAATACCCTCAGACTTCAAGAAGAATATAATAATTCCAATCCCAAAGAAAGCAGGTGCTGACAGATGTGAAAATTACCGAACTATCAGTTTAACAAGTCACAGCTGCAAAATACTAACGCGAATTCTTTACAGACGAATGGAAAAACTGGTAGATGCGGACCTCGGGGAGGATCAGTTTGGATTCCGTCGAAATGTTGGAACACGTGAGGCAATACTGACCTTACGACTTATCTTAGAAGAAAGATTAAGGAAAGGCAAACCTACGTTTCTAGCATTTGTAGACTTAGAGAAAGCTTTTGATAATGTTGACTGGAATACTCTTTTTCAAATTCTAAAGGTGGCAGGGGTAAAATACAGGGAGCGAAAGGCTATTTACAATTTGTACAGAAACCAGATGGCAGTCATAAAAATCGAGGGGCATGAAAGGGAAGCAGTGGTTGGGAAAGGAGTGAGACAGGGTTGTAGCCTCTCCCCGATGTTATTCAATCTGTATATTGAGCAAGCAGTAAAGGAAACAAAAGAAAAATTTGGAGTAGGTATTAAAATTCATGGAGACGAAGTAAAAACTTTGAGGTTCGCCGATGACATTGTAATTCTGTCAGAGACGGCAAAGGACTTGGAAGAGCAGTTGAACGGAATGGACAGTGTCTTGAAAGGAGGATATAAGATGAACATCAACAAAAGCAAAACGAGGATAATGGAATGTAGTCAAATTAAATCAGGTGATGCTGAGGGAATCAGATTAGGAAATGAGACACTTCAAGTAGTAAAGGAGTTTTGCTATTTAGGAAGTAAAATAACTGATGATGGTCGAAGTAGAGAGGATATAAAATGTAGACTAGCAATGGCAAGGAAAGCGTTTCTGAAGAAGAGAAATTTGTTAACATCGAATATAGATTTATGTATCAGGAAGTCGTTTCTGAAAGTATTTGTTTGGAGTGTAGCCATGTATGGAAGTGAAACATGGACAATAACTAGTTTGGACAAGAAGAGAATAGAAGCTTTCGAAATGTGGTGCTACAGAAGAATACTGAAGATAAGGTGGATAGATCACGTAACTAATGAGGAGGTATTGAATAGGATTGGGGAGAAGAGAAGTTTGTGGCACAACTTGACTAGAAGAAGGGATCGGTTGGTAGGACATGTTTTGAGGCATCAAGGGATCACAAATTTAGCGTTGGAGGGCAGCGTGGAGGGTAAAAATCGTAGAGGGAGACCGAGAGATAAGTACACTAAGCAGATTCAGAAGGATGTAGGTTGCAGTAGGTACTGGGAGATGAAGCAGCTTGCACAGGATAGAGTAGCATGGAGAGCTGCATCAAACCAGTCTCAGGACGGAAGACAACAACAACAGTTAACATCCTAATGAATGATATACTGGGCCTTGAATATATATTTTGTCTCAATTTTTATCTCTCCTCTGCAGTTTTGTCAGCATTTCTGAGTTCGTTGTAACATAGAAAAATATAAAAAGATGTACGAGTACTTTGAATGAAAGTAAACTAATTTTTGAATATTAACAAGGGTTTTACTGAAGTATAAACATGAAAACATTTGTTTATTGTGTAGCAGTTGTTTGTTAGTCGGCTATTGTTTCCTTTCTTTCTTCTCCTTATAGCTTTTTCTCTGATGACTTAATTATCGTACATCTTGGTGAAGTGACAAACAGCAGTGTCCCAACACATTTGTATTCCAGCAGTATTCCTACAATCTTTCCATTGGATTGATATCGTAAGGAAAGCACTCATGATTTTTCTTATTTACATGACACAAATTTTAAGGGGAAGGTGACTGTTAAGAATTCTGCATCTTAAGGCTCACTAAACAGCTCAATTTATTGAAAGTTTTCATAATGTTGAGAACAACAGAAATATAATGCAAGTCCTTTTCGCTACGCAGGAGTTATCTTTCGGCCACAGTTAATGTTGACTCAGATTTGACACTGAATATCATTTTGATCCTCATAACCAAGTGTGAGAAATATGCATCTTTTCCCAAATGGGCAATGTTTCCCTGATGTTTCTTAATCACAAACTTCTACGAACGTAATAAAAACAGCCAGTTGATTTTATAACCGCCAACAGCCTCAGGACGAAAGCGTTCACATCACTAACTGTCGATGGCATTTTCAATACAGCTGAACCTTTCGTTTTCAGCGGTATTTTTAGGTGGACGCCTAAAAAAATTGTGGTTACATGTGGTACAGGAAAATGTAAATGAGTTGAGGGGGGAAAAGCATGCATCTGAAAGAGATGGTGGTCACGTAACGGTTTGAAAGAAATCTGGTCACCGCAGGTAGATGGGAGGGAAGTAGAGGACATCGTGGTGCGTTGCACAACATGTAGCTATTCATGTTGCGTAACACACTGGATGGGACGGCCCAGTAAAATGTGTGGAGACCGCCTGCCGCTGTCTGGCGCAGGGTTAGCTGCTCAGCTGTGCGTACAGATCGCAGTCATTAAGCTGACAGGCAGTGGGGCATATCCAGAGCAGGGGAAAGCAGCGGGAGTGTGTGACAGAGCTGGACTCAGCACGGGGCCAACCGTCATTTAAGTAAACAATTAATGTGCTAATCTCATTTGACGTTGACAGTTACGCCTCACGAGACTGATTAAATGAGTCACGCGGAGCTCCTCAGTATGTTTTCTTTTCTCTAGGAGAGCAGTACGGTAATGAAAATGAGTGCCAATTGCTGTTAGGATTCCTTTGACTGCAATGCTAGATGTAACTTACTTGTCACCCGCTGCTGTATAACGTGTCGTTCTTCAGCGAAGGACTAGCGCTGTTTAACCTGAAACAAGCGGAAACAATAACGTAAGAGAACATTCAAGAAAGAGATGCTAGTAGTATGATTATAATACTACCATGTTTCTACAGTATACATTCCATAAAACTCTTTCGTACGATATAGATATCGAAGTTTGTTATTAGAGTTCAGCAGAAACGCCAAGTTAATCCTTACGTCTGTACTGCAACTGGTTATTTTGCAGTCTGTGGATGGAGACGTTCATATTTTAATGCTTTTCAGTGTACGGCGAAATATGGTTGCATTAATCGGGGCACGACAACTCGTAGAACAAGAGTTCAAAATTCTGGAAATTCTCATCGGTTACATCAACATTCTGCACGATATGAAAATAGTGTGGTGTGCTTTTAGTGGAGCACAAATTACTGAAGCGAACTTTTTCTTCCAAACCATAGCTTCTGATTGGTATGTCAACAATGTATTGCAACCTTTGTAGAGAGAACTAATTAGTAATGAAAAGACCTACACTGTTATTTCACGCAAGGCAAAGCAAGAACAAAAACCGACCATAACACGAGGTGTTTCTCATTATTATCCTTGTTTTTTGTTAGTTCTCTAAAAATAGGGTGTGGTGTATTTTCCACAAATAAATCATAAGTTATCGTTTGGTGAACAAAGATAGGTCCCATAATTGGTGTTGCACACTGCACACCACGCTCATGTTTTCACATCTAGCACACACTTTGTCTTTTGCTCTCTCTTCTTTCTCAGTTTATTATAGAATTTACTTTGAAATGTCTCAGTACATGCGGCAATATGTTAGTTGTGTTTGGAAACATGTAAATTTTATTTTTTATTATTTTTCAATTGTTCTGTTTCTGCAAATGGTAAAACATATGGTATGAAAGACAATATTTATACGTAAAACGTGTTGTGGACATTGGAAAGAGAGCTGTATAAGATAGGGCAAAGACATTATTTGTTGTTGAGTGAGTGGACGTAGTCAATGGTCGCCAATGTCTGTGAAAAATAATGGAAAATAATGGCTATGTGCTGCGGAAAAAGTAATACTTGTACAACTGTGGTGCTTACAATATATTCTAGTCACTTCATGGAAGCACTATGTGACAAATGAGACGATCCTGAATACTGCGAAGCTACTGAGTATCACCGCCACTCATAGAGAACGCCCGACCGAGGTGGCTATGACACTTGCATCGTATGGAGTACTCTTGTCTTTCTCGATGCACGCTACTTACTGAGGCAGTATTTGTCAAGAGACTGCCTCGATGTCTTGCATTGCATTCTGAAGATCACACCAAGTGCGATATGAACGCTTTTAATACAGGATTTGATGAGTGGGAATAGCTAACCCAAGACCGCAGCAGCATGGCAACAACTTCCACAAAGGCACCTGCCTCAACAATATGGCCGTGAAACGAGCGGGAAAACACGTGCTTCCGACGATACCCCTCTTTCAGGATGATACGCACTTGCGCTAGCTGTGGTAACCAAGTGGGCTTTCGCAATAGACGCCTGAATAGGCAACGAAAGCGCCTTCGTTTTGCTACTCGAATCTACCACCACGAACTATAGGCAATTTATAGCTGCTCAGTATTTTCGATAGTGTATATTTAAAAAAAATTACAATTCTATTCTCGTTCTTGGGGAATATATACAAATAGGAGGATCGAACAAGGTATCCAACAAACAATGAACAGAAAAACTTCAGAAAGCATACAAACTGACTACGACACACCACAATAAAAGAAATGTTTTAGGGCAGGCTAAGCTCAGGCACTGCAGTACAGTTGTACTATCAGATGCTCTCTATACATAAGAAACGACCACAATCGGAGCATCAGACATGAGAAAGATTAAAAAAACACAACGTAAAATCCGGAGAAAAATTTTTGGTGCTGCACACAGATTTGGTATATGGACGAAGAGACCAGCCAGAGACTTACATGAACACACAGATAAACTCACAGACATGATCAGAAACCGCCGACTAACGTTATATGAGCGCATATATACAATCAACAACAACAGACTCACAAACGGGATCTTTGATGTAATAAACAGTTCAATAAAAAAATCCATAGAAGAAACCAATCTGTTTCAAGAAACAGAAGACCTAAAACAAACAATGATCAGTATTGAAATGATGAATGAAGGGCACAAATTCAGAAACAAAATCATGAACTCGAAAATTTAAATAAAAGAAGAAAACTGGCAAACTATGGACAGAGCAAAGGGAAAAGGAACATAGCTAAAGAATGAAGAGGTTTTAACAAGAGAAACTGAAGAAAGAAACAAGAAAAAATGAATAATCATGTAATATTCAAGTTAATCTCTGTCAGGAGGCGAAAATGTGTAATAATAATAATAAAATTCTTGCTTGCTTAATGATAACGTATGCTTGAGTATTTGTGTGAATGCTATTCTCTGGCTCTGTTAAGTTATGTATTGCTTAAGTGCAGGGCTGATAGTTCTTATTATACAGTACATTACTGACCAGACTTTGTCTACCTTGATTATACACACATCAAAAAACGTTTTGCATCACCTCGATTCTGAGAGTTCCGGAACCTGCACAGAAAATTGGAATAGAGATCAACATGAACATCATTTTCGCTATTTTTATTGCTCATGAAAACCACACATTGCATGTTGTACCTCCATACAGCGAGATCTTCAGAGGTGGTGGTCCAGATTATTGTACACACCGGTGTCTCTAATACCCCGTAACTCGTCCTCTTGCACTGATGTATGCCTGTATTCATCGAGGCATATTATCCACAAGTTCATCAAGGTACTGTTGGTCCACATTGTCCCACTCCTCAACAACGATTCGGCGTAGATCCCTCAAAGTACACGATGGGCGCGCGAATTGTCGTCCATGAAGACCAATGCCTCGCCAATATGCTACCTATATTGTTGCACTATCGGTCTTAGGATAGCATTCACGTATTGTACAGTCGTTACGGAGCCTTCCATGATCACCAGCGGTGTACGTCGGCCCCACATAATGCTATCCCAAAACATTAGGGAACCTCCACATTGCAACACTCGCTGGACTGTGTGTCTAAGGCGTTCAGCCTGACCGGGTTGTCTCCAAACACGTCTCCGACGATTGTCTGTTTAAGGCATATGCGACACTCATCGGTGAAGAGAACGTGATGCCAGTCTTGAGCGGTCCATTCGGCATGTTGCTGGGCCCATCTGTACCACGCTGCGTCGTGTCGTGGTTGCTAAGATGAACCTCGCCATGGACGTCGGGAGTGAAGATGTGCATCATGCAGCCTATCGCGCACAGTTTGAGTCGTAACACGACGTCCTGTGGGTGCACGAAGAACATTATTCAACATGGTGGAGTCGCTGTCAGAGTTCCTCCGAGCCACAATCCGTATGTAGCCATCGTCCACTTGGACGGCCTGAGTAAGGCATATCATCGGCAGATCCTGTCTCTCTGTATCTCCTCCAAGTCCGAACAACATCGCTTTGGATCACTCCTAGACGCCTGGACACTTCCCTTGTTGAGAGAGCTTGCTTCCTGGCACAAAGTAACAATACGGACACAATCGAACCGCGGTATTGAACGTCTAGGCATGGTTGAACTGCACCCAACACGAGCCTGTGCCCCCTTCCTGGTGGAATGACTGGAACTGATCGGCTGTCGGACCCCCTCCGTCTAATAGGCGCTGCTCATGCATAGCCATTTACATCTTTGGGGGGGTTTAGTGACATCTTTGAACAATCAAAGGGACTGTGTCTGTGGTGCAATACCCACAGTCAATGTCTATCTTCAGGAGCACTAGGATCCGGGTGATGCACAACTTTTTTTTATGGGTGTAGTACATAGTTTCATCGAATTTTTTCATTTCACAAATACACAGATGAGGGCACGGTATACCTACTCGTGCTACATTGCTCCACTTTCGTTGATGTTTTAACACAATGTAGCGTACGTTCAGTATTCCTACTACGAAAGCTGTTTATGTAGTAAAACTCACCGCTGACATCACAAGGTCTGAGAGTTGATGGTGTTTTATTATCTTTCTCAAGTGCTAAATGGCGGGAAGGGTTTTTTCTAACTGCCTTCCAAGGTTATATAGTTGGGTTGTAATCCATACGGTCCCTGCTAGAGTTCTTCTAAGGGACAGTAGCGAAGCTGTCGATTGGAGCTTCCCTCTGTAGTATCGGTTTCCGTGCAATGCCGGACACAGTTCTGCCATCAAACGTGAAACACACGCTGCTCAACGTAAATAACCTACTGACTTAAAACGGTGTTACTACCTCGTGAAACACAGCGATTCTCTTCAGGTCGTCGCAGTTAAGCAACGTCGGGCGTAGCCAATATATGGATGGGTAACGAGCTGTTGGCCGCTTTCCCTTGCCTTTGCGGAGGTAGGGAGGGAAGGATAATGGTATAAAGCCCGTGATAATCAGTCTTTGTCCTGGATTAAATTCCAGACCTCTTCGCAGCGCATCCTGAAGTGAGGGCAAGTGACACTGTTTCTAGCGGTCCTTCCGTCGGATGGGGACGTTAAACTTCGAGGACCCTTTGATGCTACTGGAGAGGAGCTGGCTATGTGATGACACTGTGTTTCAACCTTCAGCCTCTCCCTTTTCTCATCACACACACACACACACACACACACACACACACACACACACACACACACACACTACAGTCACCAGATACACTCAGTCACAAAACTCTCACACTTCGCGATGGAAAGGTGCCAACCCGCGTGAAGGAGTCTGCATTTGGACGCTGAACCTACATTTGGGAGTGTCCCACCCAACCATGCAATACTACTTCACTTTTTACCCGCTGATTGCCCATTACATTCGCCAGCAGCTGTATGTATGCTCCGTTCTGTCACCCAAAACAAGCCGCAGATTTTCCAGACAACGAAGGCGTCCACAGGAATGAGCAGCACCCAAGACGATCAAGGTGGTTTAAAACAAAATATCCAGACACTCTGTGACCAAAATGGTACTGAAACAGAGGATGATAGACTAAAGGCCGAAATGCTAAATGTCTTTTTCCAAAGCAGAGAAAGATTGCACTGTAGTTCCCTCTGTAGATTGTCGCACAGATGACAAAATGGTAGATATCGAAACAGATGACACAGGGATAGAAAAACAATTGAAATCACTCAGCAGAGGAAAGGCCGCTGGACCTGATGGGATACCAGTTCGATTCTACACAGAGTACGCGAAGGAACTTGCGCCCCCCCCCCCCCCCTTCTTGTAGCGGTGTACCTGTAGGTCTCCAGAAGAGCGTAGTGTTCCGAAGTATTCGAAAAGGGCACAGGTCATCCCCATTTTTAGGAAGGGACGTCGAAGAGGTGTGCAGAACTACAGGCCTATATCTCTAACGTCGAATGGTTGTAGGATTTTGGAACACGTATTATGTTAGAGTATAAGGACTTTTCTGGAGACTAGAAATCTACTCTGTAGGAATCAGCATGGGTTTCGAAAAAGACGATCGTGTGAAACCGAGCTCGCGCTATTCGTCCACGAGACTCAGAGGGCCATAGACACGGGTTCCCAAGTAGATGCCGTGCTTCTTGGCTTCCGCAAGGCGTTAGATACAGTTCCCCACAGTCGTATAAGGAACAAAGTAAGAGCATATGGACTATCAAACCAATTCTGTGATGGGATTGAAGAGTTCCTAGATAACAGAACATAGCATGTCATTCTCAATGGAGAGAAGTCTTCCGAAGTAAGAGTGATTTCAGGTGTGCCGCAGGGGAGTGTCGTAGGACCGTTGCTATTCACAATATACATAAATGACCTTGTGGACAACATCGGAAGTTCATTGAGGCTTTTTGCGGATGATGCTGTACTATATCGAGAGGTTGTAACAATGGAAAATTGTGCTGAAATGCAGGAGTATCTGCAACGAATTGACGCATGGTGCAGGGTATGGCAATTGAATCTCAATGTAGAAAAGTGTAATGTGCTGAAAAAACATAGAAAGAAAGAAAAGATCATTTATCATTTAGCTACAATATAGCACGTCAGCAACTGGAAGCAGTTAATTCCATAAATAATCTGGCAGTAGGCACTAGGAGTGATTTAAAATGGAATGATCATATAAATTTGATCGTCGGTAAAGCAGATGCCAGACAGATTCATTGGAAGAGTCCTAAGGACATGTAATCCGAAACAAAGGAAATAGGTTACAGGACACTTGTTTGCCCACTGCTTGACTACTGCTCACCGGTGTGGGATCCGTACCAGATACGGTTGATAGAAGAGAGAGAGAAGATCCAACGGAAAGCAGCGCGCTTCGTTACAGAATCATTTAGCAATCGCGAAGGCGTTACGGAGATGATAAACTCCAGTGGAAGACTCTGCAAGAGAGACGCTCAGTAGCTCGGTACGGGCTTTTATTGAAGTTTGGGGAACATTCCTTCACCGAGGAGTCATGTAGTATATTGCTCCCTGCTACGTATATCTCGCGAAGAGACCATGAGGATAAAATCAGAGAGATTAGAGCCCACACAGAGGCATACCGACAATCCTCCTTTCCACGAATACGAGCCTGGAATAGAAGGGAGAACCGATAGAGGTACTCAAAATACCCTCCGCCACAGACCGTTAGGTGGCTTGCGGAGTATGGATGTAGATGTAGACGAAAATGCCGAAAGGGCTGCCTGGAAGGTGAGGAACGCGCTTGGCTCGGGAACCTCCCTGTGGGAATAATTGGCGCAGCGGGCCGCCGACAGCAGAGAAGCCAACGCCGCGCTGCCAGCGACGCGGAAAGTGAAAGTGCGGAGCGAAGTGGCGCGGAGCAGGGTGGAAACCGCTGGCTGGCGCCACGGCCCACAGTTTTAACATCTCATTCTACGCTCTGAGGAAAGTCATTGCAACACAGCTGAAACCTCGGACTGTTTAGTACTTTAGCATTTTAAGTATTTTTGACATTATACGCAAAAGGATTATAATGAGATTGAGACAGGTATTTCTACATCTACAGGCCGCTGTGGTCGAGCCGTTCTAGGCGCTTCAGTCCGGAACCGTGCGGCTGCTACGGTCGCAGGTTCGAATCCTGCCTCGGGCATGGATGTGTGTGATGTCCTTAGGTTAGTTAGGTTTTAGTAGTTCTAAGTGTGGGGACTGATGACCTAAGACGTTAAGTCCCATAGTGCTTAGATCCATTTTGAACCACATTTTGTAGTGCACAAGGCACCTTACGGTGTGTGACAGAGTGTACATTTGGTACCACTATCCCTCACCCCACCTGCTTCCGTGTTTCATTCACATCTGGTGCATGGGATAAGATGTTGGTAAACCTCCTCCTTAGCTCTAATTTCTCAGGTTTTCTCGTTCTGGTCATTTTACAAGATGTTTGCAGGAGGAAGTAGTATGGGTCATTCAGTACACGAGGCAATCGAGACACAATAAGAGATTTATGAGAAAAACACACACAAATTTTTCAGAATAATTAATTACAGTTAAAAGGTGACACCATTTTATAATTTTCTGAATGATAGGAGATATTTTCTATAACGTTCTCTCATATCGAACAAAAGAAGTACTATTACATGGTTATTTGAGTAAAAAAAAGTAAAATTTTGGAAGTGATTATTTTGTGCACCGAATGTATTGTACTTTTATCTTCCTCTTTATTCTAGTCTACAGGTTTTGTTAGTGAAACACTAATTAAAATACATTTCTTGAATATGTGGCTATAATTTTATTCCTGCCGTGTGCTTGTAGCTAAAATTTACAAACAGGTAATTTATGCAATTAAGATTCAAAGGGAAAGTATGTACTTTAGAACAATGTAATTTTCTTTCTAGAGAAATTTATTTGCTCATTGTACTGTTCTAAAATTTACAAACAGGTAATTTATGCAATTAAGATTCAAAGGAAAATGTATGTACTTTAGAACAATGTAATTTTCTTTCTAGAGAAGTTTATTTGCTCATTGTACTGTTCTACGCAGCGCACGGTCGTTAAGTCAGGGACATACGAGTATTTGCTCAGATGTAACTTTATACGTTATAGAGAGATGGCGCACCTGTTGACTGTGTCAGATAACCAGTGTGTTCTTTGGACTCTGCTGAGGGAGCTCTTGTGGCAGTGGCAGTGAAGGTTCTTGAAAAACAATGATGCACAAATAGTAGTAAATCCTCCATTTCCTATTCCTTCACTTTTGTTACTGCTCGCCGAGGGGCATGTCATGAAGTATGTCCTGGGATGGTTGGGCTTCTTCCTTATGTCTACTTTGTCAAATTGTACATCAGGATTCTGAATCTGCTTAAACGTAAGTACAACACGAGCTGCTAATGCATACTGTAAACATCTCAGTCACGTAGTTTTTGCTACAACCATCAACCGTTCCTTTTCAGTTAGTTACTGAATTTTTCAAGATTCCGGAGACTGAAAGTTAGAGAATTTTATGCCAGTGACTTCAAATCTTGAGCTTGTCTAACGATATCCATCCAATCATTTGATGTGTAAATGTGCGAAATTTTTCTACTAGCGTTTTCCATTAAACCAAAATCACAATCGTTAGTTATAACTACGTAACAATAAAAGGTGTAGTCTGTGTAGAGCACCAGAATCTTCATTTGTCTGGGGGGGGGGGGGGGGAGGGCGGTCGGCTTGCAAAAGGACTGTAATTATATTATATCTGTTACTGAAAGTTCGTTATGTCATAGATCACCGACGGTATGGCTAATGCGCTAAGCAAGATATTAGCATTTACTTGTCGGTGATTGCTGTGGTGCCGTATATACACTGGCATTTGTTAAACACGAATTAGAATGGGGACAATAAAATGCTCAGTTACACTGAGGTGAAAAAAGCAATGATACAGCGATATGCAAATGTACAAATGGCGGTGGTATCGCATTGGACCTTAGACAACTGGAAAACCATGGTCTTGTAAGGTGAGTTCCAACTTAAGTTGATGGGAGCTGATGGTTGGGTTCGAGTGTGGCGGCGACACCACGAAGCCTTGGACCCAAGTTATCAACAAGGTACTGTGCAAGCTGGTGGTGGCTCCATAATGGTGTGGGTTGTGTTTACATGGAATTGACTGGTCCTTCTAGACCAGGTGAACTGATTATTGACTGTAAATGGTAATGTTCGCCTACTTGGAAACTATTTGTAGTAAACAACCGTGGTAATTTTTATGGATGACATTTCGTCATATTACTGGGCCACAACTATTCGCGATTTTTTGAAGCACAAATCGAGCGATTGGTGTAGCCAAACAGATTATCCGACATGAATGCCATAGAACATTACTGGAACATAATCGAGAAGTCAGCTCGTGTATTAAAAAAAAAAAAAAAAAAAACAACCTTGCACCGGTAACTCTTTCGCAATTAGGAAGGCTATGGAAGCAGCATGGCTCAATATTTCTGCAGGGGACTTCCATCGACTTATTGAATCCATTCCTTGTCTAGCTGCTGCACTACACAGGGACAAAGGGAGGTCCGTCATGATATTAGAAGGTATTCGATGAATTTTGTCACCTCGGTGCACATCCATCAAATAATTTCCAGGAACTTACATCGGCATGCCGATATGCTTATAGTTTATGAAAAAACCTATAAACAAGTATGAAAAAAAGCAATGTGGTACTGTGTTTATAGTTCACGAGAGTGTTCTGCAAGAGAAACGTGCTAAATATAAGAATAACAGGAGCGATTTTATTTTCGATAGTCCAAAAGGAAGGGACAGGTTGTCTATTTTAAGTTTAGAATAATGGCTGTCGTTTGGAAATTGTGGAAGTAAAATATGCTCTGACACGTGGCCTTCTGCTACTCGAAGGCACGAGGTGTAATATTAATCACCTCATTCAAGGAACAAATGGACAACAACAAACAGTTGCAATATATCTCCTTTAAGACTTAGTAACCTCAGAATTTAATCTCCACGTTGTTCGTCGATAAGTAGCTGTACGTCTGTACCTCTCCGTATCACATGGTCGGGTGATGGAAAAGGAAAGTCGCCACCAGTCAGGAAGTAAAAACTAAAAAAAAAAAAAAAAAAAAAAATGGAATAATAGCGGAAAAGACAATGGAAGCGTTCTTGATGAGCTGATACAGAAAGATAGTGAAATCAAGTAAACTTATAAAATAAGGAATAAAGAGATTCTATGCAGAAGCGGTGAAAGGAGGATTTTATAGCTAACACTAACTATAAGAAGGTACAGTTGATGTGATCCGTTAAAACGTCAGAGAATAACTTGCATGGTACTAGAGACGAAAGTCGCATCCGTTTACTGCCCACAATCGATTCTGTCCCCGATACAAACGAATGCTCGGTGAGAACATGGCTATGAACATCAAACACTTCTTGTGGACAGTGCACGGATCTGATAGCGCTGTAGACGTTTATGCTAAATGTAGTAATGTACGAAGAACGTTGTTTATAAATTTGATCCGATGTACTGGCGATATTGGTCACTCGTCAAATAATATCATCCAAAGGGAAGGTAAGATTGGAATCGGCACATGTCTTTATAGGAAAAGACTCTGGTCTCCATTGGAGAATGGAATGAGCAACAAATGATCGGAATGCATTGAGTAAATCATCCACACTGTGAAGTATGGAGCTATTCTGACAAGACGCCAAGGATGGCTGGACGAAAATTTGAGGTACGTACCCCCAAAATATGCATCCCTTATCGTTACCACAGAGAGAGAGAGAGAGAGAGAGAGAGAGAGAGAGAGAGAGAGAGAGAGAGGTGTCACTTCTGTCTGCAGCTCTCTGGAACGCGCTCTCTAACGGACGTGAGGACCGTGGGACAGTTCACACCATTGTGTACCCCCTCACTTAGCACCTTCGTTACAGTTTCTCCTCTGACAGCGATAACGACTTCTGTTCGGTCATGAGAACTTACTGTACTGTAAAACTACGGTACTTCAGACAATGCTTTCGCCTACGTCCATCAAGCACATTCTAGTGTCAACATGCGCGCCATCATCTACAATTTCATGCCATTGCACAAAATGGTGTTAATACACATTATTTCACAACGCTTCGACAACTGGATCGTTACATGAAGGGATCATTATTAGAATTCACAGGTGTACTGGAAATGTACTCGGATGAAGCTTTTTATTCAAGAAACCTTTGCATTTGTCTTGACTGTATACCGTAAATATCACTGAAGAGTTCCAGCGTGGGTCACTCCTTTTATTCCGTTGAGGAGTTCCTTGAAAAATTAAGCTGATTCTTATGTTGTGTTGTTGATTGCTTTTACGTAAACTTATGGCTTGAATTTTTTTGGTTCATAAACATTTTATTTTATCTGTTATTACTTTCATGTTGTAATTTCACGTACTGACCCGTTCCATGGCCTTAGAGATTTTCTCCTCAGTTTGGTCCTACAGAAATAGACATGTAAATAAATAAATAAATAAATGCAAGGTGACAAGGCTGTAACGTGACACATGATATGCGTCGCAGTTTCATTAATTCTCAGAGGACAGTGTGGTCATTTTTTCTGACCTGTGCAACCAATTTCCAACATTATTAGCAGCCGAATTAAGACACAAACTTTTTTTGCTTTCGTATTCACGTGTAGAGGATTTTGGTTGCTGTGCGTCTTTCAGACTTTGGACGGCTAATCGATGAACTTCATAGTAGAGTTGCTACTGTTTTGAAAATAAACTGGATTTAATTTATATATTTCTGGAGATAATTTGCAACTTCCAACTAATGATTTATTTATGTTTAAATCATTATCTTTGAATTATTGCCGCTGTAGAATGACAGGCAGATTGAAATTCCTACGGTACTGGTAAATCAACGGATAATGGAGCATTCGCTTGTTTTCTGTCTGATTGTAGAAAGCAAATGATTTAGTACTGTATTTTCATACAAAATCACGATAACTGTGTGAGTGACATTTTAAAGTATGTTAGCGGACGAGGTGTGATATCTACGATATCTTCACTTGAGTACACATCGTAAGAATTAGGAGAGATTGACTTCACAGAATAGCAATGGTTGTGTTACCAATGACAGCGCTACTAAAGTTATTAAACACGGTTTTCTGAAATTCCTTCACCGAAGAACATGCAGTAAATATTCCAGAATTAGAATGAAGTACAGTTTCCAACAAACGTAGTTTCGAACGATACCCTCGGTGCAGCGAAGCAACTTAATTCAATGAAGGCGAGGCTTCTGGTTATGACTATTTACCAGTTAGGTTCCTTTAGGAGTATGCTGATGTGATAGCTCAATATCTGACGATCATCAGCCGCTTGCTCCACAAATGATCCGTACCTAAGGACTGGAAAGGTACGCCGGTCACACGATTACACAAGAAAGGAAATATAAATAATTCGCTGATTTATGGATCCATATCACTGCCATCAATGTTTGCGATAAAATTTGGGAACTATAATGTGTTCGAACACAATGAAACATGGTACGTCGAAGGAAACGGTCTATTGACACAGACCACATTGGTGTACACACACACACACACACACACACACACACACACACACACACACACACACACACACACACACACACAAATTCTGATCAAATTGCGTGTACACACACACACACACACACACACACACACACACACACACACACACACACAAATTCTGATCAAATTGCGTGTCGTCTCAGTTGAGCGACTGGATTCAGCATTTCCTTTCAGAAAGGAAACGGTTCGTAGTAATTGCCGGGAAGTCATCGAGTGAAAAAGTAGTGATATCTGGCGCTCCCTTAAGTATTACAGGCCCTCTTCTGTTTCTAACAGACAATGTGGGAGTCAATGTGAACACCCCTCTCAGATTGTTGGCAGATGATGCTGTTGTTTACCGTGTAGTATCGTCATCAGAAGATCAGAATGAATTGCAAAATGTTTTTGGCAAGATATCTGTATGGTTCCTAAAGACGACAATTAACCCTGAACAATAAAAAATGTCATGTCCTTCACATGAGAACTGAAAAGAATCCGAGAAATTTCGGTTACACGGTAGATAATACGAATTTAAATTTTATGGACTCATCTAAAAACCTATATATTACAGTTAAACTGGAACTTCCACTCAGAAAATATTGTGGCGAAGAGGGACTAGAGGCTGTATCGTAGTGGCAGGACAATCAGAAGATGTCACGGGTCTACTAAAGAGACTGTCTACACTGAGCTTGTCCGTCCTCTGCTAGAGTATTACAGCGCGGTGTGGCATCGTTAAATGGGACTGACGGACGACATGTAAGTTCAAAGAGGAGAGAATGTCACGGACGTGATGCAGAAGTTGGGACGGCAGTCATTAAAACAAAGAAGTTTTTCGTTGCAGCAAAATATTTGTAACACCAACTTTTTCCTCCGAATGCTGAAGCGTCTTGTTAACCCCCACCTACTTAGTGAGTAAAGACTGTCGTATTAAAATAAGAGGAAACAGAGCTGGCCTGGAACCTTATTTTTACCACGTACTGTTAAAGTAAGGAACAGTACAGAGGGAGTCTGAAAGTGATTCTGTGAACCTTCTTCCAAGTAACTGGATGTGAACTTAATGGTTCAAATGGCTCTGAGCACTATGGGACTTAAAACATCTGAAGTCATCAGTCCCCTAGAACTTACAACTACTTACAACTAACTAACCTAAGGGCATCACACACATCCATGTCCTAGGCAGGATTTTAACCTGCGACCGTAGTGGTCACGCGGTTCCGGACTGAAGCGCCTAGAATCGCTCGGCCACAGCGGCCGGCGGATGTGAACTGCAGAGCACTTATATAAAAGCAGTCAGCAAGTTTGGATGTAGAAAGTATTGTTAAATTTCCATAAATCTGATATATTACTTCAAGCAACAGTTCTTTGTATAGTAATGGCTGCTTTAAACTTTTGAAAGAAAACGTTATTAATAATCATCATTACACATTACAACCTGTAAGCAAAGTCATTATGAATTATAACGAAAGTAGAATTTAGCGCCTGAAGTTATTTTTCTTTTATTTCTTTAACTTGGAGTCCATGCCTGGAGATGCTTGAGGGACATGTGTCGTGACATCAAGAAATAACTTCTGTGTTACCAGCGAACCGTAAAGGGGACGACAGAAATTGAAGCATATACAATAAGTAACTGAGGACTTTGGGTGTAAGTGGTACTCTGAGTCGGAGAGATTGACGGAAGAGGAAAACGTCTCGTGCTGCATCTGGCTAATCAGTAGTCTGATAAATAATTAAAAATAGTTACGAAACAATGTCAGATGTTCACTCCTACAACAATTCTGTTCGAACGCCACTAAGTGCTCCTCGTTACAGATTTCCATCTGTTTCTGTGTTACTTATTACACAGTCACTATCGAAATAATCGTGAAATATCTTTCAAAGACAATCTTACTTCTTTAGCTCAGAACTTTTGAAAATTAACTGAATGGGTGACGTTACTCTGTTACCTGATTTTTCTATTAGACAGGAACAGCAATCAAATTTATATATTGTACAAAATGAAGTTAACTTCATTTACATGTTTTTAAGAGTATAAGTACAACGTACAAGGTATATACAAGGTTCGTGAGCAAAATTTGTCTCACGAACGTACACAAACATAAAATACGAGCAGCGCTTGGTAGCCGCGCGGTTTAAGGCGTCTTGTCACGGTCCGTGCTGCTCCCCGTGTCGGAGTTTCGAGTCCTCCCTCGGGCATGGGTGCATGTGTGTATGTTAGTTTAAGTTAGATTAAGTAGTGTGTAAGCTTAGAGACCGATGACCTCAGCGGTTTAGTCCCATAAGATCTTACCACAAATTTCTAATTTTTCCATAAAACACGGATTATTTATGGTGAGCAAACAAATTCTACTCCTTTCCTATTAATGTGGGAACTATAAGGAAGACATTCCGCTTGATTGCTCTTTTCTGACAGGCCATTTCTCTGCAGACTTTTAACCCTAACAACATCTAGAACAAAACAGTATATACCTCCCTTTATATTCATCCGTAAGTAGTCCACAATTACTATCTACTTCGTGTAAGACGGAACGAAACGACTGTCGATGTAGAGGAGTGGGCCAATGTATGATTTATAAAGGATTAGTAATGATGCCAGTGTTACTTATTCACTGTCCAGTCACATTAACTTGACCACCAGTCAAAGCTTAAACAACCATCTTTTGCAGCGTGGGCGTTCAGGAAGAGAGGCAGTGACGTTATAGAAGGTACGAAGACGAATGTGGAGCCCTGACGACTGCAATGCCGTGGCCAGCTTTGCTAGGTTTCTCGGTTGAGAATCCATGGTGTGAGCAGCCCAATGGAGGTGGTCCCACGGATTCTCGACTGGGTTTAAATGTGGGGAGTTTGATGGCCAGGGGAGCAAGTTAGTCACTGTGAGCAGTGTGGCTGACCTAGGCGCTGCGAAAATGCTTCCACCCGAGGGCCAGTGATGAAGCAATTTTGTGACTGCGGTTCTGCGTAAGAAGTGTAACAGATTCTTAAACACGGCCACTGAAGAACCACCCCTAGAACCAGCATAGATAGCATCCGGTGGCTCCACAAGAGACTGAAATATGTCGTAGAACCTTAACAGCTTAAGAACAGGGGTGGCTCCTGTGAAATCATACATAACCATGTGGGGTACCGTACTGTGGACGATGAAAAGTTCGATTTTGATTCTGTGCAATACATGGAAAACCTCCTGGCCTGTAAAAACTGTCCCTCCAGATTCAACCTCGACGATTTGCGACTCCGGATGTTGGTGTGTGGCTGGATGTGGCCCAGTACTGGTGCGAAAGGTAATGACTGGTTCCAGACACGAAAACGTTAAGTCTCGAGAATCCAGTCTGATCATGACAGGCTGGTATGGCAAACAGAAAAGATTTCCACGTGGAAAAATATGAAATACATTCCTATTGACAAAATTTACAAACATTATGATCTTTAATTACATAATTAATGCCTATGACTTGTACAAGTCACATCATAAAATATTTGCAGGAATAACAAGATAATGCCAATGGAATTGTCATGCAAACTTAAAGGTGGGTAAAATGACTGGAAATATCAGTAGAGTACACTAAATAGCTACTCAAATATCCAAGTTGCCTTTTCTTGAATGTCACCCGTTAACGCTCTGCCCAATTGGAGCAGTCGCAATGATGAAATCAACACACCCCGAACAAAGGACGGCAACTACTTTACGAAAACCATCTACAAGACTTATCAGACTATTGTGACTAGTAGTAGTAATGGTAACAATAGAAACAATAAAGTGAATCAAAGCTGGAAGTTTGTGTAGCGACGTAACACAGTGGCAAGTACTGTAATCGCGGTTCCGGAAAGGCGGTCGGTCTGCTGCTGTTGTGAGCCAGTTCCCTCCTTCGCTCAACCACAACCTCGCACAGATGGCTGGCGTTTAGTGGTTCTCGAGGTCGCATCCTTGAAGGGTCGGAGAAGCCGTAATTGCGTGGGCGGGGAAAACTGGCACGTTCCATTATTAAGCCGCCGAACGACCTCTAGCATTTGAGAGCAGTGATTGCAGTCCTGTATTACTGGGACCCACAGCCGCAGTTCAGGGTTAAGTTCGCCAGCCGCAAGTCCAGATGCCACCTGAATTACTTAATTTTTTGTTTCATTTTATTTTATAATTAGGTGATCATTTGGGGTTCAAAACTTCTATTAGTCCATCTCCTCTTTCCCCCTCTCTCTGCCCATCTCATACTTGAGCCCCTCTCTGTACATCTCCTCCGCCCCCTCTATCCAACTCCTCTTCCCATTCTCTGTCAATTTCCTCCTCCACTTGTGTTCATTTCTCCCTCTTTCACTGTCCATCTCTTCCTCTTTCCTTTCCCTGTGAATCTGCTCCTCCCGCCTCTTTCTGCACATTCCCCCCTTTCCTTTTCTCTCCATGTTATCGTGCTCACCCCATTCGAACGCTGTTTGTTCTTATTCCCACAATATTCTTCCCATATCGTAACTAATATCTGTACCAAACTTGGTTCGAATCGTTCCTGGGGTTTAGGATGATCTTTTTACCCGCGGCTTTATGCGCTTACGGACATGTCACATATATTTAATATATATTTAATGTTTCACATGCAATTTTACGCATATTTCACCTATATTTCTAGCGAATTTCGCCCAGAAGTTTCGTACAAAAATGGTTCAAATGGCTCTGAGCACATCTGAGGTCATCATTCCCTTAGACTTAGAACTACTTAAACCTAACTAACCCAAGGACATCACACACATCCATGCCCAAGGCAGGATTCGAACCTGCGACCGTAGCGGTCGCGCAGTTCCAGACTGAAGCGCCTAGAACCGCCCGGTCACACCGGCTGAAGTTTCGTTTTCGTGCCACTAATTTTACTGGCACATTCAGTGGTGAATGTGAATACTGTCTGTTCGATGTGTTGCGAACAACGTTAGTACTAAGAAAGTGATAAATTAAAACGATATGCTTCATGCAGCTGTTATACTGCGAAAACGTGGTAAGAGATAAACCTTCTTCCTTGAGTCATTTTGTGAGGTTTTTCAGCGAGAAAAAGTTTGTCAACTTTTTTTTTTTTTTTTTTTTCAAGAAGCAAAGAGTTCTGATTCTCAAATACTGGATGACGTTAAGTGTAGTGATTCGCCTGGGCTACACTGCTCCACTGCTCCACTGCTTTCTCACTCCCAACATCTTTGATGGGTAGCTGGTTATTACCCCAACAACTACAGTTTCTGAACAGCGATACGTGTACCGAGTTTAGTTGAAATTGGTCTAATGGATTAGGAGAAGATGTGGAACATACGGGTATATGTACATCCATTTTTATGGCACGTATGGGTTTCGTGTCTGTTTTCCGCTGGCGAAGTTCCTTTAAGGCCTGCCCTCACAAGACACTCATGTCGCAGATATTTTTTCAGGTGTTTATCATCCTTGTAGAAATGATATGTCTATATTTTTCTATAGTTGTAGAAGCGTTTCGTCACTGATGTGAAGATTTTTCGTGAGTGTTCCTATAAGCCACGCTTATATTATCGTCGGGCTATGTGGTCTGTATAAGTCATAGTTTTTCCTGCTCTTCAGGCTTATCAATCTAGCAGGCGCGAATAGCTGTAAATAAATGGTAATGAGAGGTTGCTGATCCGCTTTTGTGTTCGATCCTGAAGTAACTAGACTGAATCCTGGTAATGACACAAATGACTAGAACGAGACCGTTAAGAATACGAGAAACGCTGTCAAACAGTTTTTGGTCAGCAGGTCGGATTGAAAATGTTGATCAGACCATTTGCTGCTTAGTATGGCAGCTGGCTTTACACCACTGATCTGTCCGTCAAGAGATTAGTCGTATTTGGGTTTGGCTATTTCGTGGCACTGTATGGTGTAATCTTAACCCAAGTGCATTGATGCGTCTCATAGCGAGGTGTTGAATTTCCTTGTTCGAGTCTGTGTGTACTTCTTCTATTACTGTTGTTGTTGTTGTTGTTGTTGTTGTTGTTATTATTAGATGTGATGGTGGTGGTTACTCCTTTTTCCTATTACTATCGAAAAATCCCATGCAGACTATCAGGTTTAGCTCTTGAGCATTACCAATGGCATTTCACGCCCTCACGCCATTTTAGAATTAGACCCTGAACACAGTGCACTATTGGGGTGCCAGAATGCAAACGTAACGTATTCTCCCTATTTCTTGTCGACTAAACTGTGGAGACGACAATTCTGCAATGACCACGTAATTTGTGGAGTATATTTTAATATGTTCAAATATTTGTATTACGCTTCATCAAAAGCACCAACTATGAGTAACTACACCCTACTTTCCCCTCTTCTGGTAAGTTTATTAGCAAGGTAGGGAATTTACGTAGACTTATTTCTTCACCTCTTCGAACACCTATACTTCGAACATTATTTGTCGCCATATCTTTTTATGTGGACAGCAAATGCCTGCAATGCATTGGTGACGAGGCGCTTTTCGACGTGATACGATGCAAAGTTCTATAACCAACGTCTCCGGCAAGTCATCCATCGTTGGGAAAAATGTGTCGCAGTGAAGGGGAAGCATATAGACAAGCATTGGCATTATCAGCAAGTTTATTGTTTGCAGCTTTATTTTTTTCTACTTAATTATTAAAACCTTACGGCTGACCTGGCTGCTGCAGACCACACGAGGAGTGTTGCGAGTGTGTCATGTAAGCTAAGCCCCCGGCAGAAGACTCGCAATATGAGCGCTGCGCGTTGTTTATGGCTGACAGGCAGCTGTGCAGGCACAGAGGACAGAGCAGACTATACTGCTTGCCAGTGTAGTGTAGTGTAGTGTAGTGTAGTGTAGTGTAGTGTACTGTACTGTGCTACTCCTAGCCATGGCCTCGGGTGGCCGCAGAATGTCATGGGGTGCCGCACCAGCCCGCCATGACGGTCGACGTCGACGCCTGCGCTCGCCACTGTTCGCGCGACAGTTCGGACCTAACTCACGCAATAATCGTCATAGTTTCTCACTAATACGTTAAAAACTGACACACTGTCAAAAAAAGTCGCAATCGAGACTCTATTCACTTATGTGCTAACAGTTAATGCCTTCTGTGGTGTTGCGAATGTCATGTCGATTGCAATTGGATCCTTATTCACAAGTGCAGGAAAGAAAAACTTTGGAATTCTATCGTATGGAACGTTTTTATACACTCAACTGACAGGCCTGGCCAAAGGTTGCGAAGCTGTTATAGCTCTGAATCACTTTTTTATTTTTTATTCTTTATTTTCTCCTTTCTTTTGTTTCAGATTCTGAAGTGGGGAAAGTGGAAAAGTTCAGCACCAAAATTGTGGAGCCTTACTTGCAAAACAATGATAACCCCTCTTTGGGGTGCTTGGTTCCTATTTGAGCTCGGAATCTAGGGTGAAAATTTCTTTGGCTTAGCCCGAACCAGCGGTCATTTGTATAGCCATTCCAATATCTGTCTTACTGTAGCTGTGGTACAATGTATTGAGCAAGATTTGAACAACGAATCGGAGCTGGAGTCCAGGCAAACTGTTCGAATCTATTAATTCCTTTATCAAAAGTTTTTAATTGGGCTAAAATTAATGTTCAGCTAATGACACCATTTGCATGTCAACCTTACGTGAAAAAATCATAATCTTCGTTCGAATTTTATGTGTAAAAATAATCACCCTTAAATAACTCCGGACTGGAGCGAGACTGGTCCACCAGTGTATCGGAAGTTGGTCTAAAATAAGTTTTAACGGTTTGAAAAATGGTTCAAATGGCACTGAGTACTATGGGACTTAACATCAGAGGTCTTCAGTCCCCTAGAACTTAGAATTATTTAAACCTAACTAACCTAAGGACATCACACTCATCCATGCCCGAGGCAGGATCCGAACTTGCGACCTTAGCGGTCGGGCTGTTCCAGACTTAAGCGCTTAGAACCGCTCGGCCACACCGGCTGACCTTTATCCGTTCGAAAAAAGATCTTGATTCGTTTGGATCCTACGCACAAAAAAACTCGTTTTTGTGGGAGGGTTTTCTATCGTGGCACTTCTATGTCTAAAACTTGTGCGAATCGGTACAAATTTTGTACGAAGATAGACAATACGTTTAATTAATGGTCATCCTGCTGTTTTGCGAAGTCTTCATCTGTAGCCACGATACAAGAACATGTTTCCAAAGACAACAAAAGAAAAGACTATACCGGATCACTTGTCGTCCGAGTCAACAAAAATCTGCATCGGTTGCCAAACTATGGCGGTCTATAGCCAAAATTATGGTTGATTTGAAGCTGGTAACCAGAATGACAAATACTCATATCCTAGCACAATGCGAGTATGTGCTGGGCAGAGTTAGGGATGCAAAGAAAGGGAACTAGCTTTTAGTCTTATCTGAAAGCTTCACACACATTTAAATCAAAACATACCCCTTGACATATTTGGGCTTTTTTTACTAGTTAACCATATTTCCTAAGAGCAGAGAGCTGTCTCAGACACACTCCCTGTTGTATGTATTATGAGGGGTGTAAGAACAAGTGGACACAAATTTATGGGCTTCTAGAGAGTGGTATATATCTACAATACGAAATATCCCAGAGAGAATGCATGATGGCATGTGCCATGTAATATACGACATGACATCACGTATTGTTTTACTTTTCTTGACGCGATGCATTATATTACCTGACATGGGTACTAATCCTAACAAGTAAAAAACTACGAATACTTCAAGATGTTTTAATTTAAATATCTTCGAAGATAACAGATAAGTCGTTAAGCTGGTTCCATTCTTTCACAGCCCAGTCTATGCCCTGGACATAACTGCCTTTCTTGTACTAAAAGTGCATTTTTTATTCTGACACATAAATAGTTCTAAATCATTTTGTAATTCACATTGTTCTTTGATGACTTTATTTGACGGTGAACGACAGAATAATCTGCAAACAATGTAAGAATACTGCTCAGATAGTTTCCTAAGTCGTTTACATAGACGAAGAACGCCACAGGGCCTTAACGCTTTCTTAAGGAACCCTATACATAAATTTGGTTTCGCCAGCCGGCTTCCCGTCACCTAGTATGAACTGTGAACTTCCTGACAAGGAATTGCGAATCCATGCGGACAGCTGAGACGATACTCCGTAACACCAGTTGATTTGAAGCAGTTACGAGGAAGGAAGGGAGAAATCTAAAAGTATAGAATCAACTTATCCGCCCATTACTTCGCGCCAGTTCTGTTTGGAAAGAACGACATTTTTTTTTTTTTTCATTACGTGCTGGTTGTGTGTCAATCGTTTTCTCCGAGGTATTCCATAATGCTGGAACACTGCGTATGTTCCCAAATCCTACTACACTTTGATGTCAGTGATATGTCTCAGGTTCCCACGCCCGGGTTCCCGGGTTCGATTCCCGGCTTGGTCAGGGATTTTCTCTGCCTCGTGATGACTGGGTATTGTGTGATGTCCTTAGGTTGGTTAGGTTTCAGTAGTTCTAAGTTCTAGGGGACTGATGACCATAGACGTTTAGTGCCATAGTGCTCAGAGCCATTTGAACCATTTGATATGTCTCAGGAACATTAGCAAATAATCGTAAAAAACTTATCTTGACAAAGTCCATGCTTCTGTTTTATTGAATTTCTATTTACCAATTTCGCTTATGTCATCTTTGGCCCATCTGTAGATGAATGAAAATGAAAATAGAAAATAAATAACAGTTGAAAAATTAAGTAGTTGTTGTAGAACAACGGGTGTTTTCTTTCGGTATTATAGTCATGTTTTGCTAGACACCGACGGAGAATTCAGTTAAAGTTATAACCTGCTGCAACATGTAAGCATTACACATACATAGACAACTGCCTAAAGGAAGGCGTCGCGACGCCACCACCTGAACTTACTTCTGAGACTTGTTATCACTGCTGCGACAGCGCTGAAACGCACGTGCTAATCTCCGCCCACTCCTACTTCGCCGTCACGTCGGTTCCTGGTACGAGACATGTCAATCCCCAGCGCAGACCACATCTCCAGCGTTCCCGTCAACATCGCTTGCGGTTAAAGCATATGGCCAAAACTTCAGTGTAACCTAAGACACTATACAAAAAGGAGAACGGACTTTGTCGAATGTTCGCTTCCATTCAGCTTAGAGAAAAAAATTGCTCCTGTGGAAGTATCTGCAGGCAAAAATAAAATAACGCTAAAAAATCCAGTTTCGAGTTACGCGGAAACGTAAGAGAGCAAAAAGGAAACTATTCATCGTAGGTAAATAAAGTCTGCGCTCGTTTATTTACACAAATAAGTCTGCTACCTGGAATAGTAAGGCGGGATGAAATTTTGTAACGACTGCGCCGGTAGCACTTTTTTTATTTGCTTTATTCCGTAGAAAGCCTGAGAGTGCCTCCCTTTTTATTGCCCTAATGAAAACTACCTTTTGTTTTCTGAATATAGCGAAGATAACGTTCATAGGTTCACCGTCAGCATGTTACTACAGAACTTAATTATTTTAGAGGGATTGAAATATGCAAGAGGACTTCAAGAAGAAACTACCATTATTTTATCTGTTTCGAGCTCAGTACTGATGTTAAAATGCTTTGGCATCAATAACAACAAAAATTACCTGGAATATCACATTATAGCAGCAGTTCAGCTGTTCTGAGTAAACGTGACTATCGTTATGTCATGTGTGAAGGCGCACCGTGAGAAACAGGTAAATCAGGAGATAGAAACTCTGGCCAAGAAAGCTGAGTACAATGATGAAGTGCCACATGACAATCTTCATTCGACAAGGACTAGAATCAGGGCCCGATGGGACGAAAACTAGCAGCGGTCTTAGAAAATTAAAGGCAGACGCTACGACCAATTGCACCTAATCTCTCATCACGTCCTTGGTAACAACATTTCAGAAGCCTGGGTAGTGACATTGGCACGCCTTCCATTTAATGATGGAAGACTCCGGCAGTATCTCTAGCACCGCAACATATTTTTCTCATGTGAATGCAGTAACCAGGAAGATGTTAACCACAGCCAGCAGCGGTGGCCGAGTGGCTCTAGGCGCTTCAGTCCGGAACCACGCGGCTGCTACGGTCACAGGTTCGAATCCTTCCTCGGGCATGGATGTGTGTGATGTCCTTAGGTTAGTTAGGTTTAAGTAGTTCTAAGTTTAGGGGACTGATGACCTCAGCTGTTGAGTCCCATAGTGCTTAGAGCCATTTGAATCAGTTTTTTGCTAACCACATTTTCTTCGTTTATGAAGAAACCACGACACTCTCACAGCGAGTGATGTCCTCCGGTAACGCGAACATCGAAATCCCATAAGACCAAAACGTGTATAGTGTCCCATCCGATTTTGTAGCAGGAAGATACATAAAAATATAAGAAACGATTTACTTTTACAACACAGTAAAAGAATAAATATGCTTTATGCTATTAACCCTTCTTTTATATTAATGAAATTATTTTATTTTTTAGATAAGAGTATTAATTTCAGGTAAAAAAAATTGTTAGTTGTTGCTGTAAAAGTACTTTTCACGTGCGTCATTTCAAAGGTTTCAGCCTGCTACACAACTAAATGCTAAAATTGTTCTTTGTGGGTGATATCCAAAAGTCATTAAGAAAAGTGAAAAAATAAAGACTAAGACTGGTCACGTACATTTTAGGCTATGATATTCAGGAGTAATTAGAAATGCGCTGAAATGTCCATGAATCGCGTTCTGCAGGATTATCTAAGACGTTATTGCTACGTGGAAAATCCGTGCCACTAAACTGGTCTTCGGTGAAGATTATGGGAAGTAGTGGACTAGAGAACTCTGCATTTTTGAAACTTGGAGCATCCACTTCTTGATACAGAGTTCGTGCATGATACTGTCGTAAATAAGTAAGCGCAACGCTAGAAGAATTATAGCCAAATACAAAAAGCCTTCCAGATAAACGCTACTTTGTTCTGAAGAGACTGGCAGTTGACGCTCAACGTAAAGAAATGTACTGCACATAAACAAGTGGAAAGAGCCATTATTATAGGTTATGAGCACATGATTGACGACCAGTGACTGGATGCAGTCACGTTCATTAAATACTGTGTCCCAGAAATGTTGTGACAAACTTCGACGGGTTGTAGAGGGGGTCCCGTAAAACAAGTCGAGGATAGGAACCCGTGTCCGAAAACTCATCCAACAACGCTACAGAGCTTTGGAGTTACAGGAGCTGGCACCTATTATTAGGCCACCCCTTCGGTGGAAAAAGTGACTCTGTACGCTGACGGACCTTAGGCGGAACGTCTCACAATGTTGGCCGTTATTCGGTGACTGATTGTCACGATCGCCAGTGGAGAGGATAGACAGCTAGTTGCTGCGCAGACTGACCTTGTCTCCTACGAATGAGATGCTCTGCTGCCTTGATGGACGACGGTTTTGGACACGGATTCCACCTGCAGTTTTTCTCCTAGAACTCACTAAAATCTCCAATGTTGTTCTAGACAAAAATTAGGACTGGCCCATCGTCTCCAATGGTGATCGTGGCAATGAGTCGCCCCACTGAACAGCAGGTAACATTGCAAAACGTTCCGTCTCTGGTCTGTCAGTCTACAAAGCCACGTTTTCTACCGAAGGGGTGCCCTAGTGGTAGGCGCCGGTGCCTATAATTTCGACACTCTGTAGCATCGTGGGATGACGCATTCACATGGCGGTCCCTATTCTCGATTTGTTCCTCATTACGCCCTCTATAACCCCTGAAATTAGTCGCAACATTTCTGGGATATCCTGTATATGTGGGAATACAGATACAAAGCGACGTAAAGTGGAACGACCACGTAACATCACTATTTTGAGGAGAGGCAGATACTGTACAGATTTTCCGGAAGGGTCCTCAGAAAATGCTTACAAAACCCTCGTTCGACCGAACTTCAGTATTACTAATCAGTTTGAGACAACAGGACTAATAGAGCAAATAGGCAAGATCCAAAGACTAGCAGCGCGTTTCGTCACAGGTTAGTTCACTTCGTAACACGCCCGGGAGTTCAAATGGGGGTGGGGGACCTTTAAACTGCTTGTCGTTTCGTAACCGTTGCTTTTCTTGACCGTGTGCCCCGTCCACACCACATACCTGGTAATCTCGCGGCGGTCGTACTGTTGTACTCCATAGTGCTGTTGGCTTGCCTGAAATTATCTATCGAAATAGTGGGTTTAGGGGAGCCACTCAACGTCAAAACACAACTGTTCGACGTCTGGTATGAACAACTATATTCTGAGGCGAATAAAGGAAAATCTGAGGTTGCACTGTTTTCATTGTAATTCAAAGTGTTATCCCAGTTAATGGATGATTAACAGTCCACAAAGTATCATTTAGACGAGCGTACTCGTAACCGACACGACGGGTGTGATTGTTGTTGATGATGGGGAACTCTAATGATCGAACGAAAGTTCTTACGCTCGTCACACATACAGATGTCTGGTAATAGTCTTCCTTGTCACTAGTGATGATATAAGACTTTTCGTAAAGTTAATTTTTCAGTTCTCAGTTTTCACTTGTACGAGCGTGCGTGTAACCGTCGCGGCACTACACAACATGACACTACTGTTTGCAGCTCGTGGTCGTGCGGTAGCGTTTTCGCTTCCTGCGCCCGGGTTCGATTCTTGGCGGGGTCAGGGATATTATCTGCATCGTGATGACTGGATGTTGTGTGATGTCCTTACGTAAGTTAGTTTTAAGTAGTTCTAAGTTCTAGGGGACTGATGACCATAGATGTTAAGTCCCATAGTGCTCAGAGCCATTTTAATCATTTGAACAACATGACAGTACCGTGTCCCGCGCTCGACTCAGTCACTACAGACGCGGCTGCCCGCAAATATACTCCACAACTCGGCCAGCGATATGACAATGCGCTTAAAAGTTCATTAAGCAAGAAAGCGTCGCCGAGACGATGAATGAACTGTATTGACAGGCGCTAAGAGAGACATGGAGTGTTTCATTCCTAAATTACAAGAACATATCTTCTTGGCGGAATCAGCTGACACATTACACCTACGTTGATCTCACGGAAACATCACGAGTTGAAATGAGCCTCGATCCCATTAACAATCGTTCTTTCTGGGCGCCGTTAGACTGGAACAGGAAAAGGGGTGAGGTGAGAGGGGTACATAAAGCACCCTCTGCCACTGGGTTCCCAGTACAGATGTAGTTTCCCATAGAAACTGTCGCCAGCAGTAGGGCCTCAAGGTATGTTAAGGCTCGTGGAATCCGGTGATATTTTAGGCATTTGATTGTTGACTCGCAATGCTTTTACGTGGGCTACATACCAGGATCCAGCTGAAATGAAAGGGGGTGAGTGAGTGCAGCAGCAGCGGCGGCCGACACTTCCTATGAGAACGCTGAGCGCGGGCGCCGCATTCTCTAGGTGGCGCTCGGTGACCGTGTCGGTGCTGAAATGTGAGCCCAGCTGCAATGGCGGCAGCAGTGAGTGTGTGTGTGTGTGTGTGTGTGTGTGTGTGTGTGTGTGTGTGTGTGTGTGTGTGTGTCGCGGACACCCGACACACGGAGAGGCGGCGTCACGCCCCGGCCACCGGCGGAACCCGATCCACGGCGACTGGGGTGTCTAGTTGCATCAGGTGTGCCTCTTACCGGAAAGCCAACCGCCACGTGGCCCTCGCTGCAGGTGGCACACAACACACCTCCCAAGAGCCCAGTCCTCTGCCTTCATATGCCGTGGTTGGTGCCGTCCACACAGAGGGCAATGACCTCAAGCTGAGTAGCTTTTGAAGGTTTTAGACCGCTTACTTCGAAAAAATAAAGTTACGTAATTAACTATGTGTGTCAGTTATTGCACAGTTTAAGAGAAGTTGTTTCGCCAGAAACGTTACGCTGTTACAAGGGTCCAGTCACATTAATGTGATCTACATCTACATCCATACTCCGCAAGCCACCTGACGGTGTGTGGCGGAGGGTACCCTGAGTACCTCTATCGGTTCTCCCTTCTATTCCAGTCTCTTATTGTTCGTGGAAAGAAGGATTGTTGGTATGCCTCTGTGTGGGCTCTAATGTCTCTCATTTTATTCTCATGGTCTCTTCGCGAGATATACGTAGCAGGGAGCAATATACTACTTGACTCCTCGGTGAAGGTATGTTCCCCAAACTTCAACAAAAGCCCGTACCGAGCTACTGAGCGTCTCTCCTGCAGAGTCTTCCACTGGAGTTTATCTATCATCTCCGTAACGGTTTCGCGATTACTAAATGATCCTGTAACGAAGCGCGCTGCTCTCCGTTGGATCTTCTCTATCTCTTCTATCATCCCTATCTGGTACGGATCCCACACTGCCGAGCAGTATTCGAGCAGTGGGCGAAAAAGCGTACTGAACCTACTACCTTTGTTTTCGGATTACATGTCCTTAGGACTCTTCCAATGAATCTGTCTGGCATCTGCTTTACCGACGATCAACTTTATATGATCATTCCATTTTAAATCACTCCTAGTGCCTACTCCCAGGTAATTCATGGAATTAACTGCTTCCAGTTGCTGACCTGCTATTTTGTAGCTAAATGATAAAGGATATTTCTTTCTATGTATTCACAGCACATTACACTTGTCTACATTGAGATTCAATTGCCATTCCCTGCACCATGCGTCAATTCGCCGCACATCCTCCTGCATTTCAGTACAATTTTCCATTGTTACGACCTCTCGATACGCCACAGCATCATCTGCAAAAAGCCTCAATGAACTTCCGATGTTATCCACAAGGTAATTTATGTATATTGTGAATAGCAACGGTCCTACGACACTCCCCTGCGGCACACCTGAAATCACTCTTACTTCGGAAGACTTCTCTCCATTGAGAACGACATGCTGCGTTCTGTTATCTAGGAACTCCTCAATCCAATCACACAATTAGCCAGAAAGTCCATATGCTCTTACTTTGTTCATTAAACGACTGTGGGGAACTGTATCGAACGCCTTGCGGAAGCCAAGAAACACGGCAACTACCTGTGATCTATGCTGGACGTCGACGTGCAGTAACCATTTACAGACGGCAGGCGCCAGCACTAGCAGTGGCTGGTACGAGAAGCTTTTCGGGTGAAAGGGGGGGGGGGGGGAGAGAGAGAGAGAGAGAGAGAGAGAGAGAGAGAGAGAGAGAGAGAGAGAGAGAGAGAGAGAGAGAGGGAGAGAGAGATAAAGACGACGCGGAAAACAGTACAGTCGCCGTAATGCGAAAATGTAACGATCTATCAGACGTCCAAATGGTGATGACCATTGGCTTTCGGCCCAAGGGCGACAACATTTCTGAAAGGACTGAGTCTGCATACTGTTCACGTGTAGCAGTGATTAAAGTATACCGTGCATAGCAAAACTGCGCTATCCAAAACCGCCTTTAGTTTACTTACTTTTCCGTGTCCAGATCAAATTTTATTTTTCCAACAGTTAGCCACAGCTACGGCTTTGTCGTTGGCTCGTAAAAAAAAAAAAAAGTTCATATGGCTCTGAGCACCAGGGAACTTAACATCTGAGGTCGTCAGTCCCCTAGAACTTACAACTACTTAAACCTAACCAAGCTAAGGACATAGCACACATCCATGCCCGAGGCAGGATTCGAACCTGCGACCGTAGCAGTCGCACGGTTCTGGACTGAAGCGCCTAGAACCGCTCGGCTCGTTGGCCTGTAGCAGGTCACTAAAACTGCAGGGCTCCGGCAGTAGTCGGCACATAAGCAGATGTTCCTCGTCTTGTAACTCTCCGCATCCGCAAAGAACGTCGTCATAGTTAGTCAGCAGTCCCCACTTGCACAGATTAGTTTTGCATCTGGTTACACCAGCCCTCAGCCTATTTAGTGTTCTCCACACTGTATAAGGATGTTTGTTTCCAGGTGCCATTTGCTCTTTTGGTATTATCTGAAGTGCGGTTTGTTCATTCTGCCATTTACGGACTCTATTATCTTCCTGTGAACCGTCAAGGATCTTGGTTCTTGCAATAAAGCTATTTCTAGACTTAAGCCTCCGAGCCTGAGTGACGTGTCCATTCAGTGGGTGTCGACAATCTGTTTCTTTCTTTGTTCTCTCAGCGTCTGCTGCCACCTGCTTTCTGATCTTGCGTAGGGCAATTCCAGCAAGTAGGTACACATTACCCGTTGGTGTGGGTCTCTGACAGCCTGTAATAATTCGCATTGTCACATCAACCTGTTTAAAATGTGCAGATGCTTCCCATACTGGCGCTGCATAGTCTGCTGCAGAAACAATGATGTTCTCAGTACTGATGGTTGACTTCCCCATTCATAGTTTGTCAGCCTGCGGATGATATTATTCCTGGAGCAGACTTTAGCCTTGGTGTTTTGGCAATGCTGCTTGAAGGAAAGCGTTCTGTCAAGTACAACCCCAAGGTATTTAGGTGTTGGACAGTGCTTGAGCTCGACGTTACATGGCAAGGTAAGAAGCTAAACTCCAGCATCTCTATTGCGCAGATGGAAAGCACATACTTGGATTTTGTCAGGGTTTGGTTTGAGGTGATTGGCGTCGTTGTATTGAGTCAGTTTTTCAAGCACTCTAGAGAGATTTCCAGATGTTGCATCAAAATTGGACCCCTGGACCGCCAACGAGGTAACAGTGGTCAACCACTACCAGTAGATGACAGAGCTGAACGAAGACCGCGGGATATTTACGGGCGAATAAAAGCAGCCGGTAGCTGTTTAGTCCACCAGGGCTGACTGCCGTTCATCGACAACAGAGTAACTAGACGTCCACCGAGAGGCAACAAGTGGCCTTTTCAGATGAACCACGTTTTATGCTCCATCCATGCTTGCACAGGATAGAGCAGCATGGAGAGCTGCATGAAACCAGTCTCAGGACTGAAGACTACACCAACAACTGGGATGCCTTGCAACGTAATGTCCAGAAGAGAACCCCAACATCTCGTACGGTCCTTCAGGATTCATGGTGTCAGTTTCCTGCAGCATTACTTAAGACGTGTTGCGGCATTACCGCCTGCTCGCGGGGTCCTACACGACATTAGGCAAGTGTACCAGTTTCTTTGGCTCTTCACTGTATTATTGTATTGGAAAGTGAATATGCAATGTGAAATGTTCTGTAGCACCGATGAGCAATATGTTCTAATATTTTAAAGCATAAGATCCGATGATGACAGCGTAGCTCTGTTGAATTCGGTCACACAATAAAGTGCTTTTATAGCGATATTAGTTTGAGAAATTTTATTGATTTATCATCACTGGAACGTTTCAAGAAGACGCCACTACTCGGCTGATTACTCGAGACGATTTTATCAATGGAATACGTCGAGAAAGGCTGCGATCACATAGTGTGAAATTGTTTCCTACACAGAATTCTCTCATTTTCAAAGTACCTGCAGGTGTCACGTAACATTTTCACTCCCATATCTCCTGTCTACGAATGTTGTAAGAGGCTATTTATGGCGACAGGTGCCAAGGTGCCACTTCCGCAGGTTCCGGCGGTCTGCTGGAATTGACAAAGTGTCGTCCGGAAAGCAGCGCCAGAGATCGGTAGCCGCGGTAATTGGAGGCAGCCATAAGCACCGGGCGGGCCCAAACGACTCCCGGATGCCATTAACGCTCCTTTGATGGCGCGTAAATATCTGCCACCTGGGTGCCGACAGAGCAGCCGCACAGTCGCTGGACCACTCCAGTCGCTGCTAAGAGGGGAACGGGGAGTGGAAGGGGAACCTAGGTTGGACCTAGGTTGGCCTCTGAAAAGCCATTTCGAATTTCCAGTCCACAGGTCTGTACATTCTCTCTTAGCGTTGTTCCAGCTCCATTCAAAAGCGAGAGTCCTAAAAGCACAGAGTGATAGTCGGTATTGTTTAACGTGAGAGCAAGCATTCCACGGATTAAATGAACCGATGGAGACAATGTTTGACTAGACAATAACGAAGGATTTACAATCTGTTATTAAAAGTAGCGTTGTTGTTGTTGTTGTTGTTGTGGTCTTCAGTCCTGAGACTGGTTTGATGCAGCTCTCCATGCTACCTTATCCTGTACAAGCTTCTTCATCTCCCAGTACGTACTGCAACCTACATCCTTTTGAATCTGCTTAGTGTATTCATCTCTTGGACTCCCTCTACGATTTTTACTCTCCACGCTGCCCTCAAATACTAAGTTGGTGATATCTTGATGCCTCAGAACATTTCCTACCAACCGATCCCTTCTTCTAGTCAAGTTGTGCCACAAACTCCTCTTATCCCCAATCCTATTCAGTACCTCCTCGTTAGTTATGTTATCTACCCATTTAATATTAAGCATTCTTCTGTAGCACCACATTTCGAAAGCTTCTATTCTCATCTTCTCCAAACGATTTATCGTCAATGTTTCACTTCCTTACATGGCTACACTCCATACAAATACTTTCAGAAAAGACTTCCTGACACTTAAATCTATACTTGATGTTAACAAATTGATCTTCTTCAGAAACGCTTTCCTTGCCATTACCAGTCTACATTCTATATCCTCTCTATTATATTGGAAATAGCCTTTCGCTCCCTGTATTTTACCCCTGCTCGCTTCAGAGTTTGAAAGAGAGTATTCCAGCCAATATTGTCAAAAGCTTTCTCCAAGTCTACAAATCCTAAAAACGTAGGTTTGTTTTCCCTTAACTTTTCTTCTAAGATAAGTCGTACGGTCAGTATTGCCTCACGTGTTCCAACATTTCTACGGAATCCAAATTGATCTTCCCCGAGGTCGGCTTTTACCAGTTTTTCCATTCGTCTGTAAAGAATTCGCGTTAGTATTTTGCAGCAGTGACTTATTAAACTGATTGTACGTTAATTTTCACATCTGTCAACACCTGCTTTCTTTGGGATTGGAATTATTATATTCTTCTTGAAGTCTGAGGGTATTTCGCCTGTCTCATACATTTTGCTCACCAGATGGTAGAGTTTTGTCAGGACTGGCTCTTCAAAGACTGTCAGTAGTTCTAATGGAATGTTGTCTACTCCCGGGGCCTTGTTTCTACTCAGGTCTTTCAGTGCTCTGTCAAACTCTTCACGCAGTATCGTATCTCCCATTTCATCTTCATCTAAATCCACTTCCATTTCTGTAACATTGCTCTCAACTACATCTGTTTTATTGGTGTACACGAACTTAAAAGTAAAAGCAAGAGGTCCCAGATTTAACTGAATCTCTCAATTATGATATGATGAAGTGATAGCACTGTGTTGATGTTGTATCATTCCTTATCACGTCGCCATTATTGTCCTCTTGACTAATATGATGCCAAGGTTGGTCTGGAATTCGGGGGATGGTTCTTTTTTAGCGCGGAGGTACCTGATTGGTCTTTCCATAAGTTTAAATAGGAGGGCGAGTAATTTACACGTGATGGTGGGTGTTTTCCAGCTCCTGTTAGAAACGAAGTTTTGAAAGACCCCATCAGGAAGCATTATTTTACTGAAGAATGCTATTAGGTGGTTCAAAAATGGCAGTGGAAATGCCTAAAGTTTGCTCCTGAGGTGGATTGACAGAAAGAAGTGGATGCCAAAAACAATTTCGTGCAGCGGTTTTGGAAATAGATAGAAGGCTGACGGCCCCTGGTGGTAGGTCCTTTGTGGCGAAGGAACGTAGGGTATTTAAAGTGTGGGGCTGCTGATCCATCGTGGTCAGCACACTTAATTTTTGGACGGAGAAAGACAACAATCGTCGGGAATATGCTTCCATGTGCGTGGGTGGAATTCTGTTCTTCATTCTGTTGTTGTTCTAGGTGGATGTCCCAGTGTAGTGAACGTGCTAGTGCTGAGTACGAAGAGTCGACATAGGAGAGGCGTGGGGTTAAAAATTAAATTGTGTATTGTTGGCTGGAAAATGCCGTGGGGTACTAGTTGAAGTTGTTCTTCCTCCAAGCAGATAGGCGCCCCTTCCTGGCGGACATGTGAGAGTTGTATCTCAATTGTAGAGTATGAGTGAGTGTAAAGGTTGCGTGTATCGTGTACTGATAGATTTGTGTTGTGTGATGATGATTATGATAATGAGAAGGAAGAGGGTGAAAATCCGGGGACAGCACATAGTCTGCTCCTCTCGAAAGTGGGTCGCCGAACTTGAAGCACCAATCAGACGGACGGGTATCGCCATCAACAATGTCACAAACCCTCACTTGGTCAGACACTGCAGAGAGGTATGGAATTTAATCCAGGACCTTGCCACCCAGACTGGTGATCCGCCACAATCTCTTCTCTCCTTCCCCGCTAAATAATGGCAGTGAAAAACTTCATCCACCACAAGAAATCTAAGTGGCTCACCTTTGAATCGAGTGCCAACGCAGAGGTGCACCTCGGCGACGGAGACGCTTGGCATGGTTTCAATGAACGAGACGGACTTGGCGAGGTATATTATTGTAGAAAGTTTTATTTGATTTCCTGGGAACGTTAAGTCTGATATTTTTGCATGTCTTCTAATCAACTGACGTAGAACTATATTTCCGTTTCGTCTTCCTGGAAATAATCGGCAGAAGTTCCTAAGAGATTCGTTGTTCGAGAGCTGTCACCAGTGTTAATATTCCAGCCCAGCGTTCAGATAATGGGATCTGAGAGTGACAGTTTTAATCCTGTTTCGAGAATGCAAGCGAGGCTGGCGGCATTTCATTTACTTTTTTTTTACTTATAATCCAGCGGAGAGGATTAAACGGAGTCCACCGTCCATCAATAAACGTGCCTGAGATATTTGAGAAATAACGCGTAACGTAATTTTTTCCCTATCTCGCACATCACTGGGTGTTTTTGGAGAGGGCGCGCACAAATGATTCAAATGGCTCTGAGCACTATGGGACTTAACATCTATGGGCATCAGTCCCCTAGAACTTAGAACTACTTAAACCTAACTAACCTAAGGACATCACACACATCCATGCCCGAGGCAGGATTCGAACCTGCGACCATAGCGGTCACGCGGTTCCAGACTGAAGCGCCTAGAACCGCTCGGCCACACACACTTCGTCTCAATAACCTGATGTATGGAAGCGTATTTCGTCATTTCGTTTCTCCAGACACTATACAAACACCTCACGTTACATCGGGCTCATGAACGTCATCGCTGTCGTAATGAGTAGCAAAGTTTAGTGCTTTCGTGCGTGTCCCGCTGTATCATCCATTGGGGCGGCTACACGTAAATCTACCTAACGGACTGTAGTTAAGCAGCCTGCAGTGTTGAGTGATACGAGGGATAAACGTCATGTATAATGACCGAGGGAGGTGACTGTGATTTTGGAGACAATGGAGAGAAATGAGATTCGTGTTTCGGTTGATGGCTGTACGAGCCTTCGTTGGACCATCCAGATTCAGGTTTTCCTGTTCAAATGGCTTATCTCCTCCTACCATGTGAAATTATTTAATTTTTATAGTGACTTCGCTGTTGTTAAGATATTGAATCTTTATGTTCATGATGTTTGCGACACCGTTCCATATCACATCCGATCTCTGACTCCTACATATTGAATGTAACACGAAAAACGGGAGTAATATGAGAAAGCGTAGGGAGCTCAGCACAGGAGTTTACCTCCCGCCAACTCTCTCTCTCTCTCTCTCTCTCTCTCTCTCTCTCTCTCATTCTCTTTTCACCAAGCTTTTCGTTCGATGCTGTCCTTTTTCTTTTCTTGTTTTATGATGACTTCATCTCTACACAACTACTACACCCAGTGTCTTCTGTAATGTCATTAGCATATACTATTTTCGGTTTGTCTCTAAAATTCTTTCCTTCTACCACTGTTTCCGATTCCATGTTAACTATTCCTGTATGCCCTTTCAGATATCTCATTAACTAAGCCTTATCTCTTGTGTCTTCTATAGACTGACATTCCCACATATTATTTTCAGTGTTATCTGTCTACTTGACTTTTAACAATCTTCAATAGCGCCTTATAGCAATGCTTCCAGTTTCTTCTTATCCAGATTTCTGATTCACTTGTAGACAGCTCTACAAGTCGAATCTCAGCAGGAAAATAACCGGGCTCATGCTGAATCCGTCAAAGAGGACACGCATACCTCCGCTTCATTGGCATACACATTTGCCTGCCATCTCGCCCATCGAACGTGTTTGGAGACAATTGATTGTCCGATCCAGTCACACTAATTTGAAATTGAAACAGGACACCACCATCCTCAGATCATAAAATGCATATTTTGGTTCGAACTCACCACAGCGGAAACACTGTCGCCAATTTTACGAACCGAGGATGGTCAAGGTGACCGGAACCGGTAATTTCGTTCGATATTAGTGTGCTTGAGTCGGACAATAAATTGTTCTAAAAACAATAAAACTGTCATAAAATCGACTAAAATGGCGTTCTTTCCTAAGCGTGTTTGGATTTGACTCGATGCATTTTCTTCATCATAACTAACTAGCACTGTTGATACAACGAACACTCATGCAAACAGGAACATATCGAAGCTTCCTGCACATTAAAATACACTCCTGGAAATTGAAATAAGAACACCGTGAATTCATTGTCCCAGGAAGGGGAGACTTTATTGACACATTCCTGGGGTCAGATACATCACATGATCACACTGACAGAACCACAGCCACATAGACACAGGCAACAGAGCATGCACAATGTCGGCACTAGTACAGTGTATATCCACCTTTCGCAGCAATGCAGGCTGCTATTCTCCCATGGAGACGATCGTAGAGATGCTGGATGTAGTCCTGTGGAACGGCTTGCTATGCCATTTCCACCTGGCGCCTCAGTTGGACCAGCGTTCGTGCTGGACGTGCAGACCGCGTGAGACGACGCTTCAGCCAGTCCCAAACATGCTCAATGGGGGACAGATCCGGAGATCTTGCTGGCCAGGGTAGTTGACTTACACCTTCTAGAGCACGTTGGGTGGCACGGGATACATGCGGACGTGCATTGTCTTGTTGGAACAGCAAGTTCCCTTGCCGGTCTAGGAATGGTAGAACGATGGGTTCGATGACGGTTTGGATGTACCGTGCACTATTCAGTGTCCCCTCGACGATCACCAGATGTGTACGGCCAGTGTAGGAGATCGCTCCCCACACCATGATGCCGGGTGTTGGCCCTGTGTGCCTAGGTCGTATGCAGTCCTGATTGTGGCGCTCACCTGCACGGCGCCAAACACGCATACGACCATCATTGGCACCAAGGCAGAAGCGACTCTCATCGCTGAAGACGACACGTCTCCATTCGTCCCTCCATTCACGCCTTTCGCGACACCACTGGAGGCGGGCTGCACGATGTTGGGGCGTGAGCGGAAGACGGCCTAACGGTGTGCGGGACCGTAGCCCAGCTTCATGGAGACAGTTGCGAATGGTACTCGCCGATACCCCAGGAGCAACAGTGTCCCTAATTTGCTGGGAAGTGGCGGTGCGGTCCCCTACGGCACTGCGTAGGATCCCACGGTCTTGGCGTACATCCGTGCGGCGCTGCGGTCCGGTCCCAGGTCGACGGGCACGTGCACCTTCCGCCGACCACTGGCGACAACATCGATGTACTGTGGAGACCTCACGCCCCACGTGTTGAGCAATTCGGCGGTACGTCCACCCGGCCTCCCGCATGCCCACTATACGCACTCGCTCAAAGTCCGTCAACTGCACATACGGTTCACGTCCACGCTGTCGCGGCATGCTACCAGTGTTAAAGACTGCGATGGAGCTCCGTATGCCATGGCAAACTGGCTGACACTGACGGCGGCGGTGCACAAATGCTGCGCAGCTAGCGCCATTCGACGGCCAACACCGCGGTTCCTGGTGTGTCCGCTGTGCCGTGCATGTGATCATTGCTTGTACAGCCCTCTCGCAGTGTCCGGAGCAAGTATGGTGGGTCTGACACCGGTGTCAATGTGTTCTTTTTTCCATTTCCACGAGTGTACATTAACGACCGAAGGACTCCCACTCCGTTGTTTATCATGCATATTTGTGCCGCTATCTTTAAATGCTGTCACCCACTTTCTTATCATTTCATCACTCATAATGTTTTCTCCGTAAACTGCACAGATCTCACGATGAATATCGGTAACTTTTGGGCCTTTACCACTAAGAAATCTTACAACACCCCGTACTTCACAGTCGGCGGGCTCAGGATTATCGGAGGCACCTTAAACGCTCAGTACACAACGTAAACAAGGAAGAACCAGGTTGTAATGGCGTCAGTGCGTAGATTAAGGTACAGGCTTTCATGTAAAAATACAATTATTGAGATATATTGGCAAGTCTTTTTTTAATTTCAGAACGGTACTTACTTAAAAAATAACGCCTCGTATGTTTTTTCGTGCCGGCTGGATGCATTGTCATCTGACATCCGGCTGGTTCCTCGCAGTCTGACTTCCTCTCCTATGCCATTCTTCATCTCAGAGTGGAACCTACGCCCACCGTCATCAATTATTTGTTGTGTATATTCCAGCCTCTGTCTTCGCCAACAGTTTTTATCCTCAACGCCTCGCTCTGGAACCATGGAGGCTAGTCCCTGATGCCTTAACAGATGTCCTGCGCAGCTAGCGCCATTCGACGGCCAACACCGCGTTTCCTGGTGTGTCCGCTGTGCCGTGTGTGTGATCATTGCTTGTACAGCCCTCTCACAGTGTCCGGAGCAAGTATGGTGGGTCTGACACACCGGTGTCAATGTGTTCTTTTTTCCATTTCAAGGAGTGTATATAGTACCAACAAAAATTGAGAGATTCATACCTCATAAATTGGTACGAGATGGAACTGATCCCCCATGGTACACTAAACAGGTCCGAACGCTGTTGCAGAGGCAACGGAAGTTCAGGATAACGCGAAATCCCGAAGCTTGGCTATAATTTACAGACGCGTAAAATTTGGCACGGACTTCAATGCGAGATACCTTTAATAAGTTCCACAACGAAACATTGTCTCGAAATTTGGTAGAAAATCCGAAGAAATTCTGGTCGTATGTAAAGTACACAAGCGGCAAGACGCAGTCAATATCCCCGCTGCGCAGTGCCGATGGTACTGTTACCGACGACTGTGCCGCTAAAGTGGAGTTATTGAACGCAGTTTTCCGAAATTTCTTCACTAGGGGAGACGAATGTAATGTTCCAGAATTTGAAACACGAACAGCTGCTAGCATGAGTTTCTTAGAAGTTGCGCAGCAACTCAAATCGCTTGATACTGGCAAGTCTTCATGTCCAGATTGTATACCGATTAGGTTCCTTTCAGATTACACTGATGCAATAGCTCCCTACTTAGCAATCATATACAACCGCTCGCTCACCGATAGATCTTTACCTACAGATTGGAAAATTGCACAGGTCGCACCAGTTTTCAGAAGGGTAGTAGGAGTAATCCATTTAACTACAGACCTATATCATTGACGTCGGTTTGCAGTAGGGTTTTGGAGCATATACTGTATTCAAACATTATGAATCACCTCGAAGGGAACGATCTATTGACACGTAATCAGCATGGCTTCAGAAAACATCGCTCTTTTGCAACGCAGCTAGCTCTTTATTCGCACCAAGTAATGGCGGCTATCGACAGGAGACCTCAAGTTGATTCCGTATTTCTAGATTTCCGGAAAGCTTTTGACATCGTTCCTCACAAGCGACTTCTAATCAAGCTGCAGGCCTATATGGTATCGTCTCAGTTGTGCGATTGGATTCGTGATTTTCTGTCAGGAAGGTCGCAGTTCGTAGTAACAGACGGCAAATCATCGAGTAAAACTGAAGTGATATCAGGTGTTCCCCAGGGAAGCGTCCTGGGACCTCTACTGTTCCTGATCTATATAAATGACCTGGGTGACAATCTGAGCAGTTGTCTTAGGTTGTTCGCAGATGATGCTGTAATTTACCGTCTAGTAAGGTCATCCGAAGACCAGTATCAGCTGCAATGCGATTTAGAAAAGATTGCTGTAGGGTTTGGCATTTGGCAGTTGACGCTAAATAACGAAAAGTGTGAGGTGATCCACATGAGTTCCAAAAGAAATCCGTTGGAATTCGAATACTCGGTAAATAGTACAATTCTCAAGGCTGTCAATTCAACTAAGTACCTGGGTGTTAAAATTACGAACAACTTCAGTTGGAAGGACCACATAGATAATATTGTGGGGAAGGCGAGCTAAAGGTTGCGTTTCATTGGCAGGAGACTTAGAAGATGCAACAAGTCCACTAAAGAGACAGCTTACACTACACTCGTTCGCCCTCTGTTAGAATATTGCTGCGCGGTGTGGGATCCTTGGCAGGTGGGATTGACGGAGGACATCGAAAGGGTTCAAAAAAGGGCAGCTCGTTTTGTATTATCACAAGAGAGTGTGGCAGATATGATACGCGAGTTGGGATGGAAGTCATTAAAGCACAGACGTTTTTCGTCACGGCGAGATCTTTTTACGAAATTTCAGTCACCAACTTTCTCTTCCGGAGCCCAACCTACATAGGTAGGAATGATCATCAAAATAAAATAAGAAAAATCAGAGCTCGAACAGAAAGGTTTAGGTGTTCGTTTTTCCCGCGCGCTATTAGGGAGTGGAATGGTAGATAGATAATATTATTGTGGTTCGATGAACCCTCTGCCAAGCACTTAAATGTGAACTGCAGAGTAGTCATGTAGATGTAGATGTGTACCGCAAGGGCACTGAAACCTTTGCTTTTCGCGGGCAAGTGCTATACAGACTGATCTATCCAAACACGATTAACGACCCACTCTCACAATCTCACTTCCACCAGTACCTCATCTCCTAGCTCCAAATTCAATTCTCTTGCATATCATGTGGGGCTATCACTCCCGGGAGAAGGATAAGACGGAGGAATGGTATAGCCGCAGCGATTCGCGGTTCAGTATACTGTTTTAATCAGCGAGGAAGTTTCGGTTCCCCTACAGTTTGAAAATTCCTTCTCGCAACAGATCAAGACCCTCTTGAATTTCGTGTTAAGGCATTTAAAGGCACTGGTAGCAGCAGATACAGACTTCTCAGTCGTAAGCTGTTTTCGGAATCGGAGATCATTTACGGTTCTGTAAACTCGTAATTTGTATACTAGTTACATTCTTAATCTATGCTGTAAAGTACAATTTAGTTAGGTGTATCATCCTTGCTTCAGTTGAACTTTATGATTACTCTGTGAGTGCAACAATTTGAAGGTGGCATGCAACAAACGTCAGGGTACCCAGGCTAACTTAATCCTATTTTTTAAGTTGAGTAGCAATAGACGGAAATGAGTGATTGTAGTCTGCGACTATTGAAGTATAATATCGAATAGTTTAATTACTTAGGATCAAATTATTTTAAACAATTCAATTTTCACAAAGTGAAAAAATGGCCACTTCGTCCTAAATGAAAGTGGCCACCTAGTTAGAACCTAAAAAATAAGGCATAAAAGTATTTTAAAAGAGAACTGAATGTACTTTATTGTAAAAGATGATTCGAATTATTTAAATATTTATTTCAGAAATAAAACTGAAACTGCGTTTCTCAACTCCTGTACAGATTTGGTGGGCCGAAAGGGAGCAAAAAGGGCACTAAATCCACAGGTCTTCTGTACTGCAATTTGGAAATTTTTCTTCGCAATACATGCATTCTCTGTCTTCATCTTTGCTGTCAAAAAGAACTCTTCTAGGTGTGGGTTTCCTACACTTCTTTTTACTGACCTCTTTTTCGGCTACTTTCGTTTTCCTTTCTTTTTATTTTCATTTTCTTCTCTTTCGTTACTTTCAGCTCCTACGTCACTGTAATAAGGACTTGTATCACCGCGGAGCCCTTTCTGCCCGCATAGAAGCCATTACACAAAAGCTGTATAGTACTAATAGCACAACTGATATTACAGTAACTACAGTGAGGTTATAGGAAGAATCAGTTAAAGCATTTCCCGGGCGGTGACCACTTCGCCTCTCCTCTACTACATTACTTAGATGTAGGAATAATTATAAGGAACGCAGCACCCCTGCACAAACTATCAGGTACTAACGCTATCTACATTTTGTAAAAAAAAATGCAGTGTATGGGGGCCCCGAAAATAACAATCGTTGCCAGATTGCATTCACCGTCATACAGACGCAGCATCTGATGCGATGAAGTGTGATGCCATTGTGTAAACTATACGATCACTTCTGGTTCGCGTAGCTGGTACTTTAGAGAGTAGCCATTACATATCTGACTATTAAGATCATTGGGGGGAAGTGGCGTCAAAACGACTATTCACGCTGGTGTTTAGAATGTATGAATCTGGAGACATACCACCTAACTTTCGGAAAAATATCATCCACACATTTCCGAAGACTGCAAGAGCTGACGAGAGCGAGAATTTTCATACAATCAGCTTAAAAGCTCATGAGTCCAAGTTGCTAACAAGAGTAATATACAGAACAATGAAAAAAATTGAGCCTATGTTACATGACGATCAGTTTGACTTTATTTGCGGTTAATAATGGAGGAAAGACTAAAGAAAAATCGAGACACGTTCATAGGATTTGTCGGCCTGGAAAAAGCGTTCGACAATGTGAAACTGTGCAAGTGTTAGAAATTCTGAGAAAAACAAGGGTAAGCTATAGGAAGAGACGGGTAATATACAATATGTACAGGAGCCAAGAGGTAAGAGTAAGAGTGGAAGACAAAGAACGAAGGGTTCGGATAAAAAAAAAAGGGTGTAAGACAGGAACGTAGCCTTTCACCCCTACTGCTCAATCTGTACCTGGAAGAAGCAATGATGGAAATAAAAGAAAGGTGCAAGAGTGGGATTAAAATTAAAGTTGAAAGGGAATCAGTGAAACGATTCGTTGATGACATTTCTATCCTGAGTGAAAGTGAATAACTACATGATCTGCTGAATGGAATGAACAGAAAGACGAAAGTAAAGAGATGTTGCAGAAACGAGAACAACGAGAAACTTTACATCAGGATTGTTTCATCCATGAAGTTGAGGAATTCTGCTACCTAGGCAGCAAAATAGCCAATGACAGACGGAGCAACGAGGACGTCGAAAGCAGACTACCATTGGAAAAAAGGGCAGTTCTGGCCCGGAGAAGTCTACTAGTATCAAACATAAGCCTCAATCTGAGGAAAAAGTTTCTGAGAATGAACGTTTGGAGCACAGCATTGTATGGTAGTGAAATATGGACTGTGGGAAACCTGAACAGAAGAGAATGGAAGCATTTGAGATGTGGTGCTACATACGAATGTTGAAAATCAGATGGACTGATGAGGTAAGGAATGAGGAGGTTCCGCGCAGAATCGGAGAGGAAAGGAATATGTAGAAAGCACTGTCAATGAGAAGGGACAGGATGACAGCGCAACTTTTAAGACATCAGGGAATGACTTCCATAGTGCTAGAGTGAATTGCAGAGGGCAAAAGCTGTGAAGACAAAGATTGGAGTAAATCCAACAAATAACTTAACTGAGGACGTAGGTTGCGAATGCTACTCTGAGATGAAGAGGACACGAATCTGAGGCGGATCGCAACAAACCAGTCAGAAGGCTGATGACTAAAAAGAAAGGGTTGACAAATGTGGCCTGTCTTCGAGTCTCTGTGACGTCGTATTTCAACAAGATAATCGACGAGTCAATAGCCGTCATCCAAGCTCAGTTCAACTCTGTGACTAAAAGGGTTAGAAGATTTTTTCTGCCCAGACAGCAGTCCTGTATACGAAACAAATCAAAAAAGTTTTGCATCACCCTGGTTCCCAGAACTCCTGAACTTAGACGTTGACTGTGGATATTGTATCAAAGACACAGTCCCTTTGACCTGCCCAAAGATGCAAACAACTATGCATGAGCTGCGCCTTTTAGACGGAGGGGGTCTGACAGCCGATCAGTTGCAGTCTTTCCACCAGGAAGGAAGTACACGGCTCGTGTTGTTTGTAGTTCAACCTTGCCTAGATGATCAATACCGCGGTTCGATCTCGACCGCATTGTTACTTTGTCCCAGGAAGTTCTCTCAAAAAGCCAAGTGTCCAGGCGTGTCGGAGTGAACCAAAGCGATGTTCGGACTTGGAGCAGAGATAGAGAGACAAGAGCTGTCCATGACATGCCTCGCTCAGGCTGCCCAAAGGCTACTACTGCAGTGGATGACCGCTACCTACGGATTATGGCCCGGATGTACCCTGACAGCAACGCCACCATGTTGAATAACGCTTTCGGGCAGCCACAGGACGTCGTGTTATGACTCAAAACGTGCGCAATAGGCTGCATGATGCGCAACTTCATTCCCTACGTCCGTGACAACCACGACGAAATGTAGCGCGGTACAAATGGGACCAACATGCCGAATGGACCACTCATGACTGTCATCACGTTCTCTTCACCGATCGACTACAGGGGCCAGCATGTTCTCCAGACGTGAACCCATCGAACATGGCTGGGATGGATTGAAAAGGGCATTTTATGGACGACGTGACCCACCAACCACTCAGAGGGATCTACGCCGAATCGCCGTTGAGGAGTGGGACAGTTTTGCTGGATGAACTTGTGGATAGTATGCCACGACGAATACAGGCATGCATCAGTGCAAGAGGACGGTTCTACTGGGTGTTAGTGGTACCGCTGTGTACAGCAATCTGGACCACCATCTCTGAAGATACAACACGCAATGTGAGGTTTTCATGAGCAATAAAAAGGGTGGAAATGATGTTTATGTTGATTTGTATTCCAGTTTTCAGTACAGGTTCCGGAACTGTCGGAACCGAGGTGATGCAAAACTTTTTTTGATGTGAGTATATCTACATACCAACAAGTCGGAGATTTAATTACGTAGCCTATTCTTCCCATGCATGGTAAGCAAAATTTCGCATTTTGCAATTCTTTTTCTAATTTTAATTACTAGCTGTGCATGAAGGCCATTCTCTAACGTCAGTTCTTGAAGAGGCACTCGGCCTTCACAGTTGCTTCAAGTTTTCCTGTCTACGTGGATCAAGCAAAGAAGCCAGTATGCTTGTTGTGAAAACTGTGAGGAGGCTGTCAGCTACTTTGCACCGGGGCGAGGAATTTGTCAGCCGCTGGCCGCCTTGCCTCGCCGGCCGCTAACAGATGAAAGCTGTCTCGCCGTCCAGGAGCGTGCACCTTCCACCGCATCGACGTGAAAAATCTACTCAGCCACTACTGAAATTGACCTACATGACTAAGTGAATGCTAGGATGATACCTAGAACAAAGACCCCGCTACTACCTTCCTGTAAATCGGACTGAGCTAGTGCACTGTATCTAACGGTCAAGATTGGATGGTAACCGGAGGCTATATCATTGGTCCAGGAGATACAGTTCACTGTATAGAAATTTCATTAAGTTTCTGATGTCAGAAATTCCATCTGTCACCTATCCTGCCTACAGGCGTTACTAAGAGTGCCAGTATCGGCTTTATGTGACGTTTCAGTTGGTTACTAACAAACTGTCGATTGAAATATCTTCTGCTATTCTTTTTCGTTATGTGGAGCACGATCTGCAGATTTCACCTCAGTTTTTTTAATTTGTTAAAGCGTTCTGTTATTTCCTTCTGCATTCCAAGTATGCAATTTAAATTTCTCATTCCATATTTCACCGACTTCCTAATAACATTGAAATACCAACTTTAATCAGATTTGTAGGCAGCCCTTATAGCTTTATTTTGAATAATTCCATGACAGTAGGTTCATTTTTGCTTTGTAACTTTATGAAGTCTTCGAGTATTGCGTCCCAAGTTTTGGACGGTGCACACACTTACTCTTTTCGGTTTTCCACACGATATTAATAAATGCATTGTAGCCGACAACTTTTTGGTCCAGTTATAATATACTTCGTTGCTCATAGCCTACGAACTAACATCTGGTAACCACTAATTGGTTCTGTTACCTTCCAACGACGCCGCTGAGCCCTTACGAGCAGGTGGTAGGTAGCCTTCAAACTCTACGTCGGTCGGATTTCACCGAGTGGGGACCATAACAATAAGAGCTGTGGTGCAATACTAATCTGATAACGTTAGATAAATTTTCCTCGATTTCACTAAATCGTTTCCATGACTGATTTCTTGGAGAAATCGTTGGTGACTTGTCCTTCCTTTCCGCATCTACAGTGATGTAAATGACAACGAGAAAATATGAGAAATTAATGAGACCCTAACAAAAAAAAAAAAAAAAAAAAAACTCAAGTAGACAGTAGCACATAGCCCAAAGAAGTCACTTTCCGCAAATACAGTGTACTTTTAAAACGTAAAAAAAGTGATAGACACGTGAGAATTAATGCTCTTTGTTGAGTGCTAGCAGCTTTACTGATTCTTCCGAGCGAGATCTGCACGCATCAAGTTCATTCTACGTTTAGACCAAAAGTGTCCTGCGTCAGTTGGTAAAGTCAAATCGACATAGACAAGTGGAAGTGACACTTTCTACGTACTCATACTCACGTATTCACTACTGATGATGCAGGAATTAAATTGTGCTCATAATTCTGAGAAGAATTTATATAAAAACCAACGGATACCCATAGATTACTTCTGTATACCTCAATCGCTACTTTGTTCATACTGAATAGCCAGGAACTAGTCATTTACCCACACCAATAACTTTTTATTCTCCGCCGTAAGGCGAAAATATTCTCTAGTTCCTTGTCGAATGTTCCCTCTTCAAATATTTTGTCGTAGTAGTAAATATAATTCTTTCATTAAATTTACTTATTATTTATTTATTTATTTATTTTTATAAACGAGAACGATCTTAAGGAAGACTTATTTGATAACTGAGATGGCGTATCCGTTTTATGCATACTGATGGGAACGATGTGTCTTAGACTATTTGTCATGTTACAGAGAATCCAAAAAGACATAAAATAATGAAAGCCTCACTCTAAAGCCAACGTAAATAATCAATGATGTGTAAAAAAGTCAGATTATTTGCAGTTCACAATGAGAAACAGTTCTCTAAATCCGTTTTGAAAGTTAAAAATGTGATCTACGGCTTTACACTTTTTTTGCACCCTGTATTGAAGATATTCACACGATGTCCAACAACCATTACGTAGTGGATAAAGTGAAATGCACTCCCATGTTAATAACAGGTACTTCCGAAGGATCCTGGAAGCTGTGGTACAGGATTGCAGATGTCTGCAGTACATCTCTCTATTGTTGGAGCGCACACAGCGCTGAGGAGCCCTTACAAATGATTCCGGCGTTCTTCACCACTCGAAAGCGAGGCTAATTACTTCTCGAGGTCATAAGCGGTGTTGGAAACTCTCACTTTTCAAGTCACAGAGAAGTCGTGCTTGAACACCGCGTAATTAATGAATTCTCACGCACATAACCATTAGGCTCCTTGAAACCAGGTAGACGTCGTAACTAATCTTTTCTCTTCGTGAGGAAAATGCAGCATCCGTGATGCTTCAGATGAAGTTCGTGTCCTGTAATGAGTAGGTCAGTGTCAGGAACGATGCCTTCTCAAAGAAGCGCACTTGAGAAAGAGATGTGATACTGGACTATTATTACTGACGAGGACGAGAGAAAACGAGTTTTGTCACAAGAATTGCATACGTACCAGTATAATGCCAGGTAGAGAGCTGCACGAGTAAGAAAATGGTTTCCTCATGTGCTCTGCATTCACGACTCACTTGTTCACATTCACATAATCAAGTCTCTTATCCTCCTTCGACAGTATTAAAACTTCGGAAAACGCTGTTGTCCGTTCAGTGTGATAGTGCTCCGGAAGTAAACGTGTACCTTCTCTCTGCTCAGCTGTACCGATACGCTTTCGTATGGTACATATTCCAATACTATCCACAAACACACTGGTCTTGCAGGGCAGACGAGATGTCAGGCGCTACCAACCTTTTTCACCCCCACTCTCACTTCCATTCATGCAGCATAAGCCGACAAGAAAGCGAGTTAATATTGCATTGTCATCCAGTTCTGAGTTAAGTGTGAAATTTCAGGTCTCTACCTGATCGAGGAGTTACTTGGAAATCAGTTAAAAAATTTGTATCAATCAGAAAAATGTTTCAAATGTCTCTGAGCACCATGGGAATTAACATCTGAGGTCATCAGTCCCCTAGACTTACAACTACTTAGACCTAACTAACCTAAGGACATCACACACATCCATGCCGGAGGCAGGATTCGAACCTGCGACCGTAGCAGGAGCGCGGTTCCGGACTAAAGCGCCTAGAACCGCTCAGTCACAACGGCCGGCTCAAACAGAAAGACAGACAGCAAAATGACATAGCAAAAACGGTTCTAAAACAGATGAAAACCATACTATTGGTACTGTCATAACTCCTAACCACTGAATCATTATCATTGCAGATGTTCACATAAACATATATCAATAACAGCATCGGTTGAGGCTTTTATTCACAAAATGTGTGTTACTACGGATACTCAGAAGTATTGGTATCTATGCACATCCCTGCCTACAGATGAATGCAAACGTCTAATCGTTCAATTCGGTCGCTGAGGATAAGATACGGTAAAAAAAAGTAAACTGGAGCTTTCCGACGTATTTCACCATCCGCTACAGTGTGCCAGCAGACAGATTAAAATGAACAACGAAGTGGGAAATCTTTCATTTTTAATTCGTGGGGAAGCTCCCAGTTGTTTCACGGGGCGTAGCGCGTTATAAAAACGCAGGACTGGTTTTGGCAGGGAGTTTTATGGTAATGAAGATGTGCAAGAACAGACGCATTAGATAACAGATATTTTAGATACTAATTCATATAACCAATTCTAGCTAGACACAACGTACCCACACAAGGGCAATCAGATCTGTTCCGCGGAAACCATAATTCTGAAGTGAGAGTCTGATGTAGCAGAAGATATCGGAGAAGAAACTTCATGAATGAGATTTTCACTCTGCAGCGGAGTGTGCGCTGATATGAAACTTCCTGGCAGATTAAAACTGTGTGCCCGACCGAGACTCGAACTCGGGACCTTTGCCTTTCGCGGGCAAGTGCTCTACCAACTTGCCCGCGAAAGGCAAAGGTGCCGAGTTCGAGTCTCGGTCGGGCACACAGTTTTAATCTGCCAGGAAGTTTCAAGAAACTTCATATTTGCAATACGGTCGTAAGGTGTTGCCGAGCGGTTCTAGGCGCTTCAGTCCGGAACCGCGCGACTGATACGGTCTCAGGTTCGAATCCTGCCTCGGGCATGGATGTGTGTGATGTCCTTAAGTTAGTTAGGTTTAAGTAGTTCTGAGTTCTAGTTGACTGATGACCTCAGATGTTGAGTCCCATAGTGCTCAGAGCCATTTTAACCATTTTTTCGTAGTGTTGTCAGAGGTATGTGTCCTGTCCCAAAGCCTTACGCTCTCTAGTCAATTAAGTTAAAGAAATTAATGTATTGTTGCAGGCGCCAAATTACAGTAAATGACTTGAATACATCTCACGATGACAGTTAAAAATTTTACTTTACGCAGTTGGTCTATATCGCCATTGTGACGCCATTACCAAGTGGCAACTGCAATTCGGCTTCCTCATTTTCAATACTGCATATACACTGACCAGGAGATACATTCCGACTACCTGCTTAATATTACGGTGGTCGTCCTCTGAAGAGCTATAAGCAGCGATACGGCGTGACACGGTTTCGACAAGTCCATGGTAGGTTATCGGAGATAGGAGGCGCCAGACGCGAAGCAATTTCCGTAAATAACACGCCAGCGGTTTGTGGTCGTGGAGCTGGCACTCGGAAACGCCCAAGGACGTGTTTCATTGGTGTCAGACCAAGCGAATTTGGTGCCCAACACATCGGGAGTTCACACTTATGCTCCTCAGAATACCGCTGTACGATTTTAATTTAGTGACACAGACAGTGTGTTTGTGGCACACCGTTTTTCGACAGTTGTCATGCCGGAGGACGTCATCCCCATAGGGGAATACATCAGACATGGAGAGATGGAAGGAACACAACCGGCCTGCATCCGTCGCGCAGTGCGTGTTTCTAGTAGCCGTTCGCGTGATGGCCTCGTAACTCACTGCAGATGTAACTGACGATATCACTGGGTCAACTTGGGACACGCACGGATCGTCTGCTGCAAATTGCGTAGTCAGCAATGTGATCTGAAGAAACTTTTTATTGCTAATTGCGCTATGTGTTTAGAGTGCGAGAAGGTTCCGAGATATTTCATTTGTCATGTAAATGTAAACACTGGCATAAAAGTGCACTTTTACAGCATATTTTAGATTTTTAAGAACTGACAAACATCAAAGGAGTGTTGCTATGTAGACATGCCAAGTTCCACATGGTGAATTTTAGCGTGTATATTTTTACTTGTGACAAACCTGTTTGCAATCTTATTTTTGACAAACTTAAGTGGAACGTGTAATATATTCTCCAACCAACATTTTAACCTGGCACGAGGAATGAACGCACATTGGAACATGGCGGACAACAAAAAAGCTTTAGACGACGAAACCTGCCGTTAAAAAAGCAGCTTTGAACGCGACCTTGACTATAAAATATTTCTTTAAACTACAAAATGACAAATCCTTATTTCTCTTTACGAGAAATATGAGTCAAATGTGCTCCGAAAAGAATGCTCTGTCACAAGCAACCACCAATCTTGCTATACAGAGCGAGTAGTTCTCAGACGTCCACGTTCTGTGAGGCGTTGGTAAACAATACCTTGTCGCCTACTCGTGCTTTCATCGTCCGTCAACAGCTTTCTACGGATGGTCACGGTTTTAGCACGCAAACAGCCGACTAGTTTCGCCATTTCCGAGGTGCTCATTCTGAAGAGCAGTCTTCCGTTTCCGAAAGTCGTTTAGATTAATGATTTTCCCAATTTTTAGCTCTTATTTTCGCTAGATTGATTCCCAATTACTCTCAGGTTACATACTTTCCTTTCTGCGTCACATGTCCGCAAGTCACCAGGCGACCTTCAGTATCGCGGTCGGCAGTGGTCGCAATGGTTTGATCAGAAATGTAGATGTGTGTGAATTCTTAAGGGACCAAACTGCTGAGGTCATTGGTCCCTAGACTTGGTTGGTTGGTTGGTTGTTTCGGAAGGAGACCAGACAGCGTGGTCATCGGTCTCATCGGAGTAGGGAAGGATGGGGAAAGAAGTCGGCCATGCCCTTTCAGATGAACCATCCCGGCATTTGCCGGAAGTGATTTAGGGAAATCACGGAAAACCTAAATCAGGATGGCCGGACGCGGGACTGAACCGTCGTCCTCCCGAGTGCGAGTCCAGTGTCTAACCACTGCGCCACCTCGCTTGGTACCCCTAGACTTACACACACACACACACACACACACACACACACACACACACACACACACACTCTTCCGAGGGAGGACCCGGACCTACGGCGGGAGGGGCCGCGCAGTCTGTGATATGGCGCCTCAAACCGCACGGCCACTCCGCGCGGATCACTAGTGTAGCTTATAAAGGTGTGTAATGAACAGCCTGAAGGAGCTTGACGCGGCCATCTGTTGCACAGGGGCCGAAAGATTCCTGAAAAAACTCTGCAAGGTAATTTATTTATCTGACGAGCACGAAATTTCAGACATTACTTTTAAATCAGGCTGTACTATTGCACTTTAGCGGTTTCCATTTACTGTCTATTGTACTTTGGGTTATATATTGTTCACAGTGGACTATGCATCTCACACCTGAAATGAAACATATGGCTTATCGGTTTGTCTCTGCCCTCTGTTCATAGACCACTCGCAGCCGCAGTGGAGATGAGTTTTGCCAGTGCCCTCCTCCTCTCTATGAATCGTCAGTTGTCGGTTAGCTGTTCACAAGACGTGAGTATCTCAGTGTTTGGCGGGATTTATCCTGTGCAGTCAGTGCCTGTGTTAGTCCTATTTTTGACATAACCACTCACATACGGTACGTAACAACACTAGCAATGAGGAGTAAACAAAGTATTTCGGGAGTACGCGTCAAAGAGTGCAGTAGTTGCAATTTTGTCATATGATATGTTGGAGACCGTGGCTGTTTTTGAAGACAAATGTTGATGGTGTTAGGACATCAACCAGCCACAAATTTACTTTGAGTTCCTTTATTCAAAGGAAACCGTTACCGGTTTCGAATCGTTGTGATTCATCATCAGACGGTTTACACGCTTTCTTTCTGACATTTGGTGTGTTTTTATAGATTAATTGTCCTAAAATATAAATAAAACATAATTATAAACACGCCACACACAGATAGTTGCGTTACAGATTTTCGTTGCATGTGACTTGCGTGAAACGTCGGTTTCGAGTGATTGTTTTCGTAACGTTCGTCCAATCGATGTAAATGCATTCCCACTGCATCCTAGTTGTTGCACACGTAATAGTTCTCACTGTACACTTTAGATTTGTCTCTGAGATCATTTCAACCACGTACCACATGTTTTGATACATACAAAGATCTTACAAACATATGAGTGTCACAGATGCTATGATACGTCGTAACATTTGACGATGATGTCCTATGTTTGTAAAGGATCATATATTCTTTTGCAAAACTGTAATGCCTTTTACATAATTACAGAGAGATTGAATTTTTTTAATCTGATATTGCTAATTGAATTATAAAGTTTTTTATATATATTTAGAACTGTATGGGTAAATTAGTATATTATTTTATTACATTTGGAAGCATGAGAATTACAGTAACATATAAATTTGCTACTTGACCTGCAGATAGGTGTATTAATATTATTTGCTTTGGAGGATGGAAAGTAATTTTTGGAAATTTTCCAGGAAAGGGGTGTTAGATAACTCTGTTTGTTCGTTAAGGATATAGTCTGGGGTGCTGTTTTGTGTGTGTGTATTTCTAATATATTCATAGTGGCTCCTTTTTCTGTTAGATGCAAAATTTTTAAGTTGTCCTCAATGTTTCCCACTGAATGGTTTTCTTCAGCAATATGGGCTGCAAATGCTGATTTGTTGAAGTTACCAAGTCTTACAGCATCAATATGTTCTTTGTATCTAATTTCGAAACTTCTGCCTGTTTGTCCAATGTAGAATTTTGGGCATGTATCACATGTGAGTTTGTATCTATAAAAACACACCAAATGTCAGAAAGGAAGCGTGTAAACCGTCTGATGACGAATCACAATGATTAGAAACCGGTAACGTTTCCTTTGAATAAAGGAACTAAAAGTAAATTTGTGGCTGTTTGCTGTCCTAAGTGCAGTAATTATCGCAAAGCTGAAAAGGAGTGACTTACTTGACGTCCACAAGGGCATGGTCATTAGTTTCCGGACCATGGATAGGAGCATTTCCGAAACCTGTTCGTATGATGCCATGATTAAAGTATACTGTGCATGCCAAAAATGCCGCTATCTAAAACCGGAACCGAGGCAACCACGGTGCACCACAGATCATAGATGACAGATGTGAACGACGGCTGCGCAACTATTGAGCAACTGATTACCCAGATGAACCAAGGGGCACTAGCAATGTCTCCACACTGACCGCTATGCGAACACTGCTGTTCCTGGGCGATTTAGGCTGCAATTTGCAGACCAGTACCATAACTGTACACCCACTATGTGGTGACAGGTCGCATTTTCATGTTAATCACTTTGTATGCTTTGTAGGACAGACGCCCATTGGCGTGTATGCCGTGCAAAGTCTGAAAGTAAGCATTCCGCATGCAGTATGCCTGGGGAATGTTTTGGTGGCGTTCCCTGAGTGATCTCGTCATTCTGAAAGGCACAAGGGATCAACACAAGAATGTATCTACCAATGGTGACCGAGGGTAGATGCAGTTTATTTTTCCTCGGCATCACCATCACACAGCTCGCACTATACGTGCGTGGTTCAAAGAGCAAGAGGACGACGTTAGCGTACTTCCTTGGCCATCGATCTACCCAGATTGAAACCCCCTAGAGATTCTAGGGGACCACTTCGATCGGTCCGTAGACCCACATCCGGGAAACCAAGCAGAGATTGCCACACCACTTGAGTCGGCATGGTTCCCTATCGATACCTTCTAGAACCTCACTGACCCACTCTGCGCCAGCTGTTGTGGCCGAGCGGTTCTAGGCCCTTCAGTCTGGAACCGCGCGACGTCTGCGGTCGCAGGTTCGAATCCTGCCTCGGACATGGATGTGTGTGATGTCCTTAGGTTAGTTAGGTTTAAATAATTTAAGTTCTAGGGGACTGATGACCTCAGATGTTAAGTCCCATAGTGCTCAGAGCCATTTGAACCATTTAACTCACTCTGCTCGTTTCACAGTGGTTCAGGCTGAAAAAGGTGGTTATTCAGGCTTTTGATAGGTAGTCACCTTACTGTGATTGGACAGTGTAACTGTTCCCATAATCCAATCCAATCGGTTGTGAGTCTCATATTTACATCGAATTTTCTGCCAATTTATACGGTTCTGTAAGTGAAATACGTGCATAGGCATGCAAGTTTTAGATGCATTTTTTCCTATGACGAATAGAGTATTTTCTCTCCTGTCTTTCCCACTTCTATATAAATTTGTTCCTTAGTTTGCCACATTTACGTAATTTTTTTGTCTCTGATTACAATGATATTTCTGCCGAACTTGCCAATTGTGGAAAATGAACAGAAAAGAAATAGTTGTGTCAAAATATAATCCTTCAAAAAGATAGTGCTTTAATGAGTATAATTCAAGTTCTCTAATTTCATTCACACGATAACAGACATGAAGAATGGGATGAGAGTATGTATTAGTTTTATTTTTGGAACAACATTACCCACAGAAGAATTGGAATATTTTGTTAGAGAAGCTGATTTGACCTTCAATTGTCTGAACCTCAGAGGAGGCATCCGTGAAGTAAACACAGACTGGCTGTCAGAGCGGGGCAACGAGGCCGGCAGCGGATATTTGGGACGGTAACGGGCACCATTACCATAACACGTTTTGTCTCGCGCCACCTTTCACTGCTCCCATTCGCTGTGCGTCCGCCGAAAGGGCTCGGGAGAAAAACATTGTTATTCAGATCTCAGGACAGGGGCTTACCTCATCTTCCGAAAAACAACTGAGAAGCAGGAACAGGCGTGTGAAGGAAAACAGTGAGCTGTGCGTATGGACAGTGGAAATACTTTTAGAGAAAACACGAGATATTCACTCGAGTACGTCGAAATTAGTGTGGTCTCAAGCTTTAAAAACAATTTGACACCTAATATCTTGAAGTATCTAGACGAATAGTATGTACATAGTACTAACGAGTTATTACTAACTTACTTCTGATTGTAAGTTTATTTTCCAGAGATACAAGAATTTTGGAACTTGGAGGCTGTTTAGTTCCCACATGGTTCTAGTACTATTTATGCAGTTAAGGTAAATTTGGCTCTTGTCAAGACTTCATGTTGTTAAAAAAAAACAAAATGTTGCTTCGTGTTTAGGATTGCGCGTTAAACTGTTGCCTACCCAGTAATTACCCGGGTTTCATTAGCTGTAAATATTTAGTTACGACCTTTACTGGACAAGATCCGTAGAAACCTACAAATTTGGTCGAATTACAATGGGCTATTAATTTTCCCTTTTGGCCAAAGGCGAAAGTTACCCGATAAATGGGACACATAGTTCTCTTAATTTTCTCAAAGATGCTATCAACCATGTTTCGTGCCCAGAGAAAGACAGACGATTTAAGAAACATTCTATGAACTAATTTCAACGAAATACACCGTTTAGTTTCCTACTCCGAACAAAACGTTTAAATTCGTATGGGAAGAGATTCAGGTAGAGGATATGACACAAAAACGAAGAATGTGATAGAGTTGAGTATGTCTTTACATTGCCGTAACGATCTTTTTTTGTTATTAATGACAGAAGAAGAAAAACCTGTGCTGACACTTAATGTTATACCAAGCATTTCTTAAAGTATCCTTAAGGACAGACGTAGGGCGAAATGCATTTTACACTTAAACATACGTATCTCCAAAAATATTACAGCTGGAATAGTAAAACGAGAATATTGTGTACAACATATCGCTTGATATTACGTTCAATTTTTGTTTGAGAATGCGCACCAACATACATTTTATAAGGATTTGAATTTTGAATTACCATTGTTTCTATAATGTACATTTTTTCGTAAACTAATGAAGCGATAAAACTGGAATTTCACAGTATACATCTGCATGAGAGATTAGTAAAACAAGTGGAACAGATCTTTGTTTAAGGTCATAGATGCTTTTAAATTAACTTTTCAGTTTTGTGTTACCCGGGATGCTAGGTTTTTCTCACATTTTAAAAGAGAAATTTTCCGAGAGAAATGATAACGGAAAGTGCTGCACAGAATTATTCAGTACGCAATTATTAAGAACTCTGCAAAACTCTAGGATGTTAGCTTTTATAGTTCCTGAGAAAACGTACATCATAGCTCTAAAAGGTAGTTCACGGTAATTCACATTTAAAGTTTTTATTTCAGTGTTTGACAATATTACTATACCTCTAGTGACTAATGCTGCCCATATCCATATTCTCTTCCTCGGTTTCCTGGAGTAATCTCTTCCCTGTATTCTTTGCCTAGCCAACGTTGCAGTTTTTGTTCTGCTGCCTGACCATTGTCTATTCGTGCTTCATCTATGCTTCTGAGTATCTTCAGTGTGAATGCACACCGACCGGGGTGGCCACGTGGTTCTAGGCGCTGCAGTCCAGAATAGCACGACTGCTACGGTCACAGGTTCGAATCCTGCCTCGGGCATGGATGTGTGTGATGTCCTTAGGTTCGTTAGGTTTAAGTAGTTCTAAGTTCTAGGGGACTGATGACGTCAGACGTTAAGTCCCATAGTGCTCAGTCATTTGAGCCATTTTTGTGAATGCACCTGGATGGAAACCTAGCCTCTGCAGTCACTTAATCTTTCCTGCATTTCCACTACTGAACACTAGACAGCCATGACATGCAGCTGTCTTCACAACATTTGAAGACACAAATATTATTCCTGGACAACGCATCCATATAAGGTAATTGTAGCTCTCATGTGCATTCTGTGTCCTTCCATGTAGACATTTTTTCAGCGTTTACGATTGGATAGGTACCTGAAAGTTGGTTTTATAACATCTAAAAACAGCAACTGGCAAACCACGTATGTGGGCGTATGGCTTTCAATTGGCTATTGCCTGGAGATATATGCACCACGATATGTCACAAATGGAACGTTGAGGATTATCATCTCTGGAAAGTTTTTGGAACAATAATTCCCACACGGCTTGCTGCATTGTTTTCATTCTATGTTAGATATTTGTGATAGCTTTTCCATAACATATTTCTCAAGTGTTAATTTCCTTGTCTGTCAGTCTGTTACCACATCCCGGTCGCTTTCCATCTTCTAATTTCTTGCCTTACATCTTCTCCTTCAGTCTGAGAAGTCTACCTCCCATTCGCTTTTGAACATGCGAAATGCATTCCAGTTTTTCAATTTTAGTTTGTGAGCCATACTGATTGCTCTCTAGAACAGCGTTAGAAACACTGGAACCTCCATCACCAAGGTACCTCATATACCTAACACCATATTGTTTAACTGACCTTTAGAATATTAGTTTCATCCCAGCTGCTTCCATCCAACGACTTGACCACTGGTAATTCTTGTATACACTTTGTTGTGTTCCTGCTGCCACCTTTCTTCTTTGGTGCCATTGTTGTTCTTTCTTGCATCACACTGAGAGCAATATTTGATTACCACTCGGAAGTCTAAGATTTTCCCCGTATTCACACTAATGACAGATGATACACCATGAAGTGATGTACGACCCCTCTTCATCTGGGTTCCATCATAAGAGACAAAGATCTGTCTTTCCCTACACAGGGTCCTTCCCCTTCATTTTTAATGTCTACAACTTCCTCAACAGCTGCTTGCAATGTCCTCCTTGCACTCAACTTCAAGAGCACTGAGGAGTGTTCTGTTGTAATCACTGAATCTAGTCACTGGTGAAGGCGTGTTATCAAGGCACAAAAAAATTGTGTCTTCTATGCCTACACCTAAGCATCTCATGGCGAGTACAAGCTTATAATCGCCTCTTACATCTTCCCAGCAGAGCACAAGTCTTGAAATGAATATCATATTTACAAACTTTACACAAAATATGTATATTACTTACAGTGCCAATTCTGTCACTGTCATTATAGAGTTTGTCAACCTACATCCACTGAAAAACTCCTCTTTGGCACTGCACATAGCATTATTAATTTCTTCACAAACTGTATTCTTCGACTTCGTCTAAACTTGTTCTTCATAGTTAGGAGCACCATCTGTAGCACCTATTTCAATTTCCTGTACCTTTCACACACGAAATTCGATAGTTCCTCACTTTTTTTTAATGTGCGTCCTTTGTTACGATCCATTGCGAGCAAAACAGGTTGATAAATGCAAAATTAAAAACAGAAAAAAATTGTAGCATGTACCGTTAAAAAAGAAAAGAAAAAAACGTTGTAAGCAAAGGAACAAGCGAAGACTGTTTTCCTCACACCCTTCTAGACTCACCCGCAGTTCGTTCTGATTGCGTGAAAGAAAAAATAACGCCCAAAAAATTTCTAGAGAAGAGAAGGTGCGGATCACAGCATAGAAAGAGGGGTCGTGGAAGGTGCAGACACCCGAACAAACTTGTCTATAGTGTACTTCTAGCCAGAAATATATTATGAAACTTGGCGACGTTACTCTTCAAGAATCAGTCTAATAAATTATGCAATTAAAAAAAATGAATTTTTTCGCCATTTTTCCCTGCATGTATTATGAGAAAATTGTGAAAACAAGTTACGTTAAAGAAAAGCCTCCTTATGGTTCTCGAGAGAGAGAATAAGGTTAGTTACGAATATTAATGTTCATTCACTAATACACTCCTGGAAATTGAAATAAGAACACCGTGAATTCATTGTCCCAGGAAGGGGAAACTTTATTGACACATTCCTGGGGTCAGATACATCACATGATCACACTGACAGAACCACAGGCACATAGACACAGGCAACAGAGCATGCACAATGGCGGCGCTAGTACAGTGTATATCCACCTTTCGCAGCAATGCAGGCTGCTATTCTCCCATGGAGACGATCGTAGAGATGCTGGATGTAGTCCTGTGGAACGGCTTGCCATGTCATTTCCACCTGGCGCCTCAGTTGGACCAGCGTTCGTGCTGGACGTGCAGACCGCGTGAGACGACGCTTCATCCAGTCCCAAACATGCTCAGATCCGGAGATCTTGCTGGCCAGGGTAGTTGACTTACACCTTCTAGAGCACATTGGGTGGTACGGGATACATGCGGACGTGCATTGTCCTGTTGGAACAGCAAGTTCCCTTGCCGGTCTAGGAATGGTAGAACGATGGGTTCGATGACGGTTTGGATGTACCGTGCACTATTCAGTGTCCCCTCGACGATCACCAGAGGTGTACGGCCAGTGTAGGAGATCGCTCCCCACACCATGATGCCGGGTGTTGGCCCTGTGTGCCTCGGTCGTATGCAGTCCTGATAGTGGCGCTCACCTGCGCGGCGCCAAACACGCATACGACCATCATTGGCACCAAGGCAGAAGCGACTCTCATCGCTGAAGACGACACGTCTCCATTCGTCCCTCCATTCACGCCTGTCGCGACACCACTGGAGGCGGGCTGCACGATGTTGGGGCGTGAGCGGAAGACGGCCTAACGGTGTGCGGGACCGTAGCCCAGCTTCATGGAGACGGTTGCGAATGGTCCTCGGCGATACCCCAGGAGCAACAGTGTCCCTAATTTGCTGGGAAGTGGCGGTGCGGTACCCTACGGCACTGCGTAGGATCCTACGGTCTTGGCGTGCATCCGTGCTTCGCTGCGGTCCGGTCCCAGGTCGACGGGCACGTGCACCTTCCGCCGACCACTGGCGACAACATCGATGTACTGTGGAGACCTCACGCCCCACGTGTTGAGCAATTCGGCGGTACGTCCACCCGGCCTCCCGCATGTCCACTATACGCCCTCGCTCAAAGTCCGTCAACTGCACATACGGTTCACGTCCACTCTGTCGCGGCATGCTACCAGTCTTAAAGACTGCGATGGAGCTCCGTATGCCACGGCAAACTGGCTGACAGTGACGGCGGCGGTGCACAAATGCTGCGCAGCTAGCGCCATTCGACGGCCAACACCGCGGTTCCTGGTGTGTCCGCTGTGCCGTGCATGTGATCATTGCTTGTACAGCCCTCTCGCAGTGTCCGGAGCAAGTATGGTGGGTCTGACACACCGGTGTCAATGTGTTCTTTTTCCATTTCCAGGAGTGTAGAACAATCGCAGTGATGGCTCCGGCTGACTTTATTTTTTATTTTTGTTCAGACTGTGCCACTGTTCTTCTATGAGGGGTGATGAAACAGTTTCCGCTGAGGCTGCACAGTCCAGAATTTGTATGCCAATCAGGCAAAATCAGCCGCGCGCGATTAGCCGAGTCGGCTGAGGCGCTGCAGCCATGGACTGTGCGGCTGGTCCCGGCGGAGGTTCGAGTCCTCTCTCGGGGATGTGTGTGTGTGTGTGTGTGTGTGTGTGGGTGGGTGTGTGTGTGTTTTTGTCCTTAGAATAATTTAGGTTAAGTAGTGTGTAAACTTAGAGACTGATGACCTTAGCAGTTAAGTCCCATAAGATTTCACGCACATTTGAACAGGCAAAATCACCGTGAGCTAAGGCAATCAAACCACTGACGAACTAGGTTGAAGATACCCGTTCGATAATACACTGTGCCCTGCTACATGAAGAAGTGTATCGTAGACCCCTGAAGGCCTTTTTTTTAGGGTTCGAAAGCATGGGTAGGTCAGGACTATAGGACGGGTGGTTTAGTGCCTCCCACTTGAGCCATCGTAACTTCTGCGTTAAGACAGTTGCGATACGACTACGTCTGTTATCACGAAGCAGCAGCACCCCTTATTGTAGTTTTCAGGGACGTTGCGCCTCAACTGCACGCCGTAATTTCTCCAGCTTTGCGCATTACCGTTCCCCAGAGACAGAGACGCCAGGTTCTTTGAAAGCAATAAGCAGTGGGCCCTGGTAATGAAAGAAGCGCACCACCTTTCCAGCAGATGACTGGTGCTTGGCGGACCACTCCACAACGATGGTTTTCGACAGACAATCGCCCCACTCACATTCCTTCATACTCCGATAGATGGCTACCGGTATTTGTCCTTCGGCAGCCAAGAAAAGAATATCAGCATGTTGGTCTGTTTGAACGCATTTGGTAATCACATCGCTGTAGTTTATGTTTCTAACTTGCCGCACGCACGTCGGAAAGAAGCGACTACCACACTAATCCTTAGCATACATGTCAGTGCCTGTATACCACCATCGGGGTAGAGCTACGTTGCACAAACCCTGCAACAACGGCTTAAAAAGGAAACTTTTTGATCGGCCCCCATATACTTCCATTCGCAAAGATTCTGTACAGTCCACATCGAAGCAGGAATTCGGTGTCTCTGTTCTAGGAATTCGTTGCAGAAGAAAAGAATCCGTCGTGATGCGACTAGTTGTGTGCACGTAACGAAGTCGAGGAGCACTTGGAAGATCGAGACGGCGTCCTAAGGTGCTCGGAAGCCGGACAAAGGCTGCCACGGAGCCTGACAAAAGATTGGGTGGCGCACGTGCCTTGCAGTGCCACGGAGGGGCGGGGGTGAGGCAAAGCGAGGCTTGGCTTGTGCAGAAGAAGGCTGGGCTTCAGTTTCAGCGGCGTCTTTGTGCGGCCGCCTTTCATGTCAGCCGCTGTGGCGCCACGGAGCGCCGCTGCAGATATTCCGACACGAAGATGGCGGCTCTGTGCGCTGCTGCTTAGACACACACACGCAATGCTGAGGGAGACCACCACGTACGATCGTACAGAGTCTCTCTCTCTCTCTCTGTCTCTTTCTCTCTCTCTCTCTGTCTCTCTCTCTCTCTCTCTCTCTCTCTCTCTCTCTCACACACACACACACACACACACACACACACACTGTGATATCCCTCACATCCCTTAGGGACTTAGTTCAGTGACGTAGTAAAGATGGATTCACTCTTGACGGAACGGAATGGGGCGTCAACATGAAGGTTTAAAAGAACAAAGTTATAACGTTGACTTTGGTGGGGGAAGGGATGAGATTGCTTCGTGTGTTAACAACAAAAGTTAACCTATTCTCGCCGCGTTCACTCGTGTTACAGTACTCGGTTTCATGTTTTTGTGTCTTCTTAGACTTATTTTTCCAGCTGTTGTGTTTTCGTGACGCTTTGAAATAGTTCTGTCTTGACTTCGATGTTTTTCTTTGAAGAGCTTTCTTTAACGGAAGACGCCAATATCAAAAACCGATAATTATTTATCTTTTACAAACCCGGGACAAATAAAAAGCCTAGCCTACGCATAAGTAATTTTCATTAAGCTGTAAAAAAGTCATGTCTATCGAAGGCGGTTGGTGCTTAAAAAACCTGGCCAGATGCTGGCAGAACTCAGGCTCTGAGGGTTCCGTAAAAACATAATTATATACAGTCCATCAATTCCAGGAGCCACGAATACCGACGATTTTTGCCGTTATCGGTATTGATACCGGCAAAGCATCAGTCTCGGAAATTCTAAAACTTTGGAGAATCTTTAAAGTTGAAGTCTTATAACTAATGGTAAAAGAAATATCATTTTCCTGTAATATAATTAAAATTTAACAATTTCAAGTTTTCTTCCTTTAGTTGCATTGTGAATCCTTGCTTCTTGCCAAATTTCATGATTTTGGGTCAATGTGAAGTACCGTATAGGTATATATCAAAATACATGCATAAATGGCCGTATAAGTTCACTATTAAGGGATCATAGGCCACAGAATGTGGTATAAAAGTCAACTTGACACGTCTACCCTCTCCCGAGAAAACGGCATGTTAACAGGCGAACGGACAGTGGGATAACAAATGACAAAAAATATTTTTTTTCTTCTGATATAGTTACACATGAAGACTGTTCTTATGTTCTTCTTGTACGTGTGAAACCTTGCTTCCTGCCAAATTTCGTGATTATAGGTGAATAAAAATTTTGATGAGTGAGTTTACGTGCATCAAAATGTGTGACGTAAATGGCCATATCTTTTGATTGTATTGACTTAGAAGCTTAACTCTTCTACACCTCTAAGGGATCACGGACTATAGTATACGACGTACGTTTCAACCCACTCCTTAGAAAAATGGCTTTTAATAGTCGAACCGACAGACAGACGGCCGGGAGGACAACAATGTGATACCAGAGTTCCCTTTTTACCGAATGAGGTACAGAACCCTAAAAAGCAACAACACAATAAATAAGGAGGAATGGCTGAATGTATTACCTTCTAAACACTTTTTGATAAACTTTTACTCACATTTTTTATCTAGCAATTGAATGTCGATATTTTGAAATTGTTTCGGTTCTCAGTAGTGTGTCATGCAAACTTTGTGAAGATACGCCTGCTAAGATGTTCGTTTTGGCCGTTTATAAACTTCATCGTTGCTAGTTCCATAATTCTGTTACTGCATCTCATAATCTATGCCAAGTGGCTTTGTACTGACGTTACGTCCATTGTGAACACACCAACATTTTAATGGGTCGTTGCCTTCCAAACCATTCCGTTGACGTCCAGCTCGAATCGGCCTTGCGACGATAAAACAGTTAGCGTGACTTTGTCTAGTTCTATTTTGCCGCCATCAGCCAGAACGATCGCTGGGTATCATGCAACACATGCATGCCAGAGACGAGAAATTTAATGTTGATCACCATATGTCTAAAGGACGAATGAGTTGTTTTCGTCGCATTGTATAGGCAATTGAGTCAAACTGATTAGTCGATATGGTACACCATGATGCACAGGAAAGTTATAGTTAAATTCTCGCTACTTGAGCCAGTCTATCCGGGGAACTATTTAACATGTGGGTAGCCAATTGTGTAGGAATGATTTTCAGACTGAACGCTACAGGATTAGCGTTGTCAGTAGTGTTTGTGTCGAGATTTGCTGTTAGGCTGGAACGTACTTCTGGAAATGTTGAACGTTGCACATTAAGAGAACAGTTTGTTAATTAGTGCATCAAGTGACGCATTAATAGTAAATGGCAGTTGTAAATTATCATGCACTCCTGCTGGAAATGACTGTATCAAGTTAAGTAAATATTTTTATTCATTAATGTAATAAAGTGAACTAACATTTCGTGGTTTGCAGTTCCCATGAGCCAGATCGCAGAACAATCAAAGAATCCACAGTCATGGCCGAAAGATTATAGTTTCGTCTATTATTTATATCGGAGGAAACAAGTTCAGTGATACCTAATCCCGCCCGTAGAGCTCATTTATGATTACAGACACTGTGCCTTTGCGAAATGTTTATTACGATTCCAGTAGACAGACACGCAACACATGCAGTATACATATTTCTGATAACACCAGACGAGAGGCATTGTGTAGAGATTCGCTCGAAGGAAAACAAAGCAACGAATTGGTTCAAATGGCTCTGAGCACTATGGGACTCAACTGCTTAGGTCATCAGTCCCCTAGAACTTAGAACTACTTAAACCTAACTAACCTAAGGACATTACACACATCCATGCCCGAGACAGAATTCGAACCTGCGACCGTAGCGGTTCCGCTGTTCCAGACTGAAGCGCTTAGAATCACAACGAATTGAAACCGGTATTATCCAAACGATTTCGATAAGAGCCATGGACTTCTTGCCTGAGGGCGACATACAGAATGATATCGAATTACCCACCTCGCTCCGAAATTCGTCAGAGCTAGCCAGTCGGAGGTGAGAATACAGATCACCTTGTGACGTCACGCGCTCAAGCTCAAGTCCGTGAGTCTAACTAGTTACGCCAGCGATGGCCAGTCACATAGCGCCCATTGCCGGCGCCCGCTTTTTACGCTCACCCCTCCAGAGAGTTCAAGCGAGTGTGGTTTTCGGAACAGTCCGTTAAGCCGAAAGCTGGTGGCTATGAAGTGATGCTTAGGAAGCGTCTTTGAATCCAAAACAGCAATGATTAGCCTATTTTGATAAACGTGCCTGCAGTTACTGTCTGTTCATCCCCGACCCTCTCCCCTTCCACACAGAGAGAAATCGCTGTCGGCGTTTCCTTGTCATACATAAAGTCCCATTTAAGCGACTACTGATAGGAAAATGAATTCGTTAAAACAAAGAATGAATATAGTATCAGCCATACCAACTTCGCGGTAGCTGTGTAATGTTTAAATGACGGTTAGCTTGCTCCTCTTCTATGTTTCACCCATTAGGCAACTTACTGCCTGTTAAGTCTGTTAGGCTACCTAGGTCATTTATCTCTTTATTTCGTTTTTCGACTGGCAGCCTTCTCAATCTAGTCTTAGTAGACGTTCGCTCCATATTATTTCTGTTTTTTTTTTTTTTTTTTTAGTTTTTCGTGTAGGCTGGCTACATTTAATTTTTTTTAATGTCAACATGGTCATCCTGTCCTTTCTGTTAGGTGGTTTGGCAGCTCTTAAAATTTTCACATCTGCACGTTGACTATGGTCCACGACCAGAATGAGTTGTCACTTCTTGGCGGAGTGTCAACGTTCAGAAACAATCAACTTTCAGAAACTTCCAAAGAGGTTTTAAATCGCCAAACAGCCATACGGCTGTGACATGAGTGTTTCATTTGGTCTGATTTTGCTATCATTAACTCCTACAATGATTAACTACATGTCACTTGACTTGTTAATATTATCTTATCCCTGACGGTGTATTTTTCAGGCAGCGTATGTCATGTTAATTACTCATAGTCTTCTACGGTAAACGCTATTAACAAAGACATTGATAGGAAGTTCTGCTTATAATTAGCAAACAAGAAACTAGATTACTAAATTATTTCAGTACTTCGTTTTATACTTTTATGCTGATTCCCAAAGCATCGAAATTATTCTGCTATATTCGTGTGTAATTTGTTTGCTTTCAATGTAAACGTTGCTACTCACAATCCTTCCTTACATCTGTGCTACGAAGCAGATATTAGAGCAACTTTCTAAGAAAATTCCAAATAATTCTTGTTGAACGAATTGTTGGTCAAATTTCATAGAACGCTTGACTAGTTTGTCTGTTTTACTAGCAATCGGCTGGGAACCGGAAGAGAAGTAAATGCAATTCGAGATCTCGTTCTTCTTTCTTCGTTTAGCTTCCATGCTTACTGTGGCATTCATGCTTCCGTGTTGCCGCTCGTTCATTCAATATAGGTGATGCCTGGATGTAAAAAATGTTTTATTTACTTCAAACGTTGGCTCTGTAGATGGCATTCATGTACTACGTGATTACGCCGTAAGATTGTATTATGCGAGCTAGTCTATTGTGACAGGCAAAAATTTATTTTGGAGAGGGGAATGAACATTACAGTGCGCCCCTTCGTTGCGGTTCTCATCATCATCGTGACGGTGACATCTGAACCGCTCCTGCAGTTATAATATGCTAATTCCCAGTGAGTGAATTAGCTAAGTCTAGACTCTCGCTTGAGGTAACCAAGAATAACCGAGGTACTGATGTAATTGGCGCCTTCGCTTCGAAGGATACGCTAGCATTAACTATCCTAATGGCTTCAAGCACAACTTTACTCGCCAATGCGCTCGACTTTTTTTTATCTTTTTACTGTCATTTACCTACGCCGCAGGGGTTGTGTAGAGTGTGCGGCTTGTGAAAAGGAAATTGTTAGGAGTCTTGGTTTTGATTTATGGCAGCGTTTATGGTAATCGGACACGCATTAGCCTGGGCTCCTGCGATCGGCAGGGACCGTCGACAAGATGCTGACCAGTTTCTGAAGACCTGACTCCCGCTAGTGATACAGTCATCAATAAGATATCTGCACGGCTGAAGGAAAATCCCAGTTGTCCTCCTTAGTGTTCGATAACGAGATTTTTGATCTTACACGTGTTTCAAATAGAACGTGCGCATTAAATATTCAAACACGATGTAATTCACACCAGATTCGTAATTAACTTTCCAAAATTTCTGTGTCAGTATTTGATTATAACGTTGTATTAAAAATACACTATGCTGGCCTCTCATATGACTTAACGTCTAGATTTTCTCTATGAAACATTGTCAAACTTGGGCCTCTTCATTAAATTTAACATTTCGCTTAAATATTTCCCTGATTTGTTCCACATTGCTCTGTGTTTCTGGTCTCCAGTTCCACATCTGATAACTGTTGATTTTCTGTTCTGCACTTGACAGTCAAGGTTGTCTTTGCTTTATGCAACATCTATGAAAATGTCCTCGCAAACATATAATAGGTCACTGAATAGCATCAAGAGCCTCCTCGCTACTTATGCTACCTGAAAAAATTGTAAAAAGTCGACTCCTTCTGTACTTCAAATGATCTCTCATGCATCTCTTGTTTTGCTTTCATTACTTTAGGACCAAGGAAAGTAAGAAAAACGAAATACCTTGGTTGGTGCTTACTCTTCCTCCACTTCATCCCGTAATGTGTTCTGTCTCTCCATACCTACCCCACATCAGATACCCTTAATAATCTGTGATTCACATTTCAGTTCTTGTCTGCCCCGCAGTTTCTTCCTCCTTTCCTCCGAATCGGACTCCACGTGCCCTTTGATGTTCATTTAATTTTTCAGCACACGCACTGTTATCCCATGAAATGCACGTTCTGTCAGTATTTTCCAGCTCTCAATCAGCTGGGCAGTCAGTTGCTAAACAGTTGCCCGTCTATTCACCTGTACTTATCTCAGCAGACGTCGTTCACCTCTGTCATCTATGGCCGTGTTGCACTAGAGTTGCCTCGGTCCGGGTTTCACCAAATCATTATACCGGGTGATCAAAAAGTCAGTATAAATTAACTTAATAAACCACAGAATAGTGTAAACAGAGAGGTATAAATTGACACACATGCTTGGAATGACATGAGGTTTTATTAGGATGGCGCTCCACCCCATATTGCTAGACGCGTGAAAGATCTCTTGCGCGCGTCGTTTGGTGGTGATCGTGTGCTCAGCCACCACTTTCGTCATGCTTGGCCTCCCAGATCCCCATACCTCAGTCCGTGCGATTATTGACTATGGGGTTACCTGAACTCGGGAGCGTATCCTGATCGACCGACATCTCTAGGGATGCTGAAAGACAATATCCGACTCCAATGCCTCACCATAACTCCGGACATGCTTTACAGTGCTGTTCACAACATTATTCCTCGACTACAGCTATTGTTGAGGAATGATGGTGGACATATTGAGCATTTCCTGTAAAGAACATCTTTGTTTTGTCCTACTTCGTTATGCTAATTATTGCTATTCTGATCAGATGAAGGGCCATCTGTGGGAAATTTTTTTAACTTTTGTGTTCTTTTAGTTCTAGTAAAACCCAATGTCATTCCAAGAATGTGTGTCAATTTGTACCTCTCTATCTACATTATTCCGTGATTTATTCAGTTTTCAAATTTATACTGACTTTTTGATCACCCGGTACTTAAAAACAAGGCGGCACACAAACAGTTCACAAACTTTGCCCTTAAATGCTTACACCTTTGGCCCGAAAGCCAATGATCACCTCTGTTAAGTTGCTCCGTTTCCGCATTACGACAACGATTACACTGTCAGTGAGTAGTTATTGTACGTTCACGCCCAACACAGGCGGTGGTGACCTTAGCGTGACTGGACCTTGTACCTGCGTGAATTGCCCATCCGGGCGGGGTCACCATTGAAATATCGTGCAGAGAAATGGGAATAGAAAGGACGGCAGAGTAGACGAAAGCTCAGCGTCTCCTTTGCTGGCTTCCGCCGCAGCCTGACGTCGGCAGCCAACAGCTGCGGGCGAGCCGCCTGCTACGCGGACCGACTCTGCAGAGCTGCGCGACGTAATTACTGTGGATCCGCGGCGACTGGCCGACTGAGGCTGTGCTGGCCTAATTGCCGCGCACTGCGTGGGCCCCGGCACGCCTCGGCGCAGGGCAGCCTCCGTCTGCCGGCACACAGGCGAGGTCATCCCGCTCTGTAATTGCCTCTGTCTCTCATTCGGCGCCCGCTGGCCACGATGGCCGCTCTCGTGATCCTCGGACTCACTCTCAACGCTGCAGACAATTATTCTTCTTCTGCGGCGACCGTGTAATCGGCAGTTTGCGAAACGATGGCGCGACAGTTTTTGGGGGGCCTCTTCGGGCACTGTAAAGGCTTCGAAGGTACAAAAAATGTCGCAGTTCAGCCCATGCTTTCGTGTCGTCTGGTCACACCATACAAGGAACCGCGACTTAACATTCGAGTAATTCTTACGCATAAAATAATAAAAGTATCACGAATCTTAAGATGGCTCAAATATTGGCATTTATCGTTCGGTGTACAGTGTACGTTTCCACACACAGATTAGTTGTTCATACTGTACTTACAGAAGTTACTGTCGCTAGCACTGATATCCAGCGCCCCGCATCAGTGACATAACTAGGGTAACTGGTGCCTGGGGCAAACTTCGCGCTCTTCCTCCCCACTATCGTCAGTTGTCCTCTCCCGACTTTATGTTTAATCCCTTCCCCACCCCATCTACCGACCGACTTTGCTAGTTCTCTATTATTATTATTATTATTATTATTTCTTTCCTTTCTCAGACGTTATGTCTGGTTAAAAATGGAAAGTGACGCGGATCTTGATCAAGCGTGACTTCCTTTTAACTGTACGGTATATATTACATTGCATTAAGGATCTTTCGGGTAACTGAACATGTATCAATAATTACAGATTTCTGTAGTTGTGTATATACGCTTGGATGTAGCTGTGTTGCGTTGATGTACTGGTGGATATTGTGTGGTATGACTTCTGTAGTTGATAGGATAAAGTTGACATTATACCAATTATACTGATGCCACATGTCCTTGACTTCCTCAGCCAGATGGATGTATTTTTCAATTTTTTCTCCTCTTTTCTTCTGTATATTTGTTGTATTGGGTATGGATATTTCGATTAGTCGTGTTAATTTCTTCTTTTTATTGGTGGGTATGATGTCAGGTTTGTTACGCGATGTTGTTTTACTGTTATAATGGTTCTGTTCCAGTATGATTTTTATTCATCATTCTGCAGTACATTTTGTGGTGCATACTTGTATGTGGCAACGTGTTGTTTTATTAGATTATGTTGTATGGCAAGTTGTTGATGTATTATTTTTGCTACATTGTCATGTCTTCTGGTGTATTCTGTATTTGCTACTATTGCGCATCCGCTTGTGATGTGATCTACTGTTTCTATTTGTTATTTGCAAAGTCTGCATTTATGTTGTAGTATTGGGATCTTTAATAATATGCTTGCTGTAATATCTGGTGTTTATTGTTTGATCCTGTATTGCAATCATGAGTCCTTCCGTCTCTATGTATATATTGTCTTTTCTTAGCCATGTGTTGGATGCGTCTTGATCGGTGTGTGGCTGTGTTAGATGATAACGGTGCTTGCCATGTAGTGTTTTCTTTTTCTAATTTACTTTCTTTGTATCTGTTGATGTTATGCGATCTAAAGGGTTGGAAAAGTGGTTATGAAATTGCAATGGTGTATCCGATGTATTTATATCAGTGATTGCTTTGTGTATTATTATTATTATTATTATTATTATTATTATTATTATGAGTCATCAGTCTCCTGACTGGTCTCATGCGCTCCGCCACGAATTACTCTCCTGTGCCAAAATTTATCACAGCATAACACTTGCACCTAAGGCCTCAATTATTTACTGGATGTATTCCAGTCTCCGTCTGTCTCTACAGCTTTTGCCCTCTACTGCACCCTCTAGTACCGCTGAGGTTATTCCCTGTCTTAAAATATGTCATCTCATCCTATCCCGTCTTCTTGCTAATTTTCCATATGTTCCTCTTTTCATCGATGCTGCAGAGAAATTCACCACCCCTTATCTTATCAGACCGCCTGACTTTCGGTATTCTTCTGTAGCACCACGTCCCAAACACTTTGAGATTCTTTTCTGTTTCGGTTTTACCACTGTCCTTGATTCAGTACCACACAGTGCAGAGCTCCAAACATACATTGCCAGAAATTTCTTCCTCCAATTAAGGTCTGCGTTCGATACTAGTAGACCGATTTTGACCAGGAACGCCCTCTTTGCGTGTGTTTTTTTAAGTCCTACTTGCTACGTCAATCATAGCTTATTTTCCTTGCAACGTCTACTTCGTTACCTCCAGTTTTAAGGTTAAATTTTGTTGCTGTGTTCATTTCTACTTCTTAATAATTTTGTCTTTCTTCGATATACTCTTCATCCATATTCCGCACTGATTAGATTATTCACTCAATCCAGCAGACCTTGTAATTCTTCTTCATTTTCACTGAGGATACCAACGTCATCAGCGAATCTTATTGGCGTCCTTTCAGCCTCTATTTTAATCCCACCCTTGCACCTCTATTTATTTCTGTCATAGCTTGTTCGATGGACAGACTGAGCAGAAGAGGCGAAAGACTGCATCCCTGTCTCACGACCCTCTTTAACCGAGCACTTCGTTGTTTGTCGTCCAGTCTTTTTCATCTTTCTTAGTTCTTGTTCATACCGTATATCACCTCTTTTCCTGTAGCTTACTCCTGTTTTTTCATTATTTCGAACGGCTTTCACCGTTTGACATTGTCGAACGCTTTTTCTAGGTCGACAAATCGTATGAGCATGACTTGATTCCTGTTCCGTCTTGCTTCTATTATCAAACGCAACGCCAGAATCGCCCTCTTGTGTCTTTACCTCTCCTAAAGCTATTTTACTGCGTCAGTAAAGCAAATCACCACGCGCAGTGGAACCTCATTTATCCGACCGAGTGAGATAGTGTAGGGCGCAGCACGTTGCCGTCGCATTAGTGTAGCGACGGTTCAAATCCCCGTCTAGTCATCCAAATTTAAATTTTGCGTGATTTCTCTAAGTCGCTTAAGGAAAATGCCGGGATGGTTCCTTTGAAAGGGCACGGCCGATTTCCTTCCCCATCCTTGCTAACTCCAGCTTGTGTTCCGTATCTAATGACCTCGTTATCGACGGGACGTTAAACACTAATCTCCTCCTCCTCCGTTGCGGCGAGATCTTTTCACGAAATTCCAATCACCAAATTTCTCCATCGAATGCGAAAATATTTTGTTGGGGCCCACTTACATAGAGAGAAATGATCATCGCAATAAAATAGGAGAAATCGATCTCTCACGGAAAGACATGAGAAGCTGTTTTTCCCGCGCGCTGTTCGAGAATGGAGCGGTAGAGATGTAAGAGTCTGGAGGTGGATCGATGAACCCTCTGGCAGGCACTTATGTGTGATTGAAGAGTAGTCACGTAGTGTTGTAGATACCAGCGAGGTAATGTGTGTCAATATACTGTACATCTTAGTTTTCGGATCGAGGAAAGTTTTCTTTGTTCCAGTGTTCCTCATAGCAATAAAACGAAATTTTCGGTAACCACAGCAAGAGATAGAGCTTCTCGCAACGCGTTTGCCTCACGATGATGAAAGAAACCGCCCGGCTGTCAAGAGATACAACAACTGAAGTCGGACTTGACATAATGACGGAGAGACTTGCAAAGTGACTCAAGCAGATGTGCGTAACCTCCCGGAACCGCGGCAATTTGCATAACTTTCGTCGGCGCGAGACCTCGACCTCCGTTCGTTTTCTTCCCCGACGTGACGTCACGCCTAATACGGGGACGCGGGCTGCGGGCAGCGTTGGCTGCAGGGGCCAGCGGCGGCCTGTCAACACTAGTGCTAGAAAGCAGCGGCCGGCTCGCCGCTTCGGGAGGGAAATCGCTGTTTGCCTGTCCGGCACTGCGCTACTTCCGCGCGGCGCCGTCTCAAAAGTAGGCATCCCCCCTCACCTCCGACGCGGAGTCACAAAAGTGTCTCATCCGGCTATGAGGAGTTCCTCAGCTGAAGACATGTGTGACATCAGTGAAAAATAATTTTATGCGTGTTCTGCACTGTGCTTTCATCTCTGTCAATACCGTAACGCACACCGAAGCACCAAAGAAACTGGTCTAGGCATGCGTATTCAAATACAGAGACATGTAAAGAGATAAAATATGGCGATGCAGCCGGCAACCCCAATACAGGGTGTTACGAAAAGGTACGGCCGAACTTTGAGGAAACATTCCTCACACACAGATAAAGAAAAGATGTTATGTGGACATGTGTCCGGAAACGCTTAATTTCCGTGTTAGAGCTCATTTAGTTTCGTCGGTATGTACTGTACTTCCTCGATTCACCGCCAGTTGGCCCAATTGAAGGAAGGTAATGTTGACTTCGGTGCTTGTGTTGACATGTGACTCATTGCTCTACAGTACTAGCATCAGGCAGATCAGTACGTAGCATCAACAGGTTAGTGTTCATCACGAACGCGGTTTTGCAGTCAGTGCAATGTTTACAAATGCAGGGTTGGCGGATGCCCATTTGATGTATGGATTAGCACGGGGCAATAGCCGCGGTGCGGTACGTTTGTATCCAGGCAGATTTCCAGAACGAAGTTGTCCTGGCAGGAAGATGTTCGAAGCAATTGATCGGCGTTTAGGGAGCACGGAACATTCCAGCCTATCACTCGCGACTGGCGAAGACCTAGAACGACGAGGACACCTGCAATGGACGAGGCAATTCTTCGTGCTGGTGACAATAACCCTAATGTCAGCGTCAGAGAAGTTGCTGCTGTGCAACGTAACGTTCACCACGTCACTGTGTGGAGAGTGCTAAGGGAGAACCAGTTGTTTCCGTACCACGTACAGCGTGTGCAGGCACTATCAGCACCTGATTGGCCTCCACAGGTACACTTCTGCGAATGCATTCAACACTGTGTCAATCCTCATTTCAGAGCAAATGTTCTCTTTACGGATGAGGCTTCATTCCAACATGATCAAAATGGAAATTTTCACAATCAACATGTGTGGGCTGGAGAGAATCAGCACGCAATTGTGCAATCACGTCATCAACACAGATTTCCTGTGAACGTTTGGGCAGGCATTGTTGATGTCCTGATTGGGCCCCATGATCTTCCACCTACGCTGAATGGAGCACGTTATCATGATTTCATACGGGATACTCTATCTGTGCTGCTAGAACATGTGCCTTTACAAGTACGACACAACATGTGGTTCATGCACGATGCAGCTCCTACACATTTCAGTCGAAGTGTTCGCACGCTTCTCAACAACAGATTCGGTGACCGATGGGTTGGAAGAGGCGGACCAATTCCATGGCCTCCACGCCCTCCTGACCTCAACCCTATTGATACTCATTTATGGGGGCATTTGAAAGCTCTTGTCTACGCAACCCCGGTACCAAATGTAGAGACTCTTCGTGCTCGTATTGTGGACGGCTGTGATACAATACGTCATTCTCCAGGGCTGCATCAGCGCATCAGGGATTCCATGCGATGGAGGGTGGATGCATGTATCCTCGCTAACAGAGGACACTTTGAACATTTCCTGTAACAAAGTGTTTGAAGTCACGCTGGTACGTTCTGTTGCTGTGTGTTTCCATTCCATCATTGTGATTTGAAGAGAAGTAATAAAATGAGCTCTAACATGGAAAGTAAGCGTTTCCGAACGCATGTGCACATAACATATTTTCTTCCTTTATGTGTGAGGAATGTTTCCTGATAGTTTGGTCGTACCTTTTTGTAACAACGTGCAGAAACGAAGAACTCTGCTATCGAAACAAGGTTTGTAAATCCCGAAGCGCAGGGCGCCACCTCTCGGCGAGGAGCGGCGGCGCGGCCCGGAGGCGGTGCCCGGCGGCCCGGAGGCGGTGCCCGGCGGCCCGGTCCCGTCCCGGCCGCCCCTGGCGCGGGTAATTACAGGGCAGCTTTTCACGGAGGAGTGGCGCGCTGCAATTTTCTCCGCGCCGCGAGTTACGGCGTGGGCTTCGCCGCGGCTCGAACCTGCGGGATGGCGGCGCTGCCTCTGTGGCGCTCCCACGGGGCGCTACCGTGCCGCCCCATCACAGCCAGCCGGCCGCACTGTTACGCACCTCATAAGCATAAACAAGTCGCCGCGCGCGCTGCGGTGGTGCCCCGTGTCGCCGTAATCCGTTTGTTCTGGTGCGACGCCTCTCGCTGACGAGCAGCCGTGTCGTCTGCCTCATAAGAGAGACTGCAGCCGGCACTTATTTACTGTCACACCCCTTACGAGCAAAAATGGGGCCATAATTCTTGCCATGGTGACTCCTGCACCTTGCGGAGAAGACCACTCGCAGCAATAGCGTGAAATTAGCATCTGAAACGTTCCTTTCCCCCCATCTTACAGGTGCCAGAGCCGTAATCCAAACCTCAACACGTCCTCTCGCGGGGCGTGTGAACGTACGTGCACGAGGAGCTGGTGACGTCACAGCGTGGAATTCGAGGTCGGCGTGAAATACGGATTCCGCAACGAACTTCTCACGCTAGTTGCGAATTCTCGGCTACATTCTCGACCAAGCGGAGAATCAGAATATCAATAAAAAGGTCGAGGAGTTGGAGATTAGCATTTAACGTCCCGTCGACAACGAGGTCATTAGGGATTGTGCACAGCCGGCCGCGGTGCCCAAGCGGCTGTAGGCGCTTCAGTCTGGAACCGCGCGACTGCTACGGTCGCAGGTTTGAATCCTGATTCGGGCATGGATGGGAGTGATGTCCTTAGGTTACTTAGGTTTAAGTAGTTCCAAGTTCACAGTGCACAGTCAAAAAAATGGGTTCAAATGGCTCTGAGCACTATGGGACTTAACATCTGAGGTCATCAGTCCCCTAGAACTTATAACTACTTAAACCTACCTAAACTAAAGACATCACACACATCCATGCCCGAGGCAGGATTCGAACCTGCGACCGTAGCGGTCTCTCGAACTCAAATTGATAGTTGATAGTTGATGGTTGGAGAGACATCACTGTTACAGGTAGTAGCGAAAGCCAGTTATAGAAGTTGGCCACTATGCATCGTGTATACGGATCGTGTTAATTCCCTCCTTTATAATGGTGGCCTTTGCATTGCTTTCTCTTTCGATGGAATATTTGGACAGTGTGGCAAGTTGCAAAATGTGCTGTACGATTTTTGTGTATGTCCCATGACAAGTTTTGATTCATAACGTATTTTTTTTACTTGTTCATTGACTATACGACGCTTATAGAAAAAAAGATGCAATGCGGTAGGAATAATTACGTCGTTTTGTGTAGTATGAAAGTTGTCTTGGTTTCTTGTTCTTTGAAATCAACGCCATCTCATGTCAAATTGATGTAATACGGAATACGGTCTTCGCGTCTGCTGTCTTCAGTATTGCATGCGAAATCTCAAAATAACATGATCTGCAAATACGCTTAACGGCAGCTGCACAGGGATTGAACGTTTTTCTTGTATTGCTCACTTGTATGAACTTTTCTAGGCATATTGTAAGTACTTGTACTTCGTATCTACGTCCGTTCCTGATATTACATTGGCCTTGTAATTGCTATGTACTAGCTTTTCTAATTTGTCTATTCTGTAATTTTTGCGCATCTGATGATGATAACTCGAAACTCGTCACAAATAAATTTTCTAGCGATCAAGACGTTTCCATGGAATTACTACATGCCAAGTGAGGGTAGTAGCATACCTTGCAAATGATTGTCAAATGGAAGGCAACTCTGTTTACCGAAACCGTTCGTAGTACACAAAGGTTAATTAGAATTAAAATAACACACGGCGGACGAAGCGAGGAGGACATACAGACTACTGCAGGAAAATATGGCATTCGTGGCCAAAATTAGTCCACTTGAGGAAGAAATTTCGTAGAATGTAAGTTTGTGCCTCAGTATTGTGTGAGAATCATGGACAGTAGGAAAACCGAAACAGAAGAGAATCTAAGCGTTCGAGATGTGGTCTTGTAGGAGGATGTGGAAAACTTGGTGAACTGATAAGGAATGAGTAGGCTTTCCACAAAGCGGCGTAGCATGGGCCGTGCCGAAAATCCTAACAAGCAGGACAGTATGAAGTGCATCTCATAAGACGTAAAGGAGTGCGTTAGATTCTATAGTACTTGAGGCAACCGTAGTTAGTGCGAGGTAGGCATTAGATTATGTTCAACAAATACTGCTGAAGACGTTACGTGCAAGAACTACTCAGAGATAAAGAGGTTGGCGCAGGAAAGGAATTCGTGTCGGTCCACATTAAAACATTCATAAGACTGTTGACACAATAATACCTGATAAGTTAATACTCAACGGCCATGTAGCTATCTAATGTCGGAAATATTGAGAGGTCTGACCACTGGGCTGCAATAAGTACACCACTCACAGCTCAAGGACCGCCTCACTCTGGCTCCTAGCAGCACCCGCATGTAATCTCCACAAAGCATCACACAAATACACCACACTCGCCCGTACACAGTAACGTGCCATAGGATTCTCTGTTTCCATTGCTGCTGCAAGAAAGAACTTGATTCATCACCTTCTGTCCATTTCAGAAATAAACTAAGAAAACACCAGTTCCGTCCTAGAGGAAACACGAATTTTACAGACCACGAGGGCTGTCCCTCAAAATTATTGAACAATTATCCTCTTTTGACTGTCAGCCTTAGGGACAGAATTCGGAAATTTTCTGTTACTATGCACTGCTCCTGACATGCACAAGGGCCTACTTCTTCTCATGGGTTTCAGAAATTTCTTTCTAAAGGGTGATGCTGTACCTACCTCCATGAAACGTCGCAAGCCTAGGCTGTCTAGTGAGATCAGACCACAACCCACTTAGCGTTGCCATTCCATTGTTAGACAGTTCATCCAGAGAGTTGCAATACTGGTCCTCCGCGTAACCGATAGCTCCGTAATATAATCGCGGTAACGGGTACAGTCCAATTATCTCACGGTTAATTGATCCTTACTGTATGTTGTAGGATAATACTATATTACGTTACAAGCTGGGGAAAGAATGATGAGTCGGGGGGGAAGGGGGGGGGGGGCTCCTATCCGATTACGTCTACATTCATATCAAGACACTGATACTCCATATGTAACTGTGTTATCGTGCATGGAAGCTGATAACAACCTGGCGGAACCACGTAAGATTTGAACGTGCTGTTTGATCTTTTGTTCTGTGCAACACTGTGTTAATTTAAGTATCTACCACCAAGACAATTCTACCTTTTAAGAAAAAAGTCTGAAAATTATGAAGTCCTTTTTTCTCTAAAAATTTAAAAACATATCACATGCTCTAGCTTAAAATATTTAATACATTTTTGAATAATGTGGTTGACTGTGCAGGCAAGCACTATGTTATTATTCACGCAAAATTTTGATTTTATACCTTCGAAGTTGGATGAGATAAAGCTGTCTAAGCACGCGAAATGTTGACTATAGGAAACTGAAGCTAAAGTCTGAGTGTCATTTTCTTCGCAATGATAACATGTCAAAACATTCCAGCTCCGTAATCTGCTGGGTCTGAGTGGTCTTTTCATCTTCTTTAGTTTTCTTTATTTTCTTTGTTATTCTGGCCTCCTTTGTCATGTTTTCAGCAGCTTTTTCAGCTTCAGCAACACTTTGACCGTCCACTGGTGGCAGCCCATTTTTCACATTTCCCCCAGTTCTGATGCCCAGTCTTCTCATGGTTTTTAATGTGCTTGCTACTCCATAGTTAAAACATATTATGACGTCCATCACATTAATCTGAAACGATGACATGCCGAAAAAGTTTTCGGCAAGCGTTCCCAAATACAACAATTGTAGCTATACATAGCAACAGACAAAAGAAAATCTGAAAGCTTGCAATTACTAATCAAAATGTAAGCATTATTTTCACTGTTTACAACACCAACACTGCTAGATGGAATTTTTGGCCTATCCTCACTTCGCTGAGGCGTAACAATTGATTCATTTTTACCATTTCCACGTTTGTTTTGATTTCAGTAAAATTTACAACTGCAATTAACTTCTTCGTTTTTGGCATTTTACATTGTAAAATGGTTGAATACAAAAATTTAGAACACGAACGTACACGACGAACGTAAGTGAACTCGAGGAATATACTTGGATCGACAGAAAGGTTGATTGCAACAAATCACTGCTCACACTAAAAAAATGTTCAAATGTGTGTGAAATCTTATGGGACTTAACTGCTAAGGTCATCAGTCCCTAAGCTTACACACTACTTAACCTAAATTATCCTAAGGACAAACACACACATCCATGCCCGAGGGAGGACTCTAACCTCCGCCGGGTATCAGCCGCACAGTCCATGACAGCACCGCCCTAGACCGCTCGGCTAGTCCCGCGCGGCTACTCATACTACAATCGATATTTTCTTCAAGGATATTACACAAACGTGCTCCTGTGGAAATAGCGGTGCTAAAATTAAATAACGTGTAGTGATAAATAATCGTTCAAGTGTCGCATCTGCTTTAGAAAGGTATTTAAAGACAAAAATGATGAGGTGCTATATAAAATGGTTCAAATGGCCCTGAGCACTATGCGACTTAACTTCTGAGGTTATCAGTCCTCTAGAACTTAGAACTAATTAAACCTAGCTAACCTAAGGACATCACACACATCCATGCCCGAGGCAGGATTCGAACCTGCGACCGCAGCGGCTGCTCGGTTCCACACTGTAGCCCCTAGAACCGCACGGCCACTTCGGCCGGCTGAGGTGCTATACTTCAAGTATATATTTTTATAATCAGAAAGAATCAAAGCATTTTATTGAATAAAAAAGTCAATTTTTTGGGCCTTCACGAAGTCCATGTCTCCTTAACAATCATTAATAACTGTACATCAATCTTTGTGAATTGGCGAGAAGGGGGGGGGGGGGGGGCTTGCAAAATTATGAATTCAGACGATCTACAACAAATTCAGGTGAAAGTTTTTATATTCGAAACGATTACATATGTTTCTCACTAAATGAACATCCCTGTTGCTTGGGCACGCAAAAGCCAAGTGAAACGTCGTTTAGCACAGTGAAGAAATCAATCTTTTGTCATTAGTCAGCCACATTTTCTTAAGAGTGTTTCCTATATGTTTCACAAGTGACTTTTTTTCCGTTACGAAGTGGTACTTCAATACCGAAAGGTACTATTTTGTCTACCCCGTCCTACATATAAGAAGAGTAAACAAAGTGTATCTCCTCTGTACACCATGGCTATGAAGTCCCTCAGTGGGACACCAAGCAATCTCATTTACGGAAATAGCTGAAACCCATTACAGGGTACAGCTGCGGCCAATAGCTGCCACCTACGTGGGAACTGCGTCACAGCGCTACCGCCACTCGGTTCCCAGCTCGGCGAGAAAATGAGAACTATAAAAAGGAATAGCTTCTGCCTGTGGGAGACATTGTAGAAAAATCGATGCTACCTTTGCTCGCTCTCGTTAGCAGACAACCTGCCCGCCGCTGAAAAGGAAGAAAGAAAGAAAGCGTGCAGGCCATGAAAAGGCAACGGGTGTGCGGACGCCACGCTTTCAGTAAACTCATCAGGACAGCATGGGGGTAGGGCGAACGTACGTAAAACTCAACGATTTTTTGTCATTTAGTTAATTAGGGCGCTTTAATTTGCGAAATGTGATCAATGCAAGCGTCTGATCAGAAGTATTTGGTCACTTAACAAGCGGACGTGAATATCGGATGTGACCACCCTTGGCCTTTACGACGGCTTTAACTCTACTGGGAATACTTTCAGTAAGGTATCTGTGCAGTAATGCCAGAACATTGTTCCTCCAGAGCCGCAACTAGAGAAGATACTGATGCCGGATAATGGTGTCTGGAAAGTTTGACATTCTAACTAATCACGAAGATATTCCGCTGAGTTTAGGTCGGGACTGTAGACACTGTCCATTTTAGAAATTTTCTTGTCCACAAACAGTTGGCTCATAGACGCTGCTTTATGAGAAGTGCATTGTCTTCTAGTTGAAACTATCATCGTCTCTGAGTTGTTCCTCTATTGTACGCCGAACACAACGCTGAAAAACATTTTTATATACTTCCGGATGCAATCTTTTCTTAAATACAACCGCAGTAAGGGGACCACACTTTTCTTCCTTTTTTTTTCTTCTTGAGTCATCTTTTGTCTGGTTTGATGTGGCACGCCACAAATTTCTCTCTTGCGCCAAACTCTTCATCTCTCAGTAGTAACTCCACCATGTGTCCCCAGTTATTTGCTGTATGTATTCCAATCTCTATCTTCCTCTGCAGTTTTACCGTCTACATCTCCCACTAGTAATGAATGTGGAAGTTCTTCCCTGAAGCCGTCCTATTGTTAGTGTTTTCCACTTGTTCCTCTCCTCGCCGAGTCCGTGAAGACCCTCTCCATTTCGTGCCTTATTAGTCCACCTAATTTTCAACATTCTTCTGTAGCACCACATCTCTTCTGATTATCCCACAATGCAAGTCTCACTCTCATTAAAGTTGTGCTCCGAACGTACATTCCTTGATATTTCTTTCTCAAGTTAAGATGTCTCTAAGCACTATGGGACTTAACATCAGAGGATATCTGTCCCCTAGACTTAGAACTACTTAAACTTAACTAACCTAAGGACATCACAAATACTCATGCCCGAGGCAGGATTATAACCTGCGACCATAGCAGTCGCACGGTTCCGGACTGCGCCGCTAGAAACGCGAGACCACCGCGGCCGGCTATAAATAACAAAGCTATGGAAAATAAACTAGACATTTTTTTGAAAAAAAGAAAAAGCCGGCCGGCTTTGCCGTGCGGTTCTAAGCGCTACAGTCTGGAACCTCGCAACCGCTACGGTCGCAGGTTCGATTCCTGCCTCGGGCGAGGATGTGTGTGATGTCATTAGGTTAGTTAGGTTTAAGTAGTACTAAGTTCTAGGGGACTGATGACGTCAGAAGTTAGGCCCCATAGTGCTCAGAGCCATTTTTTTATTTTTAAACATGGTGCATTTCTTTTAGAGTGGCCCGCATAGTACTGCTGTAGATATATTTTGCGGCTGGTAAAACTTTTTTGCTGTCGTTTTCTTTCAAATACAACTTTTATGATCGTTTCTTTCGTTGCATTACAACTTTCTTCCGAATATTACCTTATAAGCAATACACTTATACTGGCCTGCGAATATTCTTCCATGCTGCCTATTGCTTTTGTCGTTTGCAGCTTTTGTTGGATTTCTATCTTCCTTAGAAAAATGCTGGTACACTTATTGCATTATTAACCATGTTCTGAATGCACACTTTTCTGTTCCCTTTCGCCTCGTGCACAGTTATCGTAGAATACGTTTACCAGCGTGTGTCGCAGTGACGTCTTACTACGTAGATCTGCGTAGATATATTACTTGGAAAGTATTTGTCACCTGTATTTCTTCATAATTTATAGATTGGAACTATGCCCTCTTCTTTACTATTTAATTTCGATTACATGATTCCTTAATGGTATCCAGAAAAAATCATCTCTAAAATGTTCAAATAACTTCTTCTTCTTCTTCCTTCTTACGACAAAGAGAAAGAACATAAGATGAACATTATCTTTTCTACAGCTGACTTATCGTGATGTTAGTGGCATGTCATTTTCAATCACTCTTTTCTTGAAATATTCGTTTCCGCGATAACGGGCTACGGCAGATGGACGTATACAATGCAGGGGAGATTCAAGTTCAAAAGCTGCAGAGACCGCAAAGCTATTCTCGTCGAAAGCTGCTCAAGGCGTTTACTTCTTTCTTCTCATCCAAGGGCGCTAATGTAAAGTCGCACCAATGGTCCAAGGCGACAGCAAGCCAGCTCACATAGTGTCACAAAGAAATACAAGAAGTAAACCATAGTTTTAATACTATAGTGTGTAGGTAAATATCATTTAAGTACATCCATACGAAATATGCCACCTTAACGAAACAAGGCGTATAGAGTGGATCATCATCCAATCTGAAATGTATACACACAACTAAAAGGATGTTACTGTATACGAAAGCATTGGAAAAGACGTTAGTCAGTGCAAGTAGCAACGACAATCACGCTTGGCATGTGCTTTTATCATATTTGGATTTTCCAGCACAATCGGCGATAGGTGGAGTCAAAGACATTACAGATGATGACATTGTGCTGTTGTAGAGGGAGTTGTTTGGATATGAGTTCTCTTCAATGTAAATCCAGAGTGGCTATTTGCTAGACGTATAATTTAAGATATCCAGTAAAGTCAGCTGTATGTTACAAGTGAAAATTGTTTGCTAGACTAGGATTCAAACACAAATCCGTGCCATTCGGAGGCTGTGAGCCACAAATTTCGCCACCTGGGCTCTCCTCACCCAAGTGTTCGCCGTCGGCTCCTCTCTCTAGACTAACAAAATGCATTCTCACAGCTAATATCGCCATCCGCCATAGTTTCCTACAGCTCAATTGGTCCAAGGACCTTATTCATCACGAAAAAGAACTTTCACGTGCGTCAAGTGGCCGATTAAAGTCGAAAAACTGGTAGAAAATCACTCCAAGTACGTTATGCCGTCACTAGACCGTTTACTTATGACAAAGTTATTTCCAAAATTCTACTCTGATTTTCAAATGTCACAAAAGCTTTATGTTGTATAAATGGTTTAATAGCGGTCGTTTGGAGTAAATTCATTGTTAGTACTCAGATGGTTAAATTCTAGCACGAAAAGCATCCAATGTCGACGCCACTTTAAACTACGCCCTCCAGTCTATGTCCTGTTGCAACAAACTCTCAGAACAAGATGACTATACTACTTTGTCACACCGCTGTGAAGACTAAGTAGGCACTCCGTTATGATGAAACGCGATTTTCAACTTTCGTAAGAGTTCTACTCGCCCTGACGAACACTTGAAACAGTACGAGCGCATGGCCTTGACTGGGAAAACAGGTCGCGGTGTGCGGAAGCGGCTCGGAAAATTAGCTCCCTTAGCTCGAGGTCACAAAACAAACAGTTACGCAAAGGTACGAAACACTTATTACGACAGTCGACACCCTAGGGGGACAAAAGGGATGAGATCTCCAGCCAGCTGGGTCCCATCGTCGTATGCTACAATCATCATTCAGAATCCTAAACGATATATATGGAGATAACGGCACCACTCTGCCAAATAAATGCTAGAGCAAAGATAGAAATTGAGAAGAGCGGTCGTTATGGATAAACAGCAAAACACTAGTGTTGTAGCCGGCCGTTGTGGCCGTGCGGTTCTAGGCGCTTCAGTCTGGAACCGCGTGACCGCTACAGTCGCAGGTTCGAATCCTGCCTCGGGTATGAATGTGTGTGATGTCCTTAGGTTAGTTAGGTTTAAGTAGTTCTAAGTTCTAAGGGACAGATGACCCCACCTGTTAAGTCCCATAGTTCTCAGAGCCATTTGAATCATTATTCACCGTGTGTAGCTACAAACATCATTGAGATAATTATTTTAGGAAAATCTCCAGGCAAGTGTATTATTTGGAGCTCTATTCACGTCTCCATTACATACTTCAATCTTGCATACTATAACATGCTATGGTTGCTCTCCCCTCCTCCCCCACTCCACCAACTGCCTCCGCCAACATCCTTAGGCACACACACACTTCTCCCTCCTCCATTACAAAATACGCTTTATCAACCAATCGCTTTGTTTAATCAGTTTTTATCACCAAAGTTGGTGTCAGTTAATTGTCAATGATGACAAGTTGGAGAAGAAAGGAACAGAAAACTGAGGATCCGTTAACCGACGATTAGTTTAGTTTCAGAAAAAGTAAATGCACACTGGAAACAAGACTTAAGAAAAATCAAGGCAACTCCATAAGGCTTCACGAACTATAAATGTATTATACAAGATTAATTATGCTAAAAGATTGAAATGCTGAGAAAACAGAAATAAGCTACAGGGAAAAACAGGTAACATACAATACGTACAAGAACCAAGAGGGAAGAATAAGGAAGGTACACGAAGGAGGAAGGCGTTCAGTTCTACGCCACTGCTGTTAATCTATAAATCAAAGAGCCAATGACGGAAATAAAAAAAAAAAAAACTTCGTGAGTGGGTTTAAAAGGCAAAAGAAAGGATGTCAACGTTAAGACTGACGACACTGTAGTCCTCAGTGAAAGTGAAGAAGACTTAAAGGACGTGTTGAATAGAGTGGTCTAATCAACATAAATGGACTGAGGATAAATGAAAGAAAAACGATAGTAATGAGGAGTGACAGAAATGAGACTAGCGATAAACTTAAAATCAAAACTGGATACCACGAAGTAGAAGAAATAAGGAATTTTTATACCTTGGAAACAGAATAGCCTATGATGGATGATTAAAGGAGGACATGAGATGATGTTTGCTACTATAAAGCATATTCAAAAAGAGCATTCCAGGCAACACTGTTAAAAACTTAGCAACAAATGAAATATGCGTAGTTTTCTTCTGAGATAAGTGGTAGGGGCAGTGTTTAGAACATTTCGTACGCCATCTTCTGTCGAACAATTAGTTACTACTATGATATACTCGAAGGGTATTGCCTCACGTGTGACACCATTTTTACAAAACTGAAATCAATGTTCCCAAGGTCGTTTTGCACTAGCCTTTGCATTTTTCTTTAGATAATAACATTTTGCAATCGTGAGTTGTAATTGTTCGTGAGTTATATTGTTTGGTAATATTCACTTTTGTCTAAATATGGTTTCTTTTCGTTTGGGACTGTCAAATTCTTTTTGAATTTCTTACGAATTGGGTGGATTAGTTTTCTCATGGTTGATTCTCCGAAAGTTGTTAGTAGTTCTTTGGCAAAGTCATCGACACAATGTTCTTTGTTTTGACGGGTCTTTCAGTGTTCTGTCAAATCCCCCTCGGATTACCACATCTAAAAATGACTTTTTCACCTACTTTACCTATCCTTTTCTGACCAATGGATAAAGGTGCGTCTCTTTAGGGGATGACTATTTCTGTCCAGTTTCTGAAGTGTTGTGAATTGACGTCTTTGCTCTGTATTGACTTTTTATCTGAGATTTTTTTCTGCGGTAGAATTGTTAGATGTCATGACCAGAGCAAAAGCAGCATCGCCTCACGGGACAGGTCCACTGCAGTATTGGCGTTCAGCTGGCCCATCTGGGCCACGTCGAGAGTGTTGGTTGCTTGCACGCGCGGTGACGTATCGCGGGGCGCGCCGCCTCGTTTCCAGAGATACGCCGGGCTGGTCAGGCTGGTCGCGCACAGGCCCAGGTGTTGTTGAACCTTCGGACGCCGTCCGAAAGACTCAATGCGCAAAGCTGGAACTTTTTGTGGCTTCCACCATTCCTGTTACTTCAAAAAACAGGTGATAATGTCATCCGTCATACACCTACAGCTGTGTAATCATTTAAATTATACAGTTAATGCAGCAGTTACACATTTTACGCGTAGGTAAAGCGCTTACAGAATGTATTGCAATTGTTTCTTTGTCCTCACTGACTGCTTATCATCGCCCAGCCCAAGCGGCAAATGATAGAAACTTGAAACTAACAGAGGATGTTGATCCTGTGCTGTAGGGACTATTTCAGAAGAGATTTTTCGAAATTCCACCCCTAACAGGGTGAAATACGGGATGAAAGATTTTTTAAGATATATCGCTGTTAAGGAAATTTTGAAGCTAGACCCACTATATTTCGTACTTATGTTTCTTTATTTCTGACTGAGAAAACATGTTTTAGCATTTTCTCAAGTTCAACTACGGGGGGGGGGGGGGGGGGGGGGGGGGGGAAGAATAGTGGCGAATGGTTTTATTTTTTAAATAAATCATTGTTAAAGAACGACTACAGTATTCTTACAAATAAAAAATACGTGCACATGTGTTTCTGGAAATTCAAGCCGAAGGGGGTGAAACAGAGGATGAAATGTCTTACGAAATATACGAAGGTAGTAACTGTTCTCGAAAGAACACACACCATTGACGACCGACAACCGTGCAGCCTCTATGGAATACATGATAATTAATTGAAACCCTCAGCTGCCAACAGGTGTAGTTGATATACCTCGATGGTGACAGCTGAAAATGTGTGCCCCGACAGCCGGCCGGAGTGGCCGAGCGGCTCTAGGCGCTACAGTCTGGAATTACGCGACCGCTACGGTCGCAGGTTCGAATCCTGCCTCGGGCATGGATGTGTGTGGTGTCCTTAAGTTAGTTAGGTTTAAGCAGTTCTAAGTTATAGGGAACAGATGACCTCAGAAGTTAAGTCCCATAGTGCTCAGAGCCATTTGAACCATTTTTGTGCCCCGAAAGGGTCTCGAACCCGGGATCTCCTTCTTACATGGCAGACGCTCTATCCACTTCAGCCACCGAGGATACGGTTGAATAGCGCGACTGCAGGGACTTATCCCTTGAACGTTCCCCATGAGACCCACATTCCCAACTGTCCACAAACTATGTACATAATGTACCTAATAGATATTTGCCCATTCACTCATTACACGCGCACACTAAGCTGACGATTGCCGTAACACTCCGGGAAACCTGTGCGACTACGGCCAACCTGTGCGCATTCGCGCAGACGAAGGTCAATGGCTGGGTAGCCTTTAACTGTATATATGAAGATAACTGTTCTTGAAAGACAGATACCAATGATGACCGTGCAGCTTCTATAGAATAAATGACAATTAATTGAAACCCTCAGCTGCCGACAGGTGTCATTGATATACCTCGATGGAGACATCCCCCTCGGGGCACACAGCTGTCCCACAGTTTTGTAACATATCGTTAGCTACTCCAAGTCAACCTTGCTTTGTTTCATTCTAATTACTGGTTGCCAGAACGTGTATACAAAAATAGGCTAATATTATCGCGCGTACAGAAAATTAGGTGTAGTTCGCCGTTGTGTAGTGCAGTCAGATGCCTTCACGCTCATATTTTCAATGATTTTACATTTTTGGTAGAAAAATCCCGACGGCGGCGATACCCGCCCACTCCCAGTTCCTGGAAGTGCAGCCGCGACGCTGGTCTGTGGGCCTATAGTGCGGGCAGACCGAGGGCCACAGCGCCTGAGTCAGCGTCCGCACATCTCGCCCGGAATGCTGCCTCGCTTCCCGCGCCGCGCCGCGCCGCGCCGGACAAAGGTGACGCACCACGGCCAAGCCACGCCACTGGCTAGCCCGTAGCCGTACTGCCTCTGCCGCCTCCATCTGTCTGTGCGCGCTGCACTGTGCTGTGCTGTGCTGTGCTGTGCTGTCTCACCTCGTGCCAAGTCTTAAACCACAACTCCGTGCGGTTCAGGGTGTATGGCAGACCCGTGCTCTACAAGTTACTGCTCTTTACCTAGCCTCACGTTTATTCTGCATACGTCTGCTAAGCTGGGACGAAATCTAATTCAAGACACACAGACCTGCACTTCGAGAGTAGCTGCAGTGTGCATAGCCTTAGGTAGAGTTCACGTAAACTCGGTTCCTATTGTTAGAGCGTTTTCGCCGGACAGTAATCCTATTGAACATCGTGACATGTTTTTCGTAAATGTACGATTAACTATTTTCGAAGATCGATAACAAGCACCTAATCACCTATTTCTAACGTAAATTTACATGTAACTGAAGTTGGCTCTGATGGAAGATGAAATACGCTTCCGACAACTGAATACGATTCCTTAAAATTTTCAGTTATTTTGAATTTAAACATTTATATCATAACGAAAAGTTACCGAAACACACTGAACAGCGAAAGAAACTTGCACAACTACATAGTAACGTGTGGGGCCTCAGCGAGCACGCAGAAGTGCCGCAACATGCCGTGACATGGACTCGACTGATGTCTGAAGTATTGCTGGAGGCAACTGATACCATGAATCCTGCAGGGCTTTTCATAAATCCGTAAGAGTACGAGGAGGTAGAGATCTCTTCTGAACAGTACGTTTCAACTCATTCCAGCTATGCACAATAATGTTCACGTCTGGGGAGTTTGGTGGCCAGCGGCAGTGTTTAAACCCAGAACAGCGTTGCTAGAGTCACTCTGTACCGATTCTGGACGTTTGGGTGTCGCATTATCCTGCTGGAATTGCCCAAGTCCGTCGGAATGCACAATGGATATGAATGAATGCATGTGATCAGACAGGATGCTTACGTACGTGTCACCTGTCAGAGTCGTATCTGGACGTGTCAGGGGTACTGTATCACACCGTTACAGAGCCTCCATCGGCTTGAACAGTCACCTGCTGACATGCAGGGTCCATGGATACATGACGTTGTCTACATACCCGCACATATCCATCCGCTCGATACAATTTCTAGCGAGACTCGTCGATCAGACAAAATGTTTCCTGTAATCAATCGTCCAATGTCGGTGCTGACGAGCCCAGGCGAGGCGTAAAGCTTTATGTCGTGCAATCATCAAGTGTAAACGAGTGGGCCTTCAGCTTCGAAAGCTCATATCGTTGGTGTTCCGTTGGATGGTTCGCACTCTGCCACCTGTTGATGGCCCAGCACTGAAATCTGCAGCAATTTTGCGGAATGGTTGCACTTCCGTCGCACCGAGCGGTTCTCTTCAGTCGTCATCGGTCTCGTCATTGCGGAATCTTTTCCGACCGCATCGATGTCGCAAATCTGATGTTTTCCCTGATTCCTGATATTCACGGTACACTCGTGAAATGGTCGTAAGTGAAAATTACCACTTCATCGCTACCTCGGAGATGCTGTGTCCAATTCGGTACTGTAACACCAAGTTCAAACTCACTTGAATCTTGATAACCCGTCATTGTAGCAGAAATAGTCGTCCTAGCAGCAGAGGCAGACACTGATCTGCATTACGTAGCCGTTGCCGACCGCAACGCTTCAGTGTATATAAACTAGTATTCTTACGTCTCACCTAAACTTTTTTTTTAAATTGTATTCATTGGCCTTCAGTTTACACCGCACAGCAAGCTTATACTTACAAAAAAAAAAGAGGTATCGACAGAAAATTAGCGTTAAAATATTTGTTTGTTCAGATGGACATACGCGTTGTAGACAGAAAATATAAGGGGCTATCAAAAAGTTTCCCTTCGAAGGTGTTACGTCCGGGAATCGGTATTCCAATCAGGCAAAATTGCCTTGAGCATTGAGATAATCCTCCCAACGGCCTCACTAGATTGAAGATAGCAGTTTGGTAAAACACCGTTTGCTGTGGTGTGAAGAAGTTCTAATTGCCGTCTGCACGTCTTCGTCAGACAAGAGTCATCAACCCGTCATGGCCTTTTAAAGGGACCGAAGGCGTTTGCGTGGGAAGAGATAAGGACTGTAGCGCGGGTGCTCGAATGTCTCGCACGTGAGATGGCGGAACTTCTGCGCTGCGACGTTGGTGATAGGGGAAATGTGCGTTATCATGAGGCAGCACCACTCCACAACACTGTATACTGCACTAGGCGAACATGATGGAAATTTGACATGCTCCGTAAACTTATTTGTAGCCTACGGTCTCGAAAAAGTATGGGGGAGAAATTTATCTTTCTAAACATTCCACGCATCCGCTGTTTCATAAGACTTAATGAAGTAGAAATCCAAGGAGCTGTCCACTTATCAAAAGTAATTAATAGATAAAACCACGTAGCGTTCAGTATGTTCTGAAGAATCGAAAGCCTACTACGTAGCCCACAGCAAATATTCCTGCATCGCTTCTAGCAGTACGAACGAGACAGCTTTCACGACCAAGCTTTTAGTCATCAGTTACACACTATGCTACTGAATGCTGGGTTTGACGCCAACATAATTGGTCAGAACGAAATGATGATTAAATCAAGACCCTAAGCTGCCGACAGGCGTTGATATACATCGACGGGGACAGATGAAAACGTGTGCCCCGGCCGGGACTCGAACCCGGGATCTGCTGCTTACATGGCAGACGCTCTATCCATCTGAGCTACCAAGTCCGAAAAAACAGATACCATCCTCATGTAGTTAAGGTCAAACAGCCATTGGCCTTCTTCTGTGCCGATGCACACACATTGCCCTAACTCTTACGGGACTCGGTAAGATTGTCTGCCGCGAGTAATGAGTGTAACGGGCAGGGACACTACGAATGTAGTGTTTGGGCATTAAGTTGGGAGTGTGGGTCTCACGGCGAGCGTGCAAGGGATAAATACCTGCAGTCGTACTATGCTCTGTGCCCTCGGTGGCTCAGATGGATAGAGAGTCTGCCATATAAGCAGGAGATCCCGGGTTCGAGTCCCGGTCGGGCACAAATTTTCAACTGTCCCCGTTGATGTACATCAACGCCTGTCGGCAGCTTACGGTCTTTATTTAATTATCGTTTCATTCTAGAAATCTGCACGGTCACCGATGCTATCTGTTCTTTCAGACACGTCCGAAACAACAGATACCATCTTCATATAATTGGTGAGAATTCGGCTCCTCTCACTGGGAAGGTGGTTGGATGATCGAAACATATCATATGGAACCAATGAATGTAACATGAGGCGATTAAGCGTATTCTACTCTAGTTCGAGGTCAATGTGAGAGTGTCTTTGTATCTGAAGGTACACTGTCAGCCAGAACATTATGACCACCAACCTAATAGCCGAGATGTCCATCTTTGATAGGAATAACAGTGGAGACACGTCGAGGCGTGAAAGTAATGAGGCCTTGGTAGGTCGTTGGATGGAGTTAGCATACACAAGTCACAAATTCCGGGAAGTGGGGCGATAAGCTCTGACGCCACTTTCAATAACACCCGAGATGTGTTGAATCCGTTTCAGATCTGGTGAGTTAGGGAGCCACATCAACTGCAACTCGCCACTGCGTTCCTAGAACCACTGCATCTCGTGGCCCTGTGGCATGGTGCACTTTCTTGCTGAAAAAGGCCCTGCCATCGGAAACATGATTGTCAGGAAGAGGTGTACTGGTCTGCAACCAGTATACTATACACGTTGGTCGTCATGGTGCCTTGCACGAACTTCACTGGAACCATGGATGCCCACGTGAATGTTCCCCAGAGGGTAATAGAGCCGCCACTCGACACCTTCCCGGTCGGGCAGTACAGGTGTGAAGGAACTATTCCTGTGGAAGAAAACAAATTTCCGTCCTCGCATCGGCATAATGAAGGAGTTGTCGGGATTCATCAGACCATGGAACGCTCTGCAACTGCGCCAATGGACAGTGCCGATGGTCACGTGCACAATTCACTCACAGTTGCCGATGTCATGACGTTAACATCGGTACATGCAATGCATGGGTCCAGCTGCGAAGGCCCATCGTTTGAAGTATTCGGTGCACTAAGTGTGTTCAGGCACACTTGTACCCTTTCAGCTTAAACGTCTGACGTTATTCCGCCACATTTCGCTGCCTGTGATTTTTTTTTTTTTTTACCAGTTTTCGCAGCCTACGACGGCCGACATCTGTAATGAGCTTTGGCCTCCCAACCGCACAATGTCTGGACGTGGAAATTTAGAAATTTGTGGTAATTTCCTATGGGACCAAACTGTTGAGGTCATCGGTCCCTAGGTTTACACAGTATTTAATCTAACTTAAACCAACTTATGCTAAGGTCAAAACACACACACACACACATACCCGTGGGAGGACTCTAATCTCCAACGGGGGTACCCGCGCGAACCGTAGCAAGTTACCTAGACCGCGTGGCTGGACGAGGTTTCACACTGGTTTCGTCACGTGCTGAAGACACTTGCCACAGAACTCCTGGAACACTCGACAAATCATTCAGTTCCCGAAATGTTCGTGCCGCGTCTCCGGACCATCAGAATCAGCCCTCTGTCAACCTGAGATAGCTGCTCGCCTTTCCCATTCCACACAGGGACATCACGCTCATTGACACTACACGCACAGTGCGTGAGTGTGACTAGCAGTCATTCCGCGCCAGGTGACGCTGCTATCGCCTGGACAGGTTTATATCGATAGTAGGTCGGCGATCATAATGTTCTGGATTATCAGTGTATACTTGCTGATAGATCACCTTTGCAGAAGTAGTAAATCCCAGTGGGGCGCGAGTAAGTGCTCCATATGTTTCGTGTGGATCAGAACAACAAACACGTGATTGCTTTCTTTTACAGCTTGTCATTATCGCCTAGCATCGGAAAGATGAAATTTAGGAAAAATATAAGTAACAGAGTGATAAAATTATAACGTACGTTTACTACGTTTGTTATATATGGGGATTGGCTAGGTGAAATTAAAAACGCCGAGCTGAAGCAAGAAATGATTAGATAAATGAGACGAGTTTATGCTGACGTGGTTTAGGAGGACGCGTATTAGTCTTACACTACGCTGAGACAAAAATATCAGTTAAATCTCACTTCATAAATAAAAAGAGAGATAAAACCTATTAAAGTAACAGCGGAACAAAAAATGATAAGGCTGAAATTTTTAGCGCGTTGCATCCTCAGTAAGCAAACTTTTCAGGCGGATAGGATAAACGCAAATAGAAACAAAAATGACGCGATGAACAGAATGTAACGGCGTACGACATGTGGAAGCGAGAGAGGCAAGAGAAAAATGTTACTGACAACTTGTATCCGTTAAAATTTGTTGCGCTGTCTCGCTATGCAGCATGGAAGAAAAAACAATATTTACACAGAATTTGCATAGAGGGTGCGCCCCGTTGACGGCAGACTAATGGATATAAGCCGCATTTATTTTGCGTCACAGTTTTTTCCCCCCTGCATATCTGATTCCTATAATGCAGCAAAGAACGTGATCTGCTGGTTGTCTTACTGTTGATTCTGTTCTTGTCAATAACACCACTTAATACCTCACACGTATGTGTACAAAATCTGTTCCACGTTAGGCTCTTGACCGTACGATGTATTTAACTTATTAGCTAACTCATAATAATTTTAATCACTGACTAACTTCCACAGTCCTTTTCCGCGGAATTTCTCTATATTTTGGCTGCTGACGTATAATATCGGTACATGATCATTTGACGTGTCTTCTCTCCTTACCAACTTTGTTTTTTGTACTCATCGGTTTGCAAAGAATAATACGTCGTACGTTTCTGTACTCTTACTGAATCCTATCGCGTATTTAATATCACTGTATTGAGTATTTAGTCTTCAGCATGGTAGTCGGATACTAACGTTTTATGCAGCAATGATAACGATGTGATTTGTAACAAACATTCCGTCACTCCTGCGACACGGAGACGTTTACCATGTGTTGCATGTGATATTGTTTGTACAACTAATAGTTTCGCATTCTGTTGATGATAACGTAGCAGTTGTGGCAAACTGATCACTTGAGGAGGGCCGCAACTCCTCTACCGTAAATAAATACACAGTACGTAGGGTGGATCGAGCAGTTCGCAGTTCATTCTGGAAGAGATACTGTTATATACTGCTTTATCAGAAACAAATTTGTAATACATTTAACATATTTCAACATGAAAGCGTTAATAACTTCATACCGTTACTTTGAAAGTAATAAAAACAAAACATTGTTTACAGGAAAGTCATAATTACAGTTTCTGGCGTCCCGGTACAATTTGCAGGTGCAAATAATAACTGTGACAAACATAATAATGAAAGTCGGAAAATATGATTTCTGGCGTCTCCGTACAATTTGGCTTCCTTCGGTTTTGCAAATAGCACATTCGTTTTTGGGAAGTAGTCCTATGCTGTTTAGACGTTTGAATAGGCAATCATGTCCCTTTGTCAGTGGAAAGTAGGCTACTTTTTGTTTCCTCGGTGCATTCCTGAACAGTTCCCATTACTTTTTTTTTGATGCGGACCCCGCCACGAATACCTCTCCTGCGCCACACTCTTTATTTCAGAGTAGCACTTGCAACCTACGTCCTCAACCATTTGTTGAAGTCCTTCCTCTACAATACTACCCACTACAGATCCTTCTGGCACTATGAAGTTATCCCCTCACGTCTTAACAGCTGGTATCAGCTGGTGTCACCTTCTTCTTGTCAGTATTTTCGTATCTTCCTTTCTTCGCCGAATCTGAGGAGGACGTCCTCATTCCCTGACTCCTTGTATATTTTCTGATATTGTACCTTTAATTTATTTGTTATATATAATGTTATATGGGATCCGAATTTGTCTTGTGAATAAGTTTATTGTGTCAAGTGGAATCGGTTTTTTGCTACCTTAAAAAGAACAGCAGTTTCTGTCGATTCCTGCATGTGAAGGTATCCACTGAAAAGTTATTCGTTTATTTATGTACACCATATACTTAATGGCTTGTCTTATTTCAGTTTCGATTGTTGTTTCTGTGGAGTGTTCTGCTGAGATAGCTTGAACGCTCTAGAATCAAACAGTACTACAGCTTTTGTAAGTATGCTGATACTATCTTTAATGTTCTAAACTGTTAGTTGGATTACATGGAGGTACCGAAGGATAAAAGTTCGTCGTATGTTGCACGACAGAGGAGTAGTGGTTGGACAATTTTCAGTTCATACCGGGTCCAGTTGCGTCATTAATCAGTGATTCGTCTGCATATATTCTAAACCATTAATTCTGGGTATTTTTTATTTACCATCTTCACTGCAGTTGCCTTTAAGTCTATATTTGTTAGTTCTCTACTAGTATTGCTGCTACACTCCTGGAAATTGAAATAAGAACACCGTGAATTCATTGTCCCAGGAAGGGGAGACTTTATTGACACATTCCTGGGGTCAGATACATCACATGATCACACTGACAGAACCGCAGGCACATAGACACAGGCAACAGAGCATGCACAATGTCGGCACTAGTACAGTGTACATCCACCTTTCGCAGCAATGCAGGCTGCTATTCTCCCATGGAGACGATCGTAGAGATGCTGGATGTAGTCCTGTGGAACGGCTTGCCATGCCATGCCATTTCCACCTGGCGCCTCAGTTGGACCAGCGTTCGTGCTGGACGTGCAGACCGCGTGAGACGACGCTTCATCCAGTCCCAAACATGCTCAATGGGGGACAGATCCGGAGATCTTGCTGGCCAGGGTAGTTCACTTACACCTTCTAGAGCACGTTGGGTGGCACGGGATACATGCGGACGTGCATTGTCCTGTTGGAACAGCAAGTTCCCTTGCCGGTCTAGGAATGGTAGAACGATGGGTTCGATGACGGTTTGGATGTACCGTGCACTATTCAGTGTCCCCTCAACGATCACCAGAGGTGTACGGCCAGTGTAGGAGATCACTCCGCACACCATGATGCCGGGTGTTGGCCCTGTGTGCCTCGGTCGTATGCAGTCCTAATTGTGGCGCTCACCTGCACGGCGCCAAACACGCATACGACCATCATTGGCACCAAGGCAGAAGCGACTCTCATCGCTGAAGACGACACGTCTCCATTCGTCCCTCCATTCACGCCTGTCGCGACACCACTGGAGGCGGGCTGCACGATATTGGGGCGTGAGCGGAAGACGGCCTAACGGTGTGCGGGACCGTAGCCCAGCTTCATGGAGACGGTTGCGAATGGTCCTCGGCGATACCCCAGGAGCAACAGTGTCCCTAATTTGCTGGGAAGTGGCGGTGCGGTCCTCTACGGCACTGCGTAGTATCCTACGGTCTTGGCGTGCATCCGTGCGTCGCTGCGGTCCGGTCCCAGGTCGACGGGCACGTGCACCTTCCGCCGACCACTGGCGACAACATCGATGTACTGTGGAGACCTCACGCCCCACGTGTTGAGCAATTCGGCGGTACGTCCACCGGGCCTCCCGCATGACCACTATACGCCCTCGCTCAAAGTCCGTCAACTGCACATACGGTTCACGTCCACGCTGTCGCGGCATGCTACCAGTGTTAAAGACTGCGATGGAGCTCCGTATGCCACGCCAAACTGGCTGACACTGACGGCGGCGGTGCACAAATGCTGCGCAGCTAGCGCCATTCGACGGCCAACACCGCGGTTCCTGGTGTGTCCGCTGTGCCGTGCGTGTGATCATTGCTTGTACAGCCCTCTCGCAGTGTCCGGAGCAAGTATGGTGGGTCTGACACACCGGTGTCAATGTGTTCTTTTTTCCATTTCCAGGAGTGTATTTTACTTAGTGTCGATGTCCGCTTACACGCACTGGGTGGTCCTCAGTACTGAGCAGCTCCAGTTAGTATCACGCTATTAGACTCAAGTAATTACAGCAACTTCAATTAAAACTTCCTGGGTGAGAGAGAGTGGGGTTCTCCCCATCTACGGGAGACTTCTTGGAAGAAAAATTATCGACTGCCTCTCAGCCCTGAAGTTTTAACTGAGGAAAACAGAGGCTGTGGAATCTATATTACTAACGATTTTCCTTTCGTAATGCCGGATACAGGACACGTACTGCGCAGTTGCACCCAGGGCGTCAAGAATAATGAGGTGTCTAAGCGAAACGGGCATCCGCCACATTTACGTTGAGGTATTGGACGGTTAGTACGGGAGATGAGAAAGCAAGTTGCGAGTGACGTGCAATCCCAGAAACTTGTCACTAATCGAAAGACTGTGACGACTCTCCTCCTGTTGCACAGGGATTACGTCACAGGAACGCATTTGTAGCTCTCGCCTTCGACACAGCCTGCTACTCGCGCCTCCGCCAGCCACAAAGGAAGTCTCTTGCGATGGACCGCAGCACGGGCCCAACTGTTCAATTGGCATGTCCTTCCTGGGATTCTGAGATGGATTCAATCAGTTTCGGAGGAGAGGAACTGGCTTCTCACGAGTATGATACCAGCTGTGGTCGTGCGCAGCCATTTGCAACGCCCTCTGTCTGCGGTCAAGGGCCTCGTCAAGGGACATTGCTTCTGCTAGGATGGCCGTCGCACCACACAATGTAAGAGCGCTTCAGCAAGGCAAGGCAAGTCTGATACCTATAACAAGATTCTTGAGGACCTATAACAGGATTGCTCACGCATTAAGACGGTGGACGATTATGTTTTATCAGAAAAAAAGAAAACTTCCGTCTTTTGGAACTGAAATTTTTGAGTACCATGCATCTTTCGCGTATTCATGTTACGCATCTTCAGTAGTATGATGTATATAAAGTTATGTTAAGTAAAATCACAACCATATAACTAAATAGAAATAGGCATATATGAACACAGTGTCAAAGAAACGCTTCAAATTTCGTACCAAAATTCGTGTAATTAAATAATTTTACGTGTTTTAACCATTCAGGATGTCTAACGTGAATAGGCAAAACATGTGTGGCATTCAAGAAAAAATTTCATTTGCAAAAGGCGGAAGGATGCTTATATTCATGATAAAACATAATGGTACATTTACTATGAAACCTCAAGTTCCTAGAACTTCTGTCATATAATTTGTTGGGTCTTGTGGTGTAAAAGTATGTAACTGAACAACACTTATAATATCAGCATGACAATAGACTTTGTCTGTTACAACCGTTATATTTAAACGTTTGCGATGAATGATAAAAGTTCAGTGCGTTTCCTTCTGTAAGACGCCTCGCAGTCACTTTGAATCCGACAGCAATATTCCACACTCAAATCGCCATTTTCGTTCAGCAAACCTATGAGAGAATTCATGTTGTGCACTATTCCAGAGTTGCTGAAGACCTACCTGTACAAATGCTGAGTAATCCAATTTATGGGTAGGAAGACGATAAAAACTACCTGTACCAATGCATTGCCAGTACAGGCGGGCGGAAATGTAACTGACACACTATCTGATGACATATAAAACTTGAGTCACTTTTATTTTTAACGTCACTACGCGTTTCGATGGACATACAATCAACATTAGATGGATTAAGATGCTTTTACATAGTTAAATTTGCTTATGACATATGCATGTGTTTTGTATTTGTCATAAAGCGCTGTGGCAGGGAGTTTAAGTGCAGTATTGTGGTGGCGGACAAATATTAACGTTAATGTGAATGTATGCTTCCCCGGCGTATACAGCTGGCGAAGAGTTCTCGCGCTTCCAGCCGGGTGGCAGTGCCTTCAAACTGCGAAAATTTAAACTGTATCTAGTAGTAAACAGCATACGCTCCTCGCAAAATTCTACGTTTTACATTTAATAAGGAACCAATATTGCAGAATACTGTAAAACTATTCTCTTTCCTCAACAGCAATGAGAAGAAAACAAGACATTAGGATGTGTACGGAGCCATAATTGTTTTATCCTCGCTTCGTACGCTAATATGGAAGGGAGGAACTGATGAAGTACACACACTAGGAAGAACAAAGAAGCTTGCACAGTATAAAAAGTATCTCGATTCAGATAAGGTGGTCTCACTGTGTTCTTTTCTTCTCATTTCCCACCCCTCCAGCGCTCGTTTTCCTATTTTTCTTTCTTTTATATAAACTACGAATTCATTACTGTACTGTAGCACAACTGACGTAGATACAGTTATCCGTTATTAAGATGCTTTAAAAACTGAAATGAAACAGATGTACAATATCAGTGTTGCTGTATTCGTGTGCTGACAAAGCACGTAACGTATTTCCTTGTCCATCAGTGCTGCAGCCAAATAAGAGAAAACTGCACTGTGCAAAATTTAATGCATATAATATGAGATCTCCTACGCAGTGTTCGCAAAAAAGAGCACTCGAATAACGCGAAATAAATGCTCGGTAGCTGCTGATACGAGGACAGACAATCAAAGAAGAAAAGAGACTTACGTTCTTATATTTAAAACTGTTTTCTGAAGCTCCTCTCGCTGTCATGGAAAGAAGTTTAAGCGCAGTGGATTTTTGGCTTCTTACCCAATACGGTCTTTTTGCTTCCCAGAAATACAAAACGAGCTGGCAGAACCCAGGATTACAGTTTCTGATAAATATACGGCTATCGGGGCGAGTGCATATTTTCTTGTTCCCGAATATGAAATATTTTGACACTTCCCTCTCTTTTTATAGTTCACTGAGACGTTGATCTTCAAAGAAAGGTTGAGGGGAAGGATAGTGGACATATTTTGTACCTCTGCTACTACCTATCCCATTCCTGTTCATCAAGGCATGTCCTCTAATAACCTTCCTTCTTCGAGTTATTTGGAACAAAAAGGAAAGAATACTTGGGTTTAACGCCCAGTTGACGAACGGGTCATAAGAGACCGAACACAATCTCGCGTTGTAGAAGACTGAGGAAGGGAAACAATCGAATGCTTTTCTAACGAAGCATTCTGCGACGTAGCTTAACTGATTTAGCTGGTTGCTCAAAGGGATTTCGAATACCCCACCACCTGCCAGTAAATCTTGTGTGGAGCAGAAAACGTGCTGTTGATCAAAACATCCGTGTAACGAAAAATATTAGCCATGAAGATGAAACGGGAGCCGGTTATGGCACTAAAATAAATCATTTAAAAGTTATATGTGGCTGATTGCGTTATTCACCAACTGCAATTAACAGCCGCGGAGTTCACAAGATCACCAAGCGAGGTGGCCCAGTGGTTAGCACACTGGACACGCATTCGGGAGGACGACGGTACAATCCCATCTCCAGCCATCCTGATTTAGGTTTTCCGTGATTTCCCTAAATCGTTTCAGGCAAATGCCGAGATGGTTCCTTTGAAAGGGCACGGCCGATTTCCTTCCCAATCCTTCCCTAACCCGAGCTTGCGCTCCGTCTCTAATGACCTCGTTGTCGACGGGACGCTGAAACACTAACCACCACCAGTTCACAAGATCCAACATGGTTCAAAATGGCTCTGACCACTATGGGACTTACTTCTGAGGTTCTCAGTCCCCTAGAACTTAGAACTACTTAAACCTAACTAACCTAAGGACATCACGCACATCCATGCCCGAGGCAGGATTCGAACCTGCGGCCGTAGCAGTCGCGCGGTTCCAGACTGAAGGGCCTAGAATCGCTCGGCCGTCAGATACAATATGGATAAGATAACAATATTTGTGTCATTTATCCTACGTGATGCTCCAAGTTTCGACTCGGAAGCTGAATTGAGTGAGTAAAAATAGGTAAGGCGTGAGGTTTTTGGGTTGGATTACTCTTTCGCCACATTCCTCATATAGATTCTTCACATTCATTCATTCGATACGGGAGACGAAATTAGAAAAAAAGAAAGTGGATGTGTCGTATTTTAGGTTATGATGGTGACTGTAAACCATCTCCTCCTGACATAGTAGTCAATTACTTTGGTGATGCGGAAAAAGAAAGGTTTCAGTACAAAATATCAGTTGCTTCCTCTCTAAGACAAGGGACAAAATTTTCGAAAGCTTCATATGTAACGCAATACGCTGGTACTGTGGCTTTTCTAGAGCATGAGCAACTTTCTGCAGCCAGCAGTGCCATAGTAAGAGCAGCCATCTTGCCCCTTGTATTAGAGCTGCGTTAACGTCGTTTCACACCGAACGTCGAAGGTACGGAACCGAAGGCAACGTCACCGTCATACGGAAATGCTTACGCTGTAGATGCAACGTCTACATGGCTTCGCTTTGTTTTTCTCCAAGACCGAAAGGTGAAAGTGAGGTCGTGAACAGTAATCCGTGGTACAAAAGGTCGAAATGGAGTACCCGAATTAATGAAGTAGCAGTGTTAGATTTTATCAACGGCCAAATTCTTAACAAAAGTTATATGGTATATTTTCCTTACTTCTGGGTGGTAAAGGAATAGGAAACGTGACGTACAAACATTTTAAAACATCATTTATCTGACCAAGAAAATAGATACATACAAACGGGTCTTAGAAGGAATACGACAGAGCCTTTTTCTAGCGTCAAAAATATTCTTCTCCTCGAATAGAGCTGTTTTTCTCACTGTAAAAAAGGTTTTTAATGGAAGTTTTATTTATTTATTAGCTCTTATGTCCCTGTCCACAGAGCCATCTACATGTTGTTTTGGTCGTCCGTTCGAAGACTAGTATGTTGGTTGATATGAGGGGCGGGGACCGAACAGCGAGGTCATCGGTCCCATCGGATTAGGGAAGGAAGGGGAAGGAAATCGGCCGTGCAGTTTCAAAGGAGCCATTCCGGCATTTGCGTGAAGCGATTTGATGCTCTCTTGATGTTAGCAAATGTGTGCTTTTAGTAAAGTTGTGTCACAAATTTCTTTTCTCCCCAATTCTATTCCGTACCCCTTTCATCACTTATGCAATCTACCCATATAATCTTCAGTATTCTTCTGTAGCCTCACATTTCAAAAGCCTGTATTTCTGGCCAAACTGTTTATCGTCTACGTTTCACTTGCACCCAAGAGTGCACTCCATATAAATGCCTTTAGCCTATATTTTTTGTTAACAAAATTTCTTTTCTTCAGGGACGCTCTTCTTGCCCTTGCCAGTCTACATTTTGTGTCCTCTCTAATTCTGTCACCGTCAGTTATTTAACAGCCCACGCATCTACTACTTTTGGTGTCTCATTTCCTAATCCAATTACCTCAACACCACCTGATTTAATCCGACTGCATTCCATAAGTTTTCTTCCTTTTTTGATGTTCGTCCTATATCCTCCTTTCAAGACTGTGCCCATTCCGTTCAATTGCTCTTCCAAGACCTTTGCTGTATCTGACAGAACTGCAATTTCATCGGCAAGTCTGAAAGTTTTTATTTCTTCACCGCGAAATTTACGAAATTCTCCTGTGGTTTTCTTTATTGCTTGCTCAGGGTACAGTTTAAATAACATCGGGAATAGGCTGCAACTCCATCTCACTTACTTCTCGACCACTGCTCCCCTCGCTTTTCCATGTCCTTCCAGTCCTATAACTAGTCTCGTTTCAGTTCGAGTTGGTTCAAATGGCTCTGAGCACCATGCGACTTAAATTCTGAGGTCATCAGTCCCCTAGAACTTAGAACTACTTAAATCTAACTAACCTAAGGACATCGCACAGATCCATGCCCGAGGCAGGATTCGAACCTACGACCGTAGCAGTCGCGCTGTTTTGGACTGAAGCGCCTAGAACCGCTCAGCTACCGAGGCCGGCTGTACGAGTAGTAAATAGCCTTTCTTTCCGAGCGATGTTCAGAATTTCAAAGACTGTTTTCCAGCCAACATTGTCAAAAGCTTTCTCTAAGTCTACAAATGCTATAAATTTAGGTTTGCCTTTCCTTCTTCTAGGAGAAGTCAAAGTTTCGATATGGTCTTGCGCGCTCCTACGTTTCTCCGCAATCCAAACTCATCTTCCCTCGGGGTTGCCTTGTACCAGAATTCCGTTCTTCTGTAAAGAATTTGTCTGATTATTATGTAACCATCACTTACTAAACTGACAGTTCGGTAGTACGCACCCCTGTAAGCACTTGCTTTCTTTGGAATTTGAGTTGTTACATTCTTTTTGAAGTATACGTCAACATCACTTTCTCATGTTAGTCCTTATTTCTTACAATTTACTTGAAAGTTTTTAGCTGATTTGGGCAAATCAACTTAATGAAAGTTGCTGCAACTAATTTAGTTCTTAGTTATGCACAGTGTAGCCTTTTCCTGTGTCCAGGTAACGTAAAAAGCTATACCATATTTCGATTTCATTTCGGAATAAAAACAATCTCGTTTGCGAAATTATCTAAATCAATGACGCATTTCACCCTTTTGAGGCATCATCGGACCATGTAAAATTGGTTGGATATGAAACCTATCCGACAGAACACCACATAAAATGGAAAATGAGCGTAACAGTAAGTAATATAATTTATGTGGCTTTGTGACGGATGGGTTTCATATCCATTTACTCAAACACAATCTGTTAATACCCCAAAAGGGTGAAACGCGTCATTGATATTGAAACGTCCCTTTAGAAAAATTAGTGAATTACTGTGCTAGTAAACCCCTTATGTTATTTGATTTTCAAACAGCTGAGCAAAACTCAACGTACTCCGACATTTCTCTCTTTACTTATTCTGATCAACACTAAACTGATACACAATATTTCTAGCTCAACGCAGTGTGACTTTGACAAATCCCTACAAAAGAATGGACCTGGTTAACAATATCCTCTACCTTTCATGAATGACTTACCTCACAAAAATCTTCGTTACTCGAGCTACTGCAATACAGCGAGCGCCAATATTGCCAGCTAAATAAATGATTCTAACTACTGAAGTCACTAACTACTGATAGGCATAGTTAGCAAATGAAAGATTTTGATAAAGAACAATCAATGCGTTTACCTTAATAGTGTTCAAAAGTCATTATATATATATCAGTTCATGACAGCCAGTCTTACAAATTTACTGTCTCTGATGGACACACGTCCAGATCATCCGCTCTCAAAACTCCATCTCTCTCTCCCCATATCCACCACTGCTGGCGACTCACCAACTGCGCAACGCTACGCGCTGTTAACAGCCAACTGCTCAACACTACAATAGCAAACAACAATGCAAAGCAGCCACAGACTGCACATAGCACAGCCAGTGATTTTCATACAGAGCGCTACGTGGCGTTACTGTCGTATTGGCCGCCGCAGAGCAGCCGTCAACTCGGCGCGGCGTGCTACGACACGCGCGGCACACAGCGAGTACCGCTGGCGCCGCACACGATGTCTACAACTGGCGCAAGTGAACGCGTCGTCGCGGGGTTAGCGGCAGCGTACACACCACTATCAATACGGATTACCCTGGCGGCGCTGCCCTTGCCACTATAGTGAGCAACCGTAGAAGGGCGCCATCTACCAACACTCTGATTGGCCGGACCTGCGGATTTAAGCGAGCTCCCTGAGCTCGTTTAACGAGTTCAATCTTCGCCGATGACTGTGTTAGTACCCGGCTGCTGGATTCACGACGACCGAACCGTACTGTGTCCTCCCTGGCTGGAAACTTGCGACGTGTCGGTATCGACTGGTTCGCAGTGGTTGGACTTGTATCCTCTACTAGTGACTCTGATTTCTCCTTGAGGCTACAGCCAGATAAGTGTTGTGTAGTCGAACTTAATTTTTGTTTTGAGTGACAAAAGGTCAAATTTGGTTATCACGGAACGTTTGTTGTGTTTTAGTGCGGACATAAGTTATCAATATAAAAACCTAAACAACTATTTACAATATGAGATAATGTCGCAAGTGAAACTTTTTTTTAAATAGTTCGAAATTGGTTGCTATAGCCACCCTGCCACCACGGAGTGGAAAAAGTTTCGATTTCTAATTTTTGGCCTCGCGGGCACAAATGTCAACGCGAAACTTTCTTCCCGAGAATCCTTGATGACCTACCGTCGGTGGCGTGCACGAATGTTGCCACAGGAAACGGACTGTGGAATGTTTTGACGTTCCGTGACGTCCAGACAGGATCGACCGTGACACTAGACGTTCCGCGGAATTTGCAACGCCGAGGCGCTCGGACGGCGGCGCGTTAAGCTGATAGTTGGTCGCGCCGCCCACCCAGCACCTCGGCCGTGTAGCGCAAGTTTTTCGTCTGACAGGCGCAGCGCGAGGCTTTGTAGGACAGTGGGGGCCGGAGGCGGTCCCGTTACCGGCGCGGCGCGGCGCAGCACGGCTGGCGGCCGACGCCCTGCGCCCCGCGACCACTCCAGCTCAGTACGGCGTCTCGCTGCCGCCTCAGCCGCGCTGTGTACGACGTCGGTGCTGCGAACGCAGCCTCCGGGAGGGGGCCGCTTGCGCAACAGGTGGGAGGCGGCCCACAACCGCTGTCTGAGCTTCGAGGCTGCGAACACCTTTATGGGTCCTACACATCGCGCGAAAGTACTGTTACGCTCGTGAGATCGTCACGGGACGAAGTCCGCGTGGTAATTAGTGCCCTCACAGTGGTAGTATGTTGGTGGTAAGACGCGGTTCAGGACGTCCAAGTGATTGGAACCTATACACTTAGAACCGTACCTTTGCTCAGCCATCAGTCTCCTGACTGGTTTGATGCTATCCACCACAATTTCTCTCCTGTGCTAACCTCTTTATAATCAATGTAGCACTTACGACCTATGTCCTTAATTTTTTGCTGGAAGTATTCCAATCTCTTTCTTCCTCTACAGTTTTTACTCTATACAGTTATTTCGTGATGTCTTAACAGATGTCCTACCATCCTGTCCCTTTTTCTTGTCGACGTTTTCTTCACCAAAGAAGACGAAGTTATTATTCCGGAATTCCAATCAAGAACAACTGCCAAGATGAGAAACATGGAAGTAAATATCCTCGGTATAGCAAAGTAGTTTTAATCACTTAATAAAGGGAAGGCCTCCGGTCCACATTGTATACCAGTCAGGTTCCTTTCAGAGTATGTTGATGCAATAGCTCCATATTTAGCAATTATATACAACCGCTTGTTCACAGAAAGATGCGTACCTGAAGACTGTAAAATTGCTCAAGTCACACCAATACTGTGAAAAGGAAATGCACTGTGTAAAAAGTGGTGCTTCGTACGGGCGCTGATGACAGCGCAGTTGAGTGCCCTGCAAACCAATCATCATCGTCGTCGTCATCATCACACCAACACTGAAAAATCGAAATGGGAGTAATCTGCTGCCTCGCGGTTTACGGAAGGCTCAAGAAGGAAGTCGGCCATGCCCTTTCAAACGAACCATACTGGCATTTGCCTGAGGCGATTTAGGGGAAAGCAAGGAAAACGTAAATCAGGATGGCCAGACGCGGATTGAACCGTCGTCCTCTCGAATGGGAGTCCAGTGCGCTATCCACTGCGCCACCTCGCTCGGTGTTTCTCTGGCCATTATACTATGAGATTACTTGTCTTGTCGGGGTTCAAGTTTCGGCCGGATTGTAAATGTAATTAGTTTTTGGATAACATTCGTGGAAGTATTTTTTTCTTTCATTGTCCTCACCGGTAATTTTGCATTTCTACTGTTAACGAAAACAAAGGTTTAAAAAGTTTCACCGACTAAGCCGGTGCCGTAAGAGGGCGACAGAATATTCAAAATCTCGCGCGTCGATAATGCGATGTGGCTAAGGCGGCTAATGTTGGCCAATCTGAGGTTACATTGCGGCTTGATAGACCGCAAGTGTCCTACATCAAATTGTTCGTCTCGACGACCCTGCAACGCTGTAGTAGGCCGTAAACAATGCTCACCCCATGTATATTCATGTGATGTGTTCATAACGCAACGGGAACCTCACTATATGTGCCCTTATACACTACTGGTCATTAAAATTGCTACACCAAGAAGAAATGCAGATGATAAACGGGTATTCATTGGACAAATATATTAAACTAGAACTGACACGTGATTACATTTTCACGCAATTTGGGTGCATAGATCCTGAGAAATCAGTACCCAGAACAACAACCTCTGACCATAATAACGAGCTTGATACGCCTGGGCATTGAGTCAGAGCTTGGATGGCGTGTACAGTTACAGCTACCCATGCAGCTTCAACACGAAACCACAGTTCATCAAGAGTAGTGACTGGCGTATTGCGACGAGCCAGTTGCCTGGCCACCACTGATCAGACGTTTTCAATTGGTGAGGGATCTGGAGAATGTGCTGGCCAGGGCCGCAGTCTAACATTTTCTGTATCCACAAAGGCCCGTAAAGGGCCTGCAACATGTGGTCGTACATTATCCTAGTGAAATGTAGGGTTTCGCAGGGATCGAATGAAGGGTAGAGTCACGGGACGTAACACTTCAGAATTGTAACGTCCACTGTGCCGTCCATGCGAACAAGAGGTCAATGTGCGTTCACCGCGATGTCGCCAAACACGGATGCGACCATCATGATGCTGTAAACATAACCTGGATTCATCCGAAAAATGACGTTTGGCCATCGGTGCACCCAGGTTCGTCGTTGAGTACACCATTGCAGGCACTCCTGTCTGTGATGCAGCGCCATGGTGTCCGAGTTGATAGTTCATGCTGCTGCAAACGTCGTCGAACTGTTCTTGCAGATAGTTGTCTTGCAAACGGCCCCATCTGTTGATTCAGGGATCGAGACGTGGCTGCACGATCCGTTACAGCCATGCGGATAACATGCCTGCCATCTCGACTGCTAGTAATACGAGGCCATTTGGATCCAGCACGGCGTTCCGTTTTACCCTCCTGAATCCACCGATTCCATATTCTGCTAACAGTCATTGGATCTCGACCAACGCGTGGAGTAATGTCGCGATACGATAAACCGCAATCGCGATATGCTACAATCCGACCTTTATCAAAGTCGGAAACGTGATGGTACGCATTTCTCCTCCTTACACGAGGCATCACAACAACGTTTCACCAAGCAACGCCGGTCCACTGCTGTTTGTGTATGAGAAATTGGTTGTAAACTTTCTTCGTGTGAGCACGTTTTATGTGTCGCCACCGGCGCGAACCTTGTGTGATTGCTCTGAAAAGCTAATCATTTGCATATGACAGCTCCTTCTTCCTGTCGGTTAAATTTCGAGTCCGTAGCACGTCATCTTCGTGGTGTAGCTATTTTAATGGCCAGTACTGTAGATTCTGGTGATGAGCGAAATCATAACTGCACCTAGAATTGCATTTGTCATTGTTGCTGCAAGAAAAGAGGAAGAGCCTTACCACAATTACATCTGAAAGAACTGAAATTTAAATCGATAACTCAAATACTATGTTCCAAGGATTAATCTGTCCAAATATATGTAGGTCCTCTTCTATCTGAAAGGCAAGTTTCGAAATTCGTAGACCCTTTCCTGCCGCCCGACGCACTGCTTACTCCCCCGGCACTGTGGGTGGCGACACGCATTACCGTTACGTCACTCCCTCAGCCAGTCGAGAGCCCGCTTCCACGGGACTGAGAGCTCCACAGTGGCAGCGACCTCGTTACCCAGCCAGGCCACTGTAAGGCAAGTAGCGGAAGCTGTTGCTGCTGCGCGTGCAAAGTGACGGAACCCTGAGCCCCCAGGCGCCGCGGCAGAATGGGGTAGGCGAGACTGCCTCAAGGGGACCTGGTCCTCGCGTTACGTCTGCGGCAGCGCAGCGGCCGCAAGGTCAACGCCACTTTCGCCGCCGGCTCCGGCCTGCTCTTACGAAACGCAGCCTCCTCACCCATGCACGCCTACTTGCCGCATTAGACGGCAGATTTAGCTACTCCGCCTTGGGGCGAAAGCGGATTTGTCACCGCCGCTGACAACAGAGTGCGTTGCAATATGTTTTGCGCAATAGGCTCGGAGAAGGAGCTTTCATGTTGCTGTGAGATGATAGGCATTTCGGCAGTTGGAATCTTACACAACAACAACCACCGGAAAAATGCTTCCAGAGCACAAGGAAGGCTAATGTGCTCCTGTTTTAAAACTGAGAATTGGTGTACCAGTTGCCCCATTCTACCTCCCTCAGCACCGTTAAATATATTTAAAAAAATGGTTCAAATGGCTCTGAGCACTATGGGACTTCTGAGGTCATCAGTCCCCTAGAACTACTTCAACCTAACTAACCTAAGGACATCACACACATCCATCCCCGAGGCAGGATTCGAACCTGCGACCGAAGCGGTCGCGCGGTTTCAGACTGTAGCGCCTAGAACCGCTCGCCCACCCCGGCCGGCTCCAAAAATTTTGGCATGAGAATACACCCGCTCTCTGTTTAACACGAAATTCACCTTTCACTCCCTCTAGCTCTCATAAATTGTAACTCGCTCACACCCACGAGCCCATCGCTGTTAAGTCGCTAATACGAATCCACTACTTCTTGCCCTTTCTGACTTGTTCATTCGGCTCAGCTCCCTATTATCTGTTTGTGGCTGTGAGACAGGAGACAATGATAGAGAGACCCAGTGTCATTCGTTCTGTCCTGCTGCTATTGTCTCTTCTCGCTGTCACTGTCTCCTCCTTGCTCACTGTTACTGCCTCATTCATTCCTTTACACTGTTGGTGTGTCTACCCACTGTCATTATCTTTCTCTTCCTCTTTGTCATTGTCTTAGACTCTGCCTGACATTATCTGTGGCTCTGACACACTTTCACTGTCTCCTTCTCGTTATTGCCTTCCACTGGTACTGTCTCGCTCACTCTGCCACTCTGAACTATGTTCCACTACCACGATACCTCTGTTTCTCTCATACTACCATTGTCTCCTTCGTCCTTTTTACACAACGCCCACTATCTAGTATTACTTTTTCGTCTCTTTCCCACTGTCATTGTCTCCTCCTCTCAGCATAGAAAGCTTGAATATGTTTGCATGTCAAATTGTTTAGTAAAATTTTGGAAGTTCATTTGAAACAGGACCATATTAGTCTTTCTTGTGCTCCGACAGGATCATTTTTCCTCTACTTCCCTTCTTTTCCCGGCTACAATAAATCAAAACTAATTTTACATCTTAGACCAAATTATACTTGCACATAAATTTTGCATGTGCTTCAGTAGTACATCATTGGGTTCCCAGAAAGGAAAAACTTTACAGCTACGTATTTTATAAACTACGATTTTGCTTCACACCGGGTATTATGTGCGTATTTTACGCGAACAAGTAGAGTAGCTTTGAATCTCTCTATCTCTGAAATGGATAAAAATATCAAGAAAATTTTTGAGGGTGTTAAAGATCAGGATCATAGGAATCATTGTATAAGTTTCAGCCATTTGTTGTGCAGAGCCGTCTTGGAATTTGAGGCTTAGTATTAGAACCCAAAAACTGTTTTTCTAGTTATCACACGAACCGCGCATGAACCGAATGTTGCCCGGTGCCTCCATATCCTCCTTAACGTGCACCATATCCAATATACATATACGAGGAAAAACAACCAACCATTTTGCTCCATTTGTCTCAGCTGGAGGAAGTGTGTAATAATGTTTGACCCTGTACTGCAGGGTAGTAACAGTAAGACGTCACAAATGGTCCCTAGCTGAAGCCGGCCACTGTACCCAAGCGGTTCTAGGCGCTTCAGTTTGGAACCGCTCGACTGCTGCGGCCGCAGGTTCGAATCCTGCCTCGGGCATGGATGTGTGTGATGTCTTTAATTTAGTTAGGTTTAAGTAGTTGTAAGTTCTAGGGGGCTGATGACCTCAGATGTTAAATCCCATAGTGCTCAGAGCCATTTGAACCATTTTCAACCATAGTGCTCAGAGCCATTTGAATCATTTTTGAACCCTAGCTCAAGGGCTATCCAAAACACTTGACCCTACCTTCCTATCACCGATAAAACCCGACGTAAGAGTCCCGTAAAAATCCCGTTTTTATGCGCTTCCTTTTGGAGCACATCAGGTAGCGCATGCTGTCGTATGCGTACCGATCGCATTATTAGCGTCCGAACGTGAGATGTGTCTCTAAGTAAAAGCTTGATTACCATTTGAAGCTCTGATGCGCTCTCACACTTAATGTACTTTGTTTTAATGGAACTAAGTGATGAAGCTCTGCTGAAGGCATTGCACAAAGGTCGATCCACAGCCAACATAACGGGAAAGAACGTCAGCGTCACATGGAGGTGTTTTCATCATAGTCTAGCCGTTAACACAATGTCATGTTGCTCAGTCCATTACCGAGTGTTGCTAGTGAGATTACGAGTTACCATCCACGATACATAAAATCAGAATATATGTGGTGGATCAGAAGTCATAGTAAATAATTTAGGAGGTGGTAGTAGAGGCTAATTCAAATAAAGGTTTCTATACCACAGTTGTCCAATGTTTGTTGCTTACAGATTTAGGGATGCTGGACTGTGACGTGAACACAAGCCTAAGATGTTAAACGAAAAAAAAACCTAAGTTCAAAGTTGATTTTCACATATTTTACTTCTGTCTCAGATTCACTCTCAATTTTCTTGATAACACTCTTCTGAGGACGTTTTGGCGTCTCAAATAATTGATTTCGGTTGTGTTACTCCATCGTCTTGCTGCAATTTGCTGTCTAGACTTTCGTGAAAACGATCTTCCAGCTTTACTGAAAGAGGTTCCTTCGACCTAGAAGGCTACATATGTTCTTCCATCATGACAGGGCCCCTGTTCATTCCAGTCGTGGAGCGACACATCATCTAAACCCAACATTCCATGGAAGAGGGATCGGCAGAAACGGTACGTTCATTGACCACTAAGGTCCTTTCCGTCACCCCTTTAAATTTTTACCTGTGGGGAAGTCTGGAAGGAAAAAGTTATCACAAGAAACGATTAGCCCTTTCGGAATATGAATGGTGCTGCCCACATAAAAGATCGTCAAGGTGACATCACGAGAACTACAAGAGCTGCTGTCAACAGAATTCGTAAGTGCATGGTACAGTAGTCAGGGGTGGGATTTATAATCATCATCTTTGATCACTTGTCTTTTTTAACAGCTTCTGCGGATATTTGTTTGGATAGCTCACTAAGAAATGTATCTCTGTAACCGACAGTAATAGGGCGCTTGTTAGATGAAATGTTTTATTTGAAAAATCCGCGGTTCCTCCTGAAACACCCTGTAGTATCAAAATTAAGGAGCTGACAGTTGTGGAGCATATTAATGGCCAAAGCAAAATTGGCAACAGATGTCATTAACAAATGTTGTATGGTGAATTTTCCATGCTGCTGAAGAATAAGACAAATGTGGTCCAAAAATTTCATAAAATCGACATTTATTTACTGCGAAAAATATGTACATACAAATATATCAAACAGTATTTAGGAAGAGATACACTGTACCTTTTTTCGTCATCCATCGAATTCTATTTTAAATTTTTAATGGTACGGCAGCCACACGTGGCGACAAATTTGACGCATTATTTGATAACCTAGCCGAAAAGATCTGAAGAAGCAAAACCGGTAATCGTCTATATTAAATCACAACTGAGCCTAAAAAAATAATCAGCTACATGCTTGCTACATGTCTCCAGACACTGCATCTGTCGTTTACCTGGAGAATGTGTGGCAGATGTCCGGATTAGATAGTTAAGTCATAGTGAATAACGACCGGCTGCTCTCCGGAAACATTACTGATTATCCAGTAAGCCAGAGAATTTCATAATTCACATGGTGATTATTGTTCGCTGTGTCATGTCCTTGATGTGCAGATGATATTTATCACAAAAACAAATTTGACAACGCATGAACCTGTGTTCAGTGTATGCCGCCTTTCGAATCTGAAGGTGGTCACTGTATGGCCGAAACCGGTTATGACTGTCATAAGAATGTGATTGGGTCTATAAATAAATAAAAAAAATTACCCGACATAATCATAGTGCATTTGTACACGTTAGCACTATCTTTGAACCCATGCACCAAAATCAGTTTGGAAAAATTCAGAGTTTTGCTTCTTGACTCATGATTTCAAAGCTGTTTTAACCTGAGGTGCGAAGGAAGTGAGTGAGGGCGCCTTAATGAACATCAGCAATGTGTGTCGTTGGGTGAAGAAGTTTGGTAACGGGGAACGAACATCGCAGATAAACCTCGCAGCCGCCGGCCTGCAACAACCAATGGAGGACGTGCTTATGAAATGATTCGAGGAGACAGACGCATTCGAGTTCACAATCAACAGCGAAACCTGGGTTTTTAAAGTCATGGGCCAATCGTAGTACAAATTTGTACAATTTCATGGTGACTGTGTTGAACGGCAGTGTGCTCAGAGTACAGTTCATGATATTATCAGCACTAATTCCGCTGTTATACAACCGTTATTAAATTTTTGATGACACAGGAGGCAAAAACTTTTCAATTCACCCTCGTATGTTAAAAGAATACAAAACACCTCTCATACATATTTTTTCTTTATAAAGTATTGGTTTTGTGGCCACTTTTGTTAGGAATAACTTCTCACTTGCTGTTGGATCAGACCTACTCAGAATCAGGTGTTAACTCGCACTGTGCTACTAACAAATGGTGAGTGCAATTTACAAGCGACACGGCGACTGCGGTATGAACTGCAGGCTCGCTCACTGCCCAAACTAAATAATCGCCGCCGCAGGAATGACGTCAACCGCTGACTAGCAGGTACTGCCAAATTGCATCCAATTGACTGGAGTGTTGCACGCATCAGTGCAAACGTTAATTAGTTTAGGTAAATCTTGTACACTCTGAAAACAAACTGTGTGGAATGTGAAACACACACACACACACACACACACACACACACACACACGAGGAAGGAAGAGGCAGAAAGGGAAACATAGCTTGTATTTGTGAGCAAAAATACTCTACTTTTATAATCGATATTAATTTTGTCTTTCATTCCATCAAGAAGTACTTCTGTTGATGCCGTATTATGTCACTTCTTTGTGGCTACGCACCTTTACAACAAACGTTCTCCATCTACTGTATATCTTTTATTATTATTATTTCTTTCCATTCTCAGACATTATTATTATTATTAATATTATTATTATTATTATCCAACAACCACGCTCTTAAAATTATTGCGATACCAGATATTGCTTGGTAAAAACAATATTTTACCGGATTTTGTGTCTAGGTACGTCCTTTGTTGATTCTTTCCGTCTCATCTTTGTTTCTCACAATGTTCGTCGGCTGGATATGTTACTTTCAGCCATACTGCCATAAACGCATCCCTCATTTTCCCCAGTTTCTGACGATATTCAAATTCTTTTCTTTGTTGCAGTTTTTCCAGTTTATACTCCCATCCGACTCTTGTAAAAGAAAAAAAAATGTAAAAGATCTTTGCCAGAAACGTTCCCTTTTCAGCTCGATAAATATTCGTAAAAGCAAAATCCTTGAGTGGACGAAGCCCTTATGCTATACATGGTCTAACACTGCATGACATTCGTATGACAGCTCCGTAGGGACATAAGCTGCGCATCTTTAGTCGTGGTTTTTGAATAATTCCGCAACTGATTTCAAACGACATCCAGTTTCGTGATCGAAGTGATCGTGGATCAGATCGTCCATGAGCGCTTCGTTTTTGACCGTACTGTGCGTCAATATGTTATCAAATGTCTGCTGAAAAGTTTATCGGTGTCGAGAAAACATGGGTGACTAGAGTATTATCTTAAAATTACAATTGTCCTATGGACATATATGAAACTGGTTTTGTGTTAAATAACTAAACAAATATGAAACTAGTTTGGTTGTTCAAATGTGTGTTAAATCTCATGGGACTTAACTGCTAAGGTCATCAGTTCCTAAGCTTACCCACTGCTTAACCTAAATTATCCTAAGGACAAACACACACAGCCATGCCCGAGGGAGGACTCGAACCTCCGCCGGGTATCAGACGCACAGTCCATGACTACAGCGTCTTGGACCGCTCGGCTAATCCCGCGCGACAACTAGTTTGTTGCTAAATAACTTAACATATCGTAATTACTATGTATTAAAATCCAAGAAACAACGAGCAGAAACACATAATGAAAGCTAATAGTTAGGTGGCAGGTTTGTTTTTTTACATGATAATTTTATTCTGGTACACTGTTCTGAAAATGAGGGCTCTCCAGAATTCTCAGCAAATTGTAGAATGCGAATAATACCGTCAATTGAAGCACTATTTTTGAATTTACATAGAGACAACTTTCTTAATGGAGGTGAGGTGGTTAAAGAATCGGCTTTATTCTTGATGAATCATCACGGCCTTTAGTTGGGTGTACGGAAGCGGTAAGTTTACAATAAAGAATGAGCTCTCGCTTGTAGCAGACATAACAGGGGACGCTATCAATATTACAAACAAATCTTCAGTTTTTACAAAATCTTGGCATAAGTTGCTCAGTGTCGTACAGCACCATGAATTGGATGTAGGTCAGACATCCGGAATTCCTCCTAGTACATTAATAGTTCCATAAATCCACTCAACACCAACCAATATTTCTCGTGGAACGTTAAAAGTTTATGTTTAATAGCAGGAAAGGCATCCAGTATCATATGGTCCTAGAGGAGACGATGTCTGAATATCTGAGGACGATAAGGACCAAACAGGCCCTAGGCGTAACAGTGTAGCGGCAGCTTTCCCGGTGTGCGCCGTCGATATACGTTTATTGAGAAACTTGCTGAAAGTTCGTCACGCCCGTGTCAAGCGGGGTAATGAGGAATCCTGGTTCAGAGAAACCACAGGAATTCGTGCTGCCGGGTCCTTGCCCTAAGAGCAGTTCAGACTATGCGGCCGTGGACGAAGAGCATTATACCTCTATAGAACAACACTTCTAGGCATTAAATTACAAAGTCTGTCGGTCTGCACCATGGTGATAAATTACAACGATACCGAGGAGAATAAATGTTTTGCTATATTTTCTTTCCATTCTTTCACGATTTGCCGTGAGTTCTGAATTGATTTTAAAATTGTATACTTCCTGCTACCAAATTATTTCCTTTGAGGCCACCCGAGAATGGAAGATACGTGAATATTAATCTCAAACCATTACTATTGAATAAAATAAAAATAAAGACAATGCTTGATTTTAAGTTTCAACTGAAGAATACACACATAAAACTTTATCAACGGAAACACGCGTGTAACTGCGTCTTGTATTTCGGGGTGATACATGATAAATGCAGCGAGAACTTTGAGAGCGGGAAGACTTTGGTATTGTATGTTTTCGACTGAATCTGAATACATCTAGATTGTGAAAAAAATACAAAAGATAATTTGGTTTGGTCGTACGTGTAGCGTGTCCTGTTGTTTAATGCTATGACAAAATCACTCTAAACTACATACCATAGCGCACTTAACGTTTCTTTTCATTCCACTCACATGACTGAGTGAGCAATGTTTAATTTGATCTCATGTTCCTGTCTCTAACATTAAGATTATTCTTTGAATACTTGGAATTCCTTTAGTATTTACTCGCGAAATTTGCGGCTTCTTTGTTTCAATATTATTGTGTGACTTTTAAGGCTGTCCTTTGTACACACTCGATGCGTCCTGTTGGACAACCTCAAGCGGTTCGAGCACTTCCGAGTATTAGTGTGTGTGTTACCGGTACTGTGTGAAATCCCGGTATTCAATAGTATACCAAGGTAATGTGTAGAATGCCTGATGGTTTTAGGCAAACTATGAAATACAAGTATTTTTTGTGAAGATGTTACATACTTTCTCTTCGCATTCTATACAATATACTGAATGACCAGAACTATTTACGGAAAATGTTGAAACGCACAAGATAAGAAGTCTCTATTAATTATGACGCACTTGAAACAAAGTACAAAACTGCGAAATAAAGCACAGGGTATACTTACCGGAAAACAATGAAAGCAGAACAGAGATTGAAGTAGTTGTTACAGTAAGTATTCAGCTTTCTTCCTTACAAAAGAACGTTTCACATTTTGTCAATTTGATCTTGTACATACATTTCACGATTTACAGAAAAATGTCAACGGAATATTGTTACCAGTAAAACACAAAGCAGAATTGGCATGACCGGATTGTTGCACCACGGCAGTCTAGAGTGACATTTTGGATTGCACTTCATTTTTTTCACACACACAGGCAACTCATTTTGGCATTTGGTGTTGCACATATACCTAACGAATCCTTGGCCGCTTTCTGTGGACTAAGAAGTATTTCTTAGTGAACGACTTCTTCAATGTTCATTAAGTTCTTCGGGCACACAGTGAATTCTAATCTTACGTAGAGCTGCTTCAAGGCTCCTTCTCCCCTTGCAAGTTGGCAAAAGCCATCCTCCGTCACCTACATAACAACTGCTAACAGACTACGTAAGTCACCCCGCCCTTTGTCGACGTCGGGTTTCGAAATTCGCAAGCTGGAACCCAAAGGCACAAGATGAATTTTTTTGTCAATGTCCCTATTCACTTTTCCCCCGAACCTCAGGGGTCAATTTCAATTCCGATTTACTTTAAATATATTTCCCAGTATTGAAGGAAACACTGCACAAAATACTAAACCCCATAATCTTCCACTTCGCCGCCATCATAGTCTTTAGTAGTGTGTCTACAGATGACATGAACGTTTTGGCCACACTTTTGACATATATGAGCACCGCTGGTTTGAGCACCGCTGGTTTCTTTTCAACAGACACAACAGCTATCCGATAAACAAGGATTTTCAGTAACCACAGAAATGGAAGGCTCTTCATCAACCACGACTTCATCACTGTTTTGGTTTCCTCCAACATGGACTGCATTTTCTTCCACGTCTTTTGCAGGGAGCTGTACCTCTTGTATTGATTCATTTCGTCTTTCTTCCTGCTGTTATGTTGTTTGTACGCTCTTTATTATTTTTTCCAGCTCTTCTTCAGTCTGTGCGTCTTGTAAAACATCGTCGGGCAGGACGACGACGCCGAGACGTCTACTCTGGCTTTGCAGTCGAACAAAGCTTCGTATGGTGACCTTTTAATCAAAGAATGAAAAGCTCTGTTTTCCATAAGTTGAACGAGTCAAGTCCGTCACTCCAGCAGCTAGCTTTTCCATCTTGCATCAAAGCACACAGCATATTTTCAATGTCCTGATTTGCTTTTTCGACGCTCCCCTAAATGTGTGAGCGGCGCAGCTTACCGGGAACGTTACTATGGACGATCTTCAAGATGGGCCAACACTCCATTAGGCTGCTTGCCACATTGTTTGCAAATTCCCTGCCGTTATCGGACTACACAATCGTTGGAGCACCATGCAACGTAAATATGTCGACGAGGTGGTAGGCTACTTCTTCCCCTCTCATTGATTTCAGAGCGGGGCTTGACCCCCTTGTTGTTTTACGTGGCACTATCATAGCATAGGCCTACAGCGGTGTTATAAGCACCTTCTTCCTTCTCACCGTTTAAGAGCAGTTCGGGGATGGCGATTGTATCTTTCGACACGATCGAGCACCTGTTATTAATGGATGGCCTGTGGCGGAGTGGTTTCACGACCATAATATCCCTGTAACGAACTGGCCTGCACAGAGTCCTGACCTCAATCCTATGAACACCTCTGGGGTGTTTTGGAACGCCGAATTCGTGCCAGGCCTCACCGACCGACGCCTATACCTCTCCTCAGTGCAGCAGTCCGTAAAGAATGGGCTGCTATTCCCCAAGAAACCTTTCAGCACCTGATTGAACGAATGCCTGAGAGTGAAAGCTGTCATCAAGGCTAAGGGTCAGCCGACACCATATTGAATTCCAGCGTTAGCGATGAAGGGCATCAGGTGTCCGGTTACTTTTGATCACATAGTGAACGTCATCTGGCGACGTTACATGTTAAACATTTGCCATCCACTTTTAAGCTATTTTCCAAAATCTGCAGCCCATTTGTCTTACATTAAATTATTTGTCTTGGCATCACTTAAGTCGCTTCGGGGTTTTTAAACGTTAATAGGTATCTCTCTGCAGATAGCGAAAATTAATGGTCCTGTAAACTCCCTTGTGGCACGCACGTGGCTATCTTCCGCTCTGAAAATTTCTCTCCGTTGCTGATGAAATGCTGTGTTTTTCTGCTTTTTCGATCCTTGGAGCCGGCCGGAGTGGCTGAGCGGTTCTAGGAGCTACAGTTTGCAACCGCGCGACCGCTACGGTCGCAGGTTCGAATCCTGCCTCGGGCATGGGTGTGTGTGATGTCCTTAGAACTACTTAAACCTAACTAACCTAAGTTCTAGGGGACTGATGACCTGAGAAGTTAAGTCCCATAGTGTTCAGAACCATATGAACCACTTTTGATCCTTGGACCTAAAATTGGACTAAACGGAAAGGTAAGTTCATTTTCTTCCAAACCGTAGTCTCTCCTTATCGTGCACAGAACTTTTCAGCATATACTACAGTGCCCTTCACTTTCTCTTTAACATCTCTAATTTCTAATCTTCGTTACAATACCTTGAGTATCTATCGCCACCTGCAACGTTTGGGGAGTGTGCTAGAAACTGACGAGGCAATCGACACAAATTTGTTGGTTGTACCTGATGACAGGCAGGAGGAATGCGCTGGAATCCGGACGGGCTAGTGTTGAATTTCTCCTGTGCGGGCGGCGCAGGCCGTGACTGGAATATTGGCGCCGCCTCTCTGGAGAGCTGCTGGAAGGGCGCGGCGGCGAGGAAAGTAGGCTGTCCGCCGGCTGCCAGCACAACACGGCACGGCACGGCTCGGCACGGCTCGTCTGACGGTCCGCCTGCGTGGCCTTGGAACGGCCGGTCCACGCAGGCTTTCCCACCGACAATGCTGCTCTCCGTTACATCTCTGTTTCCTTGCGTCATTCGAGTCACATACAAGATCAAACTGACCGCGACAGCATTTCAGCTCATTAAACTCTTTGTGGAGGAAGTTTCTTATGTGCACCCACTCTCTTAGCGCTCTGCGGGCTGCTCAGCAAACGTTCCGACCCGGGACCCCTGTTCTGAGACACCCACATGGAGCCGCTACTGGACAACTTGCAACAAAGTGAACAAGTGCTACAGGTGATAGCCTACTCGGATGACCACCTCCTGTTGGTTGGCGGTTGTAGTCTCGAAAACATAGAGCCCAAAATAGAAAGGGCTATGGATAAATTGCAACTGTTGTGCCAAAACACAGAGATGAAAATATCACCAAGTAAGTCAACATACCTATTACTAAAAGGGCAAGTAATCTGAAACTCAACTGTGAGAATCGAGGGCTCACCGGTTCTTCGGAGACGTGAGACACGGTACCTGGGAATCACCATTGACGAAAGGTGGAACTTCGGGAAACACATTGACACCGTAACCCAGAAAGCCCTCCAAGCACTAATCAATCTCATCTCCATTGGACATAAGAGATTTCATCTTCCCTTTCACCTCATAAAACTATATCACAACAGCATCCTAACATCAATAGTGGGTTACGGTTCGGGAGTCTGGGCACACAGGCTCAGGAGGGTTGTACCCGCCATGACAGTGAGAAGGGTTCAGAGAAACATGATACTGAGATCTGTGGGGGCCTACAGAACATCTCCAGGGGGAGCCCTATTAGTCATAATGGGGCTCTGGCCCCTGGACATCAGAATTCGAGAACAGGCTGCGTGGTTCCGAGATAAAAAAGGGAATACCGCGAAGATAGAAGACATATTAGGGATCGGGGACAAGGATGAGAGTGAGATAAGGCGAAGAGGAAAGCGGTTATGGCAGGAATTGTGGGAAGCAGAACATTCGAACTTCTTCCTATTGTCAGGAAACTACTGGGCATGAAATACTTTGAACCTACCCGAGGACTGATCCATTTTCTCGCTGGTCATGGGACCTACCCGACATATTTATGTCGGTTTGGGAAGAGCGCCAAACCCACGTGTGAATGTGGTATATCAGAGAGTACTCCCGATCATGTGGTTTACAAGTGCCCCCTTTTAAATGATGTAGCATCCACAAAAAAAAAATGGTTCAAATGACTCTGAGCACTATGGGACTTAACTTCAGAGGTCATCAGTCCCCTAGAACTTATAACTACTTAAACCTAACTAACGTAAGGATATCACACACAACCATGCCCGAGGCAGGATTCGAACCTGAGATCGTAGCGGTCGCGAGGTTCCAGACTAGCGCTAGAACCGCTCGGCCACCCCGGCCGGCAAGCATCCACATGACGTGACCAATTACCCGACCATGACACCTACCACTTAATCAGATGAGAAGACACTTTTCAAACTCTCAACAAATTGGCTAACGAGGTATTACGAAAGGTTTTAAAGGAACACCTGAGTAACATTGATTAACTAACAACCTGAGACATACCTAACACTAGCTGAATCTAGTACCCTATTCCCAGAGTGCCTGTGTGTGGAGAGGCCGACTTCCCTCACAATCTGGAATACTCCTCGTACAGGGGAGTGGGGTACAACACCACTGATAAAGCACCGGACATGACCTAGATTAGAACTAGTTAGTACGACTTAGATCTAGGAAATTAGTTAGTTAGGAACCTGCAGCGAATAACATCCTTGGCCTGCCCAGTGTCAGGAGCGTGCTCATCGGGATTAGCTCGATGATCAAGGCTCTACAAGTAGGTTTATAAACTACTGACACACCTGCGACGCTGCAGGCAGTAGAGATTAGTTAAGCGTAGGTATTATAAAGTGAATAATAGTAATAATAAATTAGTTGCCCATTGTTAATCCAGTTACGGCTGTAGCTCACTCATTAAATTTGTAATTATCTGCAAATAATGTTGGATAAAATTAAGACCCACTAATCACTTAAGGAAGTGGGTTAAGATTTATAATTATTATAAAGTTGGAAATTAAAGAATTTTTAAAAAAGTTTCGACCAAAGAGCATAGTTCAGATGATCCAGGACACTGTGCACCTCCCGCACAGATAAAAGAAAGAGGCGGCCTTCTCGCAACTCCCTGGACACATTAGAACCGACGGGAATGAGGAAACTGACAGAGCAGCGAAAGCGGCTGACAACGAGCTGCGGTCGCTCCAGTCAGCAGCGGTGGCGGCGCAGTTCCTTCCGAAACCCGCGAGTGGCCGAAGTGCTCACCGCTCACCTTCGTATCGGACACGGATCAGTTGCGCATGCGTATGCGTATCTCCTGCGGCAAAGGACCCGCCGTGATGCAGTGTTCGCAGCTTCACACTCACAGTGCACTATATTCTACATCCTGTGCTGATAGGTCGGTGGCCTTTGGTCTACCGAGGACTTAACCTCAATTTTAAGCGACAACGAAAAAATAGTAACTGAATTTGACTTTATTGTGACGTCAAGAATCTTGCCACACTTAACTGGACAAAGGTTTTAATGTGCTTTAGTGCCTGGGTCATTCTATTAGTTCCACGATCGCCCATCCTCTTTACGATTACCAATGTTTTATTAATTCTTTTCTCACGTGACAATACGACTGTGACTAACACAAATTTTATGACATTTTCTGTCACTGTACTTATCGATACATAACTTTTTGCTTTCTGTTTTAACAAGAGTACTACTATTTCCTGGCCGGCCGCGGTGGTCTCGCGGTTCCAGGCGCACAGTCCGGAACCGTGCGTCTGCTACGGTCGCAGGTTCGAATCCTGCCTCGGGCATGGATTTGTGTGATGTCCTTAGGTTAGTTAGGTTTAAGTAGTTCTAAGTTCTAGGGGACTAATGACCACAGCAGTTGAGTCCCATAGTGCTCAGAGCCATTTGAACCATTTGAACTACTATTTCAAGAGTAGCATGATCATGAAAAAGGGCGCTGGTGACCTCGCTATATAGCGCCCACCAATTTTGATTCCACCCATGCATTCATGCCTCTCATGGTAGGCAACCCAACTTGCATTACCGCACTAGAGGAAGATGAAAGTTGCCTACCTTAAGGTGCCGAGCAAGGTGGCGCAATGTTTAGCAAGTTGGACTCGCTTCCGGGATGACACTGGTAAAAAAAAATAAATAAATAAAAAATAAATAAAAAGTTCAAAAGTGTGTGAATCTTATGGAACTTAAATGCTAAGGTCATCAGCCCCTAAGCTTACGCGCTACTTAACCTAAATTATCGTAAGGACAAACACACACACCCATGCCCAAGGGAGGACTCGAACCTCCGCCGGGACCAGCCGCACGGTCTATGACTGCAGCGCGTAAGACCGCTCGGCTCATCCCGCGCGGCCACACCGGTTCAAATCAGAGTCCCACCGTCCAGGTTTAGGTTTTCCATGATTTCTATAAATCGCTCCAGGCAAATGCCAGGGTGGTTGCTTTGAAAGGGCGCAGTCGATAGCGTTCCCCATCCTTCAGTCCGCGCTTGTTCTTACACTCTGACCTCGTTTTCGACAGAACTTTAAACCCCAATCTTCCTTCCTTCCTTCCTATCCAAATGTTCATAAAATATTTTCCGATCCTGTTTTATTTTCATCACTCTCTATATTCATATTAAAGAAGGCCATGCGGAAGTAATTAGATTAGGAAAGTAGATTCTGAAAGTGGCAGACAATTGTCATTGTTTGGTCACCAAAAAACTGACGATGGATGAAGTAGAGAGGATATAAAATACAGACTCGCAATAGCTGGAAAAGCACTTCTGAAAAGGGAAAATATACTTAAGGCCATTATAAATTTAAAGCTTTAGGAAATTCTTTAAAAGTATAGCCTTGTACGGACGCGAAATGTGGGCGATAAACAGATCAGACATGAAGAGGCGTTCGATAGTTTGGGCGGTGCTCGAGAGCCGGGAGCAATAGTTAAAGTTTAAGCTATTGGAGCAGTCGAAGACATCTGATTTATTAGATTACACATTTTGCTACCCCCATTGTTTTGTCGAAGATAGTTAATCTTTCAATTGACTCTACCTGACGAAGCAGCTTCCTACATACGCAGTTGCTCTAATGACGCCCAGCAGTTATCCTCCAGCACGTTCATAGCAGCTATTCGACAGCTTCTTGTAGCCGCAGTGCACGAGTATGCAGAAAGGTTCCACTGATAAGTGCCGTAAAACGCCGACCGCTAGGCGGACAGCTTACCAGTACAGTCAACCAATGTTACCCTGCAGATTCATTACTACAATACACTGACGAACGTGTAATTCTTATCAATGGCTGGTAATAATTTTCGACGAAGGTAACTTACAACTTTCTCCAATGAAACGTATTCTCACCACGTTTTCTCTGCGTTAGTAAACAACTTCAGTAACTTCCTAAAACAGTATCACCTGCTGTACATTAAAGTGGTCTTCTACACCATTAGCTGCTTCTCTCACCTTTTAAATAGTGAAATTAAACGGGATACAACAACTGAACGGCACGGAGTGAGAGTTTTATGGCAGCAGAATGTATATCAGTGGTTCCCAATCTTTCTTAGATAGTTGTCCCTGAGTGCAATCAGATATTAGGTAGTACGCCCGCCCTCTCGCCTCCTCCCTGCCATCTATTGTTCCCCCCTCCCCCACATTACCACTAAATTTAGCACTTAACTAAACTGTAGAACGAAAAGCTTTTCATTTTTAAAATGATGAAACATGAATGATATTAGTTTGCGGGCGCGCGCGTGCGTGTTAGAATGAATGACTAAGGAATTCGTGGTACATTGCAAGTGCTACCCACAACTCCTCAGAAAAGAAATCTAACTGTCCACAGTGAGGGCAGATTTTTGTTACAAAACATACTTCCTCTGCATTATTTCTCTCCATTGCGGCACTTGCTTGAGCTGCACACTGCAACCCTAATTAAAATTAAACAATTTCAGATGTATATACTATACTTAGATGTTCGTAAATCACTTCGTTGCTGCACTCATTACTTCTCTACTGGCAGAGATTGGACGACTTCAGGCTTTGTATCTTACCATAATAATAATAATAATAATAATAATAATAATAATAATAATAATAAACTGTGCACAGCAATATAGTAGCCCTTATGTAGTTACTGCTGTGTCTTGTCGTCAATTAATTCATTTATCTGTTTCGAAGCTGGTAATGAAGCAATTTCTGGACTACTGCATGTACTATCTACGACTTGGAGAAGATATTTTCGTTAGCCATTTAGCATTTGTTACACACATGTCCCACTTTTATCATCAGCGATGTACGGGAGAAATCACAACATGTGTGTAGAGGATGGGCCTTGTGAGGAACCTGTAGCCTCCACCACATTAGTGCTACTAATTGGGAAAAATCAATTATTGATAACTTATTAAATAAATATTAGTCTTACAAAAATGAGATAATAGTAATGATCTTTTGAAAATAATTTAGTTTTGTGACTAGAATAGATCGAATGTTCAGATTTTACCCCCAGAAAATTTCATTTTACCCCTCAGGGGTAATTACCCCCAGGCTGGGAATCGCTGGTGCATACTGATTAACTCCGAAATTTAGCCTCGAAACTCAGTGCAATATCCGGGAAAGCTTGCACAGAGGTGCGTCTGACACATCGGTGTTTATGTGATGATTCAATACGTAAAGGAATGCCCGCTAGTTAGGGAAACTATCTACAGTTCACTTTTTTGTAGAAACGCGTGAAAGTACGGACGAAAGCACGGCTAGGTGTAAAAAGGAATCGAGACGGGGAGAAAGCACGAGGAAGGAGCGCGCTCAATCAGGAGGAACGGAAGGACTCGCCTGCTGCTATCTCGCGGCGCTGGTCGCAGCTCTCTTTAGGCGGTCACGTGTGATCTCAGTGCAGTAGCGCGAGGGAGGTCCAGGCCAGAGGCGTGGAGTTTTCAAGTAATCAAAAGACGCTAGTCATGAGTTAGAGTTCACTGCCTGCCGTTCCTCTTAACTTTTCCAAAAACCCCCAGTGACATGGATGAGAAGTTCGCAGACTGGGTTGTGAAATATCTCAAACGAAGTTTAAGAGTATGTTCAAAAATGTTCACATGTGTGTGAATCTTATGGGACTTAACTGCTAAGGTGATCAGTCCCTAAGCTTACATACTACTTAACCTAAATTATCTTAACGACAATCACACACATCCATGCCCGAGGGAGGACTCGATCCTCCGCCGGGACCAGCCGCACGGTCCATGATTGCAACGCCACAGACCGTTCGGCTAATCCCACGTGGCATTAAGAGTTTAACTTCCCCACTTCTATCATGCTGATTTGGGTAGATCGAATAGCTAATGAAGATGTACTGAATCGAATTTGGAAAAAAACATTTTGTGGTCCAAAGCGACTAAATAAAGGGAGTGTTTGGGGACATCCTGAGGAGTTAAGGAATCACGGCTGGACTACAGCAAGCAGGTTGCGGTGGCTGTAGGTTGTAGCAGCTACGCAGAACTGAAGAAACTTTCAAAGGATAGAACCTTTCTTCGGACGGAATACAACAACAACAACAACAGCGCGCGACATGCCCTCTATTGTTGCGAGCTGTCTTCCGTAACAGTCCTGTAGGCTGGGAAATCCCAACTATGTTCAATGCTGCAGTATTCGTGTCTTCAAATACTTCTAAACCTCCATAGTCTGCATATGATCCAGCAACAAACTGCCGAAGTCATCCATTCTCCAAATACAGTATTAAAAAGTATAGAGAAAACAAACTGATATCCTCTAAATATAGTTGGAGCTGGAATATTTTGCTGTTTCTGAGGTGCACCAGAAACTTTCAACTGTAACACTCTTCAAAATCTCTAGTATGCAGGTACGTTCTTGCGAAGAAGTACGGCGCCTCGGTACTGCCAAGGCTGACGCTCCCCGTTATTATTATTATTATTATTATTATTATTATTATTATTATTATTTTACTTTTTGAGCCACCAGTCTTCTGACTGATTTGATGCAGCCCGCCACGAATTTCTCTCCTACGCCAACCTCCTCGGAGTAAAGCCGCGCGGGGCAGACACGCGATCGGAGGAGCCTTGCCAAGGCTCACGCAGTTTGCGGGGGGGGGGGGGGGGGGGGGGGGGGGGGGGGGGCCGGAGGTTCGAGTCCTCCAGCGGGCATGGGTGTGTGTGTTGTCCTTAGCATATGTTAGTTAGATTAGGTAGTCTGTAAGCCTAGGGACCGATGACCTCAGCAGGTTGGTTCCACAGGAACTTACCACAAATTTCCAATTTTCGGAGTAGCATTTGTAACCTACTTCCTCAATTACTTGATGGATGTATTCCAATCTCTGTCTTTCCCAACAGTTTTGCCCTCTGTAGGTCCCTCTGTTACCATGGAAGCTGTTCCGCGATGTCTTAACACATGTCCTATCATTACGTCCCGTTTTCTTGTCACCGTTCTCCATATATTCCTTTCCTCGCCGATTCTGTGGACAAGCTCCTCATCCCTTACGTTATCAACCCACCTAATTTTCAACCTTCTCCTGCAGCACCGCATCTCAAATGTTTCGATTCCCTTCTGTTCCGGGGCCGGCCGAAGTAGCCGAGCGGTTCTAGGCGCTACAGTCGGGAACCGCGCGACCGCTACGGTCGCAGGTTCGAATCCTGCCTCGGGCATGGATGTGTGTGATGTCCTTAGAATTACTTAAACCTAAATAACCTAAGTTCTAGGGGACTGATGACCACAGCAGTTCTGTCCCATAGTGTTCAGAGCCATTTTTGAACCTTCTGTTCCGGTTTTCCCACAGATCGTGTTTCACTACCATACAATGCTGTTCAAACGTACATTCTCAGAAATTTCTTCCTTAAATTAAGGTCTTTCTTTGATACCAGTAGACTTCTCTTCTTCAGCAATATCCATTTTGCCTGGGCTAGTCAGCTTTTTATGTCCTCCCAGCTCCGTACTTCATGGATTATTTTGCTGTCTAGGTAGCAGAATTCCTTAACTTCATCTACTTCGTGGTCACCAATTAACTTTCTCGCTGTTCTTATGTCCGCCACTTCTCATTACTTCCGTCTTTCTTCGGTGTATTTTGAATCCATATTCTGTACTCAGTAGACTGTTCATTCCATTCAGCACACCCTGTAATTCTTTATCGCATTCACTGAGAATAACAATCCCATCAGCAAATCTTATTAGTGATGCCTTTCCACCCTCTCCTTTAATATCACACTTTTTCCTTTCTCTTATTTTCGTCATTGTTTCCTCGATGTACAAACTGAACAGTAGGGCTAAAGACTGCCTCCTTAGTGTCACAGAAAGCTGTCTATTCGTTCCTCTACATGGAAGTAATGGGAAAAACGGTTCCGCATTCGTGTCAGAGGAGTCGAAACAGCGCTGGTGTCAGATTCATTGTGGTCCTCTGGGTGCCAGTGAGGGGGCAGTAAGCCATTCAAAGCGCCGCACGCATCGATAGGCGGGCCATTGGTATTCCGGGCGCCGTGCCCGCCGCGATTGAGATGCAGGCGCGTCGCGCGTGCCGCTGACTGACTGGCTGGCTGGCTGGCTGGTTGGGGGAAGCCAAGCGGAGAGAAGTTCCGTACTTCCCGAAACAGCCGACTGCCAGGAAGATGCGTCTCCCAGGGGGAGGGGGGGGGGGGGGCTGCGTCGCATACGAGCCTGGCCGCCTGCCTCTTCCATTTGGCTGATTGAAAGGCCGTACCGCCATGAAAACCAATCACGCACCGGAGCTGTCGAGATGCCGGAAATCGAATCAGTGTCAGCTTAGGGTTTCCAGCCTGACGACGTTCAGCTTATAAGGGTTCTGCCCTGGGCGTGTCGCAGCCGCTGGCGTCTTTTCTCGGGAACCTCATTTTGTATTACGTACAGAAACGCTCACCTCCAACCACGCCGACCATCATAATGCCTCACAACCTAGGAAGTGATTCAGCCTCGACGAGACAGTACAGTGTAATTAATCGTTCCCGTTTCTCTTCCTGTTACTTCATTGTCCTCAGCGCTGAGCGCTTTTGCATTTTTAGAAGTGATGCTTACAGGGTAGCACACGAAATGATCTAACCTTTGTTTCTGTAAAAAATATATTTATTTCCTCGAAAACAGATAAATCCAAAATTTAATTTGTTAAGAATACACCTGAAGATTATGTTCTGCTTATGACACATTCAATATCACTATCATCACATCAATCAATTTCTTCCATGTTTTGAATTACTCGGCGACAAACATACTCTGTTGTCTCGTTGCACGCCTCAGCTGTCAGCACTCTTTTCTTTTATTCTGCGAGGATGTTCAGGGAAATTTTTCCTTTCGAAATCCTCAAGGAAAAACAAAATCACGCGGGTTCAAATCAGGTCCGTACGGGGTGTCAGTTTTATCCATACGCGAAACTATTAGGAAATCTGTCTGAAATGAGATTTGCCGTAAGAGTTCCACGCAGGAACTCAAATACAATATTAGCTAGGCGCGGTTTGGTTCCATCCTGGATGAAGCACTGGTTTTGTATTTCAAACCATTTTGTAAGAAGCTGAAGAAAAAAATTATTATGCAGCAAGTTTAGATAACGTTTACTGTTCGCAGTGAGTTCAAAAAAGAATCCCTCTATTACCCCACGATTTGCGATGGCGACTCGTATTTGGGTGTTCGGAAACCGAAAAGCACACATTTGTCTATTAACAACGGCATCAACGTGAAAATGTGCCTCATCTGAAAATCATACATTTTTCAACAATACACCTTGATTCACTGCCCATTCAGCGAATGTCGTTCTTCGATGACCGTTGACCGTCGTTACTTTCATCATCATCATCATCAGCCAATTCAACCATTAAATGATGTGGCCTCTTCGAGTCGTGGATTCAGGTACGCTTTCAGCAGTCTTCTCCAAGTGGGACGGTCTTGGGCAGTTTTCTGCCAGGTGTTACCAGCGATCTTCTTGATGTCTTTGTCCCATCTGATGGTGTTCCTCTGGGCCTCCGGTGCTCTCTCGGACTCCACTCCAGTACTAGCTTCATCCATCTGTTGTCTTTCCTTCTTGCGACGTGGCCAGCCCACTGCCATTTCAAGAAACCTGCTGTCTCTAAGACGTCATTAACCTTCGTCACAGACCGGATGTCATCTGCCCTTTTCCTGTCCTTTCTTGTATAGTCCAGCATTGATCTCTCCATGGCTCTCTGTGCTGTCCTAAGTTTCCCTTTTGTAAATGAGTTCAGTGTCCATGTCTCGCAGCCATGCGTCATCACAGCAAGAATGCACTGATCAAATACTGCTTTCTTCAAATTTACTGGCATTTTTGATCTGAATACTTTTGAATTCTTCACATATGCTTGCCAGCCAAGCTTGATGCGTCGATAGATTTCTGGTCGTCGTTACTTTATGCGCATACAATTGCAAATCCGTTTTTAAAATTCGCTGAACGGATCGTCTAGAAACCGCAAGCGGCGCATCTGCTTTCCTTGCTCATTTGCCTGACTTCTCAGTAACGCTGCTCTTACGGTTTCATCATACTGTCGTGGACGAACACTGGTAGGCCGTTCGCGCTACCTGTCAAGTACTAATCCGTCACTACTAACTGTTTCGGAAAGGCCGGCCGGAGTGGCCGAGCGGTTCTAGGCGCTTGTCTGGAACCGCGCGACCGTTACGGTTACCTCGGCTATGGATGTGTGTGATGTCCTTAGGTTATTTATGTTTAAGTAGTACTAAGTTCTAGGTGACTGATGACCTCAGCTATTAAGTCCCATAGTGCTCAGAGCAATTTGAATCATTTTTTTGTTTTTGTTTCGGAAATTCTACGTGTTGTTTTAAATAAGGGTGACTATAGAGTTATAAAATCAACACGAAATCGTGTCTGTGAGAGAATCACACTTCTAGTTTCGTGAGGTAAAAAAGTTTTAACTCGCTGTTCAACAGTATTCCTTTGTTAATGATCTTGGAACGATATGCAAACAGTGCACTCGGAAACAAAAATAACTAATCTCCTTGAGCTACTCTGATTTGTGCCAAGGTAGCACATAATAACGACTGATAACCTGAGGCATTAATGCCAAAATAAATGTTAGGTTGTTAGGCGCCACCCTGTGCTTTAATTTTATTGCCTTGCGTGACAAATTGCCTTTCCAACAGATGGTATTTCAGTTTAAAGCCACAATGGCTATTATTCAATGGCGACTGCTGAAATTTGTAAACATTTTTTCACAGGCCCCTGCCAGGCGAAGTGCTTCGTAATTCCCTTAAATTATTTAAACACTACATCATGTTTCGGGGTTGGACCTTTCTATCAGGCAGAAAATCCTTAACGTTCAGTAGTATGTATGGTTTGGTTTTTACAACATCTGTCATTGTATTACTCATCTTCAGGTCAAACGTCACTTTTGTGTCGGTGTTTGCTTTGAAATCAATATGTTTTGGGAAGCCAGTACCCCTTGAGGAACGCAACTGGCCTTTTTTTTTTCTCACCCGTACATGTTTCAGAGCAGATTCACCATCATAAGTGATTCGCCCTTTTGTTCTCTTAATAGCACATATTGTTGTTTATGTAGGGTCTGCTGTCTGTTATCTGCTGTACGAAAATATCAGATGATGACTCAGCTTTAGTATTCCGTCGTTTGCCAGTGTAAATCTTTAGGGATTCTGCAAAATACGATGCTTTTATTTATACATTAACTACTGCTGTCATCTTAGCACATCATCTCTTAAACTGATGACGACTCGTGTACATCTGTACCACTCCTAAAACAACATTACGGTGTGTTTTGTCGTAATCATTCACACTGTAAATTAAGTAGACAGAAGAATACAAAATATATATATATCCAGAAACCTTGCACTTTCAGATAATCTTAACGAAATACTCCGCTATCTATTTTCTGTAAGCCAAAAAGAAATGTAAGTGTACGCACTGATAAGGAAATATTTACCATGTGTTTCGAGCTGGAACTGTGTCCATGCGCTAGGAGAAGTTTCAACAGAACCGATTTGCTCAGCGGCAATGGAAAAGTAGTTTACTGCAGACATCTCTTGACCGGAAGACGACATGCAGAAATGTTTTGATCAAGAGATCGTACGAATAAAGTTGTTTGTGAACTAAAACGGCCCGTAGTTCGAAGGCGTTCACATGAACGACATTTTTCTGCGGGGCGCAAGAAAGGTCTGTGGTAAACTGGCCATCCACTATCACTACGTTGATTGATTTTGAAGGAAGATGCCGCAGTTAAAATTGAAAAACATCTGCTTTAGCAATATGAACCAGTAGTTTATCGTCATCTTGACCTTAAAAAATTTACGTTGGATATGTAAGATGAGATCAGTGGGCGAAAAATAACAACGTTTTTGTGATTTATAATTCGGCACCACACATTACTTGACATTGATTTTTTTAAATGGCTGTTAATAGTCCGCGAACTCTAATAACATAGTATACGATATCTAAATTATTTGCTCGTTTCCCGCCGACGTGATAGGTTTCTAGTTCACTTGTCACAGATTACAATTTATTCTTTCGATTATTTTGTTGTGTTGTGTCTTTCTTGAAGCAAATTAACACACACTCGCTTCAGCCTTTTAGGATGAGCTAAGAGCGTCGTTACAATCTTTCGGCGAACAGATTCTGCGATGCTGCTTTGCGCTATTAAGTGCCTTTTTCAGCTTGATGCTTTGTTACGCAAAACAAATTTCATTCGCTCGTCTTATACCCGTGGTTGTTTATAAGCGGACGGTATTGAGATACTCCCCAGGAAAAGAATTTTACAATACTTGACGCAACTTCTAATCTTAACGGATGTCGGTTTTCACACGAATTAAAGTTCTAAGACGCTGAGATCATATCTTTACGTTTGGTGGCACTCAGATTTCAGAAACATTCTTAAACGGCCTCTAGCGTCTCACGTTCTTCTCTGTTTGCTAACGTATCGTTTCACTTCTATGCGCCATTAGCAGTGCCAAAAAATTAAAGATTAAAGACGGGACAGTCACACAGTTAGAAACATTGTTTTCATTTAATTCGTTCATTCTGTATCGCAGCATTCCTACTTGATATAGAAATACACCTTTTCAGACGTGAATTTTTTTATTTCTGTTGGAACATATGCCATTTTATCTTTAGTAAACAGTTCTAATAAAAGCACAAATACAGAGCTGTTCGTGATGCTATATTTGGCGACTGTCGTACCTCATCCTCTCTAAACGTCATACACAACCTTATTCGAGTGACCATTTTCATATTACGAGGGTGAAAAGTAATGCCTCCGAATTTTTATGTCGAAATTTGCGTGGCTCTTTAAATAAGGCAAACGTTATTAACATTATACACTTTTATTCTTTATGTCTATATAATTGCAGCCCTCAGAACTGTAGCGTTAAACATGACGCCGTGTAACGTAGTTATGTCGGTGGGTGCTGTAATCGAATTTCGAATTCGATGAGGTCTTCCACGCATGGAGTACCCTCTCGTTCAGTGTGAAAATGCCAGAACACCCACGACGACGACATCCGCGACAATCTGGCGGACTGGGTTCACTGTCATCAAACATCCTCCATGCATTCCGATTGGGCCCCAAACCGATTTTCAGCTGTTTCCGAAACTTCAAGAACACCTTCGAGGAGTTCTCTCTGATAATGATGAAGCGATAGAAGAAAAGATGCGGTTGTAGCTCCATAACCAAAGTCAAACATTCTACATTTATAGTAGCAACGAACTGGTCAAAAAAGGTTCAAATGTGTGTGAAATCTTATGGGACTTAACTCCTAAGGTCATCAGTCCCTAAGCTTACACATGTGGTGTCACCGCCAGACACCACACTTGTTAGGTGGTAGCCTTTAAATCGGTCGCGGTCCGTTAGTATACGTCGGACCCGGCCACTATCAGTGATTGCAGACCTAGCGCCGCCACACGGCAGGTCTAGAGAGACTTCCTAGCACTCGCTCCAGTTGTACAACCGACTTTGCTAGCGATGGTTCACTGACAAAATACGCTCTCATTTGCCGAGACGATAGTTAGCATAGCCTTCAGCTACGTCATTTGCTGCGACCCAGCAAGGCGCCATATTCAGTTACTATTGATATTGTGAATCATGAACCGTCAAGAGCGACGTTCATCCTTAATGGATTAAGTTAAGTATTCCACCAGCTACGTCCGTTGTTTCTAAATTCTAATTTCCTTGTCCTGTTCCAGACTTCACGCCAGCCTGCGTATGCTAAATCGCGTGCCTTTCGGCCTCCTCTAGTAACACGTTGTTGGCTCTCCTGCCAACCACAACAACACACTACTTAACGAAAAATTATCCTAAGGACAAACACCCACACCCATGCCCGAGGGAAGACTCGTACCTCCGCCGGGACCATCCGCACAGTCCATTACTGTAGCGCCCTAGACCGCTCGGCTAATCCCGCGCGGCAAACTGGTCACTGGCTTCGGAAATGCTTTCGTCGTCCGGGTGACTCTGTTGAGCAATAAATATGGAGACATGGATATTAAGAACGTTCGGTTTGTTTAAATTTTTTTAACAGTTCTCGAACAAAAAATTTCGAGGCATTACGTTTCAGCACGCCCTCATACTGTGGCTCGGTGTCGCATTGACCAAGCGTCAGACTTCAAGTCCTAAGATTCGGGCTTCAAGCCTTAGTCAATCCAAGAATTGCACGTGTTACTTATCGCTTCAGATCTGGCAGTGATACATGTATGTGAAAAACGCCGTAGTGAACACTGGTTGACAGTCCGCCGTAAACTGGGCGTCCGCTCGAAAGCAGATGGATAATTCAGTTCAAAAATCTGACATACTTTCTCTAACAAACCTGTGACTAGAATGGCACTGCAATGTTGAGATCAACCTTAGAGATGAGGACAGTTCAATCGCTTATACTGCATATTACAACGCTCCAGCCGGCCGGAACAGCGCGACTGCTACGGTCGCAGGTTCGAGTCCTGCCTCGGGCATGGATGTCTGTGATGTCCTTAGGTTAGTTGGGTTTAAGTAGTTCTAAGTTCTAGGGGACTGATGACCTCAGATGTTAAGTCCCATAGTGCTCAGAGCCATTTGAACCATTTTTTGATGACCTCAGATGTTAGTGCTCAGAGACATTTGAACCATTGAACAAAGAGCCAAATTCCCGATGAAAAACGAACATACTCGAGCGGGAAAATGAAGTACACTGTATCTGGTGTCAGTTGCTGTAACGTCGGGTTGCCTGAACCCAACGTGTTGCGACAGGGACGCCAGCTGTCCACCGCCCAGCTAGTACAGCAGGTGCTTCCAGCACCTGCCGTCTGGTACTCCGCCGCGTCTGCGGTCATCGAAAACCGTTACTTCTGTAACTTCCCTGGCTATTTCTAGCGATGTAGCGAGCTGGAATCAACCCTACTTTAGGTTTTGATGGGTTCCCTTAACAGCTTAGCCCTTATCTCCCAATTTTTTGGAGTGAAAGAAATTAATGTGTGATCATTCTAATTATTGTCATTTCAGAAGCAACAATATGAAAAATGTGTAGTAGGCCGTCTCGTTTCCCCACTGAGGGAGGGTTGGAACATAAAATGTTCTTCATAACCACGTTCAAGGTTTCAGAAGACGACTGTACAATTACTACAAATCATATAGAAAACACACACACACACACACAAGTGGATAACGTATCCCTGCAAATTTGTAAGTTACATTGTAGGTACTCTATAAGTGCACTGCTTAACAACTGATAGGGACCAACTGACAAATGGTAAGGCACAACTGCTAGCTGCTATCGAACAACCGACAATAGTTGCGTAACACGCGAGCAATGATGGTAATAAGAAATATAGAAGGCGGAGCGTATTAACTGCAGCGAATCCTGTGCACGAACGCACTGTATGCATTCGACACTTTATTCAGTACGGTGTTCCAGAAAGATCGGTGTGGAATCGATCAGTGCGGCACTCCGTGTGACACGGAAACATGTCTGCAAGACAGTGTTTGAGTGCTTATGATCGTGGACGAGTAGTTAGCTAGGTCGAAGCAGGTCAAAATGTCACTGCTGCGGCCACAGTAATGGATGTGTCCGGTAGTGTAATCTCGTTATTAAAAAAGGCCACTGCAGGTGGAATGCTATGTGAAAGATGGCTGTTGGTCGTAGATGGACCGCCACATCACAAGATGATCGATACGTAGCCTCAGTGAAGAAGAGCAACAGCCATCTAACTCCTAGGCAGATCGCTGAGACCTTGCAACGGCTATAGGTAGGGGTTTCTCTGTCAGAACCATTTCGCGGCGAATGTATCAGGCTGGTTCATAGGCTCGGAAGCCAGTAAAATACATCCAACTTCAAGCACGTCATCTTGGTGAATGAGTTCGTACCAACGAGCTTGTTGGTCGAGGTCAGTAACAGTGGTAACGAGTGATGTTTTCCGAGGAATCCCGATTTACTGCAGCAAGTGATTCAGGCCACCAGTTGAGTGTGGAGAGAGAGGGGATCGTGTTATACACCGCAGAATGTTCGAGAACTTCATCAGTCTGGACTAGGCGTTATGGTGTGGGAAGTCATTATGCACAATGATCGTACACCGCTACATATCTCTGCACGAGGTACCGTTACAACACAACAGTATTGCAGTGGGATTATTCAGGGTGTCATGTGTTTAGGGGTGCGGTAGGTCCTGAATATCTGTTTGTGGATGATAGTGGCAGCCCACACAGGACCGCTGAAGTGTCGGAGGCGTTAGAAAGCTAATATATTGAACGTATGGAATGGTTTGCGTACTCCTCGGATGTAAACCCTATATAACCGGCCTCAGATGCTTTTGGTAGGTATCTGTCTCAACGAAGACCCCCCCCCCCCTCCCAGAATAGCGCAATAACTAAAAAGGAGTGGGACAAATATTCCCCAAGGACTCCTCAGCAGTTTGGTCAATATGTGTAAAGGCTCTGATAACCTCGGAGTTGAGCGCCCTCCAAACACACACACACACACACACACACACACACACACACACACACACAAAGCAGAACGTTCATTAGTGCCTGAGGACATATTCCTTTTTAAGAGTGCGGTATCGACCTTGATGTTGGAAGCCTGACCTGTCCGTCAGGAGACCAGAGGATGGCGTAATATATCGCCGAAACGTGTAGCCTAATACTCGTAAAATAACAGTTTGGAAATTTGAAAAATGTTTGATTTGACATTCTGAGCTGAACACCCGAGGTCCCGCAATCATTTCTGAAAATATGGACATGCAGATACTATCTTCGTATATCTTCTTTTCCATGTTTGACGAGACAAAGTAAAAGACTTTCGAATTTAAGTTTCAAACGAAAACATGGTCACGTCGTTTAATACAGTTAACCTAAACCTATATTGAAAATAATTTTATTTACCTAAAGCTATTTTGAACATATTTTTTAAAAACTACTTCGGAAATAATAGTCGTGTGTACTGAATAAAATGTTGTGCTTAATAGGCAGAGGAAAGCTTGAAATCCATCAATATTTAAAAACAGTGAACTTCATGTTTAGGAACTGTATTTTATCTTGATGCTATGACACAACAAGGAAATGGAATTCGTTCACTGTAGAGGTTGTTAATAATAATACCTCAGCGCTATACTGCCCTTTCTGCTTCTCGTTTCTAGCGGGACACGGAGCTGCTACCTAGTTAAGAACCGTGCAGTTATTCTTTAAGAATTTTTGTAACGCTTTTGTGACTAGGTTGCAGCTGATAAAATTTTGTGTAGGGAATTCATTCATACCGAGTGAGATCACCCTCAATACCATGAGAGTGTAGCTGGTCATGGCATTATGTAGCAGTACAAGATCCTTAGCATAGCTCACTGTTAATTATCCATTAATGACTGGTTAAAGGCTTGTATAAATAGATAAAGTGTTGCCAAGTTAGTAATGGAGATTTTGGGTAGAGGGTGTATTGCGCCTGTAGTTTGTGAGGCAGCGTTATCAGCAAAGGTAACTGTCCTGAAACCGCTTATGTCATACAAAAAGTTGAAATGATCCGGTCCAACAGGAACCGTTGGCTACATCGGTTCTAGTTTCCTTACGGTAGACTTGTGAAAACACTCTAGCGCCCAAACGAAAGCGTTTCCTGTTACATAAGTTCATAAAACAATCAGAAGTACAGTCAGCAATAAAGTTGCGTAGTTGGAAGAGGAGAGCTTGTTGTTTCCGTAAATTAGACAGCGCCTCTGGTCTAGAACAAGAGAGCCGGTGCTTCGTAGCGGTTACGTTATCAGGACGCGCTCCGTCTTGCGAGTCGGGCGCCAGCCTGCAGGCGATGACGACGCTACTGAAGACGCCGTAAACCTGCAGCCGGTAATAAAGCGGCGCTCGTTTCCTATTTACGAGGGTGGCCGATTGCGTAACGCGGCGAGACGCTGCCCGAGGCGAGTGCAGAGCCCAGGACTACGCTCTCTTCAAATACGAATTCGCCGAGAGGTCCGTGGTAGTTTCGTACTACATTGAGTTTAGAAAGCAATACCTATCACCAAGATTAGGAAGTCTTTTTTCGTATCAGGTGTTTCCAATTCAGTTAAGACTTATATCATGATGATGTTAAACTCCCCGACTAAAGACATAATTAGGCACCATGTACGCGGAACATATCGGTAGATTCGATCAGCTGGGCTTTCGTGGCCGTTGCATTATACACTGAAGCGTTATAGAAACTGGTTCAAATGGCTCTGAGCACTATGGGACCTAAAATCTATGGTCATCAGTCCCCTAGAACTTAGGTTAGTTAGGTTTAAGTAGTTCTAAGGACATCAAACAACAGCCAGTCATCACGAGGTAGAGAAAATCCCTGACCTCGCCGGGAATAGAAACTGGTGTGCGTATTCAGATAAAGAGATATGTAGACAGGTAGATTACGACGCTGCGGTCGGTAACGCCTATATAACACAACAAGTGTCTGGCGGCGTGGTTAGATCGGTTACTGCTGCTACAATGGCAGTTCATGAAGATTTAAGTGCGTTTGAACATGGTGTTACAGTCGGCGCACGTGCGATGGGACAAAGCAACTCCGAGGTAGAGATGAAGTGGGGATTTTCTAGTACGACCATTTGACGAGTACACCGTGAATATCAGGAATCCGGTAAAACACCAAACCTCCGACATCGCTGCGGCCGGAAAAGGATCCTGCAAGAACCGGACCAATGACGACTGAAGTGAATCGTTCAACGTGACGGAAGTGCAGCCCTTCCACAAACTGCTGCAAATTTCAATGCTGGGCCATCAACAAGTGTCAGCGTGCGCAGCATTCAATGAAACATCGTAGATATGGACCTAGCATGTTAGCAGGGGACTGTTCAAGTTGGTGGTGGTTCTGTAATAGTGTGGGGCGTGTGCAGTTGGAGTGATACGGGACCCGTGATCCATCTAGATACGACTCTGACAGGTGACACGTAGATAAGTATCCTGTCTGATCACTATCTCAAAATGACAATATGTGTGCTCAAATTTCAACAGTGAGGTACAAGTAAAAATATGAAAATCGATAAATATACCCATAAACTGAAATACCATGATACAAAACAAAGAAACGCCACGTACTTAAGCACTATAAACATAATTAAGTTTGCAGGGCAGTGGAGGCATTTAAATCGTTGAACGTTGTTTTCGCTCGAGTTTACTACGAGAACAGCTGTACGAGGTGCTATCCAAAATTCACGTATCGTACAGCCATTACGGCGACTTCCATGACGACCAGCGACGTACATCGGCCTCACATAATACCAGCCCAAAACAGCGGGGAACGTCCACGTTGCTGCATTCGCTGGACAGTGTGTAAGGCGTTCAGCCTGACCGGCCGACGTTTGTCTCGTTGAATGTATATGCGACACTCATCGGTGAAGAGAACGTGATGCCAATCCTGCGGTGTCCATTCGACATGTTATTGGGCCCATCTGTACCGCGCTGCATGGTTGCAAAGACGGACCTCGCCGTGGACGGCGGGAGTGGAGCTGCGCATCATGTAGCCTGTTGCGCACAGTTTGAGTCGTTAAACGACGTCCTGAGTTGTACGAAAATCATTATTCAATATGGTGCTGTTGCTGTCAGGGTTCCTGCGAGCCATAATACGTAGGTAGCGGTCATCCAATGCAATAGTAGCCCTTGGGCGGGCTCAGCGAGGCATGTCATCGACAAATCCTGTCTCTCTGTATCTGCTCCACGTCCGAAAAACATCGCTTTGGTTCACTCCCAGACGCCTGGACACTACCCTTGTTGAGAATCCTTCCTGGTACAAATAACAATGCGGACGCGATTGAACCGCGGTATTGACCGTTGAAGTGCAGACATGGTCCGTGCACCTCCTTCTTGGTGGATTGACTGGAAGTGATGGGCTGTCGGACCCTCTCCGTCTAATAGGCGCTGCTCATGCATGGTTGTTTACATCTTTGGGCGCTGGAGTTCTGGGAACCTGGGTGATGCAATAATTTTTTTGATGTGTGTAGAAAAGCCTGAACATGTTCGCTTCCTTTGTGTAGAAACGTGCCGTAAAGCTCAGTCCACAATGAAACTGTCTAAGTCCCCAGAGAATGCCGCCGACCGAAACTCCCTTTTGGATTTGACTTCTTTCTGCAATACATTTTACGATTTTGCCAGTGGCAGCTCACAGGTTCAGAACAAACAATCCTGTAAAAGCAAAACATAAGTACCTTGTGTAGAATAATACGTTTCAGCAGACCTCGAAAGGAGAATGACACAAAGTACTCCGCCCTCACGACTACAGCGAACCGGCGAAAAGAACCATGCAAGAAGCGAGGGTCAAACAATGATCACGAGGGAGAGCGCGACAAGAGGTGCAGATAGCTCGCTTTGTCAGTCACGGTTATTCTTCTGCCACCGTCACAATTTAGGATTTCAAAAGTTTCACAAAATTATGTCAAGGGAAAAGCAGAATTGTTTCGACGCAAAGCACCCAGTATTATAAGACCAGTGCTCTTTCATCTTTTTCGGTAAAATGAAAGGGCACAAAAATATGTGGTAATAAATTTGATCACCTTATAAAGTTCTTCCGCAAATATGAAGCGACTGTCATTAACTTATGACAATGATCTATTCCCTATCCCGCGATATGTGATTCTCTAGCGTGTGTATGAAAATATTTTACGAGACGGACGTGATTAAAAGAAATACGTGAAAGTTTCAACATTAACCACAATACCTCTCTCTCTCTCTTCTCTCTCTCTCTCTCTCTCTCTCTCTCTCTCTCTCTCTCTCTGTCACACACACACACACACACACACACACACACACACACACACACACACACACACACACTGGAAACAATACAGTCATCAGAATTATAAGTACACTACTGGCCATTAAAATTGCTACACCAAGAAGAAATGCAGATGATAAATGGGTATTCATTGGACAAATATATTATACTAGAGCTGACATGTGACTACATTTTCACGCAATTTGGGTGCATAGGTCCTGAGAAATCAGTACCTAGAACAACCACTCTGGCCGTAATAACGGCCTTGATATGCCTGGGCATTGAGTCAAACAGAGCGGGGATGGCGTGTACAGGTACAGCTGCCCATGCAGCTTCAACTCGGTATCACAGTTCATCAAGAGAAGTGACTGGCGTATTGTGAGGAACCAGTTGCTCGGCCACCATTGAGCAGACGTCTTCAATTGGTGAGAGATCTGGAGAATGTGTTGGCCAGGGCAGCAGTTGAACATTTTCTGTACAGAACCTGCAACATGCGGTCGTGCATTATCCTGCTGAAATGTAGGGTACCGCAGCGATCGAATGAAGGGTAGAGCCACGGGTCGTAACACATCTGAAATGTAACGTCCACTGTTCAAAGTGCCGTCAATGCGAACAACAGGTGACCGAGACGTGTAACCAATGGCACCCCATACCATCACGCCCGGTGATACGCCAATATGGCGATGACGAATACACGCTTTCAATGTACGTTCACCGCGATGTCGCCAAAAACGAATGCAAATATCATGATGTGTAAACATAACCTGGATTCATCAGAAAAATGACGTTTTGCTATTCGTGCACCTAGGTTCTTCGTTGAGTACACCGTCGCAGGCGCTCCTGTCTATGATGCAGCGTCAAGGGTAACCGCAGCCATGGTCTCCGAGCTGATAGTCCATGCTGCTGCAAACGTCGTCGAACTGTTCTTGCAGATGGTTTTTGTCTTGCAGACGTCCCCATCAGTAGGTTCAGTGATCGAGACGTGGCTGCACGATCCGTTACAGCCATGCGGATAAGATGCCTGTCATCTCGACTGCTAGTGATACGACGCCGTTGGGATCCTTCACGAAGTTCCGCATTACCCTCCAGAACCCACCGATCCCATATTCTGCTAACAGTCATTGGATCTGGACCAACGCGAGCAGCACTGTCGCGTTACGATTAACCGCAATCGCGATAGGCTACAATCCGACCTTTATCAAAGTCGGAATCGTGATGGTACGCGTTTCTCCTCCTTACACGATTCATCACCACAACGTTTCACCAGGCAACGCCAGTCAACTGCTGTTTGTGTATGAGAAATCGGTTGTAAACTTTCCTCATTTTAGCACGTTGTAGGTATCACCACCGGCGCCAACCTTGTGTGAATGGTCTGAAAAGCTAATCATTTGCATATCGCAGCATCTTCTACCTGTCGGTTAAATTTCGCGTCTGTAGCACGTCATATTCGTGGTGTAGCAATTTTAATGGCCAGTAGTGTATTAGTTAAGAACGAGAAATGACGATACTGGACTAAAAAGGATTATCTAGCCACTCTGCAACATACTAGAACATTCAAACTAAGAGATTAGGGTGGATTTTGGGAACATAGCCCAGAAACGTGCACCACATTCGTTGTCTGTTAGATCAGAGGGAATGCCCTCCTTAAATCTATTGCTGCCCAGTAGTCAGAAAAAAATCTCAGATAAACTGTGACTTGCTGAAACGTCTAAGTCATAGGTGCTGCATACGACCTGGACAAAAATCTATATATGAGGAGGCTGCGTCTTACAAGGAGATGGACTGGAATGTGGAATGCCAAGATCATTTCTTTCCAGTGGCAGAATCAGTCATTAACTGACACGCAGGAAGCGGGACGTCTACGGTATTTTACCTTCCGACCTGTGCTTTTCGTTACCGGTTAATTTGGGTTGTTCCGGTTTCCTTATCCACACTTAACTTCGGCTTGGGCCCTAAGAACATAATCGTTTCTTTTTTTACGATGGGAACTGACCTGTAAGAAACAAAAAGAAATGACAACGGTTTGTGACTTATTGGCTCGTTAAAAAGCAATAATGATTAACAAATTCTAGCACCCAACCCAGAGCCCTCAAACCCGATCTTTCATTTGTGTGAGAAGTCACCGTAGGAGGAGTGGTAAACGTAAGCGGTAGTTCTAACTTCGCCTACCACTCCCGAGATGCCATCCAGCGCATGGGAGACGGGCACAGCGCTAGGCCCACAAAGCAGACTTTGGGAACATCCTCGGTGGTCAGACTTCACTTCCTGCAGCCGCATCGCGTGTCTGGGAAGTAGCTGCGTGCGTGCGTGCTCGGCTGCGTGTGAGTGTGCGTGTGCGTGCACAGCATCCTCAGCACGGGTCGCAGCGTCCCCACCCCAAGGCAAGGCAGAAAAAGTTTTTAAAAAACAAAATACCGGGGAAAAGAACCTGCGGAACATACAGATAGCTTGGCCTTTTCTTCTGCTTTGTCTGTTCCTAATGAATTCGGAAATACGAAAACGACATGACTGTATTTCTGTGGATACTCGCTTTGCATGTGAACTAGACCCAGTGCCGATTACTCTAACCCCGATTAAAAAACAAGGTTTAATCTCGATCAATTTCTTTGTGCGCTACACCAACGCATTCAGCTAACTGGAAATGTGACCGCTGTTATCTGCGTGCGTTACAAACAAAAGCTCCCATTATAAATGCGGATACAATGATAATCGCTGTTTCTCTGTAACAAGGAGGTTAAAATATTGTACTGTCGTGCACAGAGCCGGGCCACCGAACCTCAGTATCCTGTATTTTTAAATTGTCGTCAATGATGACTTGGTGGTCAAGTGAGAAATACGATTTACTGTAGCGGAATAGTTCCGCGTTTGGACATCCAGGAGACTGAATTCGTATGTGAGTACTCCAGGAAATCCAACGGAGTGTAATTCTTCTCAAGAAGGAACCTTCGTGCGTTGAGGAGACATTGTTGCTATGATCCTCGATACCTCACCCACAATTCTTTTTGCTGTTGTTCTGTTTACATTACCACTGCCATATTAAATGCGCCAGTTGAATATGCCTTTAATGTCGTTAGAACTCTATTCATTGGCGATACAGGGTTATTGCGATAAACAGGAAACTCCAACCTATACTAAATTTGACATGGACGACGAACTGAAAGTCACAGGGTGCACTGGCTACTGTCGCAGCCGCAGGAATTCTGGGAACAGGAAATCCTTCAGCTCGTGAAGCAGTGACACAGTTGTGTTGAGGCCTCTAGGTACTATTTTTGAATAAAGACATCAGTTCTTTTGAACACCACTCGTAATAACAGACAGGGACCGGAGACGAGTGTGACGTTGTGGTCCCATCTCGTCAGTGACTGTTAGTTATAAACAAGACCTGGTGCAATCAGTGATTAAAGGTCCATCTCAAATACACACATCAAAAATGTTTTGCATCATCTCGGTTCCTAGAGTTCCGGAAACTGTACAGGAAATTGGAATAGAGCTCAACATAAACATAATTTCCGCCTTTTTTATTGCTCATCAAAACCACAAATCGCATGTTGTACCATCATACAGCGAGACCTTCAGAGGTGGTGGTCCAGATTGCTGTACACATCGGTACCTCTAATACGCAGTAGCATGTCCTCTTCCTCTAATGAATGCCTGCATTCTTCGTGGCATACTGTCCACAAATTCATCAAGGCACTGCTGGTCCAGATTGTCCCACTCCTCAATGGCGATTCGGTGCAGATCCCTCATAGTGGTTGGTGGGTCACGTCGTACATAAACAGCCCTTTTTAAACCATGCAAGGTTTTATTAGGGTGCATGTCTGGAGAACATGCTGGCCACTCTAGTCGAGCGATGTCGTCATCCTGAAGGAAGTCATTCACAAGATTTGAACGATGTAGGCGCTTATTGTCGTCCATGAAGACGAATGCCTCGCCAATATGCTGCCGATATTGTTGCAGTATCAGTCGGAGGATGACATTCACGTATCGTACAACCGTTACAGCGCCTTCCATGACCACCAGCGGCGTATTTCGGTAACAAATAGTGCCACCCCAGAACAGCAGGGAATCTCCGACCGCGTTGCCTCCAAACACGTCTCCAACGATTGTCTGGTTGAAGGCATGTGTGACACTCATCGGTGAAGAGAACGTGATGCCAGTCGTCAGCGGTCCATTCGGCATGTTGTTGGGCCTATCTGTACCGCGCTGCATGGTGTCGTGGTTGCAAAGATGGACCTCGTCTTTTACGTCGGGAGTGAAGTTGCGCATCATGCTGTCTATCGCGCTCAGTTTGAGTTGTAAACGACGTCCTGTATCTGGAAAAGAACCATTATTCAACATGGTGGCATTGTTGTCAGGGTTTCTCCGAGCCATATTCCTTATGTAGCGATCATCCACCGCAGTAGTAGTAGCTCTTGGGCAGCCTCAGCGAGGCATGTCATCGACGGTTCCACTCTCTGTATATCTCCTCCATGTCCGAACGACATAGCTTTAGTTCACTCCGAGAAGCCTGGACACTTCCCTTTTTGCCGCGTGGGATTAGCCGAGCGGTTTTATGCGCTGCAGTCATGGACTGTGCGGCTGATCACGGCGGAGGTTAGAGTCCTCCCTCGGGCATGGGTGTGTGTGTGTTTGTCCTTAGGATAATGTTGGTTAAGTAATGCGTAAGCTTAGAGACTGATGACCTTAGCAGTTAGGTCCCGTAAGATTTCACACAAATTTGAACTTTTTTTTTTGAACTTCCCTTTTTGAGAGCCCTTTCTATCACAAAGTAACAATGCGGACGTGATTGAACTGCGATATTGACCGTATAGGCATGATAACAGGAGCCGTGTATCTCCTTCCTGGTGGAATGACTGGAACCGATCGGCTATCGGACCACCTCCGTCTAATAGGCGCTGACCAAAAAAAATGTGACTGCAGCGCCTAAGACCGCTCGGCTAATCCCGCGGGGCGGCGCTTCTAACTGCTAATGCATGGTTGTTTACATCTTTGGGTGGGTTTAGTGACATATGACTGAACACTCAAAGGGACTGTGTCTGTGATACAGTATCCACAGTCAACGTCTATCTTCAGGAGTTCTGAGAACCAGGGTGAAGCAAAACTTTTTTTGATGTGTGTAGTTTCCAAGCGAAAGTAACTAAGAATTGGTGTGCTAAGGAAACGGCGTGCAAACGTGAGTTGAAAAATCGTATCTTCCCTCTGGCTTCGTTGTCGCATGTTTGTGTATTTGGGATCGGCACATACCTCTTTTCTGCTGTCCTGATTATGGATGCCATGCTGTCGGTATTTACTAACCATGAAGTGCTGTTGCCATTTGTAAAACCTCTTGTTCCTCGAATATCGTTTTGTGTTCTTGGATAAAATGATTCTTAGCTTTTATCAGTGATCGTTATTCACTCACATTCAGAAAGTAAACAGAACATCTTGAACGACTAGAGATAGGATGTTTATATTCGCAGGACATTTGCATTACTATGTTTTGCAGAATTATTAGCATTTAAACCATGTTGGCCCGCGTGTTCTGGGTCAACATCGATGTTGTAGCGCAACACTATCTGGTAAGATGCGTCTGTGGCTCTCACAGTCACTATAAATCGAATGATTAATCCCCATCTGCGGAGGACATCTTCAAGGGGGTTCGTGACGAAACGTCGGATTACAGTGCGAAATCCATCAGACCACGGCATAATAGCCCGGAAAAGAATTTTATTAATCATGACAGTTCCGGCCGTGAAAGTTTACATTTTACAATATAAATCGAATGTAATGGATCAATATGACTTGAGGAGACGTGCAGGATGCCTCACAAACGTATGCGTGAACCATACTATCAAATCAGTGAGTTTGAAAGAGGGTGCTTTATTGACATGAGAGAGTGTGATAGTATACAAGATCAGCACCCAGCCACAGATCTACGACTCGGAATGTGTAAACAATAATTGAAAGAAATACAGACAATAATCCTGGAAATACCGTCTAGATAATGATTAAATTAACTCAAATATTTTAATGTACGTTGTACAATTTAAAAGATTTAACAATTTTAAATCGTATGGAAAGTAGCTTTGGAGAATAGCTTGACCCATTTCCTCATCCATGAAAATCATGAATGTTTTACCTTTACCTTTCAACAGCTGAAACAAACATCTTACTAATGAGCACTTACCGCAGTGAAATATTGGAGCCCACCGGGATTTCTTTGGGTTTGACAGTCAGTGATACCTTGTGACCTGCTAGCGAGTGCTCGTATGCCAATAACGTACCTGAAAAGAAAAAATTGAAATCTTAGATAAGGGTGAGAGGTACTGATTTAACACAAATATACTGCGATGTGTTGTAATCGACAAGCGGTATAACAAAGGTGACGAACCAATGAGTTTCGATGTCGATTAAATATTTCACGATTTACCGACGTCAGCTGCTCCTTGATGACTGGCATGTATCAAGAAGCGTGATAGTAAACAGATTCGTTTTTCGAGTGCCTCCACTAAGTGGAAAAAATGACAGTCAAAATTTCCGTGTAACTAAACTTCCGGTACAGACGAATAATAGCGTGAAAAAAAGGGCGTAATCAAACACGAAATCATGCACCAATTGTTGGTTCCTAGCACACGCAGTTTTTGAAAAATGTCTTTCGCTTAAGTGCTTAAATGAAAGTATGTGACAAGAAAGGAGGGAGGGGTACATCCAATGATATGCAAAATCGTAAGAGCTCGAAGTTCAAATTCAAATTTTTGGTAACGGAAGAGTTGTATCACTTGAAAATTACACACACACACACACAAAAAAAAGAAAAAAAGGAAAAAAAGAAAAAAAGAAAAAAAGAAAAAAGAATAAAAGAACGAGAGGCTGTTGTTCTGTCACTTACAATAGAACTATTGTTGCAGTCAGCGATGTGCCTGCTTGAGATACAGCGGGAAGAGAAAATTACTTAAAGGGAGGTAATGAAGTTTTAGAAAAAGGTATACTGCAGAGAAGGTATATAAATGAAATGATTCAAACTTTTTGTATAACGTGATGGAGGTCGTTTATGGTATCACTTTTCCCCTCTTATCGTTGACTTCAGCTTACACAGTTAAGTCTTTTACGATGATACCTTGACGAAACCAAGCTACTGTGAAGGTACAATAGCTGAATTAGACAAACAAAGTATGACCCGAGAAGAATTAAACGAATAACACATTATAAAAAGTGACTGCTACCCTCATTTTTAAAAAAATTAAAAAGCATCACTATAATACGCGGGTCTGATGATGAGGCGGTGAATTGCATCTGGTGTCATAGTGCATTCAATAACCGTCACACTGCTTATAGAAGTACAGACGTGCTCATTTCGCAGCACTCGGGTACCAACAGTAGAAGTTCTAAAGAAAAGAAGAGGCAATAGGTAAAAGAGAAAAAAGAGCTACTTGTTTACAAAGATACTGAAGGATAATCGTGCCGAATATCCCATCAAGGTAATAGCAGAGTACATCGTAAGTGTGCGAGACGTAGTCTGTGCACTTAACTATTGCTTTTAAACATCGCAATATTCCTAGTCAGAAGTCCTCGGCCAAGCAGAATGCTTTCTCTGACGTATTTTGAGCATTATGGATTAAAGGACAAGTTTGTACTAATACCTCACGAGGCAGTAAACGGTTTTCTATGCAGGCGTTTAAAACAAATGCAAGCAGTTACTTCGTAATGACCAGAGAAGGAATAATGAAAGTTGGGGGACGGTCCCCTCCCGCCGGATGTTCGAGTCCTCCCTCGGGCATGTGTGTGTGTGTGTGTGTGTGTGTGTGTGTGTGTGTGTGTGTGTGTTCTTAGTGCAAGTCAGTTGAAGTTAATTTAAGTAGTGTTTAAGTTTAGGAACGGATGACCTCAGTAGTTTTTTCCCTTAGGGATTCACACACCTTTGAACATTTTTTAGGGGACGCTGAAGTCGTAGAGAAAAATTTAACAGTTGGTCGTACTGGCAGCACAATAGCGGAAAGCGGAGAAAACAGCTCGGCGTGCTCTATGATTATTGCAATTTGCTTTCTTGCCGTTGTCTTTCGCTGCGGCGCGAGACAGCTGCGCCCCGGTGCATAATTCCCGATGAGAGCTCTGTAACTGCTGAGCGCAAGCGCTAGTTAGGAGACTTGCGGCGACATCTGCGCAAGAGATTCGGAGTGCCGGGAAGAGGAAGACAACTTGTCGGCGCTACCGTTCTGGTTCCTGGACACGACCTCCGGACCACCTGTAGTGGCGCTCGCTCATTGCCACTGCCACTGGACCATCACACCTAGCGGCCGGCCGGGGTGGCCGAGCGGTTCTAGGCGCTACAGTCTGGAACCGCGTGACCGCTACTGTCACAGGTTCGAATCCTGCCTCGGGCATGGATGTGTGTCATGTCCTTAGGTTAGTTAGGTTTAAGTAGTTCTAAATTCTAGGGGACTGATGACCTCAGAAGTTGAGTCCCACAGTGATCAGAGCCATTTGCAGCATTTTTGAACCATCGCACCCAGCGACCAGTGCACCTCGCTCATATATATAATTTATTAATTATAAATTAATAAGAAAGGTTTTCTTTCTAATTTCAAATATGTTTCAATTACGAAAAGATTAGTGTTTCTTGTCACTGTACAAATCTAAACTATCGAAACTATGATGTATTCACAATGTTCTATTTATCTTTCAATTACTCATAGCAGTTTATTAAAACTGTTTATTCGTTCTATAACACTTTCAAGACCGTGCTAATTTTTTTTCAGAACTGAGTGTAAGGCGTGGAGTTTTCCATTTAATAATCTGTCACTGCTAGTGATGTGCCGTCTGTATTTCCTTCTCTTTTTGTTTTGTTTTATATGCTGTAGGGATCATACCTGGGCGTAGTATGAAGAGGTAGCACGCGCGCTAACGCCTAACAGGAAATCTGTATGGCAACTGACTGACTATATGAGCCCCCCATCCAATTAAACAGTTTGCCGCGCGCGATTAGCCCAGCGATCTAAGGCGCTGCAGTCGTGGACTGTGTGGCTGGTCCCGGCGGAGGTTCAACTGGCTCTGAGCACTATGGGACTTAACATCTGAGGTCATCCGTCCCCTAGAACTCAGAACTACTTAAACCTAACTAACCTAAAGACATCACACACATCCATGCCCGAGGCAGGATTCGAACCTGCGACCGTAGCGGGCCCGCGGTTGCAGACTGTAGCGCCTAGAACCGCTCGGCCACTTCGGCCGTCCCCGGCGGAGGTTAGAGTCCTCCCTCGGGCATTTAGGTTAAGAAGTGTGTAAGCTTAGGGACTGATGACCTTAGCAGTTAAGTCCCATAAGATTTCACTCACATTTGAACAGTTAAACAGTTTAGTCGAGATTAAATCGCAAGGCTCATCCATTTCGATTAGACAGTTCAGTCGATGTTACAATCGCGCTGTAGCCCTCAGGCTAGTAAGCGGTACATTACAGGGGTATGTTACTATTCAACCACGATATTATTGCTCTTTGCCCCTATTGGAAACACACGGTGACGTTACAGTAAACAAGTACAACGGTGACTTAGGAACACGCATCGCACTGACATTGTTTTGAGGTCAGCTGTGCATATTCTACCAACCACGATTACGCGCTGACTCACCGTAAGTATTGTGGTCGATTTATACCAGTTTGTCACTTCGAATTGTATCAAAATGTGCTGTCATTGTTTGGGCGGCGACCAGCGTTATTACGTTAACGGTCCTACACACCTCCAGTTTAACTGGGCCGTAACTGGCCTTCCATTGCAGTGTTCATGATGATAGGGTGACTGCGGGTGACAAAGAAAAACAAAGCTGCAGCTATGTTGCGTCTTTGTTTTCCAACAGAAGTTTGTTTATTGCCTTCAGTATACTATCACAGCTCGTGTCAATGGCGAGAAGTTTCACTTTTTTGTGTTAAAACGTCCTATGCGACCGCTTTTCTTCATACACGAGCGGAATATGAAGGATATTCTATACTTTAAAGTTCAGGAAGATTGCGGCGTAATTTTTTCACTCAGGCTAACGGCCTACCTAGACTGCGCAGTTGCCTCCAGTAATCGTACAAGTAGTCTCTCAGGTTTGACGTCACACGTGATAACCTAAGCAGTTGAACTGAATGTGTTTAGGCGCTGTTTCAGAAAATTTCAATGCAGTGTCAACATCGTCATCAGCATGAACAGACGGTCGTAAAATGGGTCGACCGCTACTGCAGCAGTGTTGCAATTAGCAGCACGTGCTGTCAGCGACAGGTAGGCGAGACACTATCTGGCCTATCCAGGTCGCGCACAGCGCACGCCAACAGGTGGCTCGCTATCTCATTGCGCTCTGACGCGCCGACTCCTGCAGAACGGGACCGCGCAACTGACCAATTATCAGCCCTGCTGTCGATGACAGATGGAGTGAAGCAGTACAACCTAAGCGACATGAATATAAATACCGAACGGTGCGTTCATAGACTCTCGAGTACGTCTCGACTCAGTATTACACTGACGTCTATTGTACAAAGCACTGACATGTAGATACCTAACAAGACTGACAAGCGGCTTGAAGAGTCAACTGACTGGCAGAAAGCACAAAATGCTGGAAGGACGGATAGCAGGTGTGCTCCGGAGAAGTGAGACAGAGCCACTCATGTTCCAGGAATAAGGTGGCATACAACGTGATAAAGCTGCCCTTTCAGATGTTTTATTTAGCCCACAATATTATATCTGGTCTTCAAAAACCACGCCCTAGAATTTCATATTCTCTCGCTCGCTATGAACAAACTATTAGTCCCACAGAAAAAAAATAGTACCTTTTTGTAGCAAGTTTAATTTAGTTAAATTTTGCACTGGGGTACGGTTTCGCTAGAGGCCGTAGCTTTCGAGTTATCCAAGAAAAACGTACAAAAATAAACTTCAAACTCACCCACTCTCTGACACAGCCCCAGCCGGTCAGAATATATAGTATGTTGCTCCTTAACTCCCTCCTACATCTTTACAGAACTTTCCTACTACACAAACTATTCCCGATATTATATTATTTTGATCTCTATTGATTGGGCTGTTACGCCTCAGCATAGTCCGATGTTCCGAATCATTACAAGTTTAAACGTGCACATGAAGCTTATGGCCGGCAGCTGTGGCCGAACTGTTCTATTCACTTCAGTTCGGAACCGCGCTGCTTCTACGGTCGCAGGTTCGAATCCTGACTCGGGCATGGATGTGTGTGATGTCCTTGGGTTAGTTAGGTTTAAGTAGTTCTAAGTCTAGGGGACTGATGACCTCATATGTTAAAGTCCCATGGTGCTTAGAGTCATCTGAACCATGAAGCTTATGAAAGAAAAACGATTTTTGTAAATATTACGCTAATAGTAATTACGTTGACATTTCGATCCAAAATTAACCCTTAAAAGCACAGTAGTTTCGTAGACAGAAGGCCTCAGGAATAAAACTATTTTATGATCTTAAAATTCACAAAGTTGTTAGGTAAAACTACACAAACGTCAGTCTTGCAATTTTCAGGTGCTCGACGGAACCGGTTGCATAATACGTCCATACAGCGAAGGCCAAAAACGGTCGTATGTGGGAAATAACTGGTGCAGTCACAAATTTTCGTGCAGAGGTAAGAGTAAGCGTCATTAACAACATATCAGAAAACCTGACGGTGGGGGCTGTGTGTGGCAGTGGGGGTGTTATTCAATATCTCGTAAACTACGGCCACAAGCAAAAACGTATCCCAGTAGAAAATTTAACTGCATTGAATTTCCTACACACAGACTGTATTTTCTTTTTTTTCTGCGCGTAGCGAACGAGAAAATATGAAAATTTTGCGCGTGCTTTTTGAAGGCCAGAATAACGTTTCGGGTTGCGTAAAAAGACATATAAAGGGGCAGGTAAATTACCTTGCATATTTTTCGGACCGTGTCTGTTTTCTCTTATCAGTGGCAATTATTTCCTTTTTTCCTTTTTTGGTCATCGGACTTTCACTCGGCTGATGCGGCCCGTTATTAATGTCTATCAGATTAGCTCTTGCACTCAACGTCCGCAATTATTTGTGGGATGTATAATAGTCCTCGCCTTCCACTGCAGCTGTTAGCCTCTACAGCTTCAAGTACCATGGAAATTATTCCTTCGTGTTTTAACACATGTTGTGACAGCCTGTCCCTTCCTCTTGTTAATGTTTCCTACGCAATCCTTCTCTTCGCCTGTTCTCCCCACTGTTCACCTTATCGGACCACCTGATTTTCAACTTCCACCGTTAGCATCACATCTCAAATGCTTCGATTCTCATCTTCACCGCTTTTTCGACAGTCCATGATTCACATTCCATACAATGCTTCGCTGCAAATGCGTATCCTCGGAAATTTCTTCCTCAGGTTAAGGTCGATGTTTGGTACATCTCTCCGCCAGGAACGCCCTCTTTACCTGTGGTAGTCTTGTTATGTCATACTTGCTTGGTCTTTCATGAGACGTTTTGCTTCAAGCGTAGCAGAAGTCTAATGCTTAGTGGGCGAATAAAAAAGGTGACGTCACAACGAGGTTGATACACTAAACTCGGTGAGCCAGTTTTGAGGACAGGACATGCCGGGGACACGCGTTATTAACCAGTAGGCCTCTCAGCTCCTGGAGTCACGCTGCACGCGTGTGTGCATTATGCGAGGCGCAGCGGCGCCACGCCTAGTGCGCTTATGACTTTCGCTCGCGGCGGCCGCCCAGAGCCGGAGAAAGTACAGCTGCAGTACATCCCGGCACTCCGCCACTGTTCGCTTTCCACCTGCTGCCGACACCATCAGCCGAGTCCTCCACGGTGTACGCTCGCCCACGTATTGCGAGCTCAAGCGACACTTGTTTACACAAGTCAGTCGCACCGCATTCCGCTACATTCCGCCTGCCCTCCTCTCTCTCTCTCTCTCTCTCTCTCTCTCTCTCTGCCCGCCCCCCCCCTCTAGTATTTACCATGTTTAATGGTCCTGCAAGATGATGATGCCGGATTTTAAACGCTGGCAAAAAATTAAAAGGAACTTCGAAAAATTCTGTACAATATTAACTGGAATATTATAGTCAACATCGCTGGGTGAACATTAATGAAACCGACAAACTGCAGGGACAGATTCCTGCCTGAAAATGGACAAAAGAGGTCCTATGAACTGGAAATGGACGGTGTGCGCTCAACGATAACAGATCGTCCCGGAACACAGTACAGAGCTGCAGCGCATCCACGTGACATCAGATGTTGAAAGCGGCCTTCACGGGACTGCAAGTAATAGTGATAGTAGCGGTTGTCAGGCGCCGCGCGATGTGGCTGCGCGGTTTAAGGCGCTATGTCACGGATTGCACGGTCCCTCCCGCCATAGGTTCAAGTCCTCCCTCGGGCGCGCGCGCGCGCGCGTGTGTGTGTGTGTGTGTGTGTGTGTGTGTGTGTGTGTGTGTGTGTGTGTGTGTGTGTGTGTGTGTGTGTGTGTGTGTGTGTTGTTCTTTTGATAAGTTAGTTTAATAGTGTGTAAGTGTAGGGACTGATGGCCCCAGCAGTTTGGTCCCTTAGGACTTCACACATATTTGAACATTTGGTTGTCAGGCAGGATAGACATAATCTTATTTTGGCGTACAGCATGTTGGCGGGTCATATGCCTGTAGCTTGTACAAGGGTTTGTCCTTAAAATCTGGTGTACGAACAGTCCGCCGCCTCAAAATGGTTCAAATGGCTCTGAGCAGTATGGGACTTAACATCTGACGTCATCAGTCCCCTAGAACTTAGAACTACTTAAACCTAACTAACCTAAGGACAGCACACACATCCATGCCCGAGGCAGGATTCGAACCTGTGACCGCAGCGGTCATGCGGTTCCAGACTGTAGCGCCTAGAACCGCTCAGCCACCACGGCCAGCTCCGCCGCCTCCTTGCACGTTGAGCTGTCTGAAAGGACCCTTGATCACACAGATTGCCCAAAAAGGGCTTGAAGTGTTGTGTGATTTGTCTGGTGTCTGTGAGGGTACTTGTTTAGGAATAGCCGTGCTGCTTCTCGACCGCTTCCACCTGCTAAGCCGTAAACAAACACCATCTCGGCTTGTTCCCGACATTAATACCAAACCTCGCGGCCACTTACAGTACGCTGCGTCAATTACACGGACTGCAACACACAATGAACACACGCCACTTGGACAGAGCGTCATGAACGCCATCTACCGAAGTAACGACGCATTTCAGGACTCATTTTGTAGGCTTTCTCTTCCTCTACTTCCATTTAGGAGTCCGTCTCTGCAGTTGTCTGTTTTATTAACATTCACCCTGTATATGCTCACTGGTGAAAATAATATTCGCCCCCCTTAAAAGAGCGCACTAGTCGCTAGGAAGCGCCGCTGAGTTGTGTAAAAATGGTTACCAGACGCTGACGTAAATAATAGACAAGGAAGAGATATGTATGTAATGTTCACAACTAACAGCCGATACTTAATTGAAACTGAGCACTGCAGGATTATGTACTAGGCGCTGACGTAAATGATATGCAGGAAAGTGATTTTATGTAATGTTTTGGCTAAGTGACAACGAACAGTCGGCAGGTAATTGAAAAAAATGCCTTTTATCCACCAGCTGTTTATTCTAAAAACCTATATGTCTAGCGTTTTCGATCATGGACCATCGTTGCAGGACGTCTGTCAACATTTAAATTGAAGACATATAATGTACATAAAAATAATATAAATAGACAAGAATGTATTTATAACATAATACATGTACTTACACGGTAAAACCAGGCCAGCTAAAAGCATATTTCATATTCCTTGTAGGCTATACAACCTCAAGGCTGTCATACTGAGAATCCACAAATATGCTTACCTTGATTAGTTTGGCCTGAGTACTCTGAAATGACGATAATTTGTTACACAGGACAGTGGGCTAAATCAGGTGGGTAGCGTACTGTCACAATCTGCTGACTATTTGAAAGTAGCCAAAGGTAATGTGAGTACTGGCGCCTTCAGGAAGAATAGGGTGCCACAGAAACGTTGCGAAGACTTCCAGGTGTTGCAGATTATTTCTACACTGCAGCGAGCTCGGTCTTTTCCTCTGGCATTCGTGTCAATCAGTCGCTATCACTGGTTAACGAACAACATACTGAGAAGTTCCGCCTGTGGTCAGTCAGCGTACAAAGTCACGTTTGCTGCCTTGTAGCAGGCGCTGGCACATGTACCTTCGATGCTCTGTAGCGTCATTGGAAGACGTTTACAGGTACGGGTTCCTATCCTCGATTTGTTACTTAAAACATCTTCTACAGGTCCTCGAAGTTTGTCGCAACATTTCTGAGAAACCCTGTATGGGCATAAGAAGCAAGGACTTTGAAACACACATTGCAAAGAGGGAGCCAGGTGTAGGCGCTCTGAAGCGTGTGTATGCAGTGTGTACTGCCTATAATCCAGTAGTCTTCTGGACGTGAATTGAAGTGGCCTTGTGCAAAATCATTCTACCCGTTTACTGGGGTAGGCAGTATTCACCACATCTGGTTAGCAGACACTGCTAGTTCGGTGAAATCTCGTCGTTCTAGAGCCGGCTAATACCATAGGACGCCTTACATCTTCGGGAAGCGTTAGTGAACATTTTGTCTCCAGCAGAATCTTCCCCGATGGCGTGATCTATCACTCTTACAAGGAGACGGCACGAGCGTGGGGTCGGGGATTTGTCCAAAATTTTGTGTGGTGAAAGAGGACCCCTAACACCTCACGTGGTTAAAATATTAGGACGCACTACCCGGAAAATCCCGGGAAAAATCGATCCAAAGATTCTTACATGCCTTATGAGAATAAAATAAAAGTCCACTGCCGAGCCGCCGTCTGGCCTAGATGTTTGCCGACACGGTAGCTCAGCGTGTTCGGTCAGAGGGTAATGTGCCCTCTGTAATAAAAAAACTGAGTTAACAGATCAACAACGAACTTAAGTGGATGTCTTACGACGTCCGCCCCGAGCAGATACAACGAACTAAAGCGAATAAAATGAAAATTTAAAAGTGATGAATTGTTTATTTAAAAAAAGTATTTGGGGCTCGGACTCTTACGCCAGAGGTCTCTGGTTCAATTCTTCCTCTGGCACCTTTTTTCCCCCCTTCTGTTTCATTTTCTTTTGGTATTCCACCAATTATTCAGAAAGTTTCCCAAACCTACATTGCCTTTAACAAATTAGTGACATTATTGAATAAAAATTATTTGCTTTTTGTCCAACATCACAATTCATGGCGGTGGGTTTTCCATTTTTCAGTGTAAAGTATATAAGCAGAATCATTGGGTTTTTAATCAGAACAACAAATTCGATTGCGGAACATTCAATTTTTATAGATACAATAATTATCAACAAGAACAACAGTGGTAATTATCGTAAAAACAAGCAAAGCAATAATTTTTGCGACATCTTGTGCAATATGTGTTTTACAATCACAGGGCGTTTGCAATAAAACGGTACAAAAAATGCCCCATTAACATTTACGAAAATATTTTGAGTTTCTGATAATTTTAAGGCAAACCAGGGATATTGAATCATGTCTCGGAATATTGGTGACGATAACTGATGGTGAATTATAGAATGAATTTTTATACAGTCTTCCCGGGAATTAATTTCACGATTCTCCTGTAACAATGCGCTGCAATTTTGCAAGCAACAGAAGGAAAAAAAAAGTGCATAAGGAGGAATCGAACCCGAGACCTCTGGCTCAAGGGTCTGACCGCTAATCATGTAGGCCAGACAGCGGCTCGGCAATAGACCATCAGTTTATACTCATAAGGCACCTAAGAAACTCCGCATCGATTTTTCTCGGGATTTTCCGAGTAGTGCGTCCTAATATTTTAATCACGTGAGGTGTTAGGGGTCCTCTTTGACCACACAAAATTTCGGAAACATCCCGGACCCCAGGGTCGTGCCGTCTCCTTGTTAGATGTCTGATGTTGACACTGATAAACGCTATACAATAAGTGCGCACGTACACGCGGCCAGGGCTGTGTGTGCGGTTGCAGTTCAGCGAACTCTGGCGGCAGAGCGAGCACGTGTCCGCCGGAAGGGCCGGAAACTGCGAGCTCGCGGCACGACCACACGACCGCGTTATTGACGGCCCGCGCCGGCGATCGTGACCATCACGGCCGCGCCGTGTCGTTTGTCACGGGTCGTGGCGCATCGACTTCGTAGCCGCGCGTGCGTGGGCAGAGAGAGAAAAGCAAGGCGAGCAGCTGGCTGGGAGCTCTGGCGAGAGCACTGCCGAACGGCGCAACACTCAGACCAGGCCGAGACGCCGCTGGGAGACCGTCAGAAGCTAGCGAAATTATTCATCACGTCACATACAGCGGTGTGTTTCTCTTTTTGTGAAATATCACACCTCTTCAGTGAAAATTAAGTGAAAACGAGACTTGAATTCTACAGTAATAATAACAAGAAGAGCTGCGTGCTTTTATAAAAACTGTAACGATTCCTGTCATGTTATGCATATGTAATATGTAAATAAGAATGACGAGAGGACAGTGCCCGTGCAAAAGGAACGCTTATGCATTGACGCACTTCGTAGTGAGCTATGACTTCAGAATGGCGCAGTAGGCCGAAATCGCGATTGTGAATAAATGCAAACGTTTACGCGCGTCATTGTGCGACCAAAATCTTTGGACTTGCACAGCATGGTAAAACATGCGGTTCAGAAGATGACAAAATTTCCATGTAGAGCCGCAGAAGGTATTTTCTAAAAATATTAATACATACATTTTCTGGTCAGTGCACCGTGCCCGACATTTCTCCAGCAAGTACTTACCATATGGTTCTGCAAGGTATAATGTCATAAGACCTGGTTTCCAACAAAAAATTACTTCAGAAATGGGTGCATGTGGCACTGAAGAAATGCTAGGACTGGTGAACTCATTACATCTAGTGGCAAACGAAACGTCATTATGCTTATAAAAAGACCTTGTTTTCTTCGTCTGTCAGTGAGGCTATCTTCTGTCATAGATCTTCAGACTAGTTTGATGCGGCACGCCAAGAACTCCTCTACTGCGCTAATATCTTCATCTCAGAGTGCTACATACACACATCACTTCCAATTTGCTCTTAAATACGTAGTTATAGCATTTAATATTATTATTCCTTTTAGTTTCGAATTGAAGGTAAATGTATTTAAAATACGTTTAAATTCTGTTCGTGGAGGTAATATAATATATTCTATTTTGTACAGCATCACAAAATCACTAGAGAATGGCCTAGAAGGCCGAAACTTGTTGAGAAAAAATAAAACTAACGCAGCAAAAAAAGGAAAATGGCACTTCCTTTTACTAAAATAATATGGGACCAAGAGAGTTATATTATATTCATAAGTTGATCCTGAATAAAGATTTCATTAAAAATCGTCATATTTTAAAAATTGAATTCCTTTCGTAATTAGCTACTTGACTTACACTATGATAAATTAAGCTTAATTCAACAAATGAAAGGAAAAGTTAGATTGTATATTGGAGCTGCAATAGCAATGGCTGAGGCAGAATTTTTTTTTTCATGAAATAAACAAAATACGTATATAACAAAATGATTTACAGCAAACGAAATGATCATCTTACTCGTCCAGTACAACGGTAGTAATAAAGACTGCACCAGATATCATGTAAAGCTGTATAAAGTGCGATATATATAAGACGCTTAGCAGAAAACAACTAACAACCTAACGTCAGTCTCGTTCTACCTGATATGAGCAGAGATTTAAAAAAAGTTAGGCCTATTTCGTGGAAGCAATAGAGCTATGTTTAGCGAATAACTGTGCATTCCGTGCCATAACTCTCATTCTGTCGTAAGAGTTGGTCAACTGCAATACACGGGAAGTTACAAAGACTGAACTCTTAGGCCCAAAGTTGCTTTTGTTGAAATCGCATTTGTGGAACCACTTATTCTTTTCTTTATTTATTTTCTTTAACGAGAAGCGCGAATATTCAACTAGCTCCAGAGTTAGTGTGGCAAATAGATACGTGATTTATTAAGCGGAGCAGTGCACGGGCTTATCGCGGCCGTCTGGTGGTTTTGCGGCGGACGCACGAGTGCGTGCCAGATGGTATCACCGCTCGCCGGGAAAGTGCGGTGCAGCGCCCGTATCTGGCCCGTTAGCGCTGGCAAGAGGGCGCAGTGAAAGGGATTACCGCTGCCAAGAAGGCAGTTCAGCGGCTCCTTCAACCCTGTCTCCATAACAGCCAACTGGAACGTACACACTGCCGAGATCTCTCTAGGCTACACGACGCAGAAGCCGGTTTCTTTCCGGTGTGGCGGTGGGGGTAAGGGGAGGTGAGGTGGGGTGGGGTGGGGTGGGGTGGGAAGGGCAGACTTACTCCTCGGTCCGGATTGATCAGGATCCAAACTATTTGAACAGTTTTAGACAGTAAGTCGACTCTTCACCAGAAAGCCCTCAACAAATCCAAGCCGTCCCTTCCACTTATATTTAATAAATTTTCACCTTATGTAATTATTGACACCTACAGTCTTTTTAAATTTATCCTTCTTTCAAGGAGAAATGCTGTACATCGAGCGAAGAAAAAATTTTAAAAATGAGATTTTCACTCTGCGCTGATATGAAACTTCCTGGCAGATTACAACTGTGTACCGGACCCATACTCGAACTCGGGACCTTTGCCCTTCACGGGCAAGTGCTCTACCAACTGAGCTTCTCAAGCACGACTGACGACCCGTCCCCACGGCTTCAGTTCTGCCAGTACCTCGTCTCCTACCTTCCAAACTTCACAGAAGCACTTCTGCGAAACTTGCAGTACTTGCACATCTGGGGGATGTTTCTAGAAAGAGATTTTCACTCTGCAGCGGAGTGTGCACACAGTTTTAATGTGCCAGGAAGTTTCGGAAAAGATTTTGTCTGTCATGTAGGTTTCTGTTCAGTAATCTATCAGGCTTTCTTTGATGACGGTGTGATCGAGCGGTTCTAGGCGCTGCAGTCTGGAACCGCGCGACCGCCACGGTCGCAGGTTCGAATCCTGCCTCGGGCATGGACGTGTGTGATGTCCTTACGTTAGTTAGGTTTAAGTAGTTCTAAGTTCTAGGGTACTGATGACCTAAGAAGTTAAGTTCCATAGTGCTCAGAGCCATTTGAACCATTCTTTCTTTGATGAGCACCTCACCCATGTCCAGATTGAAATGCTTGAAAATATTTAGTGTTTGAACCAATCATTGGTCGACAAGAGTGAGTGGCGTTTAACGCATTTCTCAAACCTGGGATTTCGGGAAGTACCTGTTCAACTCCGTCTTGCATAAAATCAAGATGGTGAAAGGACAGCAAGGAAAAAAAAGTCCTAGGCAGGTTGGAACATCCGCGTAGCTTACTGCAGCCTTTAGAAGGAAAAATACTTTTCAGAGATGTTACTACTTGTGCCATATCGTTTCGCTTACTGATGATGGTGCAAGTTACGAAAAACAAGTAAAAGGAGGAATTCAACTGCCGCATCATGCCATGGATTTCTTATCAGCAGCAGCTAACTTCTGTGCTCGTTCCAACGAAAGTGATATTAATGTGTTCTACACATGAAATAATTGCATAATTTCTACAGCACTTACTACATATACGTTTGCGCTTGCTGGAAATAGTTCAAAATGGTTCAAATGGCTCTGAGCACTATGGGATTTAACATCTGAGGTCATCAGTCCCCTAGAACTTAGAAATACTTAAACCTAACTGACCTAAGGACATCACACACATCCATGCCCGAGGCAGGATTCGAACCTGCGACCGTAGCGATCGCGCGGTTTCAGACTAAAGCGCCTAGAATCGCTCGGCCACAACGGCCGGCGCTGGAAGTAGTACAACAGTCGGTACGAGGCACTCAGTAGGATATCACAATCAATAATGTCTGAGGCAAAAATCAGTGACAGTGTCTCTATCAGACTCCATTAATATCAAGACTGAGACTTCTGCAGTTAAATTGTTTCACTTGTTTGCATACTTGTACATAAATAACACTAAACGCTGATAGTCATTATCAAATATTTCTACCATATTTTGTCAAGATCTATAGTATAATGATTACGACAGCGTTGAATGAAACTGACAAGTTCAGTACTGATATATCTTTCACAAAGAATCAGAATTATCTTCGCCAGAGCAGGTGCCTCTACAAGAGCTTAGATTTTCACTGGAAAATCTCTGAGAACATCAATCTAAATAGTTGCACGATATGCTGCTAGTGCTATTAAAATGCTTCTCTCTTCAGGAGTTTGCTAGAAAGTGTATTATACTTTTACTAAGATTTAATTATCCGTCATTTTACTATAACCTATGGGTATTCACGTTACTTATTTTTCCATTAGAGACTCAAGGCAAGGAAAGTTAACACTGACGTAAAATATTGTAGAGTATTTTTGAATGTCAAAATTTGTACTCAACACACGGTAAAGATGCAAAACATATACACTACAGAGTGAAAGATTCACTTCATAGACCACAGTTTTAACGGCGCCATACCACCCTGCTTTACTTATTACTGTCTTTAAAATTCACACAATTAATCGAGTTCCAACAGATCTGTCGATTTCGACTTAAATAATCGCCGTATCAAGGAAAGCAGTGCTCTACGCTACACTCACTTATGATTCGTGTTATAAGTCCCCAGCAATCATAACAATGATTTCAGATACGGAAATCATCTTTGTGTCTACAATGCTGATCCTCACTTCTCTTTCATTTCTTGAAACAACAACAACAACAGTTTAACCGAACTACAAGGACAACAGGACCAAAACGTAACCATAAGGTTCAAATGGCTCTGAGCACTATGGGACTTAACATGTATGGTCATCAGTCCCGTAGAACTTAAAACTAATTAAACCTAACTAACCTAAGGACATCACACAACACCCAGTCGTCACTAATCATAAGGCTTTCCAGCGATTGTGGCATCGAGTGTATGACTAGCGATGGTGTGTGTCGTACGGATCGTTCAACGATCCCTGGGGGCGTTGCAGATAATTAGCATTCATGTAAGTCCATTAATTTAATGCAAGGGTAGTACATTGATGTCCTGAATTTTCACATCATTGTAAATGAGTGTATTGTAAATAATGCAACGAGCTAATCGAAGAATTCGTGTGAAGCAAGTACATTAGTTTAATGTGAAAAGCGATGTTTATCCGTGTGTGCAATGCTGTCGAGAGCGATACCCTGTGAACCGTGTAATATCATCCGAAGATTTCTCCAATTCTCTTTGTTGCAGCAAGGTGGAACGTTTTGAACTACTGTCATGAAAAGGACGCTTTTTGAACAGACAGATGAGGTCTTATATCAATCGGAAATCTGTGTTCGCTGCTCGTAAGGAGTGCACTTCTCGTAATTAGCAGAGCGCCGGCGAATTACGCAACGGATGTAGCAGAAGCGCGCTGGCATTGTGACAGTTTTCCCACATTAACAGCGAGCTCGGCGCTTAATGGTCGAGAAGAGTGCTTCGAGGCAGTCTGTTTGTTGGGAAGAATGCGCACTATTAGAGCCGAGTAGCGCCGTTAGACGTGTTTGCATCACCATTATGGAGAGTTGTGAGAATTGTTCGGAATTTCAGGAATGTACAGAAGATTACGAACGTTCGAAATCTATCTCTCTCTCTCTCTCTCTCTCTCTCTCTCTCTCTCTCTCTGTGTGTGTGTGTGTGTGTGTGTGTGTGTGTGTGTGTGTGTGTGTGTGTGTGTGTGTGTTACATACACTGCCCCAAAAAAAAATCGCAAAAAAAAGCAGTAATGAAATTTCGGGAATTCATTTTTCTAGGTAAAATATTTAAGTGGTCAACATTGCTAGCTCACAGGTTAACGTCAACGCGGGATAAGCCATCGCAGGAGTTAAATGTTGATATAGTATTAACCGGTATGACCGCCAGAATGTTGAACGCAAGCATGCAAACATGTATGTGGTGTGTTGTATAGATGGCAGTTGTCAGTTTGTGAGATGAAATTCCATGCATGTTTCACTTGGTCGGTCAATAAAGGGGCAGTTAATACTGCTTGTGGGCTACGCTGAGTTGTCATCAGATGATGTCCCATGTGTGCTCGGTTGGAAACGGATCTGGTGATCGTGCAGACCACGGCAACATGTCGACACTCTGCAGAACTTGTTGGGTTGCAACGGCGATATGTGGATGAGCGTTATGCTGCTGGAGAACGTCCCCTGATATGCTGTTCATAAATGGCAGTACAGCAGGTCGAATCACCAGACTGACGCACAGACTTGCTGTCAAGCTGCATGGGATAACGACGAGAGCCCAGTCCATAACTCTAGGTGAGGTCTAGTGTATCTCGCACGCTGACAAGTAGACTGCAGGCTTTCAACTGACTTCCTTGCAATCAGTACACACCCATCACTGGTACCAAGACAGAACCAGCTTTTATCATAAGACAACAGGCCTCCACCCAGTCCTCCAATCAGCTCCTGCTTTTCAGTACTGAAACTGAAAATAGCGGTGGTGTGGGGTCATTAGAATCCAACCTACATGGCTTCTCCCTCGGAGCTGTTCTGTGGTACCAACTGCTGCTCAAATTGCTGCCGAAGAGGCAGTACGATGCGCCAGAGCTATACGCTGAACACGACGGTCTTCTCTCTCGGTAACGCCACATAGTCGTTCGGAGCCTAGTCTTGTAGCCACTGTACATTCTCGTGATCGCCGTTGCTAGCAGTCATCTCCACTGACTACATTCCTGCCAAGTATTTCTGCAATTTCGCAGAAGGAACATCCAGCCTCTCCTAGCCCTATTACACGACCTCGTTCAAACTCAGTGAGTTGTTCATAATGCCGTATTGTCCTTAAAGGCATTCTTGACTAAAATCAACTCACCACGTCCAATCTCAAATGTAACTAACTCTCACGTTACTGCGTGTGTTGAAAGCTAAAGTGATTTGCATCCTAACAGTGGCGGTAATTGCGTCACTCTTATGCGGGTGGTGCGAAATTTGAATGGATATCATCTGTCAGATGTAGAAACACGAGTAGGAACTGTCGCTTATGTCGCACAACTTCTTGGTGCTGCAATTTGTTTCCGTTTATAAGGGAAATTCAGTAAGTAATGCCCCACTTTTTTTTTTTTTAAAAAAAAGCCATTAGTATACATACACAAACGTCCTTGTTGGTGCTTTACATTTGATGGTTTGTTTTGTGCGCCGGTCAAGTTTCGAATCGTTCTGGCAGATGGCAGAGCCGTAGTACAGCCCCAAAATGGCGTCTACATACGACTCACGTTACAAGCAGCGTGCTGTTATTCAATTCTTGCGTGCAGAAGAAGAAACCGTGGACATCATCCGTTAACGTTTGCGTAATGTGTATGTCGATGCTGCAGTTTATAAGAGTACGACGGGTAAAGAAAGTTACAGCCTCAGAAAACGCAGAAACAGAGCTCCATGATGAGCCACGCTCGGGACGCCCTGTCATAGCCACTGCTGCGGACAAGCTAAATCGTGCGGATGCCATTATTCGTGCCAACCGGTGCATCACAGCTTGACAATTGGCTCTACAGTTGTCGTAAGCATTGGAAGTGCGTCTGCTGATCGAGACTCTCGCATATTGAAAGAGGTGTTCACAGTGGACTAAAAGATTCAAAGAAAGGCCATTTCATATGAATTGTTGGAGCGTTTTGAGATCGACAGAGAACGCGATAGAGACTACGTAGAAAAAAATAAGATAGGACATGGACTATATATATATTGTGTATGAGGGGAGAGAGAGACAGAGAGAGAGAGAGAGAGAGAGAGAGAGAGAGAGAGAGAGAGAGAGAGGTGGGTAGTAGACTGAATGACGTACACACAGCTACTTCTCTCGCTGCGTTGTGATGGGTCGGCCCACAGGGAAAATAAGATGCGCTTTCACTCTCGTGGCGGGCACCGTGTCTTTTTAATGAGCTCACTTACGCCTCTCGCTTTAGGCTCCTTATCTATGGTGGTAATGAACAGCGGGCGCAGGCGGCGGCAGTGGCGGCGGCGCCAGCTAGACCGACCCTTCGGCAGCTGCAGCGTATGCAACCCTGGCACGTTTCCAATATCCCACGGCACCGACACCAGCCCCTCATCAGCAGGACGGCTCGTGCCTGCTAATTGGACACGATCCATCTTGAGCGTCGTCCCTCACGAAATTCAAGTGTCGGAGGCGTTGGGCTCCTGTAACACTTCATCCCATTTGCAGTGCTGTCGGTCGGTCAGCCAGCACTTAATGAAGTACTGTTGGATGATCTTTTTTCAAATAAAATACCAGGAGGAATGACTTAGAGTTTACTGTAATTGCTTATCTTACTACCAGAAATAGCATAAATCTCGCGATATACATAACGAAACATGATTTTTTTTAAGAAACTGGAAAAAATGTACTGTCAATTGGAAATAGAAGTTTACTGCTTCCTCGGTGTGCCTAAGCAAAATATTCTCGATTTTCAAGCCCTCATATATCGAATAAAACACTCGATATTCAATGGCCAACTACGTTATCGTCAGGAGTAAAAAATCGCCGATTTTCGGGACTGACCCCGGTTTTCGCTTATATAGCCACGACTGTAGTATCTGGCACCAATCAGAGGGCGAGGAGCCATTGGAATACAAAGTATGGTACGCAAACAAATCCTTACAACAAAAGAACATGACATTTCATCTTGTTGGGTAAATACGCAGTGGATAAACACAGCCTACAGGACGATGAAATGAACTTGAAGAAACCGCAAACAGCTATTAAGTGACGACTGAGTCGCGACTGGTTTCGCTGCGTTGAAGCAGTATCTTCAGGTGGTAGTATTGTCACATAGATTGGCACATTGAGACGCCCCCAACTACGTATGTTATTCAAGTTCAATTTACCATGAATTTCAACGACTGTGGCAACCCCCCCCCCCCCCCCCCGCCTTTTTTTTGAGTCGTCAGACTTTTGACTGGTTTGTTGCCACCCGCCACGAATTCCTCTCCTGTGCCAACCTCGGAGTAGCACTCGCAACCTAAGTCCTCAATTATTTGCTGAATGTATTATATTCTCTGCCTTCATCTACGATTTTTACCGTCTACAGCTCCCTCTAGTACCATGGAAGTTATTCCCTGTCTTAACAGATGCCCTACCATCCTGTCCCTTCTTGTGTTTTCCCTATATTCCTTTCCTCGGCGATTCTTCGGACAACCTCCTCATTCCGTACCTTTTCAGTTCACCTAATTGACAACATTCTCCTGAAGAAACACATCTCAAATTCTTCGATTGTCTTCTTTTTCAGTTTAGCCACAGTCCATGTTTCACTACCAGATAATGCTCTACTCCAAACGGACGTTTTCAGAAATTTTTTCCTCAAATTAAAGCCTATATTTGGTATTAGTAAACTTCTCTTGGCCAGGAATGCCGCTATGCCTGTGCTAGTCTGCTTTTTATATTGTCCTCACTCTGTCCGTCGTGGTTTATTTCGCTGCGTAGTAGTAGAATTCCTTAACTTCATCTGATTCGTTATAGTCAGTTCTGATGTTTAGCTTCCCGCTGTTATCATTTCTGCTACTTTCCTTACGTTCTGCTTTCTTCGATTTACTCTTAATCCATATTTTAAACTTATTAGGTTCTTCATTATATTCAGAAAATCCATTATTCTTCTTCACTTTCGCTGAGGATAGTAACGTCATCAGCGAATCTTATCATTGATATCCTTTGATCTTGAATTTTAATTCCACTCTTGATCCTTTCTTATAATACACTCATTGCTTCTTAGTTGCAACGATTGAACAAAAGGGTCGAAAGACCATATCGCTGTCTTAAACCATTTTTAACTCTAGCACTTCGCTCTGCCCATAGTATAAAGCTGTATGTGGCCCTCCAAGACGTGATACTCACGATTCCATAAACGGCGCGGAATTGCATAACAGATGCGTGCCAGTGACGGGGCACACGTATCTCTACATGTTGAAGAACTATGGAGTTCCACAGATGCCTCCCGACGTCATTTTCCAGCAGCACAGTACCCCATCCCACTACCACGGGGATGTTACCACATTTTTTAACAGATGGAGTAAGTTTCAAATAATATACACACAAAGATATAGTTTTAAGTAGAAAGTCTGTGCAAGGTGAGGGTGTACAGGTGGATCTGTTGGGTTGCGAATCAGGCCAGTTAATTGCTTATTTAGAGATTTTCATGCATACATGCAATAACTAATTAACTAAATCTAAAGAAATATGGAGATGACACGTAATTTGTGGTGTGTGTGTGTGTGTGTGTGTGTGTGTGTGTGTGTGTGTGTGTGTGTGTGTGTGTGTGTGTGTGTGAGAGAGAGAGAGAGAGAGAGAGAGAGAGAGAGAGAGAGAGAGAGAGAGAGAGAGAGAGAGAGAGAGAGAGTAAATGATAATGTAGGCTCCTGACGAAAACAGAGATGAACTACCGACAATGTTTTGTAATTAGGTTAGACTCAGGTTGTTTTCTTTGGTGTTCGTATTTTTAGAGTGTTTGTCTGGCCTTTGTGTGTTTAGGTTAGATAGGCCTACTACTGCTGTGTCGTATTTTTTGTTTATTAGTGCTACAATAATTTCCTTCATTCTGATATAAAATGATTTGCCGACGATTAATAGATACTAGCCGTTTGTGCTCGCAACCTCTCTAGATGGGACACAGCAGGTTTCTCAACAGGTGAGTCTCACTGGCCCAGTTTCGGTTTTAGTGGAAGACAGCACCTCTGACTTTTTGGTTAGGGGATGGATGTAACATAATGAGTAGTCCCTGATCCGGGACTGCCCTTTACGTGATCCTTAAACTAGCATTACAATCGCTGTATTCCATCCAATTCCAATCGCAGACAATCGATTTCTTCATTCGGTAGCTCCTGTAGACTGGTTTTACCCAACAGATTGAGTGACTAATTCAACCATTCAACCAGTACATAAATTTACGACGGAACGAGGGGACTGTTTTCTGAAAACCGACCGATCTGATGGTTTTCATACAGTTGTTCCCATCACTAGGCTCAAGAGCTACAAAACAGCTCTATTTTTGCCTGCTGTGTAGATGACAATTACAGGGTGACAATTTTTGACCTGTACGGAAAAAAACGTAAATTAGTTACAAACTACGGCGTGCAGACACTTTATTCAACATGTAAACGTCACTACAGATATTCGGATTTACTTAATGACATGTGCGATATGCTTGCCATCATTGGCGATGATGTTGCGCAGACGATTAGGAATTTCTACAGGAGCCGGTGAAGTGTCGGAACATAGATACTGTCGATGACTTGCTGAATGGCTCAGCAATGGTCTCGGGGTTATTGCTGTACATCTTGTCTTTAATATAGTCTCACAAAAAGTAGTCTCGCCGGAGAATGTGGCGGTCAATCGAGTCCCATGCCACTGGCCTCTCGGTACCACAGCGGCAGAACGAGTCCCCAAAATGTTCCTCCACGGCATCAAACATTCTCCTGCTTTGATGAGATCAGGTCCGTCTTGCATGAACATCTTGTCGAAATAAGGGTTACCTTGGATAAAGGGGGTGAAACCATCTTCCAAAACGTTCAACTACCGTTCGGTAGTCAATCTGCCATCAAAGAATATCCCACCAATTATTTCGTGACTAGACATTGCACAACACACAGTCACCCGTTGAGGGTGAAGAGACTTTCGATCGCGAAATGTGGGATTCTCAGTGCCCTAAATGAGCCAATTTTGCTGATTGACGAACGAAAGTAGGCTTCGTCGCTAAACGAACCATACAATTCCCATTATGCCCCGCGGCAAACCACGCGGTTTGAACGTTCTGACGCCTTATGTTCATAAGTTATGACGATTTTATTTCATATAGTCCAATAATTATCACCTTGTGTAAATAATATAAATGTGACTGTCACGTATGAGGCAGGCAGTCATTATCATAATAATAATTCTGCATTCAGGCTGACTGAGTCGCAATTCTGAAAGTCAAACAAGGAATGACGCTGTTGCCCAAGTGAAGCGTTTCGGTATTTATGAATCATCTGATATCCAGGAGCGACTGCAGTATGTAGATACGTCGTGTCAAGTTCTATGTGAATCAGTATGCGCACAAACAGTTACGTAATAGACCGTAGAAGCCTCGTACATCCAGACGTTGATCCACATGATGATGACAGGCGTGTTGAATTTTGTGAAATAATTCATGAAGATAATCCATAACTATTGAAGGTCTTTCTCATGCAGAAGAGGACAGGGGGGGGGGGGGGGTTAAGGGAGATGATTCTTTAATCTTTATAATACTGAGCAGAAGGTGATCCCAAAGAGACCGCTGAAGAAATGCAGGGCAAGCCGAAAGTGACAGTGCAGTGTGGATTAACGTCTACCTGCATTGTTGAACGCTATCTGTTGGAAGACACCATGAACGACACAGAAAAATTCTTGAAATGTTCGAAAATTTTAGACTACCAACAATTTCTGTACGGGAAGAATCACATTAACTGTTACTTGTGTAAACTGGATCTCTCTCATATTAACCTGTCCATAAGACAATGGCTTGATGAACGTTTCGCAGGACGCTGGATTTCCCACAGAATGACCAACGCGATGTACATACCTCTCAGTTCATGCAATTTCCTTTTATGGTTTGAACTAAGGAAGACGTTTATCGCACCAAACCACGATGCTTGGTGAACTTTAGTATAAGATCCGCGAGATCAAAAGTGGTGCATACCTGCTGAGCTGTTCGGGAAGGTCGTAACAGACGTACCTGTTCGTTTAAGACAGTATCTAGGAAATAAGGGGAACACACATTGAGGTGCAATTTTTGGAAAGGTTATGGTGTATAACAAAGTATGGATGTCAAAAAGCTAGCTTTACACCTAAAATATTTTAGGTGGCGTGTTCCGATATTATTCGTTCAAATTAATATAGGAGATAAAAAACACCAATATATATATTTCGATGAGGCACATATGGTCTCCGAAGTAAACTGTTCTGTTAGTGGTGCTCAAAAAGATAGTTTGTCGGTGTCGTTAACTAGGAATTGGTACTGGCATTCAAATACCCACAGTTCGCATGTTTGGGCACGAGATACTCGAACTCTTGCTCATCAACAGCGATTAGGTGTCAGTGTGTGGGCCGGCATTCTCGGTGAAAGGTTGACGGGAATATACATTCTTCCGTTCTGCCTCATCGGACGCAGAGATCACATCTTCGTGGAACATGTGATGCCAGAACAGCTGAAGGATGTACCTCTGAATGTTAGACAGAGGATGTACTTCCAGTACGATGGGGCGCCATTGAGTTTCGGGGTTGCTATGAGGGATCATCTGTGGGCCACGTTCGGGAGTCGATTGATAAGCCGAGGTGACCTTGCGACCTGGCCAGCCAGGCCACCTGACCTCACGAGCCGGTGGTTCTTCCGCTGGGGGCACACAAAGCATCTGGTGTATGAAACCGTTGTAGAAACAGGAGAAGACTTCGTCGTTCGAATTGCCATCGCTCCTGGCACCATTGCGGACCTTACAGGAATCTCCAAACGGACGCGGCAGTCAATGATCCGTCGACATACTGCGTGCATACAGCACAATGGTCGCAATTTCTAGCAGTTCCTGTGAATTCCACGGCTTTAATTGGCATGCTACTTCTATATTTCTGTGTAAATAGTCCCTAGTATCAGAAACTGCCATCGGGGAACGTATTCTCACTGAAGCGCCAAAGAAACTGGTATAGGCATACATATTCAAATGCAGAGGTATGTATAGAGGCAGAATACGGCGCTGCGATCGGCAACACCTACATAAGACAACAAGTGTATGGCGCAGTTGTAAGATCGGCTACTGCTGCTACAATGGCAGGTTATCAACATTTAAGTGAGTTTGAATGCAGTGTTGTAGTCGGGACATCTGCGATGACACATAGCATCTCCGAGGTAGCGATGGAGTGGGGATTTTCCGGTACGACCATTTCGCAAGTGTACCGTGAAGATCAGAAATCTGGTAAAACATCGAATCTCCGACATTGCTGCCGCCGGGAAAATATCCTGCGAGAACGGGATCAACGACGACTGAAGACAATCGTTCACCTTGACAGAAGGGCAACCCTTCTGCAAACTGCTGCAGATTTCAGTGCTGGGCTTCAGCTAGTGTCAGCGTGCGAACCGTTCAGTGGAACATCATCGATATGGGATTTCGGAGCAGAAGGTCCATTCGTGTACCCTTGATGACTGCACGACACAGAGCCTTACACCTCGCCTGGGTCCTTGAGCACGTTAATTGGACTGTTGATGACTGGAAACGCGTTGCCTGGTCAGCCGAGTCTCGTTTCAAATTGTATAGAGCTGGCGGGCGCGTGTGGGTATGGAGACAACCTCATGAATCGATAGACCTTACATGTCGGCAGGGGACTGTTCAACCTGGTGGAGGCTCTGTAGTGGTGTGCAGTTGGAGTGATATGGGATCCCTGATACGCCTAGATACGACACTGAGAGGTACATAAGGATCCTATCTGATCACCCGCATCCATTCATGTCCATTTGACTGACTTGGGCAATTCCAACAGGACAATGCGACACCCCACACATCCAAAATTCCTACAGAGCAGCTCTAGGAACACTCTTCTGAGTTTAAATGCTTCCGCTGATCACCAAACTCCCCAGACATGAACATTATTGAGGTATCTGTAATGCCTTGCAACGTGCTGTTCAGAGGAGCTCTCCATCCCATCGTTTGCCGGCCGGAGTGGCCGTGCGGTTCTAGGCGCTACAGTCTGGAGCCGAGCGACCACTCCGGTCGCAGGTTCGAATCCTGCCTCGGGCATGGATGTGTGTGATGTCCTTAGGTTAGTTAGGTTTAATTAGTTCTAAGTTCTAGGCGGCTGATGACCTCAGAAGTCAAGTCGCATAGTGCTCAGAGCCATTTGAACCATTTGAATCCCATCGTTCTCTTACGAATTTATGGATAGCCCTGCAGAATTTATGGTGTCAGTTCCCTCCAGCACTACTTCAGACATCAGTCGAGTCCATGCCACGCCGTGTGCGGCAGTTCTGCGTGCTCGCGGGGATCCTACACAGTATTAGGCAGGTGTACCAATTTCTTTTACTCTTCAGTGTACCATGTCTAAATATACTTGTTTTAATGTTCTCTAAGTTGTGTAATAATTTCAACGAATAGTTTCTGAACTCCATATGTATTCTACATGCGACTGTAGCAGAGAGGTGATTAGGAATTGTCAGCGCTCTGAGGTGCCTAGAAACGACGCTTGCTACCATCAATAAGCGGGCAAGAACGCAGAAGCACGTGTCGTGAAAGCAAACTGTGTTTCTTTGAGAATGTAAATGCCCTGTCCTCGAAAGCATGTGACTGCCTCCAAAGAAATGGCCTACATCTGAACAGCAGCGGCACACTGGTGTTAGTATTGTCTTTGGCTCACAAAACGCTGACAGAGGAGCTCCCGCACACAGTCAGCGCTGGCGGGAGGTCGACAAACCAACGGGCGCGTGTCGCCCTGATGTGATGAGGCGAGCGCCGAGCAACCCTCTACCCGGCTCTAACACCTTCAGGCACGGCTCGACGATAGAGGAGAAAAAGGCCGCAGAGAGTGCTGCTCGTGCCCAGCGACGTTTCGGTAGTAGATTAAATACATGGTTAGTATGATACCTTTGCACAGAAGTTAATACCTACGTGTTTAGTCTGTAGTTAATACTTGCAAGACTGAAGGGACAGATCTATGAATTAGTCCGCGAGGGGGAGCGTATGTCGTAGCTTACCGTCCCTCTACCCCCTTCCCTTAAATACATGGTGATTCCGTGATGTCACAACATGTGACAGATGTTTATTTTGTCATCAGTGTTCTGACTGGTTTGATGCGGCCCCCTCACGAATTCCACTCCTGTGCTAACATCTTCATCTCAGACTAGCACTTGCAACCTACGTCTTCAAATATTTGCTGGATATATTCCAATCTCTGTCTTCCTCTACAGTTTCTGCCCCCTACAGCTCTCTCTAGTACCTTGGACGTCATTTCTCATGTCTTCAAAAGTGGTTCAAATGGCTCTGTGCACTATGGGACTAAACTGATGTGGTCATCAGTCACTTAGAACTACTTAAACCTAACTAACCTAAGGACATCACACACGTACCTGCCCGAGGAAGGATTCGAAAGTATTTTCCACGTGTTCCTTTCCGATTCTGCGCACAACATCCATATTCCTTATATTATCAGTCCACTTAATTTTCAACATTTGTCTGTAGCATCACATCTCAGGTGCTTCGATTCTCTTCCGGTTTCCCAACAGTCCATGTTTCAATACCATACAATGCCGTACTCCAGAGGTACATTCTCAGAAATTTCTTCCTCAAATTGAAGCCAATATTTGATATTAATAGACTTCTTTTGGCCAGGAATGCCCTTTTTGCAAGTGATAGTCTGCTTTTGATGTCCTCCTAGCTCTGCCCGCCGTAGATTATTTTACTGCCTAGGTAGCAAACTTCCTTAACTTCATCTACTTCCTGACCATCAATCCTGATTTTAAGTTTCTTGTCGTTCTCATTACCTTCATCTTTCTTTGATTTACTCTGAATCCATATTTTGTACTCATTAGACTGGTCATTCCGTTCAGCAGATCATGTAAATTCTTCTTCTCTTTCACTTAGGATAGCAATGTCATCAGCGAATCGTATCATTGATATCCTTTCACCTTGAATTTTAAGACCACTCCTGAACCTTTCTTTTATTTTCATCATTGCTTCCTCGATGTACAGATTGAACAGTGGTGGGTGAAAGGCTACATCCTTGTCTTACACCCTTTTTAATACGAACACTCCGTTCTTGGTCGTCCACTCTAATTATTCCCTCTTGGCTGTCGTAGATATTGTATATGACCCGTCTGTCCCTAGAGCTTAACCCTACTTTTTTTCAGAATTTCGAACATCTTGCACCATTTTGCATTGTGGAACGCTTTTTCCAAGTCGACAAATCCTATGAGCGTGTCTTAAATTTTTCTTTAGTCTTGCTTCCCTTATTAACTGCAACGTAGGAACTGCCTCTCTGGTGTCTTTACCTTTCCTAAACCCAAACTGATCGACATCTAGTGCAGCCTCAATTTTCTTTTCCATTCTTCTGTATATTATTCTTGTAAGCAACTTGGATGCATGAGCTGTTAAGCTGATTGTACGGTATTTCTCGCTCTTGTCAGCTCTTGCCATCTTCGGAATTGTGTCTGTAGTACAGGAGGGTAAATGTATCGCTCTGATATAAAGGACCCCGGTCCGAAAACAACCGATTCGAAAGTTGTAAGCGAAAATATTGCAAAACATGCACCAGTATCGTTTTTGGTAAGATTGTAGGGTAGCCAACTTTCAGAGGCGGTAGGATGAACCTTTGTGCAAGACATGTGGTTTAATATAACCCCAAATCGGGCATGTATGTGAACCCTGTAGCATAGAATGTGCCTCGTCAGTCCGCATGTCTCAAACTGCGATCCGGCACAGAAACCGACTAGCATATTCAGAGAAGTGCTGTTCATCATGTTGTTTCGTTGTTCCATAGTCCAGATCTTGTATGGATGCAGGTGTAAAATAAACAGTAAAACATTTCGTACTGTCGACCATGGGAAGGACAATTCTCGTGACACTGCACAAGCATTAGAACTTCCCAGGTTCTATGCCGCGTGGTCAGTTACAGCAACAGCAACCTCTTCAATACATTTCACGGCGGTAGGAAGCCTTCCTCTTCCAAGTGCCTCTCGAAGCTCACCCTCGATTTTGAATGTCATTATCATCTTCTTTAAATCATTTAATGACGTCGGACGTCTCCACAGACCTTTCAGTCGACGAGACTCTCAATGGTGCACTGTTCATATAACACATTGTGAACGCACGGTTTCTCTTCTCTACAGCACTCACTCACGTTATGGCTTGATAAGTGACAGCGCGAATGTCATATCGTCACACAGACACGATACAGCGCCAGATTTGAACCTGGTGGCCAAAACTGGAACTAAAATTTTTCCATTGTAAATGGGTTCTACATTAACGAATTAGCATATCTACCAAGTTTCGCTTCCATACAGTAATTACAGTCCACGCTGGACCTACTTGAGTAGCTGCACCTTAATTACAACCACCTGGTATTTTCCTTGCCGTATAACGTACCGGCAATGCCGCCAGCTTCACTCGATCTCGCGGTAGGCAGTGATCACAATTTTTGGTCTCATCAGTGTTCTACCTGAGGCGGTCTCTGGTACGATCTATCGCTGTGGCCTAGTAAGTCCAGAGGTATAAGCTTAAAGTAGCGTCGATACCTAACTACAGTTATCATGGCATTTCGTACAGCTATTTATTGACGCAACATCAATCTTGTAATTATGCAAGACTTGCCATATGTCAGGTAAGCGGTCAAGTACACAATACCTTGAGCTGGCAACTAGAATGAAGCGTGTGGATAGCCAAGAGGTTATTTCCGGTTCCCTTCTCTGGCAAAGTAAAGCGCGAGATATTTGTGCTGAATACAGGCTGCGTGGTAGCCCACGCGGAAAGAGGTACAACACTTGAGGAATATTGGCAGAGAGAAAGAGGCAAAGAAAAATTCGGAGCACCCGGCAGAAAGCTGCCTGTTCTCTTCTCGCCCACTTGGCGGCACCTGACAGCCCGTGACCCGTGGGTCGCCTCAGACCACGTTCGCTGGCAAATATTGACTCTCATCTCTGTCAGGTGGAAGGAGTCAGGAGAAAATGCGTCTAGGAGAGCTCTGCGGAGCATCCAGAGAAGCTACACAATGGCAGTTTCCACGTAAATTCGATAAAAGTACGTTTCCCGTTGCGCCTGGAAGTTACATTAGCGCTGTCATGAGTAACTCTTCCTTGATATTCAAAAAGACTTCGAAACGGACCCTTATAGTCAGCTAATAAACGAACTATGTGTTTACGAAATATTGTACGAACCGATCACAGAACTTCATTCTTGATGAAAACGTATCGTCAGCAGCGAATATAGCGTTTAGCGTGTTAAGTAAGAGGGGTATCTAAACTATAATTCTCACCTCGAAAAAAATTAAGTTACGAAAATAAATTTTTGTGTATTTTCCTGTTGATCTTTTCAGTAGCAGTACACATTGAAATCCCAGGACCCTAGTAGCGCAACACTGGACTAGAGAAGCCAAAAAACATTAATGTGACCACCTGCCATAATCCTGACTATTTACCTTTTGTAGGGCGGACTGCTGCGAGACGTGCAGGAACAATGTAGTTCCGGAAGGTATGCGGAGCCTCGCCGACTGCTGTGCCCTGGCCAATTGTGATAGGTTTCTCGGTTGAGAATCTACGGTGCAAACAGCTCGATAGAGGTGGTCTCACAGATTCTCGAGTGGGCGCAAATACGTGGAGTTTGGTGGCAAGGAGAGTACGGTAAAATCTTCCTGGTGCTCTTCAAATTACCCACGTAAACTGCAGTTGTGTGACACTTTGCATTGTCTTGTTGGTAGGTGCCTTCGCGCCGAGAAAAAGAAAAATGCATGTACGAACGGACAGGGAGGCGTACAAACAGCAGTTAACATGGGTGCGTGAATCGGGCGCCTGCTGTGGTGTCCAAACGCGGCAACGTTCGCTGAGCAGTCGTTAAAGAGACACTGTTGGTAGCCCCTTGGTTCATCTTGGCGGTGAGCTGCTCGATAGTTGCACGTCCACAGCCTTCATTCACTTCTGTTATCTATGATCCAAGGTGCACCACACTTGACTCAGCGCCAGATTTGGATAGCGCCATTTTGCCACGGGCAGTATACTTCAACCACGGAGGCAAGCGCTTCTAGTGTTGCCACCTGGTGTCTGAGTGGCTGTTGAACATTAACACTGAACATGGGCGGTGGACACTTTAATGTGATGCGTCATGTACGAGCATCGTTGAGTACTTGGTTTTCTGCATTTGGAGGAGACGTTTGTATAAGGGTGTAACAGCAATGCACCATCAAATGACACAGTGGTTAGGCGATGCAGACGCTTCCAGTGTGGTCAAACAATGTGAATCAACAACGAGGTGGCAGTCCATTCCTCTGTCAACAAACGGCTGTCACCAGAGAACTAGGAGTCCTGTTGCTCGATAACCGGCGTGTAACAATGGAGCCAATAGTGGGTGAAGTGGAAATCGGCACACAGATCAGTTCCGAAAACCTTTCACGACATTCTGAATACAACAAAGGTCACCGCCCGCTAGGTTCCGCGACTGCTCAAACGGATTCAAAACTCCTTACAGTACTCCGGATGCCGTGTCTGCTCGCCATATTCCCGCCAGGTGGTAGGCAGAATTTTTATGACCATTGTTTCTGGATTTGGTCTTCAGCATTACATACGACGTCAGATCATTTATGTCACGACATTAGCACAACTCGGCAAATTGAAGTGTTGTAAGAATGAAATCTATCGTATCACAGTAAATTTGTGAATATACAGTTGAGGTGTTTTTCATGCACCATAAAAATTTGTCAGCTGTGGTACTCTGCACGATAAAAATTATTTTCGATTTAAAGAGCCCGCCAGTCAGAAGTACCAGCGGAAATGTGCAGCTGAGCCACCTCGATCTTCCTCTACATGTGTACTCCGCAAGCCAACGTACAGTGCGTGGCGGAAGGTATCCTGTGCCCCTATTAATTTCCTGTCTTCCTTGCAAATAGGCATATAGACAGTCGTTTTTCCCTTGCTCTATGAGGCCTGATTTCTCGTGGCTTATCTTCGTGGTCTTCTCGCAAAATGTACTTTGGTGGAAGTTGAATCGTGCTGCTATCAACTTCAAATAAGAGTTCTCCAAATTTTCACAATAGTGTTCCTCAAAAGAACGCTACTTTCCCTCCAGGAATTCCCATTTAAGTTCCGGAAGGATGGAAGATTAGTTTAAAGTCGACACCTACCATTAGAAATGGAGCACAAGCTCGGATTTTGTCGAGGGTAGGGAAGCAAATCGGCCGTGCTCTTTCAAAGGAACCATCCCGACATTTGCCTGGAGCGATTCAGGGAAATCACGGAAAACGTAAATATGGATGGCAGTTCGTGGGTTTGAACCGTCGTCCTTTCGCATGCGATGCCAGTGTGCTAACCAATACGCCACCTCGCTCGGTCATTGAGTTAAGGAAGCATCTCCGTAATACTAGCGCGTGCTTCGAAACTTCTGGTAACAAATCTAGCAGCTCGCCTCTGAAACGTTTAGATGTCTTCCTTTAATCCTACTTGGACAGGATCCCAAACATTCGAGCAGTACTCAAGAAAGGATCGCACTAGTGTCTTACACGCCGTCTCCTTTATGGAAGAACCACACTTTCCTAAAATTCTCCCAATAAACTGAAGTCGACCACTCGCCTCCCCTACAACAATCCTTACATGCTCGTCCCATTTCTTCTCGGCTTGCAACATTACACCTAGACGTTTAATCGATGTGGTTATGTCAAGCAGGACACTACCAATGCTGTGAGCGAACATTATGGGCTTGTTTTTCTTACTCATCTTCACTAACTGAAATTTTTCTACATTTAGGGCTAGCTACCATTGATCAAACCAACTACCAACTTTTTCTACGTCATCTTCTATCCTCCCACAACCACTGAATGACAGCCCTTCCCATACATCACAGCATCATCAGCAAACAGCATCAGACGGTTGCTTACACTGTATCCAAGATTATTTATGTATATAGAAAATAACACCGGTTCTATCACACTTCCCCGGGGTACTCCTGACGACATCCTTGCCTCTGATGAACAGCTGCCGTCGAGGTCAACATACAATGTTCCATTATTTGAGAAGATTCCGATCGACTCACATATCTGGAAACCTATTCTGTATGCTCGTACCTTCGTTAACCGTCTGCAGTGGGACACTGTGTCAAATACTCTTCGGAAACTAGGAATACTGAATCTGCCTGTTACCCTTCATTTATGGTGCGCAGTATATAATGCGAGGAAAGGCCAACCTGAATTTCGCACAGCTTTCTAAAACCGTGCTGATTCGTAGATAGTCGCATTACTTCTCAAATAAGATTATTACATTCGAACTGAGAGTATGTTGAAGAATTCAGCAGCAAGTCGACGTTAAGAATGTCTGTAATTTTGCTGGTCCGTTCTTTTACCCTTCTTATATACAAGAGTCGACTACGCTTTTTTGCACCCGTTTGGCACTTCGCCCTGTGCGATAAATGATAGATAAGGGGCCAACGCCGTGTAGTACGCTTTTAATACCGGGCGTGGGAACTTATTTGTTTTCCCTCTTTTAGTTGTTCCTCTACGAGGAGGGATGTCTATTAGTGTTATGTCCTTCATATGGGAATCTGTGCTATAGTCAAACAGTGGTATGTTTCTCCTGTTTGAACGATTTCTTTCAGATGACTTTTACCCAGTAAATAACCATGGACGATTTCTGGATACACCATTGTGAACCAAGGGACAAAGTAAGCAGCGGGAACATGCTTCTCTGCCACCGGAAAGGTGAAGAAGAAACCGCCATCTGGGACAGTGACGGCATATTTCTTTTTTTCTTGGAGGGGGGGGGGGGGGCGTTGCTTGCCCCATGGTATGGGACAAACGGCTTACGCTTGTGAGGGGGCAAAGCGTCACAGGAGCATAATGTCGAAATCTTCTGACGAGGTCACGGACGGCTGTCGAGACGACACATCCCGAAAAGGAGTTTGTAAATTTACGTTGATTTCCAATGATATTTTAATGTTGTGCTGTCATTAGTTACAGCGAACTGAAAGTACAGAACAGACCGTAAGTGATGCCCTAAATTTTCTTATTTCTCCGAAAGAGCTAATCTTCTCGATTACTCTGAAATGTGTTACACGACATATTATACACGGATTTAGAAAAGATTTTAGAAATCGCAGTCGTAACCTTCAGCCGCAAAAAAAGTGAAGGAAGCTCGTAATATGGTATTGATGGGGTGCAGAAATCACGCATGGAGCTTACAAGCGTCCTTGTTTTATTTCAAACTGTGTGATATCAGCATATCAATCTGAAGAACTTACTGAATCAAACAAATGGAAGTAAAGTCTAAAGAAAACTGCGACTATTTATCTTTATGTCTATATCTGCCTAATTCCAGGAGTTAAAACAAATATATATTTCTGGTTGGAATTCGGAGCTGTGCATATGTGGGATTTCTAATGTTAATCTGCGAATTCTTTTTAACGGCATTTAAAAAATTCATTTAATTTTTAATAGAATGCGAGGGTGGAATCGATGTTACGCACAGGCATTCTTCTTCCCTGCTCCCGTTAACGCTGGTTTATTAAAGCGGTGGAATGTTTCTGGTACAATATCTGTAAAAGGTAGTTTGTGATGCAGTCAGCTACCTGGCCTCTGTACTCCATTTTGCAATTCACAAGTAGAAACCGGATATTTTCTACTCAGACAGCGTATATCACATTTAAATTTCAATCATTCAACGAAAATATCTAGATCGCTGATCAAAAAGTGTCGTTCGCTGAGACGTACTGGAAAGCAGTTTTTTTGAGCTACATTTTTATAGATCATGATCCATTGACAGAGGACTTACTTTCGATAAGAAGTTTCATCTCTTGCTTAACGAATCATCGAGACACTTTCACCAAAAACAAAAACTTTCTGATGTTCTGCACTGTTAACTATTGTGTAAGCTTTCTTCTGTACAATGCACACTCATTCTTGCGCACTTTGACTTCCAATAAGGGAGTCAGTATGAGTGGTAAAAGTATTCCGTCAGTCTGAAATATGTAATTAGTACATGACTCAACTGGTAAACAGCCGGCCATTTGGCAGAGCGGTTCTAGGTGCTTAAGTCTGGAACCGCGGGACCGCTAGGGTCGCAGGTTCGAATCCTGCCTCTGGCATCGATGTGTGTGACGTCCTTAGGTTAGTTAGGTTTAAATAGTTCTAAGTTCTAGGGGACTGATAACCTCAGTTCTTAAGTCCCATAGTGCTCACAGCCATTTGAACAATTTTGAACTGGTAAACTGCAGCCTACATAATCTGGTTTTTCATCCTAAAGCACTATATTGTAAACCAGAGGTACTATTTTGTAGACCAGAAGTTTATTTAATAAGGGTAGTATAAAAGCCATTCAATTAAATTTAATTCCTGTCTTGGGAGATACGAAATCTTCAAAAGTGTCAATACTCAAAAGAAAGCACACAAGGAAGAGACAACGATTCTGATAAAGTGTTAGAATTTTCTTTTTATAAAAAAAGGCAGGTAAGAGAAAGTCATTTAACTGAAAATGCTCTTCAGTGGAATGGACAAGTTTCACAAGCTGCGACATCGTCGCAAAAAAGTTGTTACATCGCTTGATGCTTCCAGCAAACGCTACTGTGGCAATGGAAAAGCCAAGACCAGCAGAAATCAGGGGTTTCGAAAAGATTTAAATGAAATATTTTCGCATATCCGCAGTTGTGAGTATGGAAAACCATTAGCTGTGTGATGGACTAACGACAATGAAAATTTGTGTTGGGCCGGGACTCGAACCCGAATTTGCCGCTTATCGCGAGTGGTCGTCTTGCCATTTGGCTATCCGAGTACGACTCACAGCCAGACCCAAATTTCCACATGTCGTCACTTGTGTGTGAACAACCTGTACTCATATATTCATTATGTATATTCTCATACAGGTAAGATACACTACTGGCCACTAAAATTGCTACACCACGAAGATGACGTGCTACAGACGCGAAATTTAACCGACAGGAAGAAGATGCTGTCATATGCAAATGATTAGCTTTTCTGAGCATTAACACGAGATTGACGCCGGTAGCGACACCTACAACGTGCTAACATGGGGAAGTTACCAACCGATTTCTCATACACAAACAGCACTTGACCGGCGTTGCCTGGTGAAACGTTGTTGTGATGCCTCGTGTAAGGAGGAGAAATGCGTACCGTCACGTTTCCAACTTTGATAAATGTCGGATTGTAGCCTATCGCCATTGCGGTTTATCTTAATCGACATTGCTGATCGCGTTGGTCGAGATCCAATGACTGTAAGCAGAATACTGAATCGGTGGGTTCAGAAAGGTAATACGGAACGCCGTGCTGGATCCCAATGGCCTCGTATTACTAGCAGTCGAGATGACAGGCATCTTATCCACATGGCTGTAACGAATCGTGCAGCCACGTCTTGGTTCCTGAGTCAGCAGATGGGGACGTTTGCAAGACAATAACCATCTCCACTAACAGTTCGACGACGTTTGCAGCAGCATGGACCATCAGCTCGGACACCATGGCTGCGGTTACCCTTGACGCTGCATCACAGACAGGAGCGCCTGCGGAGGTGTACTCAACGACGAACCTGGGTGCACGAATGGCAAAACGTCATTTTTTTCGGATGAGTCCAGGTTCTGTTAACAGCATCATGATGGTCGCATCCGTGTTTGGCGGTATCGCGGTGAACGCACATTGGAAGCATGTATTCGTCAGCACCATACTGGCGTACCACCCAGCATGATGGTGTTATGGAGTGCCATTGGTTACACGTCTCGGTCACCTCTTGTTCGCATTTACGGCACTTTGAACAGTGGACGTTACATTTCAGATGTGTTACGATACGTGGCTCTACCCGTCATTTGATCCGTGCGAAACCCTACATTTAAGCAGGATAATGCACGACAGCATGTTGCGAGTCCTGTACGGGCCTTTCTGGATACAGAAAATATTCGACTGCTGCCCTGCCCAGCACATTCTTCAGATCACTGACCAATTGAAAACGTCTGGTCAATGATGGCCGAGCAACTGGCTGGTCACAATACGCCAGTCACTACTCCTGATGAACTGTGGCATCGTGTTGAAGCTGCATGGGCAGATGTACCTATACACGCCATCCAAGCTCTGACTGAATGCGCAGGCGTATCAAGGCCATTATTACGGCCAGAGGTGGTTGTCTGGGTATTGATTTCTCTGGGTCTATGCTCCCAAATTGCGTGAAAATCTTGTCAGCTCTAGTATAATATGTTTGTCCAATGAATACCCGTTTATCATCTGCATTTCTTCTTGGTGTAGCAGTTTTAATGGGCAGTAGGGTATTTTAATTTCCTGCCCGGCGGATGAATAAGATATTGCAGTGCCTGTGTTGTTCAGAAATCCGATGCGAAGTTCCTTCGGATATGCATGCCTCCTGCAAGAGTAAATGTTGCTGGCTCATGGTTGATGACGTAAGGAGGGTCGTGCTTATATAGTCAAATGGTAAGGCTACCACTCGCGATAGGTAGGAAATCTCGGTTCGAGTCCCGATCCGAAACACATTTTCACTGTCGTCATTCGCAACTGCGAATACATTTCTTGTATTTAATAAAGGATGAAGTCGCCGGAGTGCCTCTTCCCTCTAACATAAATACATATATGAAGGAACTTTGCGACGTATTTCTGAAAAACACGGGGGTGCAATGTCATAAAATTAGATTATGCATCAAATATTAGCGCGTTCAAAGACGCACCCTCAGCGGTGAAGTCACGGCGATTGTCTTCTGGGACTCTGAAGGCGTTATTCTGTTTGATGTCCTCCCTCACGGTGCAGCAATCAACTCTGAAGCGTACTGTGCTACCCTCAGGAACCTGAAGAAACGACGTCAGCGTGTTCGTCCTACAAGAATGTCAACGAACTTCTCCATGGCAACGCAAGGCCTCAAATAAGTACGAGCACCCACGAGGAGCTCACAAAACTTCACTGGACTTTTCTTCCTCGTCCACCCTACAGCTGCATCTCGCAATTTCCGACTTCCATCTGTTTGGCCCAATGAAGCATGCGCACCGCGGGAACAATACGTGGATGATGGCGAGGTTACTGACGAGCAAGGCGTTGGCTCCGACGTCGACCAGAAGAGGGCACGATGCCTGGCATACAGGGCCTCCCAGTAGGGGTGCTGTATGGCTGTCTCATTGAACGGAGACCATGTTGAAAAACAGGGTTTTGTAACCAGAAGAGTAGGGAATAATATGGTGTATTGGAATTCTGAATAAATCGAACCTGCTTTCAGAGAAAAAAAAATGGTGGGGCATTACTTACTGAACTCCCCTTGTATTTCAGAACTGGTTTGCCGACAAAGCAAATAGAGCTCGGGGCGGTATGCTGTTGTCAATAGATAGACATCTTCAGAATCGAAAGCAGTATTTGAAGGATACGTGATACAACCGTTACTGTTCACTGCATACGTAGGGACTTCAAAACCGAAGTTGCTCATGTCGTACGCTAAGGCCATTCCGCAACAAATGGAACACTATAAACGTAGGCTTCCGCGGCCATTGTCACATTCAATAAAATTTTTCCGGGATTGTGACCGCATTGTCAGTATGTAACTGAAACACTGTCGGAAGGGAGTGAATGTTCTGGGTACCCTGTAGCCACAGTTCTGCTGCGATGTGGATAACGGGTACATAACAGTGTGCTTCTGAAATGGCGAGGCAGCTTGGAACGGTCTCCAAAATTGAAGTAGGCGGGAAAGTTTGATTCTTGTGGGGAAAATCGTCTAAACAGCACGCACATTCACCGTGAAATGTTGTCACTATGTAGATCAAAGACAATGTCGGGTCTAGCCGAAGTGAAGTGGTGTCTACAATTTTACCAATACCGCATAGACGTGGGTAATGCTGATTGGAAAGGGACACCATCTACTCCGTCAACAGACTTAAGACTCCAGGTTCAAAAAATGGTTCATATGGCTCTGAGCATTATGGGACTTAACTGCTGTGGTCATCAGTCCCCTAGAGCTTAGAACTAATTAAACCTAACCAACCTAAGGACATCGCACACATCCATGCCCGAGGCAGGATTCGAACCTGCGACCGTAGCAGTCGCGCGGTTCCGGACTGAGCGCCTAGAACCGCTAGACCCAAGACTCCAGGCAAAAGCGGAACTAACTCGCAGCAATCGCAGAGTGGCTATCATGGACATTGTTCAGTTGATGTGCATCTCAATAGGCAATACTCATGCCATCGTCCGACGGGGTCTGCCGTAACTGAAACTGTGCTCACCATTGCTTCCACGATCCCTATCGCTTGCGCACAAAGGCTCGTTTATGACGTCTCTGGACCCGAGAGTTACTCCTTGGAAGGTAATGATCTCTTAAGCCACATGATTACTCGACTGAGGTTCTTCGCTTTAGACCTGCAACAAAGAGAGCGTCTACGTCTCTATGGATTTGAGACACACCTCCTAGCGGAAGAAATACGAAGTTGCGCCATCGATAGGGAAGGTCATGGCCGTCGTTTTCTTCGGATATGAAGGAGCTGTGAGCCCAGACTTTATGCCAACGGGCACAGCTATTGACGGTGATTTGTACAGTGCGACAGTATAAAGAACAAAAGGCGTGAAAAATTAAACAAAGGCAACAATATGGGAATTGTGAGTCCGCTTTGGCGCAAAAGATTTAGTTATTTATTTATTTATTTATTCCCCAAACTAGTTTCGGTGACAAATATTGTCATTATCAGTGCGTTCTCTAAATCTAAAACACGCAGAAAAATGGTTCAGATGTCTCTGAGCACTACGGGACTTAACATCTGAGGCCATTAGTCCCCTGGAACTTAGAACTACTTAAACCTAATTAACCTAAGGACACCACACACATCCATGCCCGAGGCAGGATTCGAATCGGTGACCGTAGCGGTCGCGTGGTTCTAGGGTGAAGCGCCTAGAACCGCTCGGCCACTGCGACCGGCTATGCAGGAAACAGCGTAGTTATGCAAACACAGTAACACATTATTACATTTTTACTGTCCGTTTTTTTGAAATATCGTTTTCTGTGGGTATTTTCATACTATCTTATTTACTGTATGCTATGGAATGTTTTTAAGAATTGTTGTCACTGTTTCTGGCATATTTTCTGTGTTTTTCTGTTGCCGTTTTTTTCAGAGTAAATCATGTCATCTGCAACTGTGTGAGCGGCTGTTAGTAAACAAATACTAAAAGGTGAACTTAGTATCGCAGCGTTATACACTTGGTGTTGCGGTAGTGTTGTGGAATTCAGTAAATATGGAAATGAGCGTTTGGCGTCATTGGCCGGGAGGCCCCATACGGGGCAAGTCCGGCCGCCTTTGTGCAGGTCTTATTACATTCGACGCCACATTGGACGACCTGCGGGCTGGATGGGGATGAATTGACGTTGAAGGCAATACAACACCGAGTCCCTGAGCGGAGAAAATTCCTGACGCAGCCGGGAATCTAACCTTGGCCCGTGGGACGGTAATCCGTCACGCTGAACTCTCAGCTATCGGGGCGGACCTTGAATCCAGTTATTTGGTGTATACTGGGCTGTCACTTAGTATTCGTGTACTCAGGGTTGTTAGACGGCAGGTAGCTCATTCTATACACAAAAAAACAAAACTTTCGCACTTCGTTTATGATCCAGAAGAATACGCCATTCTGCTGTTCGCGTGTGTCGGGAGAAAGTAAAGAGTGTGTTGTTGCTAAGTGCTGTGCTTTCCTTTATTACATTTTCCCTTCCACCACAGCCTTTTCTATGTAGTAATTTTCTTCTATTATCAGTTATCGTTGTAGACTCCTGCTCTGTTTCAGAATGTGTACATTGCTTTGATATTAGTGGGCTACGGTTTTTGTTCACTACGTGTTCTGTGGAAGTTGAATGTGTGCTGTCACTCTTTAGAGCTCTCATGCTCTCTGTGTACCTCTTTCGGGTATTTTTGCTTGCTTGTCCTATGTATTGAGCCTGGCAGGTGTTACATGTGAGCTGATACATTCAAATGTTTCTGAGTTTGTCTCAGGTCTCTTTGTCTGGTCTTAGTCTTTTTTCAACTGTCTTACTTTTTCTCAATGTTATTGGAATCCCTTGCTTTTTCAAGAATTCATAGAATTGGAAACATCTTCTGGAGAGATACCGTTGAATCTGGGTCATTTTGGCTACTGGGCCCCTAGGAGAGTCCTGAAGAAATCAGAGAACATGAGAAAAGTTGTCCTGTTCAATCTAGCCTCATGCTCTCCTGTTTCACCAGTTTTGACTAGGGAAACTATGGAAAAGCCAGTGTTCTCCTGCTTAGAAACGCGAGCAAAGGCATTTCATCTATTAAATACAGATTGGCACCTAAACGGCAAATAAAGTGAAACCAGCACTGTGCCGTGTTTGATTGGTTAAGCACCAGGGTGTCCCTATCTGGCTGATACTTCTAACTATACTTCACAACCTGCACTGTTTGCTTCCATAGTCTTGTCGCAGAGAACAGCTTCCGACCAGCCACTGAAATTGCATTGACATCTAATCACTATGGATGAACGCTTATCATTAAGAAGCCCAAACACAGGAACAAAATAAGAAGTTGAATCATGTGGATCTATCAGCGGCGAAATAACGCAAGATCAAATCGTGATCGGTGAAGGTGATAATGAGCTTTTTCTAGGACTATCACGGTTGGTGGTTAACTGAATATGCTTGTAGGAGGAAAAACTCCTGAAGAGATCGCAGGAGGCAGTCAAGACGAAGCGTTACGGTAAGTGGTCGAACGAGATATTTTTGGTCCCCGACGAAGCCCAAACTCATTTTACACAGTGTATAGTACCACACGGTATAAAATTTTTCGTTACTAGAATATCACATACAAGTATTCTCCAGATATGGCACCCAGCGAACTCTTCTTTCTCGGATGAAGAAACCATTGCGTCGCAACCATTTTCAGAACTAAGACTAGCTGATTTTCGAGGTGCTAAGTTTTCAGAACAGAAAAAATGTAGACTTCTGCAACCAAGGTCTCCACCAAGTAAACGACTCATAAGGAAAATGTGTCGCATGGAACACTGTCAGCAAGTTCCATAAGCACCGTCTGATTTTCTCTAATGACTGTTCCTTATATTATCGCCATGAACGTCCACATCAACAATGCCACAGAGACTCGCAATGTGAGCAAATTTAGGAATCAGTGTAGAAAATTAACTTAAAGTAATGCAATAAATAACATTGTGGCACTTGTCCGATTAGCGACAATAATGTATCTGTGGTATTGTCCAGAAGTCGCGGTGCCACACCGAAGTCGGCAAAGCGAATCGATACCACATACATTAGCGAGGGCTAGTAACAACCAGTGGGAGGCACACCCGAAGAACACGCCTGCCTTTCAGGATAGCAAACCCCCTTACACTGAGGCCAACATAGCGTCGAGCATGCAAGAGCTACGCCCCAGTACGTGACCTCAGCTACAGCAGTCAGCATCATAGTGTAGGGCAGTAACAATTTTTTAAGCCTAAGACGAAATGTAGTTTCATAAATGTCGCATTTTCTAATGCAAGTGAACAGTTTATTAATAAGTGCATCAAGCGAAGCTTTGCTAAACAATGACAGCTTAAATTATCCAGTATTCCTATGGTAAAGAAGTGTGTCAAAGTTAAGTTAACATTTATTCATTTATATAATAAAGTGACCGAATATTTCATGTGTTCTACCTTGGTGAGTCTTTTTCCATCGCAATCAAAGGACCCAAAGCTGTGGTCCGACTGGTCACAACAGTTTCCGCCATTATTATTCCAGCCGGCTACCTCAGGGTCGTTCGTCGTCGCAGATGCGTGGGTTAGCGACCTCGCCTGCTTAACTGTGGCTAATCTTGGTCAAAAGGACAGGACAGTGACAGTCAGCAAAGGAGACGGCCTACAGGAATGTGCCGGAGAGCGCAGCGGGCGTGGGGGAACGGCAGGAAGAGGCGGCGGCTGATAGTAAGAGTCGTCCGGCTCAGCTCGACGCGGCGGGCTGCCGGTACAGTTAGCCAGCCGGCTCGCGGACACTCAAGGTTGAACGGCCGAGCGGCTGTTGACCGCCGCGGCGCCGCCATCTTGACACGTCAGCGACGCCTGGCACGCGACGCGCGTCTATATGGGTCAGAGGCCGGCCCGGACCCAACTGGGTTACCCCGCCGGCAGCCCTGCCAGCGAGTGGACGCTCGTGCGTCACTACCAACAGCCCACAGGTAAACTGTTCCAGTACTGCCGGCTGAGGACTATTGACTACTGGACTTAAAAGATGCCATCGATGCAATTCCTGATTAGCAGCGCATACACCCGTCTCTCTGCGTTTACTTTCAGAACGCTCCTTTTTCTCCAGCGGAATTAGACGTTGTGCCACTGTTCACCATATATCTGCAAAGGATACGGGCGCTTTACTGACTTCACTTCGTGGTGCATCCCGACACACTATAGAACCCCCATGTTTTATATGGGTGTTGTAACAAATTCATAAATTATCATTTAAAAAATGTAATGCAACTCTTACGAACAGAATAGTGTGCAACAGAAGAAATATTCGATATTTCAACTCAATTTGACGCGTAAATAAACGTGCGGTTCTAGGCGCTACAGTCTGGAACCGAGCGACCGCTACGGTCGCAGGTTCGAATCCTGCCTCTGCCATGGATGTGTGTGATGTCCATAGGTTAGTTAGGTTTGATTAGTTCTAAGTTCTAGGCGACTGATGACCTCAGACGTTAAGTCGCACAGTGCTCAGAGCCATTTGAACCATTTTGAACCGTAAATAAAAACAAGTCTTTTCTCTGGATTAAGGCGTTATCTAACTTTCGCTCTCGAAAGTATTCTGCATAGTAGAACCCTAGAACGCTACAAGCTTTATACGTTGATTAAAATTCTCTACATTTGTCTCTGGGACCTATCCATGTCTCCTGATTTGTACAAAATAGTCTTACTTTTCGTCCGTTGATCGCCGTTTTTTATTTGAATATTACATGTTTCGGGAAATGTGGCCCATCTTCAGATATTATTACATAGTTACAGTGCAACCAGTACTAATGGATGAATCAATATATGACAATGAACTGATAGTTCTATTAGGACATACGGTATGTATTACTCTATAACTACAACATATGATATGGAGATGGGCGGCAGTGCTTGGAACCCGTAATTTTGCAACACAGGCAGACTCCCCCCCCCCCCCCCCCCCCTCCTCCTTTCCGCAGTACCGTACTGAGAACGGGCACTGAGCGATTCGAAATAGTCTTGCGTCATCCAAAAGCTTTTACATCTTTATCATACTGTCAGTCATTGATGCAGTCAGCACGCGTTTTGTGCTTAGTATGCAGTGTTCAAGACACACTTACGTCTACTTTTGTCTTGGGATCATCTGCATCTGCAATTTACGTATTTATTTTTCGCTTGTTAACGACTTCACAGTGCACCGTAGCAAAAGAAAGAAACATTTCTTTTTCTCCCGTAAAGTTCACAGTTGGACGTCGAAGAAAATATTGTCCTACGTATGCCTATTGTCTCTGGGTTTCATGCATGACTAGAAAGAGAGGAAAGAAAGAAAAGAAAGAAAAGAGAGGGGATGGAATATAGGAGGTCTTCCATCGATAAATGGGTGCCATCAAAGCCGCAATCACGGTAGTCAGTCTCTCTCTCTCTCTCTCTCTCTCTCTCTCTCTCTCTGTCTCTCTCCCTCCCCCTCTCTGACCTAAATCTGAACTTCGCGAGGCAGCCTTAAAGATAAGACAAACATTTCCTGGCCATACTTGTTTGCTTCTCCTGTTCGCTATTGTGGACACTAGAATCAGTTTCCTCTATCTGGTGGCAGCCGTCCTCGCTGGCAATTCTGGATTGCTCACCGGAGTTTGGTCAATGTTTCACAATATCTGTCTGATTTTATTGTCGCCCCAGGTTGCATGAAATCAATGAGAAGTACCCACTTCCGATCCCAAAACATATGGTTTGGTCTCGAGGTGATGTATTGCTCTTCCTGAAATCGTCCTAAATGTATCGTGCTCAATGTCTAAGTAGCTAAAAAAATTGCTTGTGATTTTCCCACGAAGGTAGCAATTTTCCAGCATTTATTAGAAACAAACTTCAGATAGACTTGGCTAGAAGCCGTAGTCTACAGAAGCATGTAATTGGAAAGCAGGGAGAGTAACAAATGGTAAGTAAAAATGCTTGCCGCGCGGGATTATCCGAGCGCTCTAAGACGCTACGGTCATGGACTGTGCGGGTGGTTCCGGCGGAGGTTCGAGTCCTCCATCGGGCATAGGTGTGTGTGTGTGTGTTTGTCCTTAGGATAATTTAGGATAAGTAGTGTGTAAGCTTAGGGACTGATGACCTTAGCAGTTGAGTCCTATAAGATTTCACACATTTAAAACTGCCTGCATTCTGCTCCAACTATGACTGGCTGAAAGCTTTAAACGTCAAATACACTGCCTGAATGAAGCATCCAGACGATATGGTCGGATTTCGATGTAACTTCAAATACGCACACACCAATGGCACGAATATAAATGATGAGAGTTGCAATTCGTTGAGATACGTAGAACGGCTATCAGAGTGCGTCAACGTTGTGACCAGTTGTGGAACAGTATGAATAGCGTAAGATGCTGAGTGATCACTGAAGGACACAGAGATAAAGCATATGCGTATGAGATAGCGCTATAAGCATCTGAGAGAGTTTCAAAGGGGACTCATTGTGCGCCTCCATTTGGCTGGCTAGTCGAATGGTGAAATATCCATATTGACGAGGGAGTCGGGTGCGACAGTAGCAAGATGTTGGACTGATGGAAACGTGAAAGCAGCCATACATACTGACAAAATTGCGGACGACCAGGTGTGACCACCACAAGGAGAGATAACCATATTGTGCACCAAGAACACTGCAAGCCCTTCACATCAGCGGTAGCCATCAAAGAGCAAGTAGTGCACTCACTGCGTTTTGTGTGCCATCCCGAACCATTGGTTATGGGCTAGTTGCAGCCGAACTAGGTTATTATCTTCCCATGCGTAGGCAGCTGTCAATACAAATGGCTGCGTTTGGAATGGTGACGCAACCGGGATCATGGTCTACTGACCAAAGGCGTCGCATTGTGTTCAATGAAAAACCGCGGTGCTCCACTGTCACGAATGACCATTGCAGGCACCGAGTGAGGTGACGCAGTGGTTAGCACACTGGACTCGCATTCGGGAGAACGACGGTTCAAACCTGTGTCCGCCCACCCTGATTTAGGTTTTCCGTGATTTCCCTAAATCGCTTCAGGTAAATGCCGGGATGGTTCTTTTTAAAAGGCCGCGGCCGACTTCCTTCCCCACCCTTCCCTAATCTGATTGGACAGATGACCTCGCTGTTTGGCCCCTCCATCAAATCAACCGACCAACCATTGCAGGCGAGTATACTACAGACATCCAGATTCCTTCATGTTTTATCTCTCATGTGATATTATTGTGGTGTCATTAATCAACAGGATATGCTCGTACACGCATTACATATGTGTCTATGAACTCTCTGCGTGATCTAGTTGTACTCCCTGCTAGCTAACACCCCAAAGATGTTCGGGCTCAGATGCGGTTCCTCTTCGTCGAAATGTCTTGGCTCAAACTCGTGTAGGGATTGAACCGCACGTGCCGCATTACACACCCTAAATTAGACACTTGTTAAACTTTGGTTAAATTGTCCGTATTTCGCAAACTTGGCATCAGCCGAAGTTAACATAACATAATAATAGCAATTATAATACCGGGAACTAAATTAACGACCCATAAATGATGTAGGCCGCACATTTGCAATTTGGTTAGAATAATGTTTATTCAGAAAGCAAACTAATAGCGAAAGTGGCCGTATTTAGAGTTATTGTTACACTCGAGAGCATATCCATTTGACACTGTTCGATCATTCACAATCTCAAGGCGAATTACCAGTCCAATACTCCACCTTGTTCACTGTGCTAAAAGTTAGAATTCACACCAGGCGCGCGGCTGCTCACCGCTAAGAGACGAAGTCCTGATATACCACACAACGCCACATTTTCTAAGTCATTTCACTTGCTAGCTGCCTAAAGATCGACTGTCCGCTTTCGCGTCTCCATCCGAACTGTCCCCTTTGGTGACTCGACCAGAAATATCCGCTTTCGCGCCTGCACCCGCACTCCCTCTGCCCGTCCACGGCCGCGTTTCCCGCGCGCCGAATGTCTTCGCTCAACTGACTAGGAGTCAGTTCCCTTTCCTGAAGCCGTCCATCTGATTGGCTTCTACATTATTTTACATTTTAACTTATTTAAATAATCAAAGCTTGACCACTTTCACGTTTTAAATAAAGTAACAATAATATCCATTACATAATAAAAGTTACATTCTTTTACTTAAAACCAGAACAAATCCTTCTTAGCTTTGAATGCCAAGGCCAGTAGCCTTCATCCATGTGATTTCTGGTAAATAAATAAAGAACAAAATTAACTAATACGCGTTAAACTTTACAACAAATATTCTATTACCTAATAATTCAATAAGGTATAATGCTGTCATCGTTCAATGTGTTTTGTGTGGAGGTTCAAATGGCTCTGAGCACTATGGGACTTAACATCGATGGTCATCAGTCCCCTAGAACATAGAACTACTTAAACCTAACTAACCTAAGGACATCACACAACACCTAGCCATCACGAGGCAGAGAAAATCCCTGACCCCGCCCGGAATCGAACCCTGGAACCCGGGCGTGGGAAGCGAGAACTTTGTGTGGAGGAAATGATGATCTGATGCTTAACCGAAAATATTGATAATTTAAATTTACTATATCTTTTAAACAAATAAATTTACAGAGTTAATATTTACACCATTTGTCACTTTAATGATGCGCTTCTGTATGAAATGTCGATCGTTAAGATAGACCAAAACGTTCAGAATGTAGCATTCAGGGCTTTGTGACAAACTTGTGAATTTCACTTTAACAGTAAATCCTAAACTATTATAGATATGATCAATACTGAAGTTTTATTGGGATCACCGTGAAATTTTGTGGAGGATGGCAGATTAAAATTACTGCGCCTTGATTCCCTGCAGTATTACAGAATTACATAGTTTTCATAAATGTTTCCCGGTTTGGCCGACCTTAGGTCTCCTGGGTTTCCCTATGTCGAAGGTTCTCGCCGGTCTCACTCGCACACTACAGCACTTAGGCCTCAATAGCAACAGACACCTGTGAGTTTCCCCATCTCGTGGTGAATCTGACTCTCTGTGGCGAGCGGCATGGACGACATGGTTCATTTCACAGTTCCTGCAGGCTGACTCTTTCGGCCATAAAGTTCCCCACATGTGTCTCCGATAAACCATGTGTGTGACCAGCTCGGACGTCGACTCCATCCCACTGCTATTGCCCAGGATATGAAGGACGAGTTACGGCAACAACGGTTTTACGATACATTTCCCAGTCGAATCAGAGTATGCATCCAAGCCAGAGGGGACAAAGTCGTACTGGTAAGTAGACTCATACTGGAAAGTTCTTTGTAATCACCGAGATAACATCACACACACTCTCAACCCCTGTAGTAGTTGTTCATTTCCTCCTTCCTTTCTGTGTGCTTACACTTTTCGGTTAGCCAGTGAAATTGCGTTGAAGTCAGTGATCCTTCGTCCTCAACAGCACTTTCAACAGTGGACGTTACATTTCAGATGTGTTACGACCCGTGGCTCTACCCTTCATTCGATCCCTGCGAAACCCTACATTTCAGCAGGATAATGCACGACCGCATGTTGCAGGTCTTTCTGGATACAGAAAATGTTAGACTGCTGCCCGGGCCAGCACATTCTACAGATCTCTCACCAATTGAAAACGTCTAGTCAATGGTGGCCGAGCAAGTGGCTCGTCACAATAGGCCAGTCACGCCCAGGCGTATCAAGGCCATTATTACGGCCAGAGGTGGTTGTTCTGGGTACTGATTTCTCAGGATCTATGCACCCAAACTGCGTGAAAATGTAATCACTTGTCAGCTCTAGTATAATATATTTGTCCAATGAATACCCGTTTATCATCTGCATGACTTCTTGGTGTAGCAATTTTAATGGCCATTAGTAATGCACCATTTTACGTTGTTGATCGCTTTTCCCATGTCTATAAATCCTATGAACGAGTCTTGAATTTTTTTCAATCTTTCTTCCATTATCAACCGCAGCATTTTAACTGCCACTCCGCAGCCTTCATCTTTGCTAAAGCCATCTATGAGGTACTCACTTTTCTTTCCCAGTCTGGTGTACATTATTCTTGTCAGCAGCCTTAATGTATGAGCTGTTAAGCTGATTGTGCGATAATTCTCGCACTATCGGCTATGGCAGACTGAGGAAGCGTGTGGATGATGTTTCTACGAAAGTCTGATGGTACATCGGCGGTAGCAACACTCTACACACCAGAGTTACTGATTTCCCTGAAGTTCGTTTTGGAGACGTGTCGGGCGTGACGCCCTTACGGGGTGTGAGAACTACAACGTGCTTGTAGCGGCCGCTGAGACCGTGTGTGTGGGGGTTTATCTGGAGAGAGACGCCAGCGGCCACCTGCCGGCCTGGATGGCGCGGCCCGGAAGTGGCGGTGTCGGTGCTGGCTGCAGCTTCCGCTTCGATACGTGGCGCGGCTGCCAAGTGGAGCCGGCGCCCAGCTTCATTATTCTGCCTTCCCAGGCCTGCTCTGGAAACCCGGCGGAAACACGCGCCCTCACGCTGCTACGCGTGCATGATTAATTGCCGCATTGTTCGCTCCTCCAATACGAGGAGGTGCTTTGCTCCAGTTGGTTCATTCGTACTGTCCGCTACAGGTCGTGGCCTCAATCTGACCTTGCTCTACAACCATCCACTCTGGCCGGTTACGCTCCAGGCAACTGGAACACACGTGAGAAGAAAAGAAACGAACCACTAAGGAAGTTGATTACCTGTGCGAGATGTCAGGAAATGCTCAGTTTCTTTTTTGGAGACGTGGGAAATATTGAAGATGATTCTCATTTATTGTTCCGTTTCAGTTGCACATGTTTAATTACATCACGTATGTCTACCCAAAAAATGGCTCTGAGCACTATGGGAGTTAACATCTCAGGTCATCAGTCCCCTAGAACTAAGAACTACTTAAACCTAACTAACCTAAGGACATCACACACAACCATGGCCGAGGCAGGATTCGAACCTGTGACCGTAGCAGTCCCGCGGTTCCGGACTGCAGCGCCTAGGACCACACGGCCACCGCTGAGGTCATCAGTCCCCTATAACTACTTAAACCTAACTAACCTAAGGACATCACACACATCCATGCCTGAGGCAGGATTCGAACCTGCGAGCGTAGCAGCCGCGCGGTTCCACACTTAAGCGCCTAGAACCGCTCGGCCACTCCGCCCGGCACATATATAGATCCCTCTGGACCATGTTCAGATCTAAGTAGTTGGGTTAATATTCCGTCTGGTCTACTCAGAACCACATGTCAAAGTAGGTATTCATACCAAAATAAAACTTCTGTATATTGCATTTGCTGTAACCGCATTAAACTTTCAAATATTGTGTAAGTCAATGTTAACCCTTGCTACTTATTTATTTAATTTACACGTCTTGTTCCTTAGGACCAAATTGAGGAGTAAATCTCCAAGGTCATGGAACGTGTCAATACATGAAATTACAACATAAAAATAGTAATAGATAAATTTAAATGTTTATAAATGTAAAAAAAGGCAAGCCATAAGTTAAAATAAACGCAATCAACAATATAACTTAACAATCAGAGTAACATAAAGAAGAATGGATGAGAACATAGAGGACGTGCTAGATGAATATCAGGTTGGCTTTAGGAAAGGTAAAGGCAACAGAGAGGCAATTCTGACGTTACTGTTGACAACGGAAGTAAGACTAAAGAAAAATCACGACACGTTAATAGGAATTGTCGACATGGGAAAAACTTTGGACAATGTACGAGGGTTGACTGAAAAGTAATGGCTCCACCTTCGTAACTCTCTAACAGTTGGCAGCTTTTATGTCGGTTTCTTGTCCTAAACATATGATAAATTGTATAGTTCTTCTATTACTGCAAGCCTAAACAAGAAGATTGCTGACAAAACTGATTTGTTTTTACTGAAGTAATTCGAATCTTTTGATTTAAAAATACAGCTGCTTCTGATCAACCTCATTCACGGAAACTCTGGATTTTAGATTCATCTTATTGCAGATATTACAATTCGTAAAGCTTGCGGTACGTTCGAATATAAATTATGTATTTGTAATTGATGCTCTTGGTCCTGTAAGTCACCAACAGCTACTTAATGCGGACATTACCAAGTCTGAGAAGAATGTTTCCACATTCAGAGAAGACTTTCACTCCACAGGAGCTCTGGAATCCATGATGAAGGCAGACACGGACATTTTCTGGGCGTTGATGTTTACGGAAGTGGACCCTTTATCATTCGGAGCGAAAGTGGGCACACGGGTCTATATATTAAGAATCGCTGAGTGCTCACTGGAAGAGCAAAACCTAGACTTCGGCAGCTTACTTATACATGGACATAGCGGAAAAAACTCTTCTTCGTCCACAGAAGAAATTTTCATTTTCATCTGGATACCACAGATGATACGTACGTAATATATTTTTGAAACTATCAAAGTACAATTTCAACGGAAAGAGGTAAGTATATTGATGTATTGTTCATATTTGAAGTTGTTAGCTGTACTATTGTGAACACGATTGTATTGAGAAAAAAATATAATGGTTTTGTTTTACTAATGGCATTCGAAATATTTTGTGAAAATGGCTGTCGTTACTGTGTGTATCCTGAATAAATATTAGACTGTAACTCATTACGTTGGGTTATTCATATGTTACAGTATAAAAAGGAAATTCACAACGACGACAGGTATCAGAAAACCATTGTATTATTTATGTGGCCATTTTATTAAATTCCACGCCAAAAATAAATTTTGGTTCAGTCTTTGTCCGTCATGCTGTTTGCGGTAAATACTTCTCTTTTCAAGAGCTCTGTAAGACAGTTACGAAAATAATGTTTCATTTACAAATAAATGAATAAACAATAATTGCTTTACTACTTCGACTTATAAGAAACAGAAGCTATTAACTGGGCAAAGATATACTCGCACCATTATGTAATATTACTTGCTGCAATATGTGATTTGCTAATTTAAATCGTGTGTAAAATATGAGACGCGTTCATCTGTACCTACTTGTACAGGATGGAGAAAAATTGTGTCACGAAATTTTAACGCTGGATAGCTGATGCCAGTAGGAACCAAAATTACTGATGTTGTGTAGGTCGACAGCGCACCATTTTGAAACTACGGAAACTTGGCGCCACGCGCTCCAGTTGGCTGCGGGATTGTCCTGTTGCCGGGTGTCCTGGACAACGCATGACTCCGGCCAAAAGGAGCGCGTGGCGCCAAGTTTCCGTAGTTTCAAAATGGTGCGCTGACGACCTACACAACATCAGTAATTTTGGTTCCTATCGACATCAGCTATTCAGGGTTAAAATTTCGCGACACAATTTTTCTCCAGCCTGTATAATCTGTAAGTCACCTTTCGATGTGTGGCTGTGCGTACTTTTTGTCTCTCTGTTACTTCCCCTTTTCCAGTCGAGAATGGTTCGCGAGAAGAAAGATTCCTGATAAGCTTCTGTATGGGGATGAATCTTTCTCATTTTATCTTCATGGACTTTTCGTTAGACATACGTAGGAGGAAGCAACATACTTGTTGACTTTTATAGAAACGGCCACTCTCGGATTTTTAACGGAAAACTACACAGTTTGTGCTCCGGCAGTCGACCCTGAATGTAAATAAATGTAGCATATTGCACATACATAGGAAAAGAAATCCACTATGGTACAATTACGCTATTGATGGCACACTGCTGGAAACAGTATTTATCGTAAAATATGTAGAAGTAATTATCCAGAGCGACCTTAAGTCGAATTACCGCGTAACGCAAATAGTAGGAAACAGAAATGCCAGACTGCAACTCATACGAAGAATCTGAAGGAAATGTAACTCATCGACGAGGGAACTGGCTTACAAGGTGACTTTTCGACCTATTCTTGAGTATTGTTCGTCGATTTCGAATTCCTACCAGATAGGACTGATACAAGAAATAGAGGAGATCAAAATAAGAGTGGCGCGCTTTGTCTCGGGATGCAACAGTCGGCGCTTTACGGAGATGCTCAAAAAACTCTAGTCGCAGTCGTTACGTTGTGCATCTCTGGGAAATTTACTCTTGAAATTTCGAGCAATCACTTTCCGGAAAGAGTCAGACAGCATATACTTCTTCCCACACACCTTTCGTGAAATTACCATGACGAGAAAATTCAAGAAATTAGAGCTAATAGAGAGGCTCACAGTCATGCTTCCAGCGGGCCATTCGCGACGGGGGCAGAGAAGGGGGGACGAGGTAGGAATACCAGAAGTACCCTCCACCATTCGCAGTTAGGTGGCTTGCAGAGTATCATGTAGGTGTGCGTGTGTGCGCATGCTTGTGTGTGTGCGCTTTAGATAGTTATAAATGGCTAATATTGACTTCCATAATATTTGACATTTTAATGCGGTTACAGCAATTCCAATTTACGGTCGGCCTATCGGTATTTGGTACACCCGTTAACAGTCAGTTTTATTGTGGTACGAATGCGTCCTACGCCCCCGAAAAGGAAACTTAACATTTCTTGGTATCTCGCACAGGTAATCGACGTCCATGGTAGTTCGTCGCTTCTCTTCTCACGTATATTTCCGTTGCTCGCAACGTAATCTGGGAGAGTGGACAGCTGTAGAGCAAGGTCTCAGCATTCGTTGGGTGCTCGAGCTGCAGCGGACGTTGTGAACCAAATGCAGCAAAGCATCTCCCCGTATTGGAGCAGCGGACAATACTGCAATTAATCAGGCACAGCTAGCAACGTGAGGGCTCGTGTTTTCACTAGCATTTCCATAGCAGTCTTTCGCACTTCGCGCAGTTCTTCTTTGGATCCTCTCTCTTTTATCCACCAATCCTATCTGGTACAGGTACTAGACTGCCGAGCAGTATTCAGTTATTAGTGGAAGGAGGGTTTTGTTAGCTACCTCCTTAGTTGATGGCGTACGTTCCCTGAGGATTCTTACAATAAATCTCAGTCCGGCATATACTTCTCCAGCGATTAATTTTATGTGGTCGTTCAACTTCAAATCGCTCCGTTCGCGTACTCCCCTGTTCGCATGTTCAATGAAGTAATTGCTTCAAAATGGCCCTGAGCACTATGGGACTCAACATCTGTGGTCATAAGTCCCCTAGAACTTAGAACTACTTAAACCTAACTAACCTAAGGACAACACACACATCCATGCCCGAGGCAGGATTCGAACCTGCGACAGTAGCGGAGTAATTGCTTCCCGCAGTTGTTCTGTAATCATGTATTCATCTGTTTAAATGCAGTACGTTACAATGGTCTAGGTTGGGGGTCAACTGCCACTTCCTGCAGCACGCGTAGATCCTCTGAACGTCTTAGGACATTTCGCTACAATTTTCAAGCGTTTTGACTCCTCTGTTTACAAAACCATCACCAGTGATAAGCTTCATGGATCCTTCGAGATTGTACACTTTTTTACGTATAGTGAAAAATAATGGTCTGGGGCACGCTCGAAGCTACATTTACATCTGAAGACCCATGCCCTTACACAATGACGTTCTGTTTTCTGTTAAATACTTACAATAGAGACCAAAGAAAATGCGAGTATTAGGAGCATCTGCAGTGCCTTTTTTGTTTTTCTGTTTTTTGTTAAGGCCTGGTTGTGTAGGCACTGTATTTAATCGTCGCTACATTCACATGCAAGTCATCTTCTGACGGCGGTATTCTTACATTCTTATAAGCTGTAAATGCTACCGCGTAATACGAAAAAGCAGATCTTTATACTATATATTTATCGAATATATTTATGCACACTATTAAGCTATTCTAATTTTTAGAGTATTATCGAATAAACGTCCGCTTTATAAAAATTGACGGCCTAACACGTACTTGGCATGAAGAGGACCAAAACCGTATGAACTTTCGGTAGCATGACTCTTTAGACGGTGCACTGTCAGTGTCATAGGTGTTCCTAGCGATCGTGAAGGTACTTATACTGTTAAAAGTTTTGTGTAACTGGGAAGATGAATTACGAAGGTAACAAAGCGAATTAATATAGAAGAGTTATGAAATGGAAACTGAACACCCACCACAACGGGACCAAAAAGTAAGAAATTTAAAAAGTTTATCGCACTGGGAGACGAGACGATGAATTTAAATTTCGTAGAACGCCGCTGACGGACTCACAACCGCACCCACTCTTGCAGTTTCTCGTCCGATTCAGACCGACGTCCATGCACGTCTTTCTTCAGGTCGCCAAAGATGTGAAAACCATACGGTGAAAAATCCGGGCTGTACCGAGGATGTCGCAGTAGGTCACAACCAAATAGCTGAAGCTTAACCTTTTTACGATTGACACTCTGTGCGGCCGTTCTCCTGCTACAGGATGATTCCGCCCAACAGTATTCCATGGCATAGTTCTCGAGAAATCCTGCTCGGTAATTTTAGAAAACCCGTATCTGAAGAAGACTGAGTCCATCTGCCAGTGTCGTACATTTCACGCAGGGTGTATGAGAATAAGAAGGGATTAGAGAACGTAAGAGGCATTCGTCCAGTGTTTTGGTACCTTATCAAGAAGACATGTCAAAAGATATCGGAAGACTTCACCTGCTCAATACTTGAATGGAATAGGAAAGCAAATAGATAACATTGGAGCGGTGAATTCTCTTCCATTCACTGTACCGTGGCTTATGGAGTATTTACGTAGATGTAAAACAGCGCATGAAACAGGAAATAACTACGCCCATCATGAAAGGAAAATTAGTAGGTCCTGCTGCATGTTCCCGGTGGTGCGTTGGCTCCCCGACCACGAGAACGCCGCGCTAGCAGCAGAGAGTTGCTGTCCTGGCCCAGCGTCGCACTCTCCACATCCGCTGCCGTCCTTGCTGAGCTCGGCTCCAGCCTGTGGTAATCTCTAGTGGCGCTCATTGCACAATTCTCCGAAAGGTCGCGCGAACCTCGCCTTCACGCGGTACCGCTAACTCGGCGGGGGCCGCGCCGAGTCTTCACCTTGGAGAACTTGCCGCAGCCAGCTCTGTGACACGTGATTAAAACTAGCCTCGCTTCCCGCACGTTATCACGCTGGTAATGTGCTAGTCTTCTACAGCGGACGCACACGTGACCCGCAGCTGTTTCATCCTGTTTTCTCGTTAACATGCCTGTGTGCTTAAGGAGAGGGAGGAAACAAGCAAGCTATTTCTAACCGTACTCCCTTCATAAAACCTCAGTCTCTTTTGCCACTTCATTCGTCCTTCAATATCCGTCAGAAGCAAAATAAAAATCCTCACCACGTCAACTTGACTTACGTTTTCCGTTGCTGCCCTAAATTAACAGGCGATGTTAATGAGCTAGTTCCCCGTCTCTACACATTTCCATTTGCGCTGCGCAAGCCACCCATTGGAGGAAACATGTTTTACCAATATCATTCCACACCTCACTCATTTTCCGTCATACACCGGAAGAAAAATGGTTGGTATCCCTTTGTGTGAGCACCATTTTTTCTAAATTTAGCGTCATGGAAGTTATGTGAGATGTACGTTGAAGGAAGTAAGAGGAATGTTCAGCAAGTAATGCAATAGAGTTTTTTTTCTGAAAGCTGGTTGGTTTTATTCACGAATCCATTACACTGTATTATTCCCCACTCTTCTGTCTACGAAACACCAGTTTTCAACATTATCTTCGTTCAGAGCGTCCGCACCTCGTTGTCTAGTTCTTAGCGTTGCTGCTTCTGTATCGCAGAGTCCCGGGTTCGATTCCCGGCCGGATTGGGGATTTTTTTTGCCCAGTGACTGGGTGTTTGTGTTATCATCATTTCATCACCACCATCATCTTTCGTGAGAGTGGCTACATTGGACCGTGTAAAAATTGATCCGTGTAAAAATTGATCCGTGTAAAAATTGGGACTTTCTACGGGTGCTGATGACCGCGCAGTTGAGCGCCCCACAACCACACATCATCATCGTCATCGTCTCCTTACTGGGAGGGCCTGTATGCCCGCATGGTACCACCCTACTGGCCGACGTCAAAGCCAACGTCTTGCTGCGTATGTAACCTCCTCATCACCCATACACAGCTTCCCGCGGAGTGCGTCCTTCATAGGGCCAAACGGTATGAAGTCGGAAGGAGCGAGATAAGGGCTGTAACGTGGACAAGGAAGACCAGTCCAATGAAGATTTTGGAGCTTGGCTTGTGGCAGATCTTGGGTTGTCATGGACAACGAGAAGTTCATTTATATTTTTGTAACGACGAACACATTAATGTCGTTTCTTCATCTGAGGCTAGAACAGCTGTGTGCGGTCGGGCGGCACGCGGTGATCGGATAGGTTTACGCGACATTGTTGCGGTCATGACGGCGCCTCGCCCAACGACTGACCGTGCTTTTGTTCACTGACACATCTCCGTAGGCATTCTGCAAACACCTATGAATATGTGTGATGCTCTGGTTTCCGCAAAAAGAAACTCAGTGACATCTCTCTGCTTGTAATGCACCTCCGTTGCAGACGCCATTTTGATCGCTATGTATAGCGCCAACACCTGTCAGAACTTCAAGGGGCTTAAGGGCCATATTCCATTACGTACCAAACATAGGCTCTTGGAGTGGTTCATAGCTTCAACTTGTCATTGGCTCACGTATTGTGTCGTGAAGTGGGATCTCTAAGAGAAATGTTGGGTTCCGGATTCGATATTCTGTTCGGAACACAGTCCCAACTTGCCGCGCGTAAGCTTAGCACATAGTAAAAGAATTCATCTCTCATAATATACTTTTAGATATGTGGGCCTACAACGAATTTGTGAGTAGAGCGCTCTACACTGATCCTTGTTTTCACACGCTCAGAGAAACAGCAATCGACTGATCTGTATCGCTCCGACAGTTTGATTTTGTTTTTGTGTATGCTTCTTAGATGAGCTTGGCGTCAAAGGGTGAAGAATGTTAGCTGAACAGACTAACACGGCTGATCGCTCTTGCAATTTTAACTCATTTAACGCGACTTGTATTTGTTATTTGGGTGCCTAATAAAAACTGTGAAAGTGCCTTGTAGCTTGTTGACTATGGGATGCCTCAGGTCAGAAGTAGACTAATGCGAGGGAAATTGAATAAGTAAGTTACACGGTATTAAGGTAGCACCGGTAGCTTTTACTGAGTGCTGTGCTACACGTAACAGTGACATAAATACCCGCCACTATGATCCAGCAATCACCAACAACGATCGGAAGGTTACACCAATCGTTCAGTTCCTCGACGACTGAAATCCACTCCGTGTTCACGGATCCATCCCAGATCGAATGCGTGAACGTCTTCATCGTTGGAAAATCTCCCTCCCCCCTATTTGCTCTTGCCGAAAAGATGGCTGTCGCCTGGTTAAGGTCTAGACTTCCCTGTCAGCATTACTGAGTTCTATTCGGCCTTAGTACAATAGTTGGCACCATTTCTACATCTACATCATACTCCGCCAGTCATAGTATACTGCATGGTGGAGGGTACCCTGTATCAGAACTAGTCGTTTGCTTTCCCGTTCCACTCGTAGATAGAGCGAGGGGAAAACGGCTAGTTTCTCGTATCTTACCTTCATGGTCCCTACTCGAAAAGACGGCTGCAGAAGGATCGTTCTGCAGTCCAGCTTCGAATGGCGGTTTTCTGAACTTTCTCAATAGTGTTCTTCTTCGCTCCAGGGATTCCCAATTGAGCTCTCTAAGCATATCCATAACAGTTGCATGAAGATCGAACCTACCGGTAACAAATATAGCAGTTTCACCACGACTGGGCATGATGCTGCATTTGGTTCTGAATTTCACGGTGACTCTGTGTGAAACTCGCCCGTTTTTCACACAGGGATCTTACTTTCCCGCGTACTTCAACTCTGCAATACGTCTCCAGTTGCGCCATTTCACTTCTTTTTGACAATGCGCCACTCCTGTTGCGCTATGGTCTTAGCGCAGCACGACACGTGTAACTTACTTTTGAAATCACTAAATTCCAAGCAAAACGATACTACACTAATTTTCACGACTGTATTTTATTTTCATGCATCGAGGTATCGTCTGACAGGTTAGTTAAGAGAAATGAGTAGGCATTGTAGTAGTAGGTGTTAATATTATTGCTTGAACTCTCTCACTCTTTCTTCCGAACCGCGTGCTGGTTGGCTTATCGCGTATATTTGAATAATTAGGATGACAGCGGACACAGTATCTTCAGAGAATTTATTTAACAGACGCGTGGGGTATTTACGTATCAGTTTTGTCACAGACGATGCGGGATGTTACACTCTAAAACTGTTTTAAATCGCGTAACACGTATCGACTGTACCAATCTGTAAGTTTCGGCTTCTGGAGAAATAAATGTACCACGGCCTCTACACACAACAAAAAAAGTTTTGCATCACGTCGATTCCGAGAGTTCCGGAACTTGTACAGAAAAGTGGAATAGAGATCAACATAAACATCATTTCTCCCCTTTTTATTGCTTATGAAAACCACACATGTTATACCACCATACCGCGAGACCTACAGAGGAGATTGTCAAGACTGCTGTACACATCGGTACCTCTAATACCCAGCAGCACGTCCTCTTGCATTGATGCATGCCTGTATTCGTCGTGGCATACTATCCACAAGTTCATCAAGGCACTGTTGGTCCATATTGTTCCACTCCTCAATGGCGATTCGGCGTAGATCTCTCATAGTCGTTGGTGCGTCACATCGTCCATAAATAGCCCTATTCAACAGCCTATAGCGCAGTTAGTCGTGACACGACGTCCTGTGACAGCACGAAAAGCATTATTCAACACAGTGGCGTTGCTATCAGGATTCCTCCGAGCCATAATCCGTAGGTAGCGGTCATCCACTGCAATAGTAGCCCTTGTACGGTCTGAGGAGTCATGTGATCGGCAGTTCCTCTGTCTGTGTATGTCCTCCATATCAGAACAACATCACTTTGGTTCACTCCGAGACGCCTGGACACTTCCCTTTTTGAGAGCTCTTCCTGGCACAAATAAAAGATGCGGACGCGATCGAACCGCGGTATTGACTGTCTAGGCATGGTTGAGCTACAGACAACACCAGTCGTATACCTCCTTCCTGGTGGAATGACTAGAACTGATCGGCTGTAGGACCCCCTCCGTCTAATAGGCGCTGTTCACGCATTGTTGTTTACATCTTTTGAGGGGTTTAGTGACATATTTGAACAGTCAAACGGACTGTGTTTATGACAATATCCACGGTCAACGTCTGTCTTCAGGACTTATGAGAGCAGGGGTTATGCAAAACTTTTTCTGATCTGTGTAAATACTATCATGCACAGCGGCTGCCAGTCTGCTTATGAAAGTCGGTGACAAAGCTACTTTGCAATAAACCCAATTCACTTACCGAATGTAAGTGGTTTCTCTTGTCTATACAAGTTATGTCTGGAAATTATATTTTATTTAGTGTCATTCCTCTGCTAGATTATCTCCAGATGAAGCAACAGAAATCAATTATATCTTTGTGGAGGTATGTACTGTCTAAGCATCTAATTGAAGACAGTTTCTTTATTGCCATAAGCGTTTCGCTTCTTTTATTTGGGAAGCATCATCAGTGGCCTAAAGTACATGTTTCCTTTTATACACACAACAAACGTATTATGTGGTAGATATAATACGCTGCTATATTACATTTTGTCGTGATTTTCCTCTTCTGTAATATAGCAGCATGTTAACATCTCTCGCGTAATACGTTTATTGTAAGTATAAAACGAAACCTATATTTCAGGCCACTGATGATGCTTCCCAAATAAAAGAAGCGAAACGCGTATGGCAGTAAACAAACTGCATTCAATTAGATGCGCAGACGGTACATACCTCCACGAATTTAGAGAAACTAAGGGAAAAACGTAAAACAGATAAAAATGACAATTATATCTTCTTGCATTATTTAGATGCTTGTTGAATGAGATCAGACTAATTGTTGTGTTGACTATTATGTCAGCGTGGAACACTGTTATTTCAACACACAGCTAAGCAACAAGCAGCAGTTCTACATTAGTTGCAGCAAGCATTACATAAGAAGATTACAGCAGATGTAAGAAGTTCATGTCATGTTTGACACGTTACGTAGTGCGGCATCTTGTTCCACTAACGAGTCCCTAGTTTCCACGGAAGCTCAAAGACGTCAGAAATTTCGTAATGTGAAGTGGCCGCGTGGAAACATTCGCTTTCTTCCCACGAGAGTACAGCTTCGTCGCGCAACAGGTCCTTCTGGAGCGCTGCGACAGTAGTTAGCTTTCAAACCACTCCGCTGCAGTTCTTTCCTTGGCAGCTAAACAAGTCCCTCCCACGTGCTTTTAACAAGAATCCTGTTGCTCAACTCACTCGGAAACTTTATTTTTATTATTTTTCCCGGCCTCATAAGCTTCATGTCTGATCTGTATCGGCGTCATTAGAAATGGGCTGACCGAAGAGCAGGCAGATACAGTCGCTATACTTTAATGTAACGACACAGTGGACTGCTAATAGAAGACCGAACGACATTTGATTCTCAGATAACTTTCAATCTCTTCGGTACGCTCATTCGAGAAGGGGCTGACATGGCTCTCATAACATACGAAAGATTCTATCATTTACTGAACTGCTTTGGTAGTCGTTTCTCAGTAGATGACAGTTTACACGACTTTATTTCTTTATCGAAAATATTTACAATTTTCTTCTTTGTGTACTCAGGGCGTAAGGTAATTATTGTTTTGTCTGTTTTGGGTCTTCCGACTGTTTTGATGCGGATCGCCAGGAATTTCTCTCCTATACCAACTTCCTCATCTCCGAATAGCACTTTTCACAACGTTCTCAGTTATTACTGGATATAATCTCTGTCTCCCCCTACAGAGTTTATCCCTTACAGATCACCAGCTACCATGGAAGTTATTCCTTGACATCTTAACGCATGTCTCATCATCCGGTCTCTTCTTTTTGTCAAAGTTTTCCACACGTCCAGCTTATTTTCCTGAGAACTTGCTCATTCCACCTAATTTTAAACATCCTTCAGTAGCATCACATCTCAAACACTTCCACTCATTTCATTTCGAGCTTTCCCATAGTGCATGAACTTAAGTGAAAACAAACAAACACACACACGCGCACACACACACACACACACACACACACACACACACACACACACACACACACACACACACACACACTTCCACACACGATCATCTAATGTTAAGCCTAACCATAACGTTCTCAGCCGCAAAATTTCGAATAAACAATTTCTCTGCGTTAAATTCTATATGGTTGATGGTGACAAACTGTGAAAGAAACTAGTGCAATAAAAAGACATAAAAACCAAGAAACCACAGCATGTGGCAACAAGTTATGTAAACGAAACTTTGTTCTTCAAATTTGTAAATACTGTCCCAAAACCTCAAATTTATGCCTGTACAAGTAGTAACGAGCATTTCTCCTGTTTAAGAGAAAGAAAATACAAGCCCACTGATGCTGCTGAAACTTCAGCGAAGCAGTCTCGGGAACAGAAAAAAAAAAAAAATCTGTTTGTAAGCAAACACGGACAGAAAAGCTTCAGTTAGCAAGATGATGGTTTATATAGACTTGCATAAGGCCTTTAACAGTGTACTACTTTCTAGGACGTGGGAAGCAATGAATAGCCAGAACATACATAAATGTTATGTACAAGCTGTTATAAAGCAGTACATAGATAATGCTGGTTGTGTTATAGGTTGGAATCAACAGAAATTTTAAGTCAGTATAAGACAGACAAGGATGCTCCTAAGCGCCTACCCTCTTTCAAATATTTTTGAACGAAGCGCTGAAGAACTGGAAAAGTGCTGAAACATGGGAATTAGAATGAGTGATGACAACCCGTTCTACCTAAATTTCGCTGAGGGTCATGTCATTTTCGACGGGGGAGAATAGAATGTATATTTTGTATTAAGAAAGCTGAAAGGTGAGTGTCGAAAGCGTTGTACGAAATTTTCCAAAGACCAAATACTTAGTTCTCGTAGGTACAGGCAGGCATCTTTTCGTGGATGATGCATTTACAGTAAAGTGTAGTCAATCATTCGATTTATGGACGGTTATTTTGGACAAGTATTGGAGTAATGAGGAAATAAAGCTCAGAATAGGGGAGGGAAAAGTGACAATTAAGCAGCTGCACTCCATTATTTGCTGTAAAAATACATCAAAAATTGGAAAAGGATGATATACAAAACTATACTTGATAGCTTTCCTCTGTGTGGTGCTAAACTGGGGGAAGTCCACAAGGCGAATGAGAAAAATTTAAAAGCAATGAAGTTAGTTTTGTAGACGAAGTTGTGAAGTAGCGGAAAGACAGAAAATAGGAAACGAAGCACTACGAGAAAGGATGGAATCTACCAAAGATATAGTAGGCGCAACAGAAAACAAACACCTAATGTTTTATGGACGTCTTAAAGAATCCCAGAGGAAAGGTGGCCCTCTAAAATATGGCACTGGAGACCTCCAAGGATCAGAAAAAGGAGGAGTGGCAAACTACATTGGAACGATTGATTGAGGTGTGCGATGCAGAACAAAGCCATGCAAGAAGAGAACTGGTAGGATAGAAGGAAATAAAACTTGGCTGCGAAAGACGCCACCCGTTGCAAAAAACAAAAACAAGAAAGGTTCAAATGTGTGTGAAATCTTATGGGACTTAACTGCTAAGGTCATCAGTCCCTAAGTTTACAAACTACTTAACCTAAATTATCCTATGAGCAAACACACACATCCATGGTCGGCCGGGTTGGCCGAGCGGTTCTAGCACTACATTCTGGAACCGCGCGACCGCTATAATCGCAGGTTCGAATCCTGCCTCGGGCATGGATGTGTGTGATGTTCTTAGGTTAGTTAGGTTTAAGTAGTTCTAAGTTCTAGGGGACTGATGACTTCAGACGTTAAGTCCCATAATTCTCAGAGCCATTTTTGAACACATCCATGCTCGAGGGAGGAATCGAACCTCCACCGGGACCAGCTGCACACTCCATGACTGCGGCGCCATAGACCGCTCGGCTAATCCCGCGCGGCCATACGGCACAGAAAACTTGCAGAAAGAAGAACAATTTTCTCCACAGATTTCTGTCACCCATGTCAGTCCTTAAGGATTTAGTACCCTTACGTAACTGTACCCTTAAATATTATCGAATATACGCTCTATGCAGCGATCATAAACTAAATCAAAGACTGCAGTCCAGTCAACAATGTGCGTGTGGGTGAGCGGGAGTCGATTGTTAAAGACCGTGAGTGGAAGTCGAGTGTGAGAGAAGATAGAGACGGTTGCTCGGTAGCGAGGCCGGAGATTAGTGGCAGAATATAGGAGTAATGGCACACAGTTTTTGAATTCTGTCGAATGTTTATAAATGTTGGTTTACAAAAGGGTACTTTAATTCATAAAATACAGTATTTGAGAAAGGATATGTTATCATTCAGTAGTTTTCCTCAGATTTCTCAGTAACAGAAGAGCACGACAACGAGTTTGATGTTCAAAATGTCCAAATGTGTGTGAAATCTTATGGGACTTAACTGCTAAGGTCATGTGTCCTTAAGCTTACACACTACTTAACCTATATTATCCTAAGGACACACACACACACACACACACACACACACACACACACACACACACACACACACACACACACCCATGCCCGATGGAGGACTCGAACCTTCACCGGGACAAGCGTACAGTCCAAGACTGCAGCGCCCAGACCGCTCGGCTAATCCGGTGCGATACGAGTTTGATGCAAAATTAATTAAATATAACTTCATCTTGAGCGTATGCAAATAACAAACTTCGGTGCGAAACTAGGGAGGGAGGGGCGGGGTTACAAGTACTGGGTCACCGACGGTGAAAGAGCTATTCCTAAATACAGTGGTTTTGGACACTACGTTTATGTAACACATTCCCAAGATTATTTTTATTATTTATCTAACACTTTTATGTATACCAGTACATTTAATCTTCAAGTAACATGAATTAATACCTAAGCATTTCGTGGTATGAAAAATTATAGGGTACCTGTCCAAGGATTAAAAAGATTCGATTACCCTATATACAGTGTTTTGGAACATATAAGCTTCCTTAGTTAGGTTGCAGCAGACAGAATAGACGCCGAAACTACAGATTATTGTTTGAAACAATGCTAAAAGATTTATCTTACAGCTTGACTCAACCACGTGAAACAGGAACTAATCTTCATACTGAGAAATTATTGGAACTAGTTCTTTAATAACCGGTCAAAGGCACTAACAGGGCGACATGACATCAAAACCAGTTCGTATACCATAATGCATTCGGATGGTTTCAGAATGAGCACTCACTTGTGATACGTAAGGAAGTTCGTTTTTTTGTTGAAAGTAAGATCATTACAGACTAATCTGTTGACTGTAAGCTAAAGGAGGGTATTATTCAATGTATAATCAAGAAAAATGTTAATGAGAACCAGTGGCTTAGATTTAGAAGGAAGTGAAAAGCTGCGTATTTCGCTTGGCAATAAAAGCAAACGTACGCTCCAAGAATTTCCAACTACACAGCGGAGATAGCAAGCAGTGGAAGCTTCGTACATGCCTACGTTTGTCCCCTGTGTAAGCCGTACCTACTCCGGTAGACCTCTTCGGATAACTACACTACCGTTGCCTTTTAAGACCAAGTATAAACTTCTCTGACCGTGAATCACGAGTCAGTAGTAGAAAGCAACGTCTGAGTGTTCTGTTTCACGGTGAGGCTCATTTTACGCCACTGAAGCGAACAGGCATTCAGGTTATAAAACCCGTAGCAAAGGCGTTCCACAAGTCTGATGAGATCTTCCTCAGCGTACATTAGCGACTGATTACTTCGGTGTGACTGCTACGGTCGCAGGTTCGAATCCTGCCTCGGGCATGGATGTGTGTGATGTCCTTAGGTTAGTTAGGTTTAAGTAGTTCTAAGTTCTAGGGGACTGATGACCACAGCAGTTGAGTCCCATAGTGCTCAGAGCCATTTGAACCATTTGATTACTTCGAGCGCGAATTCTAAACTTTCCTCAAGGAGATAGATTCAAAGGTGTCTATATAGGATGTTGTAGACATTTACAGGTGAACTCCAAAATCAAATTCGTACGTAAAGAATTCATGATTTGTTGTGGCTGGGCCAGATAACTCGATAAAAGCCTATTTCCTTTGAGATCAAAAAAATGGTTCTAAGCACTATCGGACTTAACATCTGAGGTCATCAGTCCCTATACTTAGAACTACTTAAACCTAACTAATTTAAGGACATCACACACATCCATGCCCGAGGCAGGATTCGAGCCTGCGACCGTAGCGGTCGCGCGGTTCCAGACTGTAGCGCCTAGAACCGCACGGCCAAAGGGGCCGGCTTTCCTTTGAGATCACATGTAGTGTCTTAAAGGAAGAAAGATCTTGTTATCGACCAGAAGCACCGCATCACTGAAGTCATCGCTTCTATCCCAGCACTTGTGTTCGAGAATGTTGACAGGATAGAATGAATCTAAAGGACAAATTAATTAGCATTGCCAGATAGGCCGTTACGCGCACAAATTCAAGCCGCCCACCGGATACAATTAGGTTTTAGATGATCCATCATTGAAGTGGACGTGGAATTCAGTTACTGTCAGTTGTACTCATAGAATAGATGATTGCGCACGACACTGCTCGATCTTTGGTTCGGATTGGATCTTTACTACCGTCCGCTGTCCAATATTTGCATCGCTCCCTTGTACGCACAGACTGAAGATTGGTTTCCTAAAACCGAACAACGGTACAACGGCTTGATTGGGGTAACTTTTCAAACATAATTAACTCGGAAACGACACTACGTATGGATTTTTTTCTTAATGGTTGTTTCTCAGTAAAACCTATACTGCAACATTCTAACAAGCTCCTCATGCAGTTTCTGACCAACCTGTGTACATATGGGATTCAACTGCAAGCCAATATGGCGTCTCGCGACTTTATACTGAAGAGAAATGGCGCCATGTGAAGTGGGTGGCGTTCTTCCATCTGACTGGTATACGTTCAAAGACACGCTCAGACTGTCTAACATGCTAGACAGTGTTCTAATAATTAAGGAGGCTTGTCGCTCTAAGCAGTAAATTCGGTTCGACTCCTGGCGTGGCACAAATTTCCAGCTTGAGCAGGATTTATTCCCTACAGAACAGTCTACTTCATTTCAGTATATTTAGTTCATTTGTTGCGTAGCTATCGCATATTCTGAACTGTGCAGATCAGAAAATGTGCATGTGAATGTGCATGCCGCAGTCGGAAACCATGGAAGGGCCACGTAGAGGGCGACTTTTGTAATACAGCCTCTCCGGAGCAGTACGCGGCAGAGGCTAAGGCTGGGAACGGTGGGTCTGTCGCCTGCTCGTGTGTCGGCGAGCCGCAACGGAGAAAAACTGGCCATCGGGTCGGCCGCAGGGGCACCGGCAGCGGCAGGATGTGGCTCAGGGGAAAGCCGGACACGCCGTGAGGTGCGGTTCGCCCTCCAGTGCGGTACCGGCTGCCGGCTGCCAGTCGCTGCTGGAGCGCGCTGGAGGGCCCGCTCTCCTGCACGCAGGTGGGCTCCTCGGGGAGGTCCCACACCGCAACTACGCTTTGTCTCATGGGAGAACGTCTCAAAGGATACATCACCACCATCGGCAGGATTTCATTGTTCAATACAGGGCATTCGTAGCCTTCTTTTCTTTGGGCTATCAATGTTTGTACGATTTAAATATTGAAACCTGCAGTAGGTATGCTTTCTAAGAATTTAATCCCGTTTTCAAGAGATGCACAAATTTTTGGCCAGCCCTTCTCACGGATGATTGAGTATCCGCACAGGACCGTCTCCATACTGTAACAGGAAATGTACTTCGCCTAATCACGTGACACATTCCCACTGATCCACGGCCCAGTCTCTAAGAACACTTGCACACTGCACTGACGTCATTGGATCAACACGGGGACACGTAACGGTTGTCTGCTGCGGAGCCACTTGCTGTCAGTGTGCGCCTGAACGGTGTGCCTTGAAACACTTCTACCTCTACCAGCATTGTACTCAGATGTGTCAGAGCCAAATACAGTGTGTAACGTTAATATTCGGACACTATGACATTTTTAATTTGCAGTAATTTCAATCATAACAAAACGAACAAAAAACATAACCGAGTATTTTATTAAGTGATATGTCTTGCAAATAATAGAATAGTTTATTATAATAACTTAAAAAATTTCTTCACTTTAGTAATACGATTTAAATAAAACTCTGTTTTCATGTTCTTTAATACACACATCAAAAAAAGTTTTGCATCACCCCGGTTCCCAGAACTCCTGAAGATATACATTGACTGTGGATATTGTATCATAGACACAGTCCCTTTCACAGTCGAGAGATGTCATTGTTACTTTGTGCCAGGAACGGCTCTCAAAAAGGGAGGTGTCCAGGCTTCTCGGAATGAACCAAAGAGATGTTGTTCGGACGTAGAGGAGATACAGAGAGACAAGAACTGTCGATAACATGCCTCGCTCAGGTTGCCCAAAGGCTACTACTGAAGTGGATAACAGATACCTACGGATTATGGCTCGGAGGAACCCTGACAGCAACGCCACCATGTTGAGTAATGCTTTTCGTACAGCCACAGGACGTTAATCTACGACTCAAACCGTGCGCAATAGGCTGCATGATGCGAAACTTCACTCCCGACGTCCATGGCGAGGACCATCTTTGCAACCGAGACACCATGCCGCGCGTTACAGATGGGCCCAACAAGATGCCGAATGGACCGCTCAGGATTGGCATCACGTTCTTTTCACCGATGAGTGTCGCTTATGCCTTCAACCAGACAATCGTCGGAGACTTGTTTGGAGGCAACCCAGTCAGCCTGAATGCCTTAGACACACTGCCAGCGAGAGCAGCAAGATTCCGGTCTCTTTCTTTGCGTATGCCATGAACGTTTTACTAGATTTCCCCAGAAACTGGAAGCAGTCAACCGTCTCGAAAATGAGTGAAAATATACGAGTTCGCCAAGAGAAAAGGGACTCCGTGTTATACTGAACGTGGTATTTGAAAGTTGTTATTTTTTAACGTTGTGGCGACACTCGAGCGGGATGACGTGATGTCGAGCAGCGATTTAGTGATCCGTGCTGCGTTGTCAGTAGTCAGTTTGAAGGTTGTTGTGGATACTAATCTGGAGAGCGCCTTTTTCAATCGAACAAACAGTGTTTATTGTTGAAACTTTTTTTATATAAATCGTTTGAAACGTTAAATAAAATCACGATAAATTATCCAGGGATAACCACTCCTGCAAAAAGTGTTATGTAGAAATGTGTGTGTGAAATCTTACGTGTTCAAGTGGCTCTGAGCGCTATGGGCCTTAACTGTTAAATTCATCAGTCCCTAAGATTACACACACACACACACACACACACACACACACACACACACACACACACACACACACACACACACACACACACACACACACACACACATGTCCGAGGGAGGACTATGACCTCCGCCGCGACCAGCCGTACAGACCATGACTGCAGGGCCTAAGACCGCTCGGCTAATCCCGTGCGGCTGTTGTGTAGAAATTGATCACTAAATTTAGAGCAACAGGTTCAGTCGCTAACGCCAAAGGTAACCGTGTAAAGATAGCTTATTCGTCAGAAAATACAAGTCCACGGGAATCATTAGACATATATCCTCTCATCTAAACATCAAACGTCATGTCGAAACAAGTGAAGCTGTTACATACAAAGTAAGAGTGATGCAAGCATTAAAACTAACTACTGCGAATGGTTACTCTTGCAAGTCACTAATGGTTATCTGCATCCAGATCTTTACTTGCATCCAGGCCCTTACTTCAGCTCAGACAAGCACGGTTCCACCTTAGCGGGTCCGCGAACTCTCAAATCACACGCTATTGATGACAGTCCCAGGGAACTCTCTGAGGTGCCCCTGCATGATTTCAAAGGAGACGTTTGATGTGCAGTTTCAGGCCAACGGATTGTAGGCCCCATTTTGTTTAACAACACTGTGAACTCTCAAGTGATGTAACGGCATTGTTGCAACCATTAATAGCGCAGCTAACGGAGGAAGAACGGGAATACGTGCCTTTCCAGCAAGATGGTCCTACGCAGCATACTTTACGGTTTTCGATGTCAGACGTGCACGAAACTATCGGCGAAGAACGTACAGCTTCCAGTGATTTATGGCCTCCCAGATCACTCGGAACATTTACCACGATTTTTACTTGTAGTGTAATTTAAGGGGTAAAGCTGTAAGAACCTGTATGCTATGGAAGGGTTGACAACAAGCAGTCGCAATACGATTGTGGAACTCACATAAAATAAATTGACAAAAGTTCGTATAAAGACGTTCAGACGTGTTGAGTTGTCTATCGAAGCTTATGGTGAACATTTTCAGCACCTCTTGTGAACTACTGATCTTCTGAATGTTAATTACGTTGTTTTTCATAATGATAACTTACTACTCTGTACACCATATTTACAATAGACGAGTAAATTTTCTGTATGTTGTTTATAAGACATGGGGCCTCGTTTTTTTGGTCACCCTGTATGAAGGGACACGCAAGGTACAGAACATTGCTGTTCTACATAGTTATCCTCCTGTCTGCTGCTTAAAAAGAAACAATATTTATAACAAAATTAAAAATTGTCAATATACAAAACAATTCGAAAACTATTAATCTGTAACATGAAACAAAGGGACGTTGTAGTAAAAGTAAAAATTACGCAGATTTATCATATAGTGCTGCAACGCACAACTTCCTAGAAAGAAGGTAAATTTAAAAAAAAGAAACAAACAAACGGAAAGCAAACGCAACCCGTATCAAACATAGCTTCAGTACCCCGTCGAAATTATACAAAACATATTCCAGTTATTCACAAACAACTGTCGCACTTACCAATAGTAACAGGAAACTCTTTCCTCTGATCATGATGAAAAACGTTTTCTTGAGTACAAAAAACCACAATAACATAGGTTTTTTATGTCTTTGCATATGAAATTTACATGCATTAATGTTAATTGTTTTGGCCACATAAAAATGCAGAAGATATGCGATCAACTAATTTTATCTACTAATAAAATGCAATTTATGTTTTCTAAGAATATATAATGCACAATGTGCTATTCTAATTATGCGCAAAAGAAACGAAGAAAGAAATCGTCACCTGCCAGTCTCTCTCTCTCTCTCTCTCTCACACACACACACACACACACACACACACACACACACACACACACACACACACACACACCACTCATTCATTCATTCATGTCTCTTTCTTACCGTAGCTTAATACTATCGGTAATCCTACCATTTACTACGTCATTTATGCGTTGTACCAAAACAAACGAACCGTAGTCTTGGTAAAGAACAGCAGGCCGGAGTGGTCGTGCGGTTCTGGGCGACCGCTACGGTCGCAGGTTCGAATCCTACCTCGTGCATGTATGTGTGTGATGTCCTTAGGTTAGTTAGGTTTACTTAGTTCTAAGTTCTAGGCGACTGATGACCTCAGAAGTTAAGTCGCATAGTGCTCAGAGCCATTGGAACCGTTTTTGGTAAAGAACAACTCTAGTTATGGCAGCTCACCGGATACCTAATTTATATGTGCTTGGTAGTGCGACCAAAATTCATGCATTTACTATGGACAGTATCGTTACTCCATTTTATGCTAACGGTGAAAACGGTCACCCAGCGCAGGAGGCTGTATTTTAGAAGCAAAGCTACTGTAATGTAATAGAAAACGCTGACGTGTACTCTGAATTTCAGAAAGAAAACTTTGTGGCGTTTATGCAAATGAACACCTGCGCACGTACGGTAGAAGCTGCAAACGGCAGCAATAAACACGTTTGAGGGAATCGCGATTTTAATTTTAAACAAACTCAATTCATTACTTATTAATGCCACAACACGAGAAACCAAACGCATGCGGTTGCTACGGTTTCTGACACGTCGCAGACCTAACGCGTAGTAGTGGAATAAGTCTGTGGACGGATCCTCGGTACTGCGCAGACACTGGACGTTCACCACAAACAATCAGCCAGCCCATACGAGCTGCGTCAGTGCTTTGAAGAAGCGCAGTGAACGTTAAATACGTCATTTGGTTGTACCGGAACAGGAGCCGCTCTTGTCGATAACCGACAGAGACTGTGGTCCTGTCTGCCGGACGTTCAATACACGCTGCGACCTTTCTCTTCTCAACCGGTGTCACTCACAGGCGAACACTGGAGGCCTGGCCTGTTCTGTTAGTCACATTGCCACGGGAATATCCGCTACAAACGTGGAAGCTGTTCGTACGGTCTTTGTATGGCATCAACGTCGTTGCCAAAGTATACGATTTTCTACTCAGGTTTTGTGTCAGGTAGCGAAATGACGCAATAGTCGAATGAAATTTTTGGATATCTCTATGAAAACCAATAACATCTGTATCTAGACACCAAGATACTGCCTAGTTTCGACTAATGCTTCAATCATCATTCACCTATCAGAACTAAGCGGCTACTAAATTTCTTCAATTTTATATTAGTGTCACTAATAACCTAGAAAACATGAATTTCGACGATGCAAGACAATTTTGCTTCTGATCCGTTCGCCGTCCAAATTTCCTTATCATTCTTCTTTTCTAGGAAACATTTACTGGAAAGAAATTTAAAAACAAAAGATAAAAAGAAAAGGTAACAGTCCTGTGCGTGGGTAAATGAGGTGCGCGTATACGTTATAGACGGCCCTTACAGTTCTATAAAAAAATGTTAAAATACTCATAGAAAATCCAACACTGAGATTCCACCATTTCATTCAACGCTTCAACACAAACAGTGTACAAGTCGTTCCTCCTCGAAAATGTAGTCGTTCTTCATCAGTAGTTGTTATTGGTTGGTTTGGGGGGGGGGGGGGGGGGGGGTTGAAGGGACCAGACTACAAAAGCCATCGATCATGTAGTTGTTACTACTATAAGTAAAAGGCTGTAGCTATCTGGTGGAACAATGTTAATAATCTGTAGTTATTACTGAAAGATCCACACACAATTCAAATATATCGTTGAAGGTAAAAGGACAATCGCAACTGAACCGACATGTCTGTAATCAGTACACGTGGTCGGTTTCCTAATAGGGCACAAAAGAATCTGAGTTTTCGTCCGTGATCAGTGCAGTGGATGAGATGTCGAGGATTTTTCTGTAGGTCAGCTGTTGAAGAGAAACAGTCTCATTTTGATAGTGACGTTTTAAGGTCACACGGCCTCCAGAAAATGCGACATAATAACTTTGTCATGAACTACAATCGCTGATCGAATCCATAACAATATTTTTCATCGTTTACTCTGTCCCCCCTCTCTCCAACGGCCCCACCGTCGCTTTTAATAGTTATAAATTTATTGAGCTTGTATAAATACACTGAATGAGCTTCGTCTAAGGAAACACGACGATTTCAAGAAATCAATTGTTTACTGTTATTTGTATAGTCAATACAGGAAAAACACGAAACAGCATGGCCCGAAAGGCACACCCAGCTGTCCCTAAGGTAGAGTCCATAATTTTACTGATGGTGCACTTCATTATATAACCGTCTCTCGGTTGAAAGGTGAAAGGAAGGCGGGCTCATTTCAGTTCTGACAGAAAGTATCTCCGGAATGTCATCCAAGTTGAAATGAATCTCTGTCCTAAATGGAAGTGACCTGAAACCGGACCACAGGTGGCCTCATACCGAAAATGGATGCCTCTTTTATGTTAACGGTAAAACGGCTTGCTCAGAAAAAAAAACTGAGTGTCCTCTGAATTCACATAAAAAGAAAAGTTGCGTACGGCCGTAAAACCATTAAACAGCTTCATGGAATGGAGATTTCGAATGGAAGCTAGTGGTGGAGTAAGGGAGTGAGAGAATTTGTAGCATTTACGGATCGCAGTGCAGTAGTCGCGCGCTTTATTTCATTCCATCCGGTGCCATTTACTTTGATCGCCGGTCCACCTAGCGAAGAGGAATGGTCGATAAGTTAGAGTGAGAAAAGGGAGGTACTGGCAGGAGACAGTGATTTCGGGCCATGTACAACAAAAATAAAAAAGTAAAAAATAGAACAAAAAAGCTCTCCAATCGTGGGGATGGCCTGCAAGCGGAGCGAAGGCGATTCATCTGCTGTCCTGCATATGGCCGTACAACGCGGCACTGCATCAGTCTATTATTTCCTGCAGCACGCTATGTTCATCAAAATTAAATGTGCCGTCGTCAACTGAATATCCTGTTCTGCAGACAGATGTTATCAGAAGTGAGGCGTTTTGTCCATGAACATGTCGCATCACCGGCAACTGACATTGCGACGAATAATTCGAACGCCGATAACTTTAATTTCTTGATAAGTCGAACTAGTATTCCTGTCTTTTAGGGCAACCTCGATAAGTCCAAGGTACAATCGATAAATCGAAGCGTTTATTATAAGATATCGCTCACAACCCCGTGTAATTCGAAGCCAGTGGCTTTCTAACACTGGGTAATTCAAGTGTTTCGTTAGTTGTTTTGAGACACTTCGGTTTTCTGAAACATGAATAACACACTACAGTACATAAGAGATGAATCCAGGTACGTTACGGGCACAAGGCGTGGAAATCGGACATCAAAATAATGTGAACAACCGAAAGCACACAGTTATTAGTGCCGGCCGCGGTGGCCGAGTGGCTCTAGGCGCTTCAGTCCGGAACCGCGCGACTGCTAAGGTCGCAGGTTCGAATCCTGCCTCGGGCACGGATGTGTGTGATGTTCTTTGGTTAGTTGGGTTTCAGTCCCATAGTGCTCAGAGCCATTTGAACCGTTATTAGTGACAGCACGGCAAGAAACGGGTGTCGTTTACGGAAAGGATCTGTTGAGGAGGAAACTTGTTTGAGGAACGTAAATTCACTTTACTTCTAACGAGTGCATGACACTATTATTTTTCACACTCACATGGTGTATGCCGAGAGAGAGGAGAAAAAATTAAGGAACCTGTCCCAAAAACTTAAAGCTGTTCCTAAACTTAATAATGTGTAAGTTTTCTGTGTGTGTGTGTGTGTGTGTGTGTGTGTGTGTTGCTGTCAATACGAATCAGAAGTACAGGGTACTTTCAACATTGCTTGACGCATAAAGTTTGGTCGTCGCGAAAGTGCTTGTTTACAAGTTAGGTTCAAAAATGGTTCAAATGGCTCTGAGCACTATGGGACTCAACTTCTGAGGTCATTAGTCCCCTAGAACTTAGAACTAGTTAAACCTAACTAACCTAAGGACGTCACACACATCCATGCCCGAGGCAGGATTCGAACCTGCGACCGTAGCGGTTCCAGACTGCAGCGCCTAGAACCGCACGGCCACTTCGGCCGGCTACAAGTTAGGTACTCTGTATATTACTGCAGATCTTTTTCTGGTTGAAGTATGTGTGCAGTTGTCACAATGTTTGAAGGCAGTTTCATCACTTAGAGACATCATCAGTTCTTCTCCCTACCAAGACTGATATTAATGTATTTTACGTAACTAATCGACAGTTTTCATGACCATAAAAAGGCTTAAACGAACCTAATGATATTCCAGAATTAAATATGCATCGTACGTAACATTTTTAAAATTACATTTAGTAATGCGCCTTCATCCGCGATGGCACAATGCTCCCTCAAAACCATGAAATTTCGCAGAGGGTTTGAAATATGGCGAAAATTACATTATCATTCAAAATAAAGAGTAGACAAATTGTGTGTTTTAAATTGTGATTTTCTCGCCTCGTGATTGCGAGGTTTTCACGTAGCCCGAACGTCAGTGTTTGGGGCACTTCAATTTTCCAAACGCTGTCACCCTATAGCAATCCGATAAACCATCGTTCATATAGGATAAAACAGGTGCGAAAATTATCAAGATAGTTGCTAAGCTTGTAACTGTTTACGGGCCAGTTCCGCGTAACCGACTGATTCATTCCCTGTGTTAACCGAGATCAAGTGAACAATACTACCAGTCTCTTCGTGTACAGAATCATGTTCAAATATTTTAATGATCTTTACTCTGTTGAAGACTGCTCAGTAAATCACTGTACTGTACGTTTAAAACTGTGTTATTTGCGGCTGCGAGGACGTAGTAGTTCAAGATTTCCAGTTAAAAAAGGGGTTATATGTTATATGTGACAGGACTGCAGAGTCGAAAACGGATGACTGTTGGTGAAAGCACTTATCTATCGTCAGTGAGAACTGTGGAAACACTGTCTTTATTCCTATTCTTGAAATACTATAGTTTCTGCCACCTACGCTTCAGTTGTTTCCAGGAAGCAGGTGTATTCGGTGGGATTAAAAACTTAATCTCACAACCTCATCCTGTTGGTACAGCAATAATCAATCTACCACAGTTCCACATTTCATTCGTCTACAAGAAATTCACAAAATACATTCAGGTATATTCATCACAATACTTCCTTGCCACTGATGTCTGGAATAAAATTTTTCTCTTTTTTGCCGTGTGTCACGCATTGCAGAAATGATGAAAAAATAATAAATACCCTCTAATTAAGAGGGAAAAGATAGATGCATGGAACGCGCTTTAGTGGTCAGCAAAATTCTGACCAACATTTTACTGAGGGCCTTGAACTGCAAGAAAAACTTATTTTTTTCGACTTTCCGGACACAAAGTTAGCAGTAATGGTGATGGGAACTTATATCATGACAGGAGGTGATAATAAAAGACCCATAACAATGTTTCGCCACAAATGTGGGTAAGGTTTGAAGGCGGGAGTTAGTTGAAAGCCGTCGCTTTTGGGGGTGATGCGAATAAATTGAGGCATTTCACGTGTTATGTTCTTTCTGTATCGAATAAAAGACCCGAGAACAAAATCAGAGGACATTCCTTGTCAATAAAGAAAAGAATCGTTTCCTATACGAAGTTGTTTGTGCTTAACACTATTTGCAAGGGGCAATGACGCCAATCATTTTCACTGTTTTCGTTATTAACTCAACAGAAGTAAATGCAATGGCACCCATCATTTCTCTCCCTGGAGTGTCAGCACCACAAAGTACGTAAGGTAAGTAAATTGTTTGCACTGATTTTTCCGCCCTAACGCAGCAGTTGCCAATAACGTTTCCTGGTGTGGACTTGTCGTAGCAGCTCATAACCTATACTATGATCCCGTACTTTTCTTTCTGAAGTACATTTTCTTGCTGTTTTAAATAGCATATTTACTTGCGCATATGGATTCAGAAGTGTGCGTGTACAAATGATGTGTTTCAAGTACAAGTTAATGGCCAGCGCCTGCGCCCCTGAATGATACGCTAGCCCGCTACACGTTACGAAACAATTCGACCCGTGGCCTTTACAGTGAAATCGCAGCTCTCCGCTGTCGTGAAGTGCTACATGCTTACGAACGCCGCAGTTTCGCGCCCGTAAGCCCTTTGGAACATGAGTCACCCTTTCTACTCCCTCAAGTTACATATGGCTCCGCAGGTGACTAGTGGATCCCATTCCAGGGTCTGGCAATGACTTGAAACTACGTTGAGGGACGCAACTAACAACCAGAGCGTGCCAGACATTCTCACTTAAATGGCTGCAAGGTTTTGTACATTTGGTGACATTGATTTTACAGCCCCTAGGCACTGGTCCAGTACACGATTCCATGCCTACTATTCCGCCCTTTACTGCGAGATAGATCCTCAGGCACTACATTATAGTAACTGCGAAACGGTATATTTGTGATATCAACCGACGGCTGCGAAACACCAAAGAGACGCGCCGACGAATGCAGTGGAACGTGCACAGCAGATAACTGAGGATCTGTTCGATGACGACCACTTTAGCCTTAGGAAAGAGACGTAGTTCTTACTATGCACCTGATAAAAGAAAAAAGGCTTAAGAAAAATCAAGACACGTTCCCAAGCTATTACAAGCTATCGACAACATAGAATAATGCAAGATGTTCGAAATTCTTACGAAAATAAGCGTAAATTCGAGGGAAGGACTGGTAGTGTGTATGTACAAGAGCCGAGAGGGAACAATAAGAATGGAAGAAAGAAGAAGTGCTCAGATTAGAAAGGGTGTAACACAGGGATGTAGTCTCTCGCCCCCAGCTGTACAGTGCATATATTGAACAAGCAATGACGGAAATAAAACAATTAAGTACTTCGAGTAAAGTTCAGGTTGAAAGAACATCGATGATAAGATTAAATAATGACAGTGAAAGTGGAAAAGATAGCAGGGATTGTTAAATATAATTTACAGTCAAGCGAACACAGACGCACCTTCAGAGTAAACGGATAAAAGCCGAAACTGAGGATAAGATGCAGAAATGAAGTTAGCTATAATCTGAAGGTCAAAATTGATGGGCACGAAGTAGGTAAGGCGAGAGAATACTTCTATTTTGGAAGCAAAATGATACACGGCAGTGTAGGAAGGACATAAAATGCAGACAGTCACAGGTACAGAGGGCATTCCTGATCAAAGAAATCGATTAGTGCCATACATCGACATTAATTTGAGGAAGACATTTCTGGGAAAGTACGTTTGTAGCACAGCATTGTATGGAAGTGAATGATCTACTTTGGGAGAATTGGAAAATAACAGAATCGAAGCATTTGAGATGAGGTGCTGTAGAAGGATAGTGAAAGTTAAATGAACTGACAAGAAACGAGGGGGTGCTTCACAGAGTATATGACGAGACAAGCATTGTAAAGACTGAATGATTGGACACTTGTCAAGATATCAGAAAATAACTCCACGTTACTTTAGGGAGCAGTTAAGTGTAAAAACTTTCGAGAAGGAGGAGATCGGAAAGCGTCCAACAAAACATTGCGGACGTTAGCTTCAAGTGGTACTCTGAGCCCGTTACAGAAGAAGAATTCGTGACGGGTAGCACCAAACCATTAAGAATGCAGAAAAAAAGACGGAAGAGTTGGCAGTGTGTGTTTTATTTACCACTAAGGCTCACAAATTGTCGAACTTCATTGCTCCTCTTCTGTCAAAGCTTGTTTTTGTGTTTTCTCTTCGATTTATATGGTATCTATGTACACACTAGCACAGAAAAATTCAACTTTGACAGAAATTTAGTATCAGAGGAGCGATGGAAATTTCGGTCCAACTATGTCTTGGGGTCCTGAGCATACTCTATAGTACAGTCTCGACTTTTCATCTATTTCCAAACATTAAAGAACACTTCCCAGGGATTCACCTTGATAGCGATGAAGTGGTGCAAGTCAGACATTCTATAGCGACGGTATCAACAAACAAGTTTCTCGTCGGGAGAAATGTGGGCGTACATAAGATGACAGAGTTGAGAAATAAATATGTATACGTGACTAGTAAAGATGTAGAACGTTAATAAAGTTCGTTTCATTTAGAAAGCTTTCCGATTTTTCACACAAAAAATTCGGAGCCATTACTTTTCAGCATGCACTCTTATTTATCTGAAGATCTGACCGTGGGGCTTCGAATTGTTGTGGCACTAATATTAGGCGTGGAGGCACACTATGAAAGATCGTGCACTAGGACCGATGCGCACTTGTATACAAAACGTGATACAACAGGGCAGGTTCCTCATGGAGTTAGTTCAAAATTAAACCGCCTTCTGGAAAACAACGTAAGAGACCCTGTTTCGGGCTCCCACCTGTAACTGACAAAGAGATTTAGTCTCCTTCTTGCCCCTTGCATTGAGTTACTCTGGACAACTGACACTCCTCTCCTAGACTGCGTCAGAAGAGAGGGCGACACAGCTTCCTCCACTGATGGCTTTCCTGTCACCGTGCTTAAGCTGTCCTCCCTCGTCTGAGCATACAACATTACGACCAACTGCTTAATAGCGTGTTGCCAAAGGCTTTGCAGCAGTGCTAACGCCGGTTCCCATCGGTCTTGGCTAGCACGGTTGAGCTTGGCTACCACTTGCAGGTGACCGTCCGAATCTGCGACGCGCCACTGGCAAGCGGGATGAACTCAGCCCTTGTGAGGACAATCAAGGAGCTACTTGGTTGAGAAAACTGACGACGGCCGGGAAAGCGGAGTGCTGACCACGTGCCCCACCATATTCACCCACATCCAGTGATACGTATCGGCTGAGAATTACACAGTGGCTCTAGGAGAGGAGTTAATAGCCCGTTGCTTTACCTTTCAAACGCAGTACGATCCTGCGTAGCTTGATTAGACTATCTCTGAGTAGGTTTCCGGAGGTATGCGGCACTAGAGGTCTACGCACAGCTCACGCAGTTCCCCCTAATTATGGGCCGGTGGTTTGCGAGTGCGCTGAACTGACGCTCAGTAAGTCCCAACCTTGGGATCAAATCAGTTGACTTTTGTGGCCCATACTTCTTGCTTTCCAATCCACCGTAGCAAAATTATGGTAACATCCTGCCGGCTGATACTAGTAACGTAGAGGAATATATCAAGCATGAAAGGATGCAGCTAGTCCACAGTAGAGTTGACGTAGTCCACCGTTTTCTTTGTGGCAGCAACTAGTACTACAGGTCCGATGCAAGCCCAGATGAATGGCTCTCACAGCATAATACTGCCCCACCAGATTGTCTTCGTGGCACAGCGGATGCTTCGAGCTGACATTCGCCTGTATGACAGCGTATCCGGCCTCGACCATCGACCTGGTGTAACGAGAAATGTGATTCATCCGATCAGGGCATACCATTCCACTGACGCATGGCCCAACCATACGATCAGGTGACAGGTTTCCATTGATCCACAGTCGCCGGCCTCTGTGGCCGAGCGGTTCTAGGCGCTTCAGTCCGGAACTGTGGCCGGCCGCGGTGGTCTCGCGGTTCTAGGCGCGCAGTCCGGAACCGTGCGACTGCTACGGTCGCAGGTTCGAACCCTGCCTCGAGCATGGATGTGTGTGATGTCCTTAGGTTAGTTAGGTTTAAGTAGTTCTAAGTTCTAGGGGACTGATGACCTAAGCAGTTGAGTCCTATAGTGCTCAGAGCCATTTGAACCATTTTGAACCGGAACTGGGCTGCTGCTGCTACAGTCGCAGGTTCGAATCCTGCCTCGGGCATGGACTTGTGTTATGTCCTTATGTTAGTTAGGTTTAAGTAGTTCTGAGTCTAGGGGACTGGTGACCTCAGATGTTTAGTCCCATAGTCCTTAGAGCCATGTGATCCACAGTCCGATGATCCAGTGAGGTGACATGTTTCCATTGACTCACGGTCCAATGATCTGATCAGGAGACACATTTCTATGGGGCCGTGGTATCAATCTCGATGATCCGGTGCCCGCTACCTTCATAACTGACGTTGTCGTTGAGTCGACATGGCAACACGTAGCGGTCGACTGCTGTAAAAAACCACGTCCAACAAAGTGCGCTGAAGGGTGTGCAGTGAAACTCTTGTGCATGTACCAGCATTGCAGTTTTCTTCAGATCTGCGACATATCGCCGCCTGCCTTCCATTAGAGGGTGGGCAAGCCTCCGATCCCGTGTTTTGTGATAATCCATGGACGTCCAAAAATTTCGCCCCCACCGTCTTTCAGTCACCTTCCACAGGTGCTCACGATAGTAGTACGCTAGCAGATCCCTATTCGCCATTTCTCTTCACCGCGTCGCGTACCCGCAAAGCATTCACTCTCTTGGTGGACAGTGGTCATCATGTTTATACATTTTATTTTTGATGTGGATCATGACTTGCAAACTAATTGCACACACAGTTCCGTTTTGTTTGTTAACTAACAAAATGAAATACTTATCAGGGTGGCCAAGAGACCACTTTCGGTGAAAAGTAATGAACTGTCATCGAAGGGATTCGTACACCAGAATGGTTTCTTAATACGGATTAGCGCGTTGCCAACTATAAGTTGCACCACGTCGGCTGACTACAATTACTGTTACAGAAATTACCAGTTATCTGTGAAGACGTACACTGCTAATCTGTCTTGATGCTTATACTTTCCAGGGGTGAAGCACGCTGTTGTTATCGGCTACCTTAGAGCTGTTCAAGGATGGTAAGCTACACAGCAGATCCCTATTTAGTTCATACAGTTCACAAACTTGGGCATATTCACTTCGTACTGCTATGACGAAGTTTCAGAGACTGAAGACGAACACCAGCACCTGTTCCATAATAATTGCAGTCGCGGTTACCTTCACTGTCTCATCGTAAATAGCCCGGATGCGATTTTAACATTTTCCGACATGCGGACAAGTTTAGCTGAATTGAAGTAGAATCTTCACTAAAACAAGGACATCACAAACTGTTATATAATTTGAGCAGGAAGCAATTTTCAGTGTCGGACTGGTTAAGATGGTGGTAATTTATACATATTGTTCAGTCTTTCTTTCCCCTGGTAACGACGCCTGCGGCTCCACTTCTAGGCGTGGAGAGACGAAACAGAGCGGAAATGACAAAATACGGGACGACGTTCTCAGGTTACTCTAATGGGTAAACAAATCTGACGAGGGGCTCCCAGCCGGTCACGAGGGGTAATTAAGCAGACGGAGTCTGCCCATTTCACTGTAAGTCTATCTCTACGTAGCATTTTCTGTGCAGGATGCTATTGGACCTTCCACAGCTAATGAAAGAAAAATAGGAGTGGTTTTTAGTGGAACAGCAATTCAAATACCAGGCATTAAACAATATTTCCGTGAGTAGCTTTCTTTGCCATAAGCAGCATCATCTGCCACTATCACTTTTCTCTCAAGGATAATATTTTTGCACGTTTTCCCAAAACTTGTATGCAAATGGTTGCACTGTGAAGGAGTTTAAAATTACAATCTATTTTTAGAACATGTGCAAAACGCCTAAGCTGCAAAACGAGAGAAATGAGAAAAACAGCTAAAATCGTAGTAGTTTCCTTCTGTCACTCACCGGTCAACGCAGAAAAAATTGCGTGTAGTTTTACTGAAAGTGAACTAAATAGTTCTTTACACATCCGCTTGCACAGCCGTAAACATATTCAAAAACTCAAATTCAACACTGTTGCGATACAGGGCTGGTTCTAACATTTGGATAAGTGCTCCCCTATAGTACCAACGTAATTGTAATTTTATATCTGATAAGTTACCACTGATAACACTAGAAATAAAATTACCGTGCATTCTGTTGTTGTCGTCAGTTCGGTGACGTGCTGTTTGGACCCGCCACTTTCCCCGCTGCCTTGAACAGCAGCTAGTGGCTTCTGCAGGCCCGGACATGCCGCGAGCTGTTGCTGCAACGCCTGCAGTGTAGCCTGTGTTAAACGAGGCTCTTTAACATCACACACCGTAAACTCACTGAAGAACACGGTGTTGACTACGAAGTCTTCCGTGTCGGAGTGCCTGGATGAAACGTTGCCTGTAAAGCAGTCACGTCAAATTCGAATGAAATCCCAAGTTTTCCATGTCAACCTCAGGATCCATCTCCGACAGGACCTTTTTTCGAATCTGACGCTGCAAGTTTACCGAGTACTTTTTATTCATTACTTCACGTCGTATTCCGCAGCATCAACACAGTTCATTAGATTAGATACGATGCATTGGCTCGTTTGTGAAGACGAGTGCAAGAATGGGTAGGTATCCGTCAAGCACTGCTAATAACATCCTTACGACATGCGCCTTGTCTTATATATTAAAAATCATATAATTATGTAAGATGACAATTTTGACGATTGAAAGAAGAAATATGCAAATCGAATTACCCGCAATAAAAAGTACATCGCTATTGCGTAATCAGGCCAACAAGTAGAAGAAATCTTGCAAAAAATATTACTACACTATCAGAAAATTACTATCTCCGAAGAGTGTGTTTTCTTCTTTGCTTCTGGCATTGCAGCCAAAATGTACACTAAATGCCCTTGACCAACTGCAGGAAGAAGAGGCCTTGAGAAACAGAATGAATTCTGCTTAACTCTACGAGCACATCCCACAGTGTTTGCATTCGAAGAAGCTCGTAATTTAATAGCAATATCCGCAAAGCTTCTATACGTTTTGCAATGCGATCCAATTTATATCTTGCAATTCAGCACCTTATACCATATTTCGTCAATTATCTCGACTCTTCCTAAGAAGATAGTACTTTGAGAGTTAATTTGTCAAGATCATGGCGCCTTACGCAGGTAGACAGCAAAATATGATCTCCATTTATGGGAATAATCTAGATCTGTCTATTTCGTAGAAGAAACTAATATTTTGACGGTCCAGACGTGTTTGTACCATCATCACTGGTCATTTTTATTCAGTTCTTGTTCTCTGGAAATATTAGGCTTTCTTTACTTTTACATTATTAAAAAGCTTGTCATAGTTGTCCTTCTGGTTCTGGTCTTCATTTGCATGCCAATTTGTGGCAGAAATACGAAAATGAACAAGGTTGATGTTTTTAACGAACATCATTCGGAAATTAAAACGCCGATCTCCAAAAAACACGTTATGCTGCAAGAGATCTTAAACTAAACGATCATCATTTTCAGTACCACTACACGATTCAGAAGAGTGGTCGGATTCGCCCTGGTTTTCCTTACTGAAGTACAATCTATAGCTATATGGAACAATAGAAAATTAATTAATAGGCGGCCAGTATGGTGGTATACATGAAATGATCACTGTGGGTTTCGTTTTTCTTTTTTTTTGTTAGTAAATTGACTTTGATTGACTTCATATTCTCAAACACGGACTTTATATTATTTATTTTCTCAGCTTGTCGAAATGGACGAGCGATGTCCGAAAGGGAACAAATTATAGATACCACATCAGGTGTGTAATTGAGACGGAAGTAGATGCTGAGTCGTTGAGGATGAGAAACACGGTAAGTGACAACAGTAGAAAACACAACACCTGCGGTCAGTTTAAATCGGGCCTTCGCACGAAAGCTACAAATTTTACATTGCATTACTTACAAAACATTGCCTTACATACGAGTGATATTGCTGTACGGCTACATACTATGCCGGGTAGTTGATTTCTCATTTGCGAGGATATCGACACTTTCAGACGTTGACACAATCCCAGTTCCTCAACAAGTTAACGCTGTAGTCTAGGAATGGCTATCACATGAATATTAATACAACTTGCAATACTGTTTATATTTACAGAGCCAATCTCTCTTTTTACGCAGTAATGTAGGGGCACGCCCTTAAGTGTAACGAAACACTTCGTACACGAAAGCAGAGAAATTTTACGCCAGTCAGTGGCAACTAGTTTACATTTAATGAAAAAGCATCATAAATGGCTTGTTAGTACGTAAATGATAGCTCCCGTCTTCCACATTGCGCCGTAGTCCGCAAGAGCAACGGATCCTCGTAAATACTTAATTTGTATTGATGTAGTTACATTAGTGTGATGTTTTATGACTTTCGACTTCACTACTGGAGTGGCCTATGGCACAGGTAATAAGCAGAATACTTCCTGAACTCACATGAATCTAGGATTGTTTTAATTTGGGTCGCTAATGAATTGTGGAATCAGGAGAAAAATGAAAATCCTAATGAATACATTGACATACTGTCGAAACATAAGATCATAGATGTCTATCAGCTTTATTTCTGAATGTAGTAATTACTAATTCCGCTCCACAGTCCATAACCATCGACACGACCGACAATTCTACACAAATAACAAATTCAGTTCTACTCAACAAGCAGAATTCCAGGCGAGACAACTACTCACTTTCAGCTAGCAGTCATTCTGCTGCCTATAGTGCAGCAGTCTTGACACTCAGTCTTAACAGACTGGTTACTCGGATTTTATTTCGCACTAAGCAGAATTACTAGCATGTGTATCTTGGACATCAACTTTCTTGTTTTAACAAAACTGACGTAAGCATGTAGCGACGAGAGTCATGTGGAGATGGGATAATTGAAATATGAACGACAAGGAAATACAGCGAGTCGGTGGAAATGGCAAACAGTAACTTGAATTCAGTAAGGAAAATCATTTACATTTCATGCTGGTGGGCACTGAACACTTGTTCCTATTGACCTCTTCATTGAAGAGATTGTTAGAGATAAAAAAGAGATAGTGTCGGTTTCCCCACCGTTGTGTCCTACTTCAGCAGCACACAGTGTTGTGCTTAATGTAGGTCGTTATGCGTCAGTTTCATACGACCATTATGTATTGCAGGTTCGGAAACGAATATTCCGTTGGGTTACCCTATGCAGGCGCATCCCTTATTACACGAGCTTCATCAACAAAGCAGGGCCTAAGCTAATCATGAGCTCCAGCAGCTACCGGTCATATCTAGGTTAGCACACAGCATGCTGGGATAGTTTTCCCCTTCTGTTCTCCGACGAAGCAACCGTTCGATTGTGCTTTGTACCTACTCTCTCGATATAACGTATGTCCCCACTTTACCTGTGACGAAGTCGCTGCTACTGCGTCTCACACCCTATATGAAATCTAATTTCCCTTTCTTATACAGAACAACAGAACTGTTATTTCTGGGCTCATGCGTAAATGTTGCGACAAAGCACCTGTAGCTCCTCTTGGCCATAGTTCCTGCCATTCTCTTGATTAACTCTGAGACAGACGAGGGAATTTAAAAGCAAAATTGGAAGTTCATGGTCGACTTTCAAGTAATTTAAGCTGACATCTGATTATTATGAAGACGTACAGAGGAAATATTCTTTCCCCTGGAAAGGGCGGAGAAAGGAACTCTGAAGGCACAGAGACGTTAGGAATGCGGACTGGGCGCTCCGTGTCCTAGGCTTTGCGGTTCTCCATCCCCGCTGCCAACTTACGTAACGTCATACCGGTTTCGCTTGGTTATTCCGAGCGAGTTGTCTCGAGCACACATATCCAGGAACCCGTTAGCTTTCTCGCATTTACAAAAGAACGCGAATTTCAAAGCCAAATTGTCGTTGGCCGTTAGTGATGGCGTCGTAAATGAGTATGCTACATGTAGCGTTTTATTTTGGCAATTTATTTTCAACAAACGTGAACTGCTTTGGAAAGAACTACACAATAAGATGATGGCGTTTGAACTACAAATGGGATGACAGTTACGAACAGTATTTGGTAAATTCCTTAAACGTCTTGTCTCGATTCGCGCCGCTCACCCAGTCCCAGTCGGACGTTCGAATCCTCCCTCGGGCATGGGTGTGTGTGTGTGTGTGTTGTCCTTAGCATAAGTTAGATTAAGTAGTGTGTAAGCCTAGGAACCGATGACCTCAGCAGTGTGGTCCCATAGGAACGTACCACAAATTTCCAATTTCTACATTCCTTAAACATCGCGAACAACCAATGAGCACTATAACGTCGCCCATTTTCAGTTTAAAAATATCCTTTGGATGAACACTTTTGGCAAAAATACTGGAACATTAGTTTGAGAGACGGTTATAAATCCTTTGTTATGCGCTCCAGCCTAAAGGTAGTGGTCCTCTCAGTTCGGAATAACAATAAATGGCCGATGGGAGCGAACTTTCCTCTTCATTTGTTCTGCTAGGAGATTAATGAAAATTGCACCTGTTGTAATAGAAGGTAGATGGCGTTTTTATGACTACGGCAAAATGAAAGGGGTTTTATTTCCTGCGGAATGTGCAGCCTGAGGACTATTGTAGACTATTGGAACATCAAGAACGGTAGATAACTGTTACTTTATAATTCATCGTTTACCTGTTGGCACGACGAAAGTGAAAGAAATTCCACATCTGTGGTGGACTCATTTCAAGGGAAAGAAGTGATCAAAGGTGGAGAGTCAACATGTGTGAAAAACTGTGCTATGGAGAAAGAGGAATTCACATGCGATAGTTCTACTGTGACAAAAACGACATTTCTTACAAACGACTATGTAGAAAATACACTTAGTTTCGAGTAATGACACGTGCTAAGATTTACCTCGAACGGCTGCTTGAGTACTTGTCGACGCGTTCGGGATACTCCAGTGACGTCCACGACGGGGGGAGAAACACTTGTCTTACGGTGAAGCTTTTTGGCTGAAATGAATCCACTACAATCTCGTCCACTTGGAGTTCTCAAAAACGGAAATTTCACACAACAATGCTCTTCGCTTCGAGCAGAATCCACAAATTATGACGCCAGTCAGCTGTTAACACAACTGGCGCTGTTCACTGGCACACTTGCGATGCAGGAGATGCGGCGGTCAGTGGCAGGCGGCCGCGTGCTCGGCTGGCGACAGTCCAGAGCGCGCGGCGGTGGCGTGCTGCTGCGGTCGACTGCCACCGCTCCCTGCGGGGTCACCAGGCGGACTGGCGGCCGCTCTTCCAGGCGCGGCGCGGCGCCTCGGCAGCGCGCCGCCGCGGGCGCCACCTGCCAACGGCCGGCCAATGACAGCGCGCGCCTCGGTCACGTGGCCCAGCCCCGGCAAATGTCATAACAGCGGGCGTGGGACAGGCGAGCTCGCCGCTCTGCGCCTGACCGGCCACTCAGACTCTGGTGCTGACCTTTCGGCCCCTGCGTGCCGTTGATCTGCACCTCACCTCGTCTCTGTTGCTTGAGGAACAAGAATTTGGGATGCTGCTCGATACTCTTACAACCCGCGAAGGGGCTTCAATATTTCCCATTTCGATCTTGTTTATCCTGTTGGCAGCTAGGAGTAACAATAACATCTTTACCCGTTAAGTATTTCTAATGGACTCTGTGACTTATTACATTTTAAGGTTCATTATAATGACTGCAACTAATTACTTTGTTTCTAATACTTGTTTATTTAAACACTGAAAGTAATTTCCTTGACTAAATAAAGATGGAAAAAAAGATGCACCACAAATGAATTATCCGAATTGTACAGAAATCACCAAGTGTGATGTAAATGTACTGACAAACAAATTATAACAATTTTGTAAAAAAATTTGGATGGTTTATTAGAGAGAGAGCTTCACATACTGACGAAGCTAGTAACTTGTCGGTCCACATCTGGCGCCTATTCAAGCAGTTATTCGACTTGGCATTGATTGATACAGTTGCTGGAGATCCTCCTGAACGATATCGTACCAAATTCTGTCCAATTAGCACGGTACTTCGTCAAAATTCCGAGCTTGTTGGAGGGCCCTACCCCTAATGCTCCAAACGTTCCCAATTGGGGACAGATCCGGCAACCTTGCTGACCAAGGAAGGATTTGGCAAAACCGAAGGCAGCAATACGAACTCTCGCCCCGGATGAGCGGACATTAGCTCGCTGAAACGTAAGCCCAGGATGGTTTACTATGGAAGGCAACAAAACAGGACGTACTGCTGCGCTTTAAGAGTGCCGCGGATGACATTCAAAGAGGTCCTACTATGAAAAGCAACGGCACACCAGACCACTAGTGCTGGTGCAGTAATTATTCGCATTTGCGGATATGGGCAATCATCAGCTGTATACTGGAATACCGACAATGAAAATGGGTCCAGGACTTGGTCTCGAACTTGGATTTTCCACTTATAAAAAAAAAAATGGTTCAAATGGCTCTGAACACTATGGGACTTAACATCTGAGGCTATTAGTCCCCTAGAGGTCAGAACTACTTAAACCTAAGTAACCTAAGGACATCACACACAACCATGCCCGAGGCAGGATTCGAACCTGTGACTGTAGAGGTCGCGCGGTTCAAGACTGAAGCGCCTCGAACCGCTCGGCCACACCGGCTTACCATTAAGTTATTCGAGCACGACTCAAGGCCAGATCCAAACTTCCATACGTAGACAACCATGTGTCTGGCCGGATTGTCTAATGTTAAGGAGACGGTCCGCGATAAGCGGGAAATACGGATTCGTGTTCCGGTCCGATACAAATTTTCACTGTCGTCAATCCTTTATAAAGCTGATGCTTATCCATATTCGCAAATGCAAATACATCTCACGTATTTCATAACGGCTGTAGTCTCCTCAGTGCTTTGTCCTTCGAACAGGCAAGCATTCCTTTGCTGGTAATTGGGGCTCATTTCGAAGCAGACTCATCACTGAAGACAATTCTACTCCAGTCAATGAGATTCCAGACCGAAGAAGTGTATGGATACGGCATGGAGAGCAATGCGATACTGACTGTCGCCCGCCATACGACCCGACAGCTGGGAGTGATAGTCTCGTATGCCACGTCTTTTCATAGCAGGACTCCTTTGGTTGTCATCTGAGGCACCCTTGCAACACTGAGCTACGCTGATGATATTATATGCCACGTTCTGATTCCCAGACTTATATTTCAGCAAGATAATGCCTGCCCCACACGTTGAGAGTTTCTACTGCTTGTCTTCTTGCTTGCCACTTGCAAAACCCTACCTTTGTCAGCAAGGTCACCGGTTCTCTCCGCAAATGAGAACCTTTGGTGCATCACGGACAGTGCCCACCAACCATCACGGGATTCTGACGATCTAATGCGCCGATTGGACAGAATCTTGCATGTCTTCCTGAGGGAAGACATGCTACAACTATATCAATCAACGCCAAACCTAATAAGTGCTCGCATAAGTGTCGTGGAACAACGCAATATTGACATGCTCAGTTTGTAAAGCTCATTCTCCTCTAGAAATTACCTACCGATTTGCATCCGTTTCGGATAATTCCTTTCGCGTTTTTTTTATTTCTTTTTCTATTTCCTTAGAGAGTAGTCCCATGCCGTTATTGGTAGCCCTCTACTGCCGCATACGTCATGACAGGGGAGGATATCTGCCAGTCTGTTGTATGTAATCAGCGCAGTAAGACTGATCGACGTACACTATGCAATGAAAAGTATCCGGACACTTGGCTAAAAATGACTGGACAGCAGTTGACTGAAAGCGTATAGTGTTCTCCGACGTGTCGTGATGCTACCCAATTTCGCACGATGCAAGGCGTAAATTTAAATATCTTCAACATTTCGTGGGCCTGTCAGCAACTGTATACATATTAATTTTAATTATCAACAGCCTCTGTTTCACCGTTTACCTAGGATTTACCTAGGTTTCAGTCGGGATAACCCACCCTTCTTCAGAATAACAGTAATTACCGTTTGTCCATAGTGGAAATCGTCAATCTAAACTGCCTCGGCCCCACTTCGCGACCGCGATGCGGCAGCCACGAGTGCTGTACTGGACCTCGTGGCTGCCGCATCGCGGTCGCGAAGTGGGGCCGAGGCAGTTTAGATTGACGATGTCCACTATGGACAAACGGTAATTACTGTTATTCTGAAGAAGGGTGGGTTACCCCGACTGAAACCTAGGTAAATCCTAGGTAAACGGTGCAACTGAGGCTGTTGATTATTAAAATTAAAATTAAAAAGGCGTAAATTTTTTAATTTTTATTTTTTAAAAGTAAACAAGCTTAAGTATGGATACCCGAACGGCGCAAGTGAATGCCTTAACCATCTCTACCGACAGTTGTAGCTCTGTGCACCTTATTCGTGGTTCAAGTTCAAAGTTAGGGTCTGAAGCCAACAAATATTTCAAGGATCAATTGCAATTTATATTTACAGAATCAATCAACAGAATCGTTGCAACTCGTCGAATATTCTCATTATAGAAGAAGTAACACTTGGATACAAAATAAGGATGATACATATACCGTGCACCAGGAAATGACTAAAATCGTCGATACCGAGTAACGTCTCAGTACGCACCGGAAGCACGTGTAGGTGGGGCGACATAGACGACAAAGAGCCCAGACACCCTCAATGATTCTTCGGCAGTCAGGGACAGTGAGATGGGAAACGTTTAATTTCCACAGATTACAACTATTCCACACCTGTTGGCGGGTGAGGGCGATATTGCAGATGTAGACCTGATGGTCGGAGGAAGCCACAGGCCAAACTTCAGTGTGTCGAATGACGTCGGCAAGGGACGTGTGAGATATATATTGTCGAGGCGTCCATATAGTATGTGAAACCTGTGCAGTTGCCATGAATCTTCATCCAAGATGACAGAGAGCGCTGCTCAAGGGAATGTCGTGGAAGTTGGTAAGTAGGCCCTTGTGTGGGATTGAAGTCGCCACCAAGGGCTATTTTATCCAGAGGCCCCTCAAAAACTGTCAACAATGGTTTTGTGTTGTTAGCCAAGTCGACTGTAGCCAGACGGTGCATAGACATTTAGGATGCGGGCGCCAGACAGCGTGAGAGCCATACCAAGAATACTTGAAAGGTACATCTTCAGTGGGGAGCTGTACTTGGAGGAGGATGGACACTCCATTACTGTTGTCAGAGGCATTTGAGAAATCAGCGACGATCAATTCTTGGAGGAGGTCAATGTCGACGTCAGTAACATAAATGTTGTCTCGGAAATTGCCAGTACATGTGGAGCCTGAATGGTTCTCAAATTCATTGTCGCGGTGTGGTAGTATTGTGCTCCCACTGTTGGCAGGAAGGATCCTGTATAGATGTCTGGCTGGCGTTAAACATCTGGCGCAGCCACAGTGGCCGCAGTCACTGGGTAGAAGCTGGGCGGGAGCCACCGTAGGACACTCCCCAACAGATACAGCAGCATCCCCATCTGCTCCGTCGCTGACATCGTCAGCCCAGGAGATCGGAACCGGTGGGAGGCGACTGTTTCGCCTATCAAGGACTAGGGGTTTTGGCGCTTCCACAGCCAGATTCAGGGAACCTCCCTCCATGGGATCAGTCGTTGTTGGGTGGAATCGCAGGTGCCGTGAAGCACGTTCCCTGGATGGGACATCAGGAGCGGATACTCCAGTCGGCGGGACGCTCCACTGGGAAATCATTTTCTGGTATCCGGTCCATTGCCAGTGATGCCACATAAGAAATTGTGTCGTCGCAGGGCGTTCGTCTTCGCTTATTTTGTCTTCAGGGCGACTGCTGCTGTGGTAGGTACTGTTCCATGTCAGAGTGTGGACGCTCGTTGCCCGAAGTCGTGCCCCTCTGAAGGAAAGCGGATGCAGCAGGCACCGCACTCAGTTCGTTGTTCATCGCAGTGGGCGCGCCGTTCATCGAGCTCTGGAAAAATGATGGCGTCGTCGCCGTCAGTGAAGATGATGCCAGTGAGGTCTCGGCCGCTCCGTCGTTCCCGTGGGTGAGTGCCCACGGGTGAACAGGCGCTTCCTCAACTGACAGATCTGAATTGCGCTCGGGCGAGGGGTAAGTGTCTAGTAACGAAGTGTCCGTCACTTTGGGACCTGCGTCACTGGTTGGGATCTGTAGCAAATGGTGATGGAGACTATTTGACCCAACACGGCCCTCTTGTCCACATCCTGCACACGTCCGTGGCTGGCCATAATACATGACGACGGCTCACACACCAACTATCAGCAGATAAGATGGTACGTGTTTGGACAGTTCGAGCTTGATCTGTTGGACACCATTTAACACGTGATGTATCGTGAACGTCTGCCGTTTTTCCGCAACGTGGTCTACAAAAATGCCGTGGGGTCGTTGGGCTTAGACGACCACGTCTTATGGCACTTCGAAAGGGAGCTCAAACACCCGAATTGTTCCAAGGCCGAAACCAGCGTGGTCTACCGAAACTTCCTCAATACGCCTGTTAGAATGTTTGAACTTTAGTCAGTGTGCGTGTCATCGAGCTACGCCAGCACATGATTCCTCTGTCGTCATTTTAATGTGGACTATACTGCCTGTGATAGAGACTACCTATCACTCCTAGTGTGACCATGTGTAGTTCTTCGCGAATGAATTGTTCGATTTCATAACCGCGTGGTCGTCCATCTTCGGCCTGGGGTATTACTTTAAGAGTGCGCCATGGGGTATAATACTGATGGACTCTACATAACATTAATCCCGCGATGCGGAAGTAAACAACTCCGTTAGCGGAGCGTTGCTCAGAGCGCGGAGCTGGTTCGCAAGCGGCCACAACCGAAAGCCGACTGACGACCATCCATGCACGCTTCCGGGACCGATCCAAACCTCCATACACCACAGTTTCTACGCCCCAATACTAACATTGAACACATTTGTCTCATTAATCCAGTTGTGGGAATCCGTGTAAGCCGCGAGAGGTGCGAACGTAAACACCGTGCCACATGGATGTTTTGTATCGTCTTGCCAACGTGCACGGATAGTCAAGACTGCTTGCGATAAGTGGGAAATCCGGACTCGAGTTCCGGTCTGGCACAAATTTGCATTTTCGACCAATACATGTTATTTCCATACGTAACACAGCTGATGTCCAAAATATTTGCAGTTTCGACAAAATTAGATGATATTAACATAGCTCCAGGTTAGCCGAGCGGTCTAACGCACGGATTTCCTGAGCGGGAAGGAGCGCCTGGTCCCTCACACGAATCCGCCCGGTGGACTTCTGTCGAGGTCCGGTGAACCGGCCAGTCTGTGGACAGTTTTTATGCGGTTTTCCATCTGCCTCGGATAATGCGAGCTGGTTGCCCTTATTCGGCCTCACCTACACTATGTCGGCGATTGCCGCTCAAACAAGTTCTCCACGTACGCATACACCATCATTACTCTACCACGCAAACACAGGGGTTACACTCGCCTGGTGTGAACCTTTCCTCGATGTGGGGGGGGGGGGGGGGGGAGGGTCCACCGGGCGGTAAACCGCACAGTAAACCTGGGTTCGGTGTGGGGCGGAGGAGGGGTGAAGTGGACAGCAGCAGCCTTCATGGGGCTGTGGACCACTGCGGCTGCGGCGGGACGGAGCCTCTCCGTTGTTACTAGGTCCCCGATTAACATACAATATACACTCCTGGAAATGGAAAAAAGAACACATTGACACCGGTGTGTCAGACCCACCATACTTGCTCCGGACACTGCGAGAGGGCTGTACAAGCAATGATCACACGCACGGCACAGCGGACACACCAGGAACCGCGGTGTTGGCCGTCGAATGGCGCTAGCTGCGCAGCATTTGTGCACCGCCGCCGTCAGTGTCAGCCAGTTTGCCGTGGCATACGGAGCTCCATCGCAGTCTTTAACACTGGTAGCATGCCGCGACAGCGTGGACGTGAACCGTATGTGAAGTTGACGGACTTTGAGCGAGGGCGTATAGTGGGCATGCGGGAGGCCGGGTGGACGTACCGCCGAATTGCTCAACACGTGGGGCGTGAGGTCTCCACAGTACATCGATGTTGTCGCCAGTGGTCGGCGGAAGGTGCACGTGCCCGTCGACCTGGGACCCGACCGCAGCGACGCACGGATGCACGCCAAGACCGTAGGATCCTACGCAGTGCCGTAGGGGACCGCACCGCCACTTCCCAGCAAATTAGGGTCACTGTTGTTCCTGGGGTATCGGCGAGGACCATTCGCAACCGTCTCCATGAAGCTGGGCTACGGTCCCGCACACCGTTAGGCTGTCTTCCGCTCACGCCCCAACATCGTGCAGCCCGCCTCCAGTGGTGTCGCGACAGGCGTGAATGGAGGGACGAATGGAGACGTGTCGTCTTCAGCGATGAGAGTCGCTTCTGCCTTGGTGCCAATGATGGTCGTATGCGTGTTTGGCGCAGTGCAGGTGAGCGCCACAATCAGGACTGCATACGACCGAGGCACACAGGGCCAACACCCGGCATCATGGTGTGGGGAGCGATCTCCTACACTGGCCGTACACCTCTGGTGATCGTCGAGGGGACACTGAATAATGCACGGTACATCCAAACCGTCATCGAACCCATCGTTCTAACATTCCTAGACCGGCAAGGGAACTTGCTGTTCCAACAGGACAATGCACGTCCGCATGTATGCCGTGCCACCCAACGTGCTCTAGGAGGTGTAAGTCAACTACCCTGGCCAGCAGGATCTCCGGATCTGTCCCCTATTGAGCATGTTTGGGACTGGATGAAGCGTCGTCTCACGCGGTCTGCACGTCCACCACGAACGCTGGTCCAACTGAGGCACCAGGTGGAAATGGCATGGCAAGCCGTTCCACAGGACTACATCCAGCATCTCTACGATCGTCTCCATGGGAGAATAGCAGCCTGCATTGCTGCTAAAGGTGGATATACACTGTACTAGTGCCGACATTGTGCATGCTATGTTGCCTGTGTCTATGTGCCTGTGGTTCTGTCAGTGTGATCATGTGATGTATCTGACCCCAGGAATGTGTCAATAAAGTTTCCCCTTCCTGGGACAATGAATTCACGGTGTTCTTATTTCAGTTTCCAGGAGTGTAGCTTCAGATGGTCATCAATGTCTGCTGATTCAGACACACTTTATTTTATAGGTAGGTCTTGATCACATAAATTCTTACATTTCAGTATGACCGGTTTCGGCTACTGCCATCTTCAGATCATAAAATATTATGATGCAGTGTCAACGTCAAACTAAACATGTGGGTACATAGTAAGTTTAATTAATTAATTAATTTATTTATTTTACCTGGCAAGATTAGGGCCTTCAGGCCCTCTCTTACACCTAACCAGGCATACTCAGATTGAACGAGTTACAGTTTCTACATAACATTAACGACATATAGCCTATTATGCAGTATTGATGTTAAAGAAAAAAATAGATATTATAACAGTTGTACAATGATAATTATAACAATAAAAATAATTATAACAATCAATAATAATAATAATAGTAATAGTAATAGTAATAGTAATAGTAATAGTAATAGTAATAGTAATAGTAATAATAATAATAATAATAATGACTATGTATATGAAAGTAAACATACTTTTCTTTTCTGAATGTCAGTCCCAATGTTAGTTGGGAATTTTCTCGTTATGTTCTTGCAGCTTGTGAGTTATTCTCATCGAGCAGAGACATAAGACGATAGAATGGGGTGAAAGAGATATATAAGAGGTAGATAGGTTAGAGGAAGAGAAATAGAACGGTAAAATTCGAAGCTGTGATAGAGAGGAGAAAGAAAGAGATGGGAGGGGCACAAGAATGGTGGCTATACCGTCCCTAATATGTAAGTTTTGAGTTCCCTCTTGAATGTTGAGTAGTTCTGGATAAGACGCAGATCACAGGGGAGCGCGTTCCATAGTCGTATGGCTGAGATGGAGAATGACACGGAGAAAGATTTTGTGTTATGTAAAGGTACAGCCAAGATGATAGACGTATCCGATCTGGTGTTGCGATTGTGGAATGATGATAGGTGTTTAAGTGAGAAGATAAGTATTGGGGGCACCAGTGGCTAAGAAATCGATGAAGTAAGCACATCGTGTGGAGATCGCGTGCCGTATGTGGGCGTATCCAACCTAGCTGGGAGTATAAAGGACTGACATGATCATACAACCGAATATTGCACACGTATCTAACGCAAGCATTCATCACTAGCTCGAGGCATCTAGAATTTTCACTATTTGTGCCGTGTTGAACTACATCGCAGTAGTAAAGATTAGGCAAGACTAGTGTTTGGACTAATTTTTGTTTAACATGGGTTGGAAATATTTTTCTAAATTTTTGAATTGCATGTAGGGAGGAGAGCGATTTCCGGCAAGCTGTGACTGTTTGTTCTTCCCAGTTTAGGTGTTCATCCAAGATTATTCCAAGGTCTTTTACAGTTTTTTGGTATGGTAGTTGGGTACCATTGAGGAGTATTTTAGGGACTGTTTCGCGAAAGTACCGGCTGATTAACTTTGGATGAGATCTAAGTATGACCTGGGATTTCTTGGGGTTTCGTTTCAGACCTAGGTTCTGTGCCCATCGAGAAACAGAGCAAAGATCTGCGTTCATACTCGCTACTGCGCCAGCAATGTTTTTGGGGCTTGCACTTATGTACAATTGGATGTCGTCGGCATAAAGATGGTAGTTGCAGGAGTGAATCACTGAAGAAATATCATTAATAGAAATATCATTAATGTAAATATGATATTCACTGAAAATTCTGTTTATGCATCACCAGGATGCATGACATAGAAAACGTAACTTGAAATCATCAGGAAGATACTAGGGCGAAAGAAAACAGAAGAGGACTGCAGACTAAAATCTCGTAGAACAACTGAGGAATTGTCCAATCTTGCACCAGACATTAGAAAAAGGCGATTAAAAATTTTATGGGCACGTCTGTGAGCTTCCCAAAACAAGACTTACGTACAAAATTCTTAAATACATAGAAGGACTTAAAACTATACCCTGGATACAAGATGTTAAAAAAGGACCTACAAAAAGCTCAGATAAATTATTCAGATATTTTGGACAGAAAGGTGTTTTAGCAGAATGTTGACAGATGGGAAGTTAAGTCAGAGAATGAAGCTCCGAAGAAAGCAGGAATAAAATGGACAGAGGAAAGGAAGAGAGCCCATGCAGAAGAAATGACAGTATTGTTGAAAAAAAAATCAAGTAGCTTTGCGTGATCCAACAGGATCTAATCTCACATAATAATAATAAAAATATTATACGTAGTATCTGCATCATTGATTTCTTTGTACACGTTATTCCGCAGCTTCAGCCGGTGATGAAATATTGAAACGCGTAAAGCTTAATACATAATTTTACGATAAGTCGTGCCACATCTCAAAAATCGCCTTACGGCCTGGTATCACATCTCGATCTCGTAAAAGCGGCCTTTGTGCTCTTTTAAGGACTGGATGGCAAATATTGTGTCCTGTGTGCATACCAACATAAAAAACTATTGAATGGTATCAACATTTCTCTGGGACATGCCGAGAGCTTTCCCATTCCTATAAAAACTTCGTGAAATGTCTGAGTGGAGTATAGTGAGTAACTCTTTCATTTTGGGGCACCCTGTAGATGTTAGTAAACGGCTAGACTACTTGTAAGAGAATTGGGATTCCAGTTGGCGACGTTTGTTGTCGTCGCTGTGCTCCGAGTTGCGTGTCGCGAAGTAAGGCAGACGGGACCGGCGACGCGCTGGAATGCGGCCGGGAATGCGCCTGCCGGCCGCCGCAGCAGACAGCGGGCAGCGGTACCCGCCACTCCTACCGTGGCAGCCGCGAAGTCGCGCCTCAGGCGGAGGTCACTCCAGGGCAATCCGCGGTCTGCTGCAGCCAGCGAAGACCCAAGGAACTAATCACGTTCCTAGCGTTGTTCCGTGGCACTCAGAGTCTACCACTGGACACCAGTAACAGCAACGCTGCCAGAAAACCTTGTGTTTTTGCCGCATACACCGAGTCTTACTGACCCTGGAGCTTCCGCGGCGTCTCCAGGCGTCTCTGTGGCGGCAGTGGCTGGAAAATACGCAATTCAGGCACGCGGGGTAAATTACCCGTCTTACTGCCCCGTACATTTATTCGGAACAGTTTACAAGCGGTAGACATGGAGTTTTATTATTATTTATGGGGGCACAAAACCATTATCGATACTGAGCATGGAACATTAACTTTCTTGAAAGCCTGTCGCCTCTTTACCGGCAGATTAAGTCGATGGGCTCGATACTTACAACAATTTGACTATGATATCTTGTATATTGTAGGCAGTAATAACTACGTAGCAAATGCTTTGTCACGATTAGCTGAGGGCAAGAATAGTTTACCAGAAGAAAGCTATGAAGATGGTAAATTTCACATGAGATATATTTAAAAAGTTCAGGGTAGGAAGAAAATTGAACAAATTTGCAGGAGCATGCGTTTCCATCAGAATGAAGGCGAAGTAAGGAAAACAGTAAAAATAAATATCAGTAATCCCAAATTCCCCCAAATTGGTAAATTTTATGAAATCTTTAATGGAATATTGTACAGAAGAAAAAATACAGGTACAGATGAGTGGAAAGTTTGTTGGTCATTACAAATTGAAACTGAAGTTGTAGACTATTTCCACCTAGCTTTGGGACGTTGTAACGAGGTAATGGCAGAATTTTGAACGTTATGGAAAAATGTGATCTTTTCCTTAGAGTGTTTATTGTATGTTTGTAACATGTATTTTTTTACCCAACTGACATTGGATGGATACTTTTTTTCTTTTTCTTTTTGACGGCCGGCACCGTTTAGGGGCTATGGATGTTTCCTTGATGTATCCCTGATGGAAAACCTCAACGAAGCATGGAGCATGATTAACTCCATAATTAATACTCTAAATGTTTTGTACTGATTAACTCTGTTCAGTGTCAAGTATGTATTTTTCACTATGTAATGTCTCTGACCTATTGTAATGAAGCGGAAAGTTGTGTAAAATGTTTTCTCTTTACTATTTAAATTCTTTGTATTAATTGGAGGAAAATGGTATATAATTATGTGGCTTTTAAATATTAAGATTTTTTTAAAAGATGTTTGTTTACAACTATGTATGATCTAGTTCATACATAGGGACTTACATTGTATAAAATGAAAACCAACAGTACTTCCCATTTGCAGTGGAAATGAGTTGGCGTTCACCAAAATGCGGTTGCGCGGGGTAAAAGGTGGAACAGGAGTCAGTCGGCAGCTGTCTACTGGACAGTCTGGTCTGAGCAGCAAGTGAGTGAACAATTCCAGTGCCGAGGGTAGCATCCAGTACCTAGAGTACTATGTCTGTGCGGCTATAAAATGGTGCTCTGTTAGTGAAAAAGGGTCTATGTTGGAAGTATCGTCACCAAGAAGAAGATATTAGAGCAAATTACATCCAGAGGAAAGACCAGGTAGCCACCATGTACTCGCCACCAATATTGCGCCATCACTTCAGCAAATCTAAGAGGTCAGATTATCTCAAAGTATGGACCAGTACAATTAAGTGTTGTTTAACTTGCAATAATAAGGCAAATTTTGTGAAACTTGTGTCGGATCCTTGATTTGGTTCCTCAAATGATACCTCTCAGGATCCACTCCACATAAATACTGACATCCGAGAATCTTGTGTGTTTCAAACTGATGAAAACGAATATTTGTTTATTTGCTTAATTATGAATTCAAAAAGATATTTAGAGATACTGTGGTTTCAGTTGAAGCTAAGCGAGGAAGTAAGTGTTGCATTTATGAAAAACTCCATAGTCATTGATTTGCTTTATATCAAAGTGTTTGTGCTTTAAAGATTAACTGCATTAAATTCTGTTAGTGAAAATTATTGGTTGTATTAATGTCAATAAGACAGTACGTTGTCTTGACGTTAGTTAGGTTGTAAATGCACTTGAAGTCTTACTTAAAATTATATAGAGAAAATTGCCAGCATTAACTGTTTCAAAAACCTTGCAAGGTGAGTGAAATTAGTGAAAGAATAATATCAAAATTTACATCTTACAAATTGTCTCAGAAAAGTGTGTTAGTTTGCTTTATGGTAATAGACAGTTTAAGGGTTCCCAATTTTTAGTTGCTTAAAATGAATAAACCTACTTGAATAATGAATATATTAATTGTAGTTGAAGTAAATTTTTAGTTTTGTGTACTTTGTGTGATGAAAATTGGAAAGTCAGTTTGAGAGCCACCCACCAACAATTTTACTTATTGCAGATAAAGTTACTGTAATTGCTCTTATCCATAAAAATAGAGATAATATTACTTCTTAATGAGTGTGAAAATCCTACTGCAAGTGACTTATAATGATATTCGTACGATTTGGGAGGTAGCTATTGAAATAGGACTAAGTCCATGTCCATTTCTGGTTTAGTACTGACTTTCATAACTTTTGGTGATCACATAATGCATTTAGCCTATAAGAAAGTAATTACTATTGAGAAGAAATGAGCCGTTAACGGTTTCTTTGAGAACCTCCATATACTATTTATAACTGCTAGCATCACTGTACCACTTGTCTGATTATGGTAGAGTTCATTGCACGTCTTTGAGAAAGAAGTAATGTTAGGTTTCCTTTATCATAACTTTATACAGACTATATAACAGTATTGTTTCACATTACTGTGCCTAATCAGACTGGCGACCGTTTTTATTTCATTTAAGTAAACTTTGTTACGTAAAAAAATTTCCAAATTTCAGTCTTCAGCTCTCTGCTTTCTTCTGTAGCACTAAATTCAGGTTCAATAAGCCAAGCCCATAAGGCAACTCAAGGTCAATTTACTCAAATCCTCCCACAGGGCAAAATTTGCTGCATCGTAATACCGTATTTGGCAATACGCATTATGCCGGTATAGCAAACAGCGCTGTATAGTGCTATATTTGGCTTTTCCCATTACAGTACTATCTGTTGGGCGGTTAATGTTATATCTCCCCAAATACGAACCACTTTGGCTCCTTTGGTTAAGGAACAATCTATTATACGAACACTAACAATTTGTTCATGTTCGAATTCGTTTAGTTTGTCCATAACGCTCTCACAGCTATATAGAACACTGTTCTCATCACAACTGACAACTGCAAAGAGCTGAGAACAGTGCACAGAGGCCGTCCGTTGTGAAATATAACAGCACAAACTGCAGATTTGGTTAGTACCCGCATTTATGTTCAAGCATGCATTTCTTACATAGTTTTCATATTTTTGTTCACCGCCTTTAAGTGTACATCTAGGAGGGCATGCTCAAAAGTAGTGCCTCCGAAGTTTTTAGATGTACGTGAAAACTCTAAAATCTGTTTAAATAAAAGAAACGTTACCAGCGGAAAAATTGTCCTGTCGGAGAACGAAAAGGGCATATGTACTCCTGTTTAAAAGGCGATGACTGAAAAGTTGGGTACCAGCTGCCTCATTCTACCTTCCTCAGCACCTTTTAAAATTTTCCCAAAAAGTTTTGGCATGTGAACATGTTAGAGTTCTTTTTAACATACAACTCACCTCCCTCTCCCACAAGCTCCCCTAACTATAATTTGTTCACACTCATTAGTCTATCGTTGTAAACCGCTCTTCGTATCCACTCGCGCCTACACAACTCACTCGCTCATTGAACCCAACTCAGTGATAATCTTTTTGTGTCTATCTAGCTGTCACTATGCCCTGTCTCACAGCCACATCTCCTTCGTTATGTCCTAGTACAGTTGTCACCCTCTTGCTCTCTTACTACTACTCTCTCATTCATTCCTTCCCACTGCTGCTTTCTCTTCTTACTGTCACCATCTCTCTCTCCTTCGCTGTAATTGTCATACACTGTGTAAATCATTATCACTGGTTCCCATCCAATTCCACTTTCTTCTTCTCTTTATTCCTTTCGCACTGGAACTGTCTCCTTCATTTTTTCCCTAACACTGTTCTTTCACTGTCAACTATATTCGACTGACACTGTCTCCGTCTCTTTCTCTCACGTTGCCATTGTGTCCTTCAATGTTTCTACACCACAACCACTGTCTACTACCAATATTTATAACTTTTCCGTCTCTTTTCTACTGCCACTGTCTCCTTATCTCTCAGTATAAAAAAGCGCGAATATGTTCGCATGCCAAAATTTTGGGAACATTTTTAAATGTACTGAGGAAGGTAGAATGAGGCAGCTGTTACCCTACTTTTCAACCAAACCCTACTGATTTAAACAGGAGCATGTTTGTGTTTTGTGTAGTCCCATAGGGGCATTTTTCTACTGGTTCACTTCTTTTCCCTGCTAAAACACTCATGTGAAAAGAACTTTATGGGTCAGTAAAAGTAGATGATTTACTTGAAAGAAATTAAAATAACGCGAAGATAATTTTACTCGTTAGACCAGAATTTGCGCGCAGCAAAACCTGTGCATGTACTTATGTATTACAACATGGGGTTCCCAGAATCCTTCTGATGGTAATAGAGATACTCAACAGCATATTTCTCTGTGTTACGCCACTTTATAAAATACGTTTCCGCACCGGATTTTACTTGTATATTTGCATGCTAGTAACTTTGAATCTCTGTATCTCAGAAACGGATGAAGATGTTAAGAAAATGTTCAAGAATGTTTGAAATCAGGATCTTGGAAGTGTATCGTAATCATTTCAGCCATTTGCTGTCTACAGCCGTCTGGAATCCGCCACTCGGGTTTAGTTCCCAAACCCACGTTTTTGGGTTTTCTCAGGTGCCGCCCATGGACTGAATAATGCCTCCGTAAGCTCCTTAAGGCGCATAATGGACAGCAACCAAAGGAAAAGAAAAAGAACAACCAACCGAGTTGATACATTTGCCTAAGCTGAATAAAGTGAGTAATATTCAAACTTTAACCGTGAAATCTGGGATAGTGGTACTAAGACGAGACTTCTGCTTGGTACAAATGGTCCTTGGCCCAAGGGACATCAAAAACGCCTGACTCTGCTTTGCATCACCAATGGAAACCGAGGTATGAGTCTCGTAAGAATGCTGTTTTTATGCGCAGCCTTTTGGAACACACACGGTAGCGCATGCGTCGCATGCATGCCGATTAACATTGTAGATCTTTATTCTTCATATCCACCTGTTTGCAGCACTCTGCAGTTACAGGTCTCCGAATTGTAGCGTGTGAAATGGTGGTGTCTCACTTTGTTCTTCGCATCTAGAAGTTTTCAGAGTTCTGCAGGCAGATGGCTCAGAAATGCAGAGTGTTAAATGGCATGGCGGTGTCTCACTTATCTGCTTCGGTGCATGAGAAACAGCGTGCTGTAATCGATAATGAAATCGAGGTCGACAGGTCGTTAAACTTTAATCATCCTGTATTTCCTTTACTTTCGTATTCCTCCCACGAATGATGATGGAAGGACGACTGTTGATTATCTGTTGCCGAAGCACGAATTTCTCTGTGCTGTCAGAGTACTGACATGAGTGCTTGAGAGATGAAAGGTCGACGCGGCTGGACGCTCGATGGTGTCTGACAGGTGACGAGACGCGCAACGGCGACGAGGTGGCGTGTGGAGCTGTCTGATCAACGTCTGTCATTGCCAAAATATGAGTGCCACTGGCGAAGCCGGTTGTCGTGTGTGCAGCCCCTAGTCTGAAGAGTTATGGCGAGTGAGTTTCCCCGGGCCAGTGGCCATTGCTGGCCAGCGCTTCAGGTTAGGATGCAACCATTGAGTAAACTAAAAGACCGCAAATTATTTCGCTTCCTTCGTGTAAGTCAAACCCATATTAATAAAGAATAGGCAATGACATCACGTGAAAGAAAGAAACGAGGCGAAGAAGCCGGTTGGAATTATCATTCTGTAGATATGAACAATAATAGTATATTGACGAGGAGAGGTATGAGTATCTGAGAGGTGATAAAAAAAGTTTCCGTTCTAAGGCTGTACAGAACAGAATCGGTATTCCAATCAGGAAAACTTACCATGATCATTGATGGTATCATCCAACCGATACATCTCACTGAAGATACCCGTTTGGTAAAACACCATGTGGTGCTGCGCGAAGAAGTTCGTAACTGCCTGCTGCACATCCTCACCCAACAGGAATCGTCGACCATCAAGGCCTTTTTTTAAGGGACGGAATATGTGATAATCACATGGGGAGAGATCAGGACTTACGGCAGATGTCCCGAGTTTCTCTCAGTTGATTTGTCTGCAATGGATGAGGCTGGCCTCCCAGATCGATTGGCGTCTTGCGTTGAGTTTCTCCAGCGCAGAACATGGTGCACCATTCCACAACGGCGTTTTCGGCTGACGTGCTGTCTCATACACATTCTTCACTCTCCGATGGGTACCTACCGATATTTGCCCTTCAGTATCCACGAAAAGAATAACAGCACGTTGGTCCGTTGGTGTTGGATACATTTGGTTGTAAAAGTCGCCGTAGTTCACGTTTCCGCATTTACCACATGTCCGTCAGAAAGACAGGAAACCAACATTAATTCTTTGCCTACATGTAGGAGCTTATACACCCGCAAAAGAGACACGGTACATTGCATACATGCTACAGCAATGTCCTCAAACGGAAACTTTTTAATTGACGCTAATACTTGTTACCTTAAAAAGTTAACAACTTCTAAACGTGTTAAGCGATCTTAGCGAAGTGTTAACTGAACAGCATAACTGGAAAACAGCATCAGAATTTCTATTAAAGCAGTACAGTTTCAGCTATAAACCGGAATGCTGATTCGGAGGTTTATAAAACACGTTTTAATGAAAAAGAAATTGTATAGAAATAAACGTGGCTGCAGACTATCTGCACACGTCTATCATTATTTTCTTTCTTTACATAGATAATCTTAAACAATACTTCTTATGATAATCTTAATGAGCAGAAAGTTAAAAGGAAGTAAATAACTCCCAAACAAGGGACCCCAGTAGAAAACTTCAAAAAATATTCAAATGTGTGTGAATTATTAAGGAACCAAACTGCTGCGGTCATTGGTCCCTAGACTTACACACTACTTAAACTATCTTAAACTAACCTATGCTAAGAACAACACACACACGTATGCCCGAGAGAGGACACGAACCTCCGGCGGGAGAGGCTGCGCAATCCGTGACATGGCGCCTTTAATCACGCGGTCACTCGGAGCGGCAGTCAAAAACAGTCACTGTGGCAAAACTGGTGCAATACTGGCCACGTCTCCTGTATAATACTGATATCTTTTAAAAGATAAAAAACCAGCTCGCTAGTGCGAGTTCATATAAAAGTATTTGTATGTGTAGTTTGCAACGCGGCTGGTACAAATCGCTTCACGACACTGTATCTGTTCAGTTATATTTATTTCTTATATTAAGCGGGCTTTACAACTGTTCTCACGCAAGGAAACAGATAGCGAAACTATCCATTTATTTAAGCTAAATAATTCTTTTGGATGGTAGGTGTGCCAGACAGGCATTGTCAATACCAAAGTTTAGATGGATTAATCAGATTACAGAGTTTGTATCGGCTGACTTTATTTTCTCCTTTTCACCATTCATTAGCCAACGGCCTTGCCGCAGTGGTACTACCGGTTCCCTTCAGATCGCCGAAGTTCAGCGCTGTCGGGCTGGAATCGCACTTGGATGGGTGACCATCCGGTGTGCCGAGCGCTGTTGGCACGCGGGGTGCACTCAGCCCGTGTGAGGCAAAACTGAGGATACAGAAGTAGCGGCTCCGGTCTCGGAAACTGACATACGCCCGGGAGAGCGGTGTGCTGACCACGTGCCCCTTCGTATCCGCATCCAGTGACGCCTGCGGTCTTAGGGTGACACGGCGGCAGGTCGGTACCCTTGGGCCTTCATGACCTGTTGAGGTGGAGAGGAGTTACCATTCTTCAATTCAACCTGGCGTTGGCTAAGTACACTGCAATCAGAAATTTAACCTTTTTTGTTTTGTTTTAATGATTCAGTTAAGTGTAAATATTTAGAACCGAGTTAGTGTATGTTACGACTGGTTGCGCAATTATCTAAACATGTACCTCATTTTCAGCTTCCTTTCTATGTTTTCGTGATTATGTTCCATGACTGACTGGTCATAAGGTTCACCATGACGCGTTGATAGTTTTGGAAGAGTTAATATGACCATGGGCTATGTTCAATAACAATGTACGATATCCACCCACAGACCGCAAGTAAAAGACGCTTCCTAAACTCGCCCAGATGGTTCAGATGGCTCTCAGCACTATGGGACTTAACATCTGTGGTCATCAGTCTCCTAGAACTTAGAACTACGTAAACCTAACTAACCTAAGCACATCACACACATCCATGCCCGAGGCAGGATTCGGACCTGCGACCGTAGCGGTCGCGCGGTTCCAGACTGAAGCGCCTAGAACCGCTCTGCCACACCGGACGGCCAAACCTCACATATAGAAACACAGTTGGAAATTGGATCAATATGAGTTCATTAAAAATAAACAATGGGACGACTTGTGTGCAGATGCCATTATGGGGGAATGAAAGGCTAGACATAAGAGTCCGCATTATGCAGAAATCTGGATCTATGAGCCTGACAGAAGTAACACAGAACGATGTAAAGTAGATGTAGTGAATGTGTTGCCTGGTGGAGATTATGAAATTCCAGACGCGCCCGTAATTGATACCAGTGATTTGATGGCCCAAAGAGGCTTAGTCAGACCCAAATTCCGAGTGTGTTTGGCGCCATGCGATCGTGAAATAAATTCTCTGAGCATGGTAGACTTTTCGATGAAGCAAAGAGAGGGGCGAAACACTGATGGCCGCTTAAATAGTGCACAGAAGAAGAAACTAAAGGAATGAATGCATTGCACACTTAGACACAGGTCAGGTTTTTGCAAAATTCCGCAATATCGAATACCTGATATATAGGGAACAAGCGCTGTAGGTTCTATACTTGGCCGAGAATGAGCAAGCGCCTCCGCTGCGAAAAGATATGGTTCGGTTACACCAGACTTAGTTAGGTTTTAAAGAATTATCAGCCGCCGGAGAGAATGAGGGAAGATTCTCCATCACAGAATTTGTCGACAAGGCTTTGGACGGGATCTAAAACGTAGGCCGCTGGAGGAAGGAATATGTGGAGGAGAAGGCTTGGGTGCAAGAATATCGTATGGGTCAGAAAGTTCGAATAAAACCCTTCCCAATTTTGAACAAACAAGATTATGTCACAAATACTTTTCTGTGTATCATGGACCGGTAAAGATAAGAAGATATGTTCATGCAAACAGATTCAGGTTGTAAATGATTAAATGACATAAATTTGTTGATGGGACCACATTAGCCACTTCAAACCCCTCTTGAAGTAAAATACGGTAAGGATGCAGACCAAGCAGCTAATGCAAATAAGACTTTTTGTTCACATGAAGATACTTGTATGAATTCAATTGGATAGTTACAGGATATAGCATTGATCTACGGTGTACGATTTCAACAGATTCTCTGTAAGCGAGAACTGAGAAGCAGTGCAATGTCTAGAATTGCACTTAAATCAGACATTGTCCTGGCCAATCAGCTCCTCGTGAGCTACACATTTTTGTAGTCACTGTTAAGAGGCGCTTGAGGGGGAGTAAAGGATGATACCATTGGACAGCAGATGACTGGAAGCTAGTGATTTGTAGTGATGAAGCACACTATACTCTGTGACAATCAGATGGATGCGTTTTTTTGGTGAATACCAGTAGAACGTTACCCACCACCGTGTGTTGTGCCAACAGTGAAGTACAGAGGAGGTGGTGTTACGGTATCGCAACGTGTTTCTTCTCTGTGATGTGGTCACCTTAACTCACCTCAGCAAACGCTAAATGGAGAAGGAAATGAACACATTCTACAGTACTGTTAACTGCATACAACAGAGGAACATTTGGAGAATGTTCCTCTATTTGTTTCATTTATGAAAATATG